>NC_141693.1:253156288-253860304 GCF_964263255.1 Lissotriton vulgaris | reverse complement strand
CGCAAACAGCGTCAAAAGCGTTTCATAGCGTCCAGCATCTATGCTGCATACAACGAGGCTTGGAAAGTCACACAAATTGAAACAGCTGAAAAAATACGAGAAATTGATCGTATTAATTTGGAAAAATCACTTTCTGTAGTGGACAATGGGTTAATGACTCTGTCCTCCAGAATATATTCGTTGGACAATATTGTATCCTCTGCCTTTGATATAATAGACAGAGACTTGCTAATTTTACAGCATGGCCAGTCGCAATTACGTTCTATTGTACAATTGGGCTGGACGCTGCAAAATCTTCGTTCAGGCTATGTGCCTTGGCGTTTAATCAACACAACGTCATTGTTTTCCATTTTTAACCTTACTGATAAACAAATCAGCTTGGCACAGAAAGGAGCAGACTATACAATCCTGAGCCTCGAAAAACTTGAGAGATTACCATTGACAATGTCAGAAAGTCCTGTCATTGAATGGATAATACACGGAATTATCACTATTCCGATAACAACTTTCCGATTCAAAAAGTGCCTTGAATACATACCTACTGGCCAGTATGAACAATTGGGTAAAGGATATGTTAAGTCAGCATGGAAATTACCATACACACATTCATGCTATAGTGACAGCGACAAAAATGTATTTCTTAGTGGTGAAAACTGTAAACGTTCACTAAGCGGTATAATTTTGTGCCAGGGTATTAATTTACACGGAGCCTGTGAAGGTAATTCTAACAACCTTTCATGCCACCAGCTTGTCACACCTGCAACGCAGATAGAGCCTTTCTTTATGCAACTCGCGAATTGGAGTTACATTCTAAGAACGGATCACAGATGTTGTGGCCTTTTGCCAGGAAAAGCGTATCTCGTAAGCGTAACTTCCATGGTCAAATGCTGTATGCAAGCATTGTTTCCGAGCGGGCCTGGAGACATAGAGACTCCCATCTGGCCTCGTCTGCATTTCTCTTCTATACGAATTGATACTTTAAGCAAAATGAAGTCTGTGCTTTTGCAGACAACAGTGCCCATCACGTCATCAAAAGAGACGTATGATCTCCTAGTTGCAAGGACAGCTACGGAGGTTCATGACCTTTTATCAACAAATTGCCCCGTGCATTTCTTAGAAATGTTGAGCCAATTCGTTAACATGTCTAGTGCCACAGGCATCCCAGGCATATTTAAGACGATTTTTACGGGACTGCTAACACCATTCAAAGCAATTCTGGGAATCGTTCCAAATTTTGTCCACTCTGTTTTTGGCGGCATACCCCTATTTTTGGGACTTGTAGCAGGCATTTTATTTTTGACCATCCTGCTCCGATATGGCAAGCCACAGCTCAGACATGACTCCTATGGGAATGGAAGAAACAAAAAAACAACTATTAAGGGAGGGTCAAGGGGAGTATGTTTATAGACCATCCAAGTTCGAACCCCTATTGAGACTATAAAGAACAATAAAAAACTTGAAGGTCTGAAAAAGAAGTTAAGTCCTCTAGGTCCTCAGTGAAAAAAAAACTACAAACTGACATTGTGCTGTACCAGCCCCAAGTGGTCGGAAGACACTAAATGTAAGGTAGAAATCCTCATGGCGGAGCCTCGTCATTTAGGACATCTAGAACCAGATTGGTGCATCCGTGCCCGGATGAATCGGCTGGATATCACACTGTTATGGTTCACAGGATGAAAGTGTCCACGCCACTGGCGGTGCTGGTACAGTGCAGTGCAGTGAAAGTTGAGTGAGTGATATTAAAATGACGGTCAAGGCAAAAGAGAAATCCTTTTATTATTATTCACCTGGACGTCACATTAAAAAGGGTGCGAAAACAGTGTGACAAAATCACTGTCTACTTTGCTGAGTGGTTAATAAGGCCAACATGTTTCTGCCATGAGGTGAAAGTACACCGGCATTCTTCAGGGCCACTAGTATAAAGATGCTACTGCAAAGATACACTCAATTAATAGTGCAAAAAAAGGGTGAAATGTCAGACTCAAATAAGTCTGTCAATAGTGAATGTGGTCAATTGGACCATCCTACCGTATCCTCTTGAACCATGTGATGATAGAGGATGCAGTCCCTGCAAACAAAAACAGAGAAAATAATACAACTAATTGTTATTCTATATCCATGATAGATTCCAAGGGGCAATCAACCCTGGACACAACTATTTTATCATGCAGTGAAGGACCCAAAAAGACTCAACTAGGCCAGTCATGCCTCTGACGGCCAATCAATTGATAAAGGTTGCCCGTAGGGTAAACCACAGAAACTTCTGAAAATAGGTTAAACAAACAAGTAGAATTACACAAAAAATAGGTAGTAGTGTTCCCAAAGGGAAACGTCCGCACAACACTCTGAAAGACAATCTAGTTATATATACAGTTCGTACACATTTGGTAATCTGACTCATATGAGAAAAAGTTTTAAATAGAAGGGTGCTACAGAGACTCAGGGCACCTACCACCTAAATGTGCCGTCAGTACACACTGGGTGTGTGTCACATAAATTTCAACAAATTTTGAGAATCTATTTACAGCACTCCTGAGATTTCGTAATCCTATAATCCGGGCAGAAGTTAAGGACCCTCAGTATAACACACTCTAGTTGTCATAGAGTATTCCAAAAGAAACAGATAGCAAGGTTAAATTCAACGGGGATTTCCAAAGAAAATTCAAAGTATAGTACAATTAGTTTGTTTTCTTCAGTCTTTGTCTTTATTTTCAATTTCGTAAAACAGATATTCCCAGCAAAACAAGGTCACCAACACGTGTTTCGTCCTACACAAGGACTTCTTCAAGGCATGAACACGGCGGAGTGAAGCATTTATTGAACTTCAAGGATAACAAAATAAACCATGGTTTGGCAATGAAGCAAAATATCAATAATATTGATGGCAGGGTAGGTACTCAAAGTAGGGAATGAGGAATGCCTTCAAGTCTGTTCAACAGTCACGATAGTTAAATGCGACGCAGCCAATCTGCTAGCTATATGTTAGTCGATAAGTAAATACACGTCTCTATGTATAGGATTCATCTGGACGAACACTAAATAGTAGGACAGTGTTTTTCAAAATAGTACACTTGCAACCATGATAAGTTGTTAGGCTAAAGTTAGGCTCATCGCATTTCCTCACACAAGCAGTCCCCGTAACGAGAGAAAAAAAAATAAAGTGGATAGTTAGAGATTTGATGGCCCATTGGTGGTGGTCGAACCGAGGAACACCTAACAGAGGGCGAGGCAGAGGTTTCCAGAGAAGATCTAACAGAGGGCGAGGAGTGCAGTACTACTCAAACCCGGGGCCATGGTGGCCTCCAGCACCCTGGGGGTATCACCAACCACCGATGGGACCACCACCAATGGGCCATCAAATCCCTAACTATCCACTCAATCCCAATCTCTACTTTGACCAGTCTTTTTTATGGCAGGGCCAAGGCAGAAGCCGCGGAAGGAGAAGAGGCCAACAGTCGGTGAATTGGGCACCGGATACCACGAACAACAGAGGAGGCCAAACCTAAGGGAGACTAGTGATCTCGTGGTCAATCTCAGTACCCGAATACTTACACCTGTAGAGACTTCAGTCCTCAATAAAGGATTGGGATTCGTTCCAACCAATGAAGGAGACCCCTTCAACTTGAGGTGTGAACTAGAATCCTTTTACAGAAAAATCCGTCTACATTTCTTTTTCAAAACTACTAATGACAAGATCAACTTGGAGGATCCACTGGACCGCAATACAGGTCTAAGACCTAAATCTACATACACGCCACTCAACCACCAAGTTCCTGCCAGGGTATTGCTTTCGAGCAAGCAGTCACCCATGATATCATGAACATGGATCAGACAAACAAAAGGACTTTTTCCAATATGACCAGAGTCGAGAGGATGGCACTCATGGGTGTCAAAAGATACTACTTTTACCATAAAACCCGCAGACAAAGGCGGAGCTATTGTCTTGCAAGACACTGACATCTACCATAGTGAGTGCAAACGCCAACTAAATGTCTCCAAGGCCTATCGCCGACTCACAGAAGATCCTACCACGAGGGTCTCCAATGACATCAAAAGCCTCATTGAAGAAGCATCATGCGAAGGATGGATTACATCTCAAGAAGCTAGGTATCTCAGTACGACACACCCTGTGGTACCGTACTTTTACTGTCTCCCTAAAATTCATAAGGAGAAGAGACCTCCTCCGGGACGCCCGATTATTTCGGGGATTGGCTCTTTACTCGAGCCATTGTCCACTTTTGTTGATTTTTTTCTCAAACCGATCGTGAAAGAGACACCTAACTACCTACAAGACACCGGTGATGTACTACGACTCCTTGCAGAGACCGAGTTCAACGTCGAGACTGACCTACTGGTGAGTTTCGACGTTGAGTCTCTCTATACATGCATCCCGCAACAAGAGACTTTGGACTGCATTAGGAGTTTGTTAGAGTCAAGACCATTGGATACAATTACTCCAGTACCTTTCATCATGGAGTGTGCCAGATTGGCCATGATGGAAAATTATTTTCAATATCAAGATGACCTCTACCTCCAAGTCTCCGGAACATCTATGGGGAGTGTTTTTGCCCCGAGTCTTGCTAATTTGTATATGCACCAGTTCGAGCAAGACATTGTTCTGAACCACAGCAACCCTTTCTATGGACAGGTGTTGCTGTGGCGCAGATATATTGATGACATTATTGTCATTTGGAGAGGCACGTGTACCGAGGTGACTGATTTCCATACCCGGTTGAACTCTAGGAATCAATACCTCCACTTTACGATGGAATATAGTAAGGAGCAGCTGCCATTTTTAGATCTTCTAATCTTCCCTGGAGAAGGAGGCTTACAAAGTCAACTCTATAAGAAGCCCATGGCACGTAATTCACTGTTATTATACCGGAGTTTCCACCCGCAGTCACTTCGTGACAACATACCTGTAGGCCAATTTCTGAGGGTGCGAAGAAACTGTTCCTCCAATACTCTGTATGAACAACATGCTAAGGAGCTATCATCGAACTTGAAGGAACGTCACTACCCAAACCATCTGATACGTCGGGCACACAAAATAGCGTTCAACAACAATCGAGAGGCACTCATTGAACATCGACGCAGTAAGATGCCTTCTGATAGGATTACGATGGTACATACTTTCAGCACTCTATCTAATGTGGTCAAAAAAACAGTGCTGAAACACTGGAAGATCCTCAATACAGCATCAGGAGAAATACCCAGGACCTTTTTTGCCTTCAAAAGAGGGCCTAGTATCAGGGATAGTCTGGTACATACCAGGCCCAAGACCCAGAGAAGAGAAACCACCACTACTCTTGACACTATTTGGAATACTTCTCCGGTCCGGGGCACTACCCCTGCGGCGGATGCACCGTTTGCCCCAGACTCAGAAGACCCTTTCTATTGACATTGGAACACCTAGACCATGGAGATTGACTAACCACACTAATTGCAACTCTGAGAAATTGATCTATATGATCACGTGCCCTTGCGATCTGGCATACATCGGACACACCACCAGAAAAGTTAAATTACGTATTAGTGAACATAAGAGCACGATACGTTGCAATAAACAGTCTACCTGTCTAACGAATCACTTTCTAGCTAAAAAACATAAGGCGCACGATTTAAGGTGGGTGGTCCTGGAACAGCCATTTATCCCTGCACACATCACTGATGTTTCAAGTTTTCTCTTCATCAAGGAACAACGCTGGATTTTTAAATTAAAAACTGACGTGGCAGGACTAAATGACAACATCCCATGGGTGTCTATATGAACAGCACACTTACCCTCTGGGTTATTGACCATCATATATTTTCCATCTAATGAAGTATGGATCATTATTGTATAGCTTGTTGTTTAAGATACTACCTTGCACCACCTGATGCAAAGTGTGTAATACTATCCAAAGCTCGCTGTACAAAACATCTCTCTCTGACAGTCTTACCCCAGCAGTGGACTATGGTAGATAATATACATAGGAGATGGTCCCACTTTCATCTAGTTCACATTAGACACTCGAGACTGCAACTGATTACACGTGTGTCAACGTTCTGACTACATGATTAGCAAGTTTTGTAGTGCCCCACGCCTATGCAGGCATAGACACACACGAGTGATCAGTGTATGCCCAGTTTACATCTTAATTTCGGGACTGCAGAGTAATATACTTGTGGCAACTTTCTGACCACATGAGTAGCTATTTCTGTAGTGCCCCAGGCTTACGTTTGCATGGATACATGTGCAGATACCAGCGAGGCGCTGTTCTATTTTGTTATATAAGTGTCTTTCCATGGGACTTGTCTTCTGCGCAGGCGCCACTTTGAGACAAATAACAGTATTTAATGCGCATGCGCTAATATCCCCGAGTTTGTAAGCGTCATACTTCCGCTCATGCAGAGAACGTCTAAACGTTCCTTCAGCGCATGCTCCGGCTTTGAGACCACGTCTATTGACGAGTGGTTCACCGGTGCGCCTGCGCCTTTGTTAAGGTTCCCGCATGAGGAGACCGGCATGACGTACATCGTCCTACCAGGTGAGCCGAATGTACGTGTTCTCCACCAATTACCGGGGGTATTTAAATGCGCCTCTCGCCTCTCCTCGTTGCCTCCCCTTCGGCTCAGGATTTCGCCGAGAGGTACCGACGGAGAGGTGAGTTTTTGCAATGCTGCCTGCTACATGTTTGCTCTACTCCGCTTTACTTTGATTGAGGGCACTTATTAAAGGTGCTAGTCTTGCCGGTCTGGCACTTTGGCATCTACATGCTTTTTAAGTGGTTTCTTTCATATTAATACTATCAGTGAAGGCCATCTTTTAAGCATAGGCTGAAGTACTAAGTCAGCTGAGTCATTTCTCTCCCTCAGTTTTTGTTAACTTTGAACAATACCCCCAATTGGAATGTTGAGATAGCTTTTTGGTTGACTATGTTTGATGACATCATGAGGGATGTAATGCCTTGAACAACTATCCATCCTCCTTGTCAGTTAAAACCTGCCTTTTCATCTAATACTTGATGCTATACCTACCTTCTTTCTCCATGGCAGTGTGATCACTGTGGGCAACCTACAACCAGGTTTTCATGCACAATCCTTAATATACACTAATGGTTGAGGACACTGATCAGATTTCTGACAGTCTATCTGTATATTTCTTTTTTCTGTGCACAGTGCGGGGCCTCATTCTCCGAGCCGTTGCCGGGTGAGGTGAGGCTTGACTCCCACACATAGTTGGGTAAGTCTACTTGTTTGTTTAACCTATTTTCAGAAGTTTCTGTGGTTTACCCCACGGGCAACCTTCATCAATTGATTGGCCGTCATAGGCATGACTGGCCTAGTTGAGTCTTTTTGGGTCCTTCACTGCATGATAAAATAGTTGTGTCCAGGGTTGATTGCCCCTTGGAATCTATCATGTATATAGAATAACAATTAGTTGTATTATTTTCTCTGTTTTTGTTTGCAGGGACTGCATCCTCTATCATCACATGGTTCAAGAGGATACGGTAGGATGGTCCAATTGACCACATTCACTGTTGACAGACTTATTTGAGTCTGACATTTCACCCTTTTTTTGCACTATTAATAGAGTGTATCTTTGCAGTAGCATCTTTATACTAGTGGCCCTGAAGAATGCCGGTGTACTTTCACCTCATGGCAGAAACATGTTGGCCTTATTAACCACTCAGCAAAGTAGACAGTGATTTTGTCACACTGTTTTCGCACCCTTTTTAATGTGACGTCCAGGTGAATAATAATAAAAGGATTTCTCTTTTGCCTTGACCGTCATTTTAATATCACTCACTCAACTTTCACTGCACTGCACTGTACCAGCACCGCCAGTGGCGTGGACACTTTCATCCTGTGAACCATAACAGTGTGATATCCAGCCGATTCATCCGGGCACGGATGCAGCAATCTGGTTCTAGATGTCCTAAATGACGAGGCTCCGCCATGAGGGTGGGCTGATAGGATTACTACCTTACATTTAGTGTCTTCCGACCACTTGGGGCTGGTTCAGTGCAATGTCAGTTTGTAGTTTTTTTTTCATTGAGGACCTAGAGGACTTAACTTCTTTTTCAGACCTTCAAGTTTTTTATTGTTCTTTATAGTCTCAATAGGGGTTCGAACTTGGATGGTCTATAAACATACTCCCCTTGACCCTCCCTTAATAGTTGTGTTTCTGTATTGAGCAGCCTCGGCTGTGGGTCTACATCCTTCTTTGACAACACAAATGTAATGTTGTTCTTTCTTTGCTCACTTGTTTGATTTCGTTGCTCCTCTTTGATCACTAGCCATGGCTGACTTTGGGGGGTTGGCATTCGATGATGAGGACTTTAACACTCTTCTCACTGACAACCCTAGCATCTTAGATAACTTACCTTCTACATCCACCACCACAACTGAGGACGACTGGGTGACCTTACTGAACATGAAAAAAAAACACTCTCGCATTTCCCTACATGGTGTAGTCATGAATGAGTACCTCCATGGTAAGTGTGCACCATCAGGTCTAATAGTTACGAATACACCCCGTCTCTTCCTAACAGACAAGGGATTCTTGAAAGATTGGGCATTGATTGCGTGGCACTGCACGCGCGACTGGCTTATCTTGATTATTAAAACCGCAAAGAAAACAGCCGATGACATATTGGTTGAGATCCAAGTATTGGAAGGTCAAATTAATGCAGCTATCCGCCCGGTGCTTTTCAAAAAGTATATGGACGAGACAAATAAAACTAATAAAGAATATTATGACAACATTCTTTTGAATAAAATTGACAAATTCAAGAAAGACCTTGCACGCTTTTCTATGGAAACCTCTTACCCCTACATTAGTGACTCTTATGTAGCCCCGGTTTATACTACCAGAGGCAAGAGATACGGGTCTAACTACTCTTCCTCAGGCTCAGAGTCAGAGTCTAGTGACCAAGGAAATTCGAACCGAGGAACACCTAACAGAGGGCGAGGCAGAGTTTTCCAGAGAAGATCTAACAGAGGGCGAGGAGTGCAGTACTACTCAAACCCGGGGCTATGGTGGCCTCCAGCACCCTGGGGGTATCACCAACCACCGATGGGACCACCACCAATGGGCCATCAAATCCCTAACTCTCCACTCAATCCCAATCTCTACTTTGACCAGTCTTTTTTATGGCAGGGCCAAGGCAGAAGCCGCGGAAGGAGAAGAGGCCAACAGTCGGTGAATTGGGCACCGGATACCACGAACAACAGAGGAGGCCAAACCTAGAGGAGACTAGTGATCTCGTGGTCAATCTCAGTACCCGAATACTTACACCTGTAGAGACTTCAGTCCTCAATAAAGGATTGGGATTCTTTCCAACCAATGAAGGAGACCCCTTCAACTTGAGGTGTGAACTAGAATCGTTTTACAGAAAAATCCGTCTACATTTCTTTTTCAAAACTACTAATGACAAGATCAACTTGGAGGATCCACTGGACCGCAATACAGGTCTAAGACCTAATTCTACATACACGCCACTCAACCACCAATTTCCTGCCAGGGTTATTGCTTTCGAGCAAGCAGTCACCCATGATATCATGAACATGGATCAGACAAACAAAAGGACTTTTTCCAATATGACCAGAGTCGAGAGGATGGCACTCTTGGGTCTGTCAAAAGATACTACTATTACCATAAAACCCGCCGACAAAGGCGGAGCTATTGTCTTGCAAGATACTGACATCTACCATAGTGAGTGCAAACGCCAACTAAATGACTCCAAGGCCTATCGCCGACTCACAGAAGATCCTACCACGAGGGTCTCCAATGACATCAAAAGCCTCATTGAAGAAGCATCATGCGAAGGATGGATTACATCTCAAGAAGCTAGGTATCTCAGTACGACACACCCTGTGGTACCGTACTTTTACTGTCTCCCTAAAATTCATAAGGAGAAGAGACCTCCTCCGGGACGCCCGATTATTTCGGGGATTGGCTCTTTACTCGAGCCATTGTCCACTTTTGTTGATTTTTTTCTCAAACCGATCGTGAAAGAGACACCTACCTACCTACAAGACACCGGTGATGTACTACGACTCCTTGCAGAGACCGAGTTCAACGTCGAGACTGACCTACTGGTGAGTTTCGACGTCGAGTCTCTCTATACATGCATCCCGCAACAAGAGACTTTGGACTGCATTAGGAGTTTGTTAGAGTCAAGACCATTGGATACAATTACTCCAGTGCCTTTCATCATGGAGTGTGCCAGATTGGCCATGATGGAAAATTATTTTCAATATCAAGATGACCTCTACCTCCAAGTCTCCGGAACATCAATGGGGAGTGTTTTTGCCCCGAGTTTTTCAATTTGTATATGCACCAGTTCGAGCAAGGCCATGTTCTGAACCACAGCAACCCTTTCTATGGACAGGTGCTGCTGTGGCGCAGATATATTGATGACATTATTGTCATTTGGAGAGGCACGTGTACCGAGGTCACTGATTTCCATACCTGGTTGAACTCTAGGAATCAATACCTCCACTTTACGATGGAATATAGTAAGGAGCAGCTGCCATTTTTAGATCTTCTAATCTTCCCTGGAGAAGGAGGCTTACAAAGTCAACTCTATAAAAAGCCCATGGCACGTAATTCACTGTTATCATACCGGAGTTTCCACCCGCAGTCACTTCGTGACAACCTACCTGTAGGCCAATTTCTGAGGGTGCGAAGAAACTGTTCCTCCAATACTCTGTATGAACAACACGTCACTACCCAAACCATCTGATACGTCGGGCGCACAAAAGAGCATTCAACAACAATCGAGAGGCACTCATTGAACATCGACGCAGTAAGATGCCTTCTGATAGGATTACGATGGTACATACTTTCAGCACTCTATCTAATGTGGTAAAAAAAACAGTGCTGAAACACTGGAAGATCCTCAATACAGCATCAGGAGAAATACCCAGGCCCTTGTTTGCCTTCAAAAGAGGGACTAGTATCAGGGATAGTCTGGTACATACCAGGCCCAAGACCCAGAGAAGAGAAACCACCACTACTCTTGACACTATTTGGAATACTTCTCCGGTCCGGGGGCACTACCCCTGCGGCGGATGCACCGTATGCCCCCAGACTCAGAAGACCCTTTCTATTGACATTGGAACAGTAGACCATGGAGATTGACTAACCACACTAATTGCAACTCTGAGAAATTGATCTATATGATCTTGTGCCCTTGCGATCTGGCATACATCGGACACACCACCAGAAAAGTTAAATTACGTATTAGTGAACATAAGAGCACGATACGTTGCAATAAACAGTCTACCTGTCTAACGAATCACTTTCTAGCTAAAAATCATAAGGCGGACGATTTAAGGTGGGTGGTCCTGGAACAGCCATTTATCCCTGCACACATCACTGATGTTTCACGTTTTCTCTTCATCAAGCAACAACGCTGGATTTTTAAATTAAAAACTGACGTGGCAGGACTGAATGACAACATCCCATGGGTGTCTATATGAACAGCACACTTACCCTCTGGGTTATTGACCATCATATATTTTCCATCTAATGAAGTATGGATCATTATTGTATAGCTTGTTGTTTAAGTGTGTAATACTATCCAAAGCTCGCTTTACAAAACATCTCTCTCTGCCAGTCTTACCCCAGCAGTGGACTATGGTAGATAATATACATAGGAGATGGTCCCACTTTCATCTAGTTCACATTAGACACTCGAGACTGCAACTGATTACACGTGTGTCAACGTTCTGACTACATGATTAGCAAGTTTTGTAGTGCCCCACGCCTATGCAGGCATAGACACACACGAGTGATCAGTGTATGCCCAGTTTACATCTTAATTTTGGGACTGCAGAGTAATATACTTGTGGCAACTTTCTGACCACGTGAGTAGCTATTTCTGTAGTGCCCCAGGCTTACGTTTGCATGGATACATGTGCAGATACCAGCGAGGCGCTGTCCTATTTTGTTATATAAGTGTCTTTCCATGGGACTTGTCTTCTGCGCAGGCGCCACTTTGAGACAAATAACAGTATTTAATGCGCATGCGCTAATATCCCCGAGTTTGTAAGCGTCATACTTCCGCTCATGCAGAGAAAGTCTAAACGTTCCTTCAGCGCATGCTCCGGCTTTGAGACCACGTCTATTGACGAGTGGTTCACCGGTGCGCCTGCGCCTTTGTTAAGGTTCCCGCATGAGGAGACCGGCATGACGTACATCGTCCTACCAGGTGAGCCGAATGTACGTGTTCTCCACCAATTACCGGGGGTATTTAAACGCGCCTCTCGCCTCTCCTCGTTGCCTCCCCTTCGGCTCAGGATTTCGCCGAGAGGTACCGACGGAGAGGTGAGTTTTTGCAATGCTGCCTGCTACATGTTTGCTCTACTCCGCTTTACTTTGATTGAGGGCACTTATTAGAGGTGCTAGTCTTGCCGGTCTGGCACTTTGACATCTACACGCTTTTTAAGTGGTTTCTTTCATATTAATACTATCAGTGAAGGCCATCTTTTAAGCATAGGCTGAAGTACTAAGTCAGCTGAGTCATTTCTCTCCCTCAGTTTTTGTTAACTTTGAACAATACCCCCAATTGGAATGTTGAGATAGCTTTTTGGTTGACTATGTTTGATGACATCATGAGGGATGTAATGCCTTGAACAACTATCCATCCTCCTTGTCAGTTAAAACCTTCCTTTTCATCTAATACTTGATGCTATACCTACCTTCTTTCTCCATGGCAGTGTGATCACTGTGGGCAACCTACAACCAAGTTTTCATGCACAATCCTTAATATACACTAATGGTTGAGGACACTGATCAGATTTCTGACAGTCTATCTGTATATTTATTTTTTCTGTGCACAGAGCGGGGCCTCATTCTCCGAGCCGTTGCCGGGTGAGGTGAGGCTTGACTCCCACACATAGTTGGGTAAGTCTACTTGTTTGTTTAACCTATTTTCAGAAGTTTCTGTGGTTTACCCCACGGGCAACCTTTATCAATTGATTGGCCGTCAGAGGCATGACTGGCCTAGTTGAGTCTTTTTGGGTCCTTCACTGCATGATAAAATAGTTGTGTCCAGGGTTGATTGCCCCTTGGAATCTATCATGTATATAGAATAACAATTAGTTGTATTATTTTCTCTGTTTTTGTTTGCAGGGACTGCATCCTCTATCATCACATGGTTCAAGAGGATACGGTAGGATGGTCCAATTGACCACATTCACTGTTGACAGACTTATTTGAGTCTGACATTTCACCCTTTTTTTGCACTATTAATAGAGTGTATCTTTGCAGTAGCATCTTTATACTAGTGGCCCTGAAGAATGCCGGTGTACTTTCACCTCATGGCAGAAACATGTTGGCCTTATTAACCACTCAGCAAAGTAGACAGTGATTTTGTCACACTGTTTTCGCACCCTTTTTAATGTGACGTCCAGGTGCATAATAATAAAAGGATTTCTCTTTTGCCTTGACCGTCATTTTAATATCACTCACTCAACTTTCACTGCACTGCACTGTACCAGCACCGCCAGTGGCGTGGACACTTTCATCCTGTGAACCATAACAGTGTGATATCCAGCCGATTCATCCGGGCACGGATGCAGCAATCTGGTTCTAGATGTCCTAAATGACGAGGCTCCGCCATGAGGGTGGGCTGATAGGATTTCTACCTTACATTTAGTGTCTTCCGACCACTTGAGGCTGGTTCAGCGCAATGTCAGTTTGTAGTTTTTTTTCATTGAGGACCTAGAGGACTTAACTTCTTTTTCAGACCTTCAAGTTTTTTATTGTTCTTAATGGAAGAAACAATCCTGGCAGTGCGCTACAGGGACAGAATAACTAGAGTCCTTGGATTGGCCAGGCTGAGAGATCTAAACATGACCTGGTTCCTTTCATTCAGACCGATATGGCAAAACTGCATCTTACCTGTACTACGATGTATGCTATGCGGAGATGAGTGCGTGTTGGACACCTGTCTTTCACTTCCATCAGCAGTACCAATGGATATCGATACTTTGCTAAGTCCGATAATGGCTCACGCATTGTGTTGTCCCCAGCGGCTACCAATCCTGATGACGGCATTCGTTGAGACTCCTGTGCTACGACTAGGTGGTAACAGTGGAGCGAATGACAAAAGCTACATCACCCAGGTACGACCTTCTGTGAGCATTGCTGATCCAGCCTTTGATGACAGCAATCATTCTCACACCTGCCAAGTTACAGCACTATCGAATTTGGTCGAACTGTCACCTGATTTTGTAGACCAATTCTTTGAGAGCCTGTCTGATATGATGTTCTCACCCGAACAGAAACAATAACTTTAGAGAAGCATTCCGACACACAGCGTTCCCATGAACTCTGAATTCAGTTTTGAACAACAAAAACTGCTAAAAGCGTTGGAACTCTATTTTTCCCCGTTCAAGCAATAATTCTTTTGAATTGAACACTTTTTAATATTCACCTTTTTCTGGCACGAAAAATTCTTTGCTTAAAGTAGAACTATTCATAGAGAACAGAAGCTTCCACTTCTATTTTTAAATACATCTAGAGACATAATAATTTTACATCAGCCTCTAGCACATTTTACTGCAATGCATTTATATGTGATGAAATTTTCTCGCCCTTCCTTTCTGTATTCAGAGATATTTCATGTGCAATTCTTTTTGCAAAATCGTTCATTGATTTCATATGCTATAATTTTGGAATGATTTCTTTGCTTCAAAAACGTACAGTACCTACATTTTCACGTATTAGAAATACGCCCATTTCAAATGCATATATGTATTTTGGGGTGGGCAATGTTACACATGCATCTTATTGCTCTAGTTTTAGTAATTTGATGGACATGAATTTGTGGAGTGGGTGTTGCGTTCTAATCTAGGACCCTGATCGATACTGTGACCTTATGCCCCTATACGGCTATAATCCCCTTATACCCCTATATTGGCATAACCGATCAAATGCAATATTCAGAAACTCGTCTCTGGCCTCACACGAACAGAGCCACATTTCAGAATCGCTTTCTCTGCCACTTCCTTTGCAGCTAATTAGTGCAATGACATAGCAGAAGTTACTATCTAAGATTCTTAGATTAACTCTCTGAGTTCTTCAACAAGATAAAAACTCAGCAACCTGGGAAAGCCCCGCTTGCTATGTTTTGATTAGTAATAGAACTCTAATGAGCACTGATAGACGATCACTTCCTAGTGACATCTTTATTGACGTCTTATGTCCAAAAACTTACGTCAAACAAGGCACCTTTCAGGTATAAATATTACCAACGTTGCCTTGCAAACGCTGAAGCTGCTGCTGCTGTTTTCGCTGAAGTTGCTGCTGTTATGCTGATGATACCATAGCTGCTATCGCTACTGCAATCACTGCTAACGAGCGAACGATGGTGTGGTGAACTTAGGAGCTGAACAGCCGTCCCCCTGCAAGAGCCCAGCAGATGCAAGCTGCCCGCGGACGCTTCCCCTCCTCTTTCTCGACGCGCTGAGAGAGACGCTGTCTTTTCTCCTGCAGAGAAATCCATCTCTGGCGTTTCCAGCCTACCCTTGCGGGTGACTGGGATATCGACCCCCTGAAGGAGATACCAGACCTCCATCATTCTATTCCAGAGGTATAGTGTTGACTAAACCCTTAGAGAGAATTCTTGAAGCAAACCTTGGCAAAACCAACTTAACTTAAAGCTACTTACTTACTCCCCTCCCAAGTATTAGGCTTAGGTCAGGTACACTGGGGTAGGCGTAGTTAGAAGCACCAGTTGAGTATTTTAGCCTAATGTATATATGAATGTATATATGTTTTATTCATTTTAAACCATTGTATGGCTAAGAAACCATATCAATGCTTTTACAGTATTATTTCGCAATACTCATCTTACTGTACGTACTTTTTATAATAACAAGTCTTGCAATTGTGGCAATTCATTTGTCTTGTACGAGAAGAAAGACTGTTCAATAAATGTTACCCTTTATTGAAAACGCCTGTCTCTCTATTCTCTACATATTGTGAAAGTAATCTGCACAACCACTGACTGAGTAAAATAACTGTCTATTGTTCACACGACTCTAGAGATTGACTCTTATCTGAGGAGCAAAGTTGTCATGTTGCACGGTTGTTGGAAAACTGAATCCCTTCTTGTCTGTACCAGGGAAGCTGATCACTTCCTATTCAGAGAAGAAAGTTTCCAGTGACCTCTGAGCTAGTTGGTAACAAACCCAATTAAGTTTAGCATAGTCAGTAGAGGCCTGGAAGATCCGCACTTCTACGTCGATACTACTGTTTATGTTATTCCAATGCGCAGGGCCTATTGGGAAAATAGGAACTACACTACACCCCGGCACCCCATGTTGGATGTAAAGACATTAGCGAGGACCAGTGTGCTTTCTGCAAGGGATTCGGCCATTGGAAATCCCAGTGTCTGGTTCTGTTAGAGATGAACAGGAATAGGGACCCCAAAGGCGTAGCGGGTGGACCGAGAAATAGAGGACAGCAATGGGGGTCCACGAATGATACGAATAACGACCGACCAAGCAGACCGAATACATTTGACCGTCCCCGACAGAACCAGTACCAGCAGTCTGACTGCGACGATGCCCGCGACTTCACATAGGACTGCCTAGGGCAAGGGAGGGATCCAGTCGAGCTCTATGTTGACCAGCAAGGTCATTATGTCACCGCCAAGGTCCTGGGTACGAAGTCTCCATTTTTGGTAGACACTGGCGCGACACGTAGTGCGTTATCTAAACGACTGATTCCAAGGGCAACCTTGTCTGGCTCGCTTGTAACATCGATAGGTTTCGATGGAACGCCCTCCACTAACCCTTTGTTCACACCAATCTCCTTTGACCTAGAGAACAACACCACTGACACGACGTTTTTGCTTTCCTCCAATACCCCTGACGCCATTATAGGACTTGACTTGCGGAAACATTTTCCGAGCTACTATTAGATGCTCACAAGATGGAGTTCGAGTCTTTCTATACGACAACCCAGCTCTGCTCAGACATTGCCCCTCCCGACGCATGTTTTCCATCACTGACACTGACTCGTCCCTACTTGACACCCTGCCTCCGTATCTGTGGGCCAAGACTGATTCGGACGTAGGACGTAGGATTGACCCAGTGCACATAACTGTTCGACAGGACGCAATACTCCCGAAACTTCCACAATATCGGATATCACCCGAGGGCGAGAAGGCATTGGTGAAGATTATTCAGTCCCTGATAGACGCAGGAGTGGTAGAGGAAGTGGTTAGCAATGTTTGCAACAGCCCTATCTTACCCATCATAAAGAAACAAGGAGAGGGAGATGAGAAAGCGTACCGCTTCATCATCGACCTACGAGAGGTCAACAAAGTAGTTGTACCTCAGTACCCCGTGGTCTCGGACATCACCACTATTCTGACTTTGATTCCTTCTACTGCCACCACCTTCACTGTCATTGACCTCAAAAATGCTTTCTTCTCTATCCCCATCCATCCAGACAGCCGATACCTCTTTGGCTTCACCTTAAAAGCCCGCTCATATAGATTCTGTCGAGCACCCCAAGGCTACACAGAAAGCCCCAGCATCTACAGTCAGGCCCTCAAGAGACAACTGGACGGAGTCCAGTTACCCGATGGAGTGGTGTTGATACAATATGTCGATGACATCCTTTTGGCGGCCGATACCACTCCACTTGCAGTCACAGCCACCATCCAACTCCTGCACTTCCTTGCGGAAAATGGCCACAAGGTCTCCAAAAAGAAGCTGCAATTCTGCCAACCCCAGGTCACTTACTTAGGCCACCCCTTGTCCAAAGACGGAAGGAAACTCACTCACGATCGAATCCAAACTATTCTAGAGACCCCCGTCCCTAAGACTCAGAAGCAAGTCCGCTCCCTACTGGGCCTCACTTCCTTCTGCCGACAGTGGTTACCGAATTTCAGCCTCATCGTGAAACCGCTGCTATCTCTACTAGCTAAAGATGTCCCCTTCCCACTCCCTTGGACCCCTGAATGCCAATCCTCCTTCATAGAACTACAAGATGCCCTTTGTTCAGCCCCTGTCCTAGGAACCCCCGATTACACGAAGCCCTTCTCCCTCTATACTCACGAAAGGGAGGGATGTGCTTTGTCTGTCTTGACCCAGTCTATTGGCCCAAAGCAACGACCATGCGCTTACTTCTCTGCCACTCTTGACCCAGTAGCCAGAGCCTTGCCTGCCTGCCTTCGAGCTGTAGCTGCCGCTGCTATCTCTATCCGACAGAGTGAGGGGATCGTGCTCTCGAATTCCCTCACGGTGTTAGTACCCCATGCGGTTGACACCCTCCTAAACCAGACTAAGACGCAACACCTGACAAGTGCACGATTGACTGGATAGGAGTTGACTCTGCTTGCACCCCACATCACCCTGAAAAGATGCACCACACTGAACCCGGCAACTTTGTTGCCCCTACCGGAGAACGACCCCAATGCGCCCCCTGTACATGACTGTGTGACCCTCACGGACGAACAGACCAGGAGTAGGGTTGACCTCAGAGACACGGGTTTTCCTGACCCTGACGGAGAGCTGTGGGTGGACGGCTCTTGCATCAAACTCCCCGATGGCACCACCTCAGCTGCTTATGCAGTCACCACAGCCCGAACTGTAGTAAAGACAGCCCGCATCACACAAAGATCTGCACAGGCAGCAGAACTGATTGCCCTCACACGAGCATGTATCCTGGCAGCAGGAACCACAGCAAACATTTACATAGACAGCCAGTATGCCTTCGGGGTGGTTCACCATTTTGGGCTCCTTTGGAAGGAGAGGGGATTCTTGACTTCGCATGGCACCCCCATCTTGCATGGAGATCTAGTCTCCGCCCTAACTGAAGCAGTCCTTCTTCCCAAACAACTTGCAGTAATAAAATGCCAAGCACACAAAAAGGTGACGGACATCATTGGACAGGGGAATGCACTGGCCGACATCACTGCCCGGACCACAGCTGAGAATAGGACGACAACACGCTTGTACGTGACCAGGTCACAAGCCGAGAAATGGACAGATGCTAGGGAAACTATTAGGGACATCCAAATGGCCAGCTCGCAACACGAATTGACTGAATGGGCACGGGTGGGACTGAAAGACGATGAAGGCTGCTGGCGAACAAAGGACACGAACAAATGGCTGCTACCTGACTCATACCTGATTCCCATACTGACTATTGCACACTACCCTGCACACATAGGATCAGCCCCTATGGTCGAACTTGTCTCCAGAGTTTGGCACAATGACAAAATCACAGACTCCGCCAAACGTCTGGTCCAACAAGGCTTGATATGTTTGCAACACAACCCTGTGAAAGGAACTGTAGTACCTCGGGGAGGGTTTGGGGTTCCCAATCATCCTGCAGATGGACTACATCCAGCTAGAAAGATGCCAAGGCCTGAAGTACGTACTTGTTGTGGTGTGCGCATTTAGCAAGTGGGTGGAAGCCTATCCAACCCGCGACAACACTGCTATGGCCACTGCAAAGGTACTACTAAAGGAATTCTTCCCTCGTTACAGCCTTTGTCGAATTTTATGGAGCGACAAAGGCCCCCACTTCGTAGCCGAAGTTATCCAACTCATCTTGAAGGGGTTGGGTGTAAAACAGAAGTTCCACGCAGTCTTCCACCCCCAATCTGCTGGATTGGTTGAACGACACAATGCCACTCTGAAACTAAAACTGGCTAAGATAGTGGCTACCACAGGACTGAAATGGCCAGACGCCCTCCCACTGGCATTGCTATCGATGCGTTCCACCCCCACCAAACACCACTTGACACCTTACGAGGTCGTTTTTGGCCGACCCATGAGTGTCTGGTCTGCACCAAAACCGACTTCCATTCATGACGTCCCGGAGGTCCTAATGTCTGGTTACTTGTATAAATTGACTGAGACACTGTCTGTTATCCACCAACAGGTGCTGCATGCCATTCCTAATGCTTCCAGGGGTCCCGAACACAACCTGCAACCCGGGGACTTTATCCTAATCCGCAACTTCCAGCGTGCCAAGAGTCTGGAACCCCGGTGGACGGGCCCCTGGCAAGTCCTACTCACCACCCGGACAGCTCTTCGAGTGGAGGGTAAAAGGAACTGGATACATGCACACCACTGCAAGAAAATCACATCGACTCTGATGACGACCGAAGACGTGACCACCCAGGAAGAGCTCCTGAACAAAGACCGGCCATCCTTGAACTGTTATCCTGATACAGAGACACTCGAATTGGCAAAATATCCCGACCCCACTGTGCCATCCAGAGAAGGGTACAACCTGCGACGAAAGGAGGGAGCTTCGGCTAAGCAGACCACTGACTAAGTCGTAATTCTCAGAGCGGTGGCCTAACACTACAAAGGCTGTCAGGAGAGAAAGCTAGATGAAGTTTGTGGTTCTGCACGCTACCGAGCTTCCTTGAAGATGATGGAAGCGCCCGATAAGAAGATGATGGAAGCAACCAGACCTCCGAAGATTCGCTGCAGAAATCCAAAGACTGACCAAATCCACAGTTCAAAGACTATTGCACTCTTTATCGCCCTTCTCTTTTGCCTCCTCCTCATGACCACCCTCTGGATTGTGGAAGAGAGCACACCAGCTCGTGAGACATTCCTGACCACTGCACAGCCTACCACAGTGAAGGAACATTATCTGATTTCTCTTTCACCCCAACTCCAAGAAAGACGAAAGGAGTTTTGGAACAACTCCTTCGTGCAACTGCTGCACCAGCACAATCTTGCTACCAATGCCACCAACTGCTGGATCTGTGGGTTGCTACCCCACGCCACTGGACATTCTATACCCTTCATCCCTTCACCCTTCTCAATTCACGGCTCCTGCCTTGCTTGGCTGATCTCTTGCAAGAAAGCTACAGGGATAATGCCACCTCCAGCAAAACTATGACACATTTCTTTCATGAGGTCTGGCAGAACAAAACGAAGAAAACTGCTACACACTTCTGCCCACAGACCTCCAACGACTCTATCCACCTGGACATCCCTGTCAAAGAACGGATCGAAATGCAGGTGTTCAATAATCCGACCAGACCCACTTTTTCCTACCTCCGGAAATGAACAGCTGCCACCCTGACTGTAGCCCTATCCATCATCAACGTCACAGGCCTTATGTGCATCGAAGGGCTTGGGACAAAACTGGTAGGCCGCAGCGCTTGCCGCATCATCAGAACTTTGCACGCCATTGATCCACCCTCTTTTGTCTCCTCTCCGAACATGTACTTTGTTTGTGGTACAAAGGCTTATACCTGGCTCCCCAAAGGCTGGGGGGGCACCTGTTACATTGCCTTCATCCTTCCTCCGACCTATGTGGCTCCAGCGAATCATCACAGACAAAAACGAGCCAAAGACATTGAACAAGCCGACTCCACCGGAGCACAGTTCCTCGATGCAATGAAGGGACTTGTTCCACTCTGGGGCCCAATGGCGAACAGCCGTGCCATCCGACATTTGACCCAGGCAGTCGAGACAACGATGAACATTACAGCTGGCATCCTTGCGAACAATACAGCTGAGCTTCAAGCGGTCCGCCTGTGGCTCTCCAGAACCGTCTTGTTCTAGATGTGGTTCTAGCGGATCGTGGAGGAGCATGCCGCATCATTGGGTCCCGCTGCTGCACATATATACCAGACAATTCACCCTCAGTGTACAAAGCCATCGAACATCTCCACAGACTTTCCTCAAAAGTTCACCAGGAGCAAGAAGAATGGTCGCTTGGTGGATGGTTCTGGAGTACTGTTAAGAACTGGGGGTGGAGATTGTTTACAATTATCCTGATTCCTGTTGTTGTAATATGTGAGTTCTGCTTAGGAATCCAATGCCTGCCGCCTCTGTGTTCATTATGTGCAAATTGTATCTGCCCTAAGACCGTGGACTTCGAAAAGATAGACATCGATTAGACAAGTTGGCTAGATATGTTGAAAAGGGAGGACTGTTAAAATCTAGTTTGCAGCGTCAACATTATCAGCGCCATCTTGTCCTTTTTAAGGCCCATTCGTGCGTGTAAGCGGCAGCCATTTTGAATGGCATGGCCTCTCTGCCCACTGCCGATAGCCAGCGCGTCTCTCTCTCTCGCTCTCCTAAACTCGCAGGCATCCCCCCCGCGCGCTGACAGCCCCCGCTCTCACATGCTTGGGCCATAAACCCCTCTCCAGCGCAACCCTGCCTTGGAGTCTCATCCTGTTCCCAGCTCGACACCTCCCTCCATCCCTTTCATGAGCCCATATCCCTTTGATAAAACGCCCTTTCCTCTGTGCCCTATTGTCCTGCTTGTTCCCAGGCCGCCACCTGGCCCTGCAGATGCTGTTTATTGCCCCCATACAGTAGGAAGCTCCCCCATCAAAGGATCCACAACTGATCAAATCCCCCACCCCATGAGATCCGATCAACCACATGCATTCCGGGAATCGGCGGAATGCCCAGCTGCGTGACAATCATCACCTGTTGTGACCGGGGTGGGGACTTCAACTGTAAATGTGTGTGGGAACGGGCTTGAAGCGGGGATTCCGAGGATGTCCTTCCGTACTTCATAGTATTTGCAAGAATGTGCCACATGTAATAAACTGTAATAAAGATCATAAACCTGTGTATAAGAGGCCAGGCCTCAGAGATGCGGTTTGAGCACCTCGAGAAGATACCTTGTTGTCTGAGTTGACGTGTTCTGCTCCGTCGGAATAAACTTCTGTTTCCTGCCTTCCAGTCTCCAGCGCCTGCCTCTTTGTTTGATAGTTCGAGTGGTATAAGAGGCGGTTAGCGCCGGGCAATACTGAAAAAGGTTTGTGATCAACTTCGGCCCTACCTTTTTCCACAACAATGCCAATAGCTCTAACTTTAACAAAGACAAGACCATTGCATTGTAAATGCTTGTTTTTCTCAGTGTGCATCACTGTAGAGAGGCGGCATGATGCCAGACATAGCACCCGACCCCAAAGGAAGATGCCGGTCACGAAATGATGCCAGCACGCCAACTTCATAACTGAATGTGCGCTTGCATTCAAACCAATTTGCGATCTAATTACAATGGATTCCACACGCCAACAGACTCAACGTGCCAACGGTCTTTATGCACTAGCAACCTGCTTCGAAACAGCAAGCGCGGTGGCTGGCTACCTCGACTCGTGGCTGCACTTACCATGTGGGCCCTTCCAAATGTGAGATGTCAGTGTTCGCACCCTAGCTGACAGCGGCCTGAAGCACAACCGCTCACTCTAGCTGACAGCGCCTGATGAGCAACTTCTGGCTTTCCCGAAAACAAAGATGGCAGACCACAGGGGTGAATGGCGTTGGGTGGCTCATGGTAAGTGCCTACTCCCACAAAGCCGTGGGACAGCTCGCGTTCCTGGATGCCGGCCGTTATCTGCTCAAGGGCTTCATTTGACACCAGTGGATACAGTAAGGTGTGCGCATATCAGTAATTAGGTTAGTCTTACGGCCCATTCAAATGCCGCCTATCATAATGGCACACAGCCCACACTTCCCCGAGAATTTCCATAGAGCAACTCACCAATATAAACGGTGGATGCACTACTCGCCACATTGCTGATGACCCAAACGGTTACCGATACTAAAAAAAAAAGTCAATGCTGCCACTGGATTCCACGACTGGCTCCTCCAAAGCAAGCGCCTCCTTAAACATTCAACCTCATTTGTTGAATCCCTTCACTTTTTGAAGGACTCACAGCAAGGAACTGTTGGCTCACCCCGCATTAGTACAGCCAAAAAATATATTTTTTTTTGTTTCAAAATACACGTTTTCTCTGCAGCGCTTGTTCAAATGCTTTGCCAGTCTCTGTAGGTGACAGATTCACGCCCTGGCAGTGGTTTGTCCGGTGGGAAGGACACTGGTGGGGCTAGCAGGGCGCTCCTCTTCCTTTAAGTTTAAAGTATCTTCACTTCAGGTTCTTCAGTAGTTTCAGATACACTTAATCTTTCAGAACACGTAGGTTTTTCTGTGCCAAATCGTCGCCATTGTTACATTCCAAAAGAAGTCCAACGGTAGCCATGAAGTAGGTTATAGGAAGTAGGTTTATGAAGCTTAGGCATAGATGCATCAATCTAAAAACCGCTCACAAAAGCTTTGCGACCGGTATTTTTGCATATGGGATGCATCATCCCAATTGCAAAAATCGCAATTTAAGAAATCGCAAAATTGTGATTACTCAAATTGATATTGCAATTAAGGAATCTCAAATTCAGATTCCTTAACCCCTTCCATGCTGATGACGAGCTCAGCTCGTCATCAGCCACGGGGGGCGTGTGCAGATGACGAGCTGAGATCGTCATCTAACGCGGCTTTTACAAAAAAGTCGCGTAGCGCAAAAATCACCGCAGTGGCGATGCGGTTAAATGCAATGCATTAAAGTTTAAAAATAGCGATTTTGCTAATAGGGGTCGCAAGTGAACTTCATGGTAATTTTCAAAAACTTTGAAAAATGAACTAAAGTGCATTTATCAAAATTCCATTTTACACACAAACATGCCCTTAGGGCATGTGTGTGTGCAAGATGTACCCATATGCAGATTTCAGGGGTGCAACAGGGTGTTCTTTTGACACCCTGGCACCCTAGAAATTGCAATCTCAATTTGAGATTCTCTAATTGAGAATCGCAAATTGAGATTGTGTTCCCATTCATTCCTATAGGCCTCTAGGCCCATAGGAATGAATGGGGAGGTATTCCTTAATTGCGACCCGCAATTTCCGAGTCGCAATTAAGGAATTAAGGAATCGCAAAACGGATGCTTGATGCATCTGGGGGTAAGCCCCAGATGCATCAAGAACCCATTTTGCTATTCCTTAATAGCGAAAAATAATGATTCGCTATTAAGGAATAGCAAAATGCAATGCATGAAGAAATCACTAAACAAATAGCGATTTCTTAAAATTTCTAAATTGCGACTCGCAAATTGCGAGTCGCAATTAAAGAATACCTCTCCATTCATTCCTGTGGGCCTAGAGGCCCATAGGAATTATTGGGAAGACATTCTCAATTTGCGATTCTCAATTAGAGAATCGCAAATTGAGAATGCAATTTCAAGGGTGCCAGGGTCTCAAAAGGACACCTTGTTGCACCCCTTGTCTCCTCTGGTCCGAGCTAAATAAGAGACGGATACGCCGACATGAGCATTTAACTTCATGCAAGGATACTGAGAGGATTGGCAGGCGTCCCTCTACAAAAAATTAATCAGAAGCTGGATTCACAAGATTTTGTGGAAACATCAAATATCCTATAGAGCTGTTAAAAAGATAAGAATCTTATCACATGAAGAGATTTTAAGAAACCTAAAGAGATCTCAGGAACAATCTACAAATGGATCTAATAATTGGCAGACGTATATAATATGAACACCTAATCCCAACACAGGATTATTTCATTAGAATTTTTCCTGAGCCTACAATACTTGCGCTTCTATATCCCCTGGATATTTGGTTTGTTTTATTGGAAGTGGTCCTGAAGAAGGTGGCCTTGCGCCGCCGAAACGCGCGTCGACCAAGTGCGGGGTCTCACACTGATCTTGGAGACCTGTATTCACGATTTTACTTCCTTGTTTCAAATGGTGTACTGATGTATGTAGATAGAGTGAGAATGCTGAGATTGTTGTGGATGTGTGTATATGTTGGTACTTTATTCTTCTACCAGGGGTTAATGAATTATGTATAAACTTGTAGTAATTCAGTCTTGTACATAGCCATGTTTTGTATGTACTTTTTTATGCTTTTTTCTGTTTACACTATTTAAAAAAAAATGTTGTCTTTAAAAAATGGTAATTTTGTATTATACGAAGAACTGATAAAGAAATGTTATTTGATGCAAACTAATGGAATTTATATCTACAAAAATGAAATAAATCATATATTTTTTGAAAGAATGTAAGTTATTGTAAAACCTTTGTCACCAATACTTGATTATAATCTGAAACACAATTGTACTAAAATTATGTGGTAGGTAAGGGAATTTTGTTCTCTCTGTTATGTTGATACCTCCCCATTCATTACTATGGGCCTAGAGGCCCATAGGAATGAATGGGAAGACATTCTCAATTTGCGAATCGCAATTAGCGAATCGCAAATTGAGAATGCGATTTCAAGGGTGCTGGGGTGTCCAAAGGACACCCTGTTGCACCCCTGAAATTGATCTGTGCACATATGTTGCGCACACACATGCCATTAGGGCATGTGTGTGCGCAACATGAAACTTTGAAAAATGCACTTTAGTGCATTTTTCAAAGTTTTTGCAAATTACCATGAAGTTCAACTTCATGGTAATTTGCGAGCCCTATTAGTGAAATCGCTATTTTTTAAACTTTAATGCATTGCATTTAAGGAATCTCAATTTGAGATTCCTTAAATGCAAGTAATCGCAAATTTGCAGTTTCTTAATTTGCGATTTTTGCATTTGGGATGATGCATCCCAAGTGCAAAAATACCGGTTGCAAAGGGGCAGATTCTGAGAATCTGCCCCTTTGCGAATGGTATTTTGCTTGATGCATCTGGGCCTAAATAATTTAAAGTCTGACTGACACTCAGATGCCATTGAACCTCCCCAACCTGAGAGGGGGCCCAAGTGACGCCACTATTGCTCTGGGAATTTGTCTAGCAACTGTACATATCATGCTAGTGCAGGGATCTCAGGCACGCTATGCAAACCATCAGAAAATAATGATTGCCCTGGCTTATGGAGCTGAAGATCTAAGTTGGAACGAAAAATGCTTTTATAAAAAAATATTTTTATGAAGAATTAACTGTGATGAATCATCATAAACAAATATTTGAATGAACATCATGAGGATTATAATATTGTAACTTTTATAACAACTCTCTATGAAGGCCATGCATTTATTTCCAACCTAAAAACTCTGATCCTGGCCTAAATCCTAAAACTATACCAAACCCCATTCCTTATTCATGACCTAATGCTGACCCTAAACGTACCCCTATTTACAACCTTTTCCTTTTTAACTCAATTTATTACTTTATTTTTATGTCAACATCCTTATGTACTGATTGTACTGAATATTATTGCATTGCAACATTTATATAGCGCTTAATACCCCATTGTTGGGATCTGTAGCACTTGCTTACATGAGTAGCATGATACACCATGTATGGTGTGTTGTTGGAAGGATGTTGTTTTTTATATCCTATGTGGGAAGTGTTTCTACGTTGTGCGTGATGATAAACGAGGTGTGGTTAACGTGTTATGGGACACAGTGAGTAGCAGTGTTTTTGATAATGAAGTGTAAGGTAAATACTCACAGTTTTATGGTCTTCAACATGCTGGTGTATTTGAAACAGCTGTGCAGGTCCCTTAATGGTATCTCATATGATATAGTGTTCTTATCTGATTATTGATCTGGGTCGTCCAAATTCTGATTTTGTGTACAGTTCTGGTCCTGAGCTGGCAGGGTTGAGGGAGAGAGAAAGGGAGAGATCTGCTGGGCTTTCAATAGTCCTTACTTGCTTCCACTGCCGTGAATGTCTTTTGCTGCGTATATACGTCTACACGCCAAGTCAGTCAACACCTTTTTGCTGGGCTAAATTTGTTAGATATAAGGGGACAATAGATTAGGATTGTTAACAAATCGGGTGTCTGGAGAATTGTCTTGAACAGATTAGCAAATGTGTAAGACAGATGTAATTGTCAAGCTTTTTTCTCTCCTGTTTATGTATCTTTGTAGTGACACAAATTAGATCACGTTTTCATCGTTATATATAACATTTCATTTTAAACAAAAGAGGATAGAGTTTTTTTATATTTAGATTTCATATGCTGTGTATTCACACAGTTTTAATCAAATTGTGCATTGTATGACATTCGTAAGGAAAACTTTTTTATATTAAAAATAAGAAATTATATGTAAACCAGTGTGGCACTTGATTTAGGCTGGGGGTAAAAATGGTACCTGCTTGAGATTGGACAAAAGTATGCACGGATGAAGTATAAGTAGAGAAGTGTGTTAAACTGTGTTACCAAAGGAAAATAATTGTGACTTTACAGTCTAATAGGCAGCCCTGTTCCTTTGGTTGACGGGCCACTCTCTTTTTGTTTACTCAAGACTAGCTCCTAACCAAGCCAGAGGGCTTATATTGGGTCTTAGATTTCATGAAGACATAAATCCAATTTCTAGCTCTCCAGTGGCAAAAAAATCATCGACGGATAATCAGTGAATTGGCGACTTGATTATGATATCAGTTGCAATTAATGGAGAATAAAATGAACAAACTAGGTTTACATATATTTTGCCCATGAAATTAAACCAGACACACTGGTTTCAATGGACCATTACCACTATTTACAAGCTGGTGGGAAATAGGTTTGCAAAAATGTGGGTATGTGCAAATTCTGTTAACTGCTAATGGATGCAAGTTCCATTTAACCGCTTACTCAGAGGTCTAAAAGATTGTGTAGAAGTTATACCTCTACGAATCTCTACGTGAATTGCAGTGCAAAATAGCGCTAGGTTCATGCACCCAGAAGCAGTGCGCAAAAAGCATTGGCAAAACCAATAGATTGTGCCTTTGCAAGAACTATTGGCTTTGCCAATGTCTTTAAGCAATGTTGCATAGCAGCATGGAGTGGAGTTGAGCATAGTAGAGTGGCACTGAGCAGAGTGGTGTGGAGTGGCATAGAGTGGAGTGGAGTAGAGTGGCTTGGACCGGTTTATAGTGGTGTAGAGTAGAGTGGAGTGGCATAGAGTGCATTTGAGTAGACTGGAGTAGAGTAGATTGGCATAGAGTGTTGCAGAGTGCAGTGGTGTAGAGTGGAGTGGCGTTCAGTTGAGTAGAGTAGAGTGGTGTAGAGTGGAGTGGTGTGGTGTGGAGTGGCATGGAGTGGCATGGAGTAGCATGGTATAGAGTGACGTGGAGTGGAGCAGAGGGGTGAAAAGTGGAGTGGGATAGAGTGGCTTAAAGCGGAGTAGAGCAGAGTGGGGTAGAGTGAAGAGGGATAGAGTAAAGTGGGGTAGAGTGAAGTGAGATGGAGTGACGAGGGGTAGAGTAAAGTGGGGAGCGTGAAGTGGGGTAGAGTGAAGTGAGGTGGAGTAGAGTGGGGTAGAGTAGAGTTGCGTAGAGTAGAGTTGTATTGTGTGAAGTGGGGTCGAGCCATATAGAGTGTCACTTTGTGGAGTGGCACAAAGTGACAGAGTGGATTCATAAAGTGGTGTAGAGTGGCTAGAGTAGAGTGGAGTGGTGTAAAGTAAACTGGCGTAGAGTGCCGTGGAATAGAGTGCAGTGGTGCAGAGTAGAGTTCAGTGGTGTAGAGTGCAGTGGCGCAGAGTAGATTGCTGTGGCATAGAATGCCGTTCCAAAGAGTGCAGTGGTGTAGAGTAGTGCAGTGGCATAGAGTGCAATGGCATAGAGTAGAGTGGTGTAGATTAGAGTGCAAGGGCGTAGAGTAGAGTGCAATGGTGTTTGGGGCTGAGTGTAGTGGTATAGCATGCAGTGGTAATGGATTGCAGTGGTGTAGAGTGCAGTGACGTAGAGTGCAGTGGCATAGAGTACACGGTGGGGAGGTGGGAAGCGTAAAGAAGTAACATGGTAGGGGGATGGATGGGAGTGGATAGATGTTACATGGATGGGGACATGTGAGGAGGACTGCAAACACAAGCTCTCATATGGAGTGCTTGAACACAAAGAAAAATGTAGCTCCAAAAACGGGAGCAATGGAAGGGCGCACGTACTTCGCCCTTGCTACAGGGGAGGGCCAAACACAACCAGAAGATATGACGTGCACATGCTGCGACAAACGGGAACGAAGGAAATAAGAGTGACTCTTAAGCTAATAAATGGTAAAATATGGATGAACTGTAAGCTCACTGTATGTAAATAACATATCTCGGAGAGACAGCACATGCGTTGTCCAGGCAAAGCCTTAAAAGCAGTAAAGTCACCGCAGACTATCCATGCTATTGGTCGAAAATTGCGCACCTGGGCTATAGGGAGTGCTTAATTTGTATAAGAATAAGTGCCCGATGATTTTCTCAGAAGACTGCTGAATGTCAGGGTTGCCAAATACCAAGATTGTATGTCTCTTTAATCCACCACCAGACTCCCATGGCCCATTTACCACACTCTTGCAGGTCTCACAGCCCTCCTTTCTTATTTTCTCACAGTTTTTTCCGTCTTTCTCATCTTCCCTCTATTCCCCTTTTCTGGCATTTTCTCGCTTGTTCTTTGTCAAAATCTGATGATAAAAAATAAGTTCCGGTCCCCAAAAACAAACGCTGTGATCCCCAACTACAGCCACGGCTCAAATTAAGCAGCTTTCGAAAATCTGCTTTTTGCAGCCTCACTGATAAATGCCTGCCGAAGTATATAAGTCAAAATGTCCTAAGCGTTCCAAAGTGAACCATTTGCTAACATTTGACTGAATGTCTAATACTGAACAAAAGTACTTTAAATTCTTCAGATGTGAATTAGTTAATCTTTGAACCCACCCCTTCCTGGTTCAATCAGTGAGCAGGCAGCATGGCCGCCGCTCCTGCGCTTGACAGTTTTGCCAGCGCATTTTGTTCAGTAATTGGTCCCATTATTGGACGTGTGGCCGCATTAAAAAGTGCATAAAATAGAACTTGCTGAGTATTCCCCTGGGCGGAGCTCGGGCCACCGCAGTCTGCTCGCTGCAGGCAGTTTCATACCGTCGTCCTCTGTGCTGTGCCAGCCCCAGGTAATGCCTCGATGGGTCACACTGATTGATATTCCTGCATAGACCTCACTTCAGAGCACCGCACAAGGTCACCTTAGGCACCCATGGCTTCAGCGCAACGAGTACAGCTTCTCTCTATATGGGGCAGACAGATCTGTCTAAACCAAGACAGTAGCCAGAAAATGGAGAAAAAAAAACTCACTTTGTACCAAAGCTCGTAGGCACCAAGCAAGAGAAGCAAGTCATTGGGACTCCTGAGAAGAGTTTGCTTGTGTCTTCCAGCCAAACATCTATCCATTCATCTTTTAATCCTTCCATCCACCTGCGGATAGTCGCACTTTCACCTTTACATTCTGTCATCCATTCAGTCTTTCATCAAACATTCAGTCTGTCATCATTCTGTCGATCCGTCTACCCATCCATGTCCACACCTATCCATCTATCTTCAAATCTATCCATCAAACATATCCATCTTTTCACTCAGTAACCCGTCCTTTCATTTATTCATCCCTCCTTTCTACCATTCATCCATCTTTCCTTTCAGTAATCATCCATCCTTACGCGCATCCGACCACCCTTTTACTAATCCATCCTTTCACTCCATAAATCCATACATCCCCCTTTCACTTATCTATCCATCCTTTCACTGAGCCATTCATCCTTTCAGTCAACCTTCAATCCTTCAACCCACCCATCCACTCAGCCATCCATTTACCCTTTCCCTCGTCCATCCGTTCTTTCACTCACCCACTCATCTATCCACTCTTTAACTCATTCGTCCACCCATTCACTGTTTCACTAATCCAACCATTAACCTTTTATCCAGCCATCCATCTACCCTCCCTTTCACTCAATCATTCATTCCTTCCCTCATCCACTTTTACATCCATCCTTTCACTCATCCATCCATGCTTTCACTCAACATCCATCCACCAATCGATTCATTCATCCATCCATCCACCCATCCATTCATCTATCCACCCTTTCACTCAGTTGATCAAGCCATCCATCGATTCATCCACTCATTGATCCATCCATTTAACCTTTCACTCATTGATCCCTCCTTTCAGTCATTCATCCATCCATTCTTTCTCTCATTATCCACCCAACCTTTCACTCATTGTTCCATTTACCCTTACTCATCCACCCTTCCTCCCTTTCAGTCATCCATTCTTACAGCCATCCTTTCACTCATTAATTCAGGTATCTATCTAGCCACCTTTTCACTCAACCATCCATCCTCCATTTCATTCACACACCAATCCATTCACTTTCACGCATCCATTCATCCACCCTTTCATCCAGCCATCCATTTGTCCTCCCTTTCACTCATTCATCCTTTCTTTCACTCATCCAACCTTACATCCATCCTTTCATTCAGCCATAGATTCATCTGTCCATCCTTTCACTCATTCATCCATCAACCCTTTCAACCTGTCCATCCATCTAGCTTTTCACTCCATCCATCCATCTATCCACTCAACCATCATCCAGTTATCCTTTCACTCCCACATCCATCCATCCTTTCTCTCCTCATCCATCCATCCACCCTTTCACACATCCATATATCCATTTATCCATCCTTCCTCCCTTTCATATCCAATCTTTCACTCATTCATCCATGCATCTATCAATTCAACCCTTCAATCATCCACCCATCCACCATTCCATCCATCCTTTCATTCATTCACCTTTCCACCCTTCTGCGTTAATTATGAGTCTTTGTCTGCTGGAGTTTTAGGCAGAAGAGGCCCATCAAATACACAACTCCAACTGTTGCTGCTAAAGCCAGGGGTTGAGGACGCCCCTTAAAAACACTCTGTCCCGAAACTTGATGAGGTGTACAATTCCGATATGTGTGGTAACTTCGGTTACGGATGAAGGTTCAAGAAGGCACCCTTCACAATTAGCCCAGCTAAATACTGATGCAGGCGTAATTATGCATGTTAAGCACCAAATTCTGAATGTTATGCTCTATTTTCCGATAGTGCACTATAGTATACTTGTGTTTCTCACAAGATGGCCACTTGTGGTCATTAGACCTTCCTTTGTGTTCCCTATTCCCCAGCCTCCCAGAATACCTGTCTGCATTCTATCTTGTACTGTTTGAGGGTTCCACTCTTGTCAGTTGATGGTCTGGTCAGCTGGCGAGGTGTGCGCTCTGCTGTGTTCCTAGAAAACCTATCTTGTGACTTAAAGTAAGTGTCCTGCTGTCTACATTATTATTTACAACATTTTGGCGACGAGGATGGGATAATCAGTTGATGGTCTGGTCAGCTGGCGAGGTGTGCGCTCTGCTGTGTTCCTAATAAACTTATCTTGTAACTTAAAGTAAGTGTCCTGCTGACTACATTATCATTTACAACATGCACCCTGTAAATATCTCACCGGTAGGATCGGAACTTACCGGGTGCAGAAAATGCCTCGCCCTCATCCCTGGCTGCCTGCTCACTTGAAATTGTGGTCTTTGCTGTGATTTTAAAATGTGTGGTACCACTACAAGTTCAAGATTGGAAAATGACTGTTTCTATTGATATATTTTAGTCCTTATATTACTGCCTCCTCTCTCTTCTTCGTCCCAGACTCAACCTAGATATGTCGAGTCCCCCCCAAAGTGTGATAACCTGTGTGGTAACACCGATGAGAAGAAGGATGATTTCCAATTCATTATATAATGTTAAGTCTTTTCTCTGTTTCTATTTCTAAAACCGTACCCATTGATTTAACTTCAGAGTGGAAGATGAAAGTTGGGAGGAAAGGCTTGATCATTCATAGGTGGCTTTGTTGGTTGCAGAAATCATATATCTGAGGCTTCTTTAAAAGGTCTTCCAATGAAATGTAGAAATTGATGCGGGAGCCCAGGCACATGGAATTAGCAAAGAGGGAGGTGTTGATCTAGCCGTATTTTTGTCATCAAGAAATTTTTCATTTGAGGGTTAAAGCAGACAATCATTTCACGGATATATTCAGCTTTGGTGTGATTATCTGTGAGAAACACCGATTGACATCTGATATTGGATAAAGTCCAACCAACACCAATATCACTTTATAAGTTACAGTGGTGTATCCTCTGCATATTGATGGAGTTTAATATCTTTTTTGACTGCTCAGATCCAGAGGTTCCATGCGGCGTGGATGGAACCTTGGGGTACGCTGTATTTGAAAGGGGTTCCTGTTGTCTTGAAATAGTCCATCAGGATGTATTGCTTTCTGTCTGCTAGAATGGAGGTAACCAGTTGAGCACTGTTTGTGTGAAGCCTTTGCAGGAAGGAAGGCTGTTGAGTAGGATTTGGTTATCAACTGTATAGAGATTAACCAAGATCCACAGATCAAGCCATACTGTGGTTTAGGTCCCTTTGTCCATTATCTTCAGAGTGCTGCCGACAATGTTCAATGTGGGAGTTTCTGTGCAGCACGTGGGGTGTAACCCTGTTTTGTGAGCCTATAGAAGACTCTGGCTGTCCATGAAGTCTTTCACCTAAAAGCATATTGCTCTTTAAGGTACCTTGCGAAGGAAAGGGCAGTGGTTGATGAGGTGGGATGTGCTGAGGACATGAGTGTGCAGATGAGATATTTTTAGAAGGACATGTATTTGGCCAGTTTAAGAAAAATTGGAAAGGAATCCGTGCTGAGGGTGGTGCCCATGATGTCCTAGTAGAGTAGGGAATAAGAGCAGCTGAGGAAAAGATATGATAAGGTTGGAGGGGAGTATGTTGTTATTGTATCAGGTTGTCCTGTGAGATGTCAGCCTTATGATAATTTGACCCACTGACAGCAGGTGAAACATCTGCTAGGTGAGGATACACGACTGCGGATAGTGGGACTGTTGTTTAGAGTTTTGAAACTCAGTGTTGTATATGCTTGTGATATTGTCAATAAGACTGGTACCTGGTAAAGTTTTCCATCAAGTTTAGAGTGGCAGGTGGAGAGCTGAGGTTTATTCACTTTTTTATTACATTGAAAGTGAAACCAAAGCACTGTTCAATGTTCTAAATGGTCTGGATTTTGTAGTCTGGTATTGCTTTCTGAATCACGGTCGCAGCTCTCAACACTGCAGCAGGTGTAGTGCACTAGGGCCCAGGGGTGTGAGGGGCCCATTACACCACTGTTATGTCTGCCTTTCCTTACCTAACTGGGGGCCGAGGGGCACATGTTTTTTCTTGCATTGGGGCCTATGGTACCCTTGCTATACAATTGTACCGGGTGGAGGATTTTGGGCAGAGAGTGTCAGGAGATGCTTGGAGCAGGGAGCAGGCACAGCCCTAGATCACCCAGTATTTCTATTAGGCTGTTCCTGGCATTGTAGTCTTCTGCAGAGACAGCTTTATAGGAGTGCAACTGGTGCAGCCGCACTGGATGCTGACCTGGGGAGGGGGCGCTAACCTCAAGGGGGTTGTTGCTAAAAATGGTTAGTTGGGGTAAATCTACATTCTTATTAGTAAATCCAGCCTTTACTTGTGCTTTAAAATAAATTAAATGTTTGTGAGAGAGGGGCTATGGAGAGATAAGGGGCTCTTTTGCCCAGTGGTAGTCATGGGGGGGTCATAACTGATTGTCGCTGGTCTTCTGTTTTATTAGAGAGTTTTAGAATTTATTTGAAGCTTCCTTATGTGGATGAGTGCGTATGGGATACTGGAGGCATAGATGGTGGATTGAAGGTCATCGAGTAGCAGGCAATATTGTTGTTGGATTGATTGAAAGTGATCAGTTGAAGGATGTGGTTGGGAGAGGTTTTAACGGGTATGCTGTGGATTGTCTTGTGTTTGGGCTCTCCTGTCAGGCGGTTTAGGCGGTAAAATGTGAAACATCAAGAGGAGGTCGTTAGTCCATCTAAGGTGAAATGTAGTTGGCAGTTCTTATTTTGCAAAAACTAATTGCAGGTGCCCAAAGTTGTTTTCAGGGGCCCACTATCCTGTTTGCCATTTCTGCCTCATGCAAGGTTTCCTCATAACAAGCGCACCCAGCCTTGATTGCAGCAAGCATCTTTCTTCCACCTCCTTACACTTTCTGTCTAATAATCTAATTCGTGTAGGTTATTTGTCATTCTTCTTTCTCCCATCGTCACTGGTGTTTATCTCTATTGCCCTGGTGTTCACAAAACTGCGTCCATGAGGGCGAGTGACAAGATACACATCTTTTCTACATTCCAATCACTGCTTCTCCAAACCCGCCCTTTTCAGATACATTCTCTCGTGACGGAAATTCCATCTGAAAAGCAATACTGGAGGAACACGGGTAATAGGAAGATAATGCGCCTCCCCTGCGTGCTGATAAATGTCTTCAGATCACCTCATTTATTCTAGAAAATGTGCGGACGCGGCTGGTTCTAAGTAAGGCAGGATAACAAAATATGTGCAGCAGCAATCAGAGCAAAACACATTTAGGGATATCAAACAGTCAAATCCACACGCTCTGTAAATGTCGCCGAATTTTAAATAATGTTATTTTTGCTCCCCGGCGCCCCTGCATTTTGTTTCACTTTGATCTGTAGGAATAGACCTACAATGATCCCTTGGTAGGAAAAAAAGTGGCAAGTGCTGTGTGTCTGTCCTGTGCTCTGTCTAGACCAGAGGTCTTCAAACTTTTTGATGCCAGGACCCCCTTGTAAAATCTTTTAAGGCGTAAGGACCCCCTTCCGACAAAAGATTTTAGAAACTGGTACTCCTCATCATCAACAACTATCTACAACCATAAATGCGCCTGTTAGACCTCATCACATCCATCCATCCATCCATCCATCATTCATCCACCTACACTTCCACACATCCATCCATCCTTCACCCATCCACCCTTTCATCCTTCCTTCCATCCATACATCCATCATCCATCCATCCTTTCATCCTTCCATCCATGCATCCATCCTTTACCTATCCACGCGTCCATCCATCCACCCATTATTCATCCACCCGCCTTTTCACACATCCATCCATCATTCATCCATGCAACCTTTTATCCATCCATACATCCATACATCCACCCTTTCATCCTTCCATCCATACATCAATCCTTTACCTATCCACCCGTCCATCCATCCACCCACCTTTTCACACATCCATCCATCATTCATCCATGCAACCTTTTATCCATCCTTCATCCATCCACCCTTTTATCCATCCTTCATCCATCCACCTTTTCATCCTTCCATCCATACATCATTCATCCATCCTTTCATTATTCCATCCATATATCCATCCACCCTTTCATCCATACATCCATCCTTCATCCATCCACCCTTTCATCCATCCATCCACCTTTTCACACATCCATCCATCCTTCACCCATCCATCCACCCTTTCATCTTTACATCCATCCACTCATCTTTACAGCCATCCACTCATCATTCATCCATCCACTCATCATTCATCCACCCACCTTTTCACACATCCATCCTTTTATCCATCCATTCTTCCTTCATCCTTCCTTCCTTCCATCCATACATCCATCCACCCACCCTTTCATCCTTCAATCCTTACATACATTCATCCTTCATCCATCCACCCTTTCATCCATCCATCCACCCACCATTCATCCCCCACCTTTTCACACATCCATCCAGGCAACCTTTTATCCATCCATCATCCATCCACCCTTTCATCCATCCATTCATCCTCCACCCACCCACCTTTTCACACATCTATCCATATATATATATATATATATATATATATATATATATATATATATATATATATATATATATATATATATACATACATACATACACACACACACATGTACACACACATGTATGCATGTGAACAACCCGAATGACAGAGTGCGGGCAGCTGTTGTGCGTGTTTATTTAACACTTTTTTATGCACAAAATGCATCTTCCTGTCTAAAGCTACAAACATCATCAAATGCCAGTTATGAATTCCGAACACAATTGCTGAAATTTCGCATAGTTGTGCAAAGGAAGTTAAGCAGACTTTGAACACCCCCAGTTATAATGCGGAGAGGCTTGCAAAAGGACCACACATGTTTCACTCACCCCTTTTGCAGGTAATGTCATGCAACAGACAATCCAAAGGATGATTGAAAGGTTTTCTCCATGTCTGTTTGTTTCAAACGAGTGTTGTCATTCTCACACAGAAATCCCAATTATCATGCGGGCGGGGAGGGGGGCAAAAAATCACGGACAGCGGAGTGCTGGCAGGGGGAGGGTGGTGCGAAATCCATCCAAGGACAGCAGAATGCGGGCAGGGGTGTGCGAAAATGCACAGACAACGGAGTGCGAGGGGGGGGGGGCCCAGGAGAGGTGGCAGAGAGCAGGCGAGACCAGCAGCCACCATTCCACTGGCACACTAAGATACCCACAGGTTATACTAGCGCTATATAAAACGTTACAAATTAAAATAAACTCCACAGCGAAGTCCATTGAACTCAAAGGGCTACAGCCTCCTCCCCCAGCCCCCCCAGCTCGTGTATGTGAGCCCTGCTGAAACAGACTCAGGGACATATACAAAGGCACACCAGAGTACTTCACAGGTCTTCAAAAGACCTTTACTTGTTAATGAGGCTTTAATGTTTTTCACGCCTTGGTGTGAATAAGGCCTCCGCCGTGAGCACCCTCAATCAGCCCGACGCCAGGAACTGCACTCTGACAGAATCGGCGACCCCCTTCCCAGGACTCCACGACCCCCCTGGGGGTCGCGCCCCACAGATTGAAGACCTCTGGTCTAGACCGTTATCCCAGGTTAGCCCAGCACCATGTGACTTTGGGCAATAGCTCGCTTAATCTTCCCGAAGGACCACAGCGCCTTGACACCCTTGGGTACTTGTTCGCGTGTTCCAAATACTATATTTACTTTACTTAACATAGTGGCTGTAGCAGGCCCCTTGCCCTGTTACATAAGAATGATCGGGCCTACCCTCGTCGGAACACCCCTGGTTTGGTTGTCTCCTCCTTAACTTCCTATGAAACAAAATGCAGAAATCCTCACCCATGTCTTAGGAAAATATGGTGATTGATTCCGAATTTGTACCAATAGGGTATGCAATAGGTTTTATGTGTCATAAATTGGGAACTTCTGGGATCAACAGGAAGTTTTTCTGTAATCAGAAGCAGTTTCGCCATAAAATGCCCTTCAGCATACCCTGACATTTTCTGGGCTGTTTTCATCCAGATACTCAATATCTGGAATTCCATGGCCCCGTGAAGGGTTCTGTGTGAAGGGTCTGCCACTGCTTGGACACCGCCATTTTAGCTGAGATGCTTTTGTGAGTCCTAGAATATGTTTGACTTTGCAAGTGTTTCCTGACTCATATATGTGCTTGTCCATCTTGACCAAAGTTTGGCAATTGTTTGCAGCAGTTTCCTGGTCCTTGCTGGCATATATTGACTGGTCTTCCAGAGATATACGAACTGGTCCATACGGGGACAACCAAGTGGGACTTTTACTAACCAGATTATGCTAACATGAACGTACCAGAATTGTACGTGGCCCTTTCCGGGAATCTCTTATTGGTTGTTTTTAGAATATCAGAGTTGGTCTTTGTTATCCCTCCTATCTAGGTCATAAGAGGATATGACAGATCCTTATTGGAGTATCAAGTCAAATAACTTTATTCGATTCAAATGAATCATAAAAGTTTGCAGAAAATCATACATTCATTCTAAAATAAAATGTCTACACATATTTTAAAAGCAATGCACAAAATAAAAACCAGGTTAGGTAAATTCAATAAAAGCAATTTACAATTTGTGACGTTTCCTAATTAGAAAAACAATTTTGATAAAACTAAGCACAGAGCTGCAGACACAAAGGTGAGACCTTCACTGCTACCTTAACAATCTCCATGTCAAGCGAATTGATAACCACAACGTTCTATGTATCAAAAATATTGTAATACCAAATGACTAATAATATGGGTACATTGATCAAATTAAAACACAGGATCAGCTGATACCATGGGCATTCAATTACTTTTTCTATTCTTAGCGACTCATACTGTACCGAAATAAGGATCGCGAGGCCTCCCTTTGCCCTCCCTGCAATGATGGTTCAGCTTGGACAGTTAATGCGTTGTATCCATCCAGAGAGACATCATCCCTGCTCCACGTTTCTTGTGTGCAAATAATCTCAAAAGGTTTGACGTACTGGACCCATGTCTCGTCTAATAACCTTCGAGAAATGCCTACAACATTCCAAGAAATTAGACGCAGGTTGCGGCTATTAGGTTGGCAATTTTGCGCATGTAAAGAGTTGCCATCCCCACTATTCGATGGTCGCTCAGCTTGAGTGGCATTCAAATCCATCCCAATAGTCCCAGCTGTTCCCAGGCCTCTATTATGGTACAGCTGAGGGGGCAATAGCTGTGTTTAGGGTCTATAGAGAGTGCATACTCTTTATCACTCCTACGTGTATTGGGAATAATGGAGTATCCTTATCGGTTCATTGCAGGAAATCCTCTCTGGTCATTATTGGCATATTCTACCAGGTCTTTTCTGGGGTCCCAAATGGTCCTTGCTGGGATATCCTGACTAGTTCTTGCTGCAATCCACTAAAACGGTCTAAGTGGTATGTCTTTACAGGCCTTTGATCTGATACTTTGCATAGATTTTTCTGGGAGACTCTGAATGTTTCTTGCTAAAATATCTAGACTGGACCTTGATGGAATATGTTAACCGGTTCCTGCTGGAATATATTGTTCAGTCCTTATTGGAATATATTTAATGGTCTGTACTGCGCTATCCTAACTGGTCTTCCTCAGATATCTCAATGGCGGTGATCGGGCTATCCTGACTATTCTTTATTTATAAGGTTTTATATAGCGCAAACTTGACCCAAGAGGGTATCAGAGGGCTTTACATTTAGGATCATTGCGTTACAAGTTACATCAGAAACAAAAGCATAGTAATGAACAGTACACATAAAACAATGTTACAGTAATTCGGAGGAGGGAGGGGAGGAAGGAGTGTTAAGTTATTCTGACTAGTGTCTGCTGGGATCACTAACTGGTCTATAGTATTTATCCTAACTGGTCCCTGCAGGGATACCATGATGAGTCCTTGCCGACCAGGCCTGGCTGGAATACATTAACTAGTTTTCTGGGGTATCCTTGTTTTTTTAACTAGTTGAGGTTTCTTGTCTGGTGATTGTTGGAGTATCTTGACTGGCCTTCCTGAGGTATCCAAGCTCACCACGTTTGAAATATCACGAGTGGTGGATACTGAAATGGCCACATCCGTAGTACTGGAATACTCCGGTCATTGAAAGGTGACTCTCAGTGGCGTAACGAAAACTACATGGAGGGGGCCCCCCTCCCATCCTCCGTGCCAGTCTAGAGCTCTCAGGCCAGCGACCCACCATACTGCGGGGGATGCGGGGCTATTGTTACACCACTGTAACTAATCCAGCCGTTATAAGTAACACTGGATGGTGGAGTCAAAGGTTGGGCTTAGTCTGCCAGCAGGCTATCATAGGTGGTGGTTCATTCATTACAGGGTCCCTGCCATCAGTACGCCGGGGAAGTTTGCCCAATTCTAGGTGGGTTTTCTGATGCAGACTCCTGTCATGATATACAACATCGGGCCCACTCATCGTTCAGTTTTGACAAAAGTGCATCCACTACTCCTTTTCATTTCCGTTTTAAAACATTAGACAATGTGACAATGCAGTATTTCAAAAGCAGATGTAACTACAAAAAGCAAATTTTGATAATACATTTTTATTAGTAGACAATAGCAATCTTAAGAGGCATTGCATAGCTTCATACACACCGTGACCCCAATTCCATCACAGTCTCTCTCTCAGTGAGTCAGTCTCTCTCTCTCTCAGTCAGTCAGTCTCTCTCTCTCTCTCTCTCTCTCTGTCATTCAGTCTCTCAGTCAGTCAGTCTCTCTCAGTCAGTCAGTCTGTCAGCCAGTCAGTCTGCCAGTCTCTCTATCTTTCTGTTAGTCTGTGTCAGTCTCTCTCTCTCTCTCTCTCTCTCTCTCTCTCTCTCTCTCTCTCTCTCTCTCTCTCTCTCTCAGTCAGTCAGTCTCTCTCTCTCTCTCTGTTTCTCAGCCAGTCAGTCTCTCAGTCAGTCAGTCTTCAGTCTCTGAGTCAGTCAGTCTCTACTCTCTCTCCACTCTCTCTCTCTCCATTCTCTCTCTCAACTCTGTCAACTCTATCTCTACTCACTCTCTCTCCACTGTCTCTCCACTGTCTCTCTCTCCACTTTCTCTCTCTATTCTCTCTCCACTCTCTCACTCTCCCTCTCTCTCTCCACTCTCTCTCCACTGTCTCCCTCCACTCTCTCTCCACTCTCTATTCTCTCTCTCCACTGTCTCCCTCCACTCTATCTCTCCATCCTCTCTCCACTCTCTATTCACTCTCTCTCTCCCTCCACTCTCTCTCTCCACTGTCTCTCTCTACTCTCTCCACACTCTCTCCACTCTCTCCCTCCACTCTCTTTCTACTCTCTCGCCACTCTCTCTCCACTGTCTCTTTCTCTACTCTCTCTCTTTCCACTCTCACCCTCTCCACTCTCTCTCCGCTGTCTCCCTACACTCTCTCTCTCCACTCTCTCTCCATTCTCTCTCCACTGTCTCTCTCACCCTCTTTCTCTACTCTCTCTCTCTCTCTCTCTCTCTCCACTGTCTCTACACTCTATCTCTCTCCACTCTCTCTCTCCAACTCTCTCTCAACTCTCTCTCACTCCACTCTCTCTCACTCCACTCTCTCTCACAAAGTAGTGTGTGTTGCCAGGGGCGTACGCAGAAATATTTCCGAGGGGGGGGCACATTTTTAACTTCATCACCATCCCCCTTGCACCCTTCTCCCCTCTGCCTTGCACCCTTCTCCCCTTTCTTCTTGCACCCTTCTCCCCCTCCGCCTTGAACCCTTTTCTACCTTGCACCATTCTCCCCTCTGCCTTGCACCATACTCCCCTCTGCCATGCACCCTTCTCCCCTCTGCCTTGTACCCTTCTCCCCTCCCCTTCCACTCTTCTCCCCTCTGCCTTGCACCCTTCTCCTCTCTACCTTGCAGCCTTCTCCCATCTGCGTTGCACCCTTCTCCCATCTGCCTTGCACCCTTCTCCCCTCCCTCTTGCACTCTTCTCTCATCTGCCTTGCACCCTTCTCCTCTCTACCTTGCACCCTTCTCTCCTCTGCCTTGCACCCTTCTCCCCTCCACCTTGTGCCCTTATCCCCTCTGCCTTGCACCCTGCTCCCCTCTGCCTTGCACCCTGCTCCCCTCTGCCTTGCATCCTGCTCCCCTCTGCCTTGCACCCTGCTCCTCTTCTCCCCTCCGCCTTGCACCCTTTTCCCCTCCGCTTTGCACCCTTCTCCTCTCTGCCTTACACCCTTCTCCCCTCCGCTTTGCACCCATCTCCCCTTTCTTCTTGCACCCTTCTCCCCCTCCGCCTTGAACCCTTTTCTACCTTGCACCATTCTCCCCTCTGCCTTGCACCATTCTTCCCTCTGCCATGCACCCTTCTCCCCTCTGCCTTGTACCCTTCTCCCCTCCCCCTTCCACTATTCTCCCCTCTGCCTTGCACCCTTCTCCTCTCCACCTTGCACCCATCTCCTCTCCGCCTTGCACTCTTCTCCCCTCTGCCTTGCACCCTTCTCCTCTCTACCTTGCACCCTTTTCCCCTTTGCCTTGCACCCATCTCCTGTCCGCCGTGCACCCTTCTCTCCTCCGCCTTGCACCCTTCTCCCCTCCGCCTTGCACCCTTCTCCCCTCCGCCTTGCACCCATCTCCCCTTTCTTCTTGCACCCTTCTCCCCCTCCGCCTTGAACCCTTTTCTACCTTGCATCATTCTCCCCTCTGCCTTGCACCATTCTCCCCTCTGCCATGCACCCTTCTCCCCTTTGCCTTGTACCCTTCTCCCCTCCCCTTCCACTCTTCTCCCCTCTGCCTTGCACCCTTCTCCTCTCTACCTTGCACCCTTCTCCCATCTGCCTTGCACCCTTCTCCCATCTGCCTTGCACCCTTCTCCCCTCCCTCTTGCACACTTCTCTCATCTGCCTTGCACCCTTCTCCTCTCTACCTTGCACCCTTCTCTCCTCTGCCTTGCACCCTTCTCCCCTCTGCCTTGCACCATCTCCTCTCCACCTTGCACCCATCTCCTCTCCGCCTTGCACTCTTCTCCCCTCTGCCTTGCACCCTTCTCCTCTCTACCTTGCACCCTTTTCCCCTTTGCCTTGCACCCATCTCCTGTCCGCCGTGCACCCTTCTCTCCTCCGCCTTGCACCCTTCTCCCCTCCGCCTTGCACCCTTCTCCCCTCCGCCTTGCACCCATCTCCCCTTTCTTCTTGCACCCTTCTCCCCCTCCGCCTTGAACCCTTTTCTACCTTGCATCATTCTCCCCTCTGCCTTGCACCATTCTCCCCTCTGCCATGCACCCTTCTCCCCTCTGCCTTGTACCCTTCTCCCCTCCCCTTCCACTCTTCTCCCCTCTGCCTTGCACCCTTCTCCTCTCTACCTTGCACCCTTCTCCCATCTGCCTTGCACCCTTCTCCCATCTGCCTTGCACCCTTCTCCCCTCCCTCTTGCACACTTCTCTCATCTGCCTTGCACCCTTCTCCTCTCTACCTTGCACCCTTCTCTCCTCTGCCTTGCACCCTTCTCCCCTCCACCTTGTGCCCTTATCCCCTCTGCCTTGCACCCTTCTCCCCTCTGCTTTTCACCCTGCTCCCCTTCTCCCCTCCGCCTTGCACCCTTCTCACCTCCGCTTTGCACCCTTCTCCTCTCTGCCTTACACCCTTCTCCCCTCTGCCTTACACCCTTCTCCCCTCTGCCTTGCACCCATCTTTTCTCTACCTTGCACCCATCTCCCCTCTGCCTTCCATCCTTCTCCTCTCTGCCTTGCACCCTTCTCCCCTCTGCCTTGCACCCTTCTCCCCTCTGCGTTGCACCCTTCTCCCCTCTGCCTTGCACTCTTCTCCCCTCCGCCTTGCACCCTTCTCCTCTCTGCCTTGCACCCTTCTCCCCTCTGCCTTGAACCCTTCTCCCCTCCGCCTTGCACCCTTCTCACCTCCGCTTTGCACCCTTCTCCTCTCTGCCTTACACCCTTCTCCCCTCTGCCTTACACCCTTCTCCCCTCTGCCTTGCACCCATCTTTTCTCTACCTTGCACCCATCTCCCCTCTGCCTTCCATCCTTCTCCTCTCTGCCTTGCACCCTTCTCCCCTCTGCCTTGCACCCTTCTCCCCTCTGCCTTGCACCCTTCTCCCCTCTGTCTTGCACTCTTCTCCCCTCCGCCTTGCACCCTTCTCCCCTCTGCCTTGCACCCTTCTCCTCTCTACCTTGCACCCTTTTCCCCTTGGCCTTGCACCCATCTCCTGTCCGCCGTGCACCCTTCTCTCCTCCACCTTGCACCCTTCTCCCCTCCGCCTTGCACCCTTCTCCCCTCCGCCTTGCACCCTTCTCCCCTCCGCCTTGCACCCTTCTCCTCTCTACCTTGCACCCTTCACCCCTCCCCCTTGCACCCTTCTCACCTCCGCCTTGCACCCATCTCCTCTCTGCCTTGCACCCTTCTCCTCTCTACCTTGCACCCTTCTCCCCTCCCCCTTGCACCCTTCTCACCTCCGTCTTGCACCCATCTCCTCTCTGCCTTGCACCCTTCTCCTCTCTACCTTGCACCCTTCTCACCTCCGTCTTGCACCCATCTCCCCTCCCCCTTGCACCCTTCTTATAAGACCTGGAACCCATCTCCTCTCTGCCTTGCACCCTTCTCCTCTCTGCCTTGCATTCATCTCCTCTCTACCTTGCACCCTTCTCCCCTCTGCTTTGCACCCTTCTCGGCCCCCCTTACGAACCCCCCTGCGGACGCCCACACGGTGCGTTCTAACAAGAGTGCTTACCTGAGGGCACCATTTTGCTGCCTCATCCCTTCTCATATGAGCTTTGCCCTTGAGAATGCTGACACCAAAGGGGATACCGACTCAAGACATACTCCACCTTTCTCACAGTTTAAATTCAGAGAAACAATATACTGATGTTATAGAGGCAAATTCACTAAAGAATACAAACTTTCCACACCACCCTCACCAGAAAGCTCGAAAATATCCAACCCAAAGATTTCCTATAGGAATCAAGCTATTGTTTAAAATACTTCACAGTGGAGAGCTGCAGCTAAAGGTGCGGTGTTACATGACAACCAAAGTTGTGAAATAGTACTACGATATTTGACAACATTGAGAAGATAGGATCTTGAAACCATTAATTCAAAACATAGTCTTGCAAGTGTGTGGGACAGCGTGTTACCCGTCTGCCCATTCGTCCTTAGGAAATGGCAACCAGTTCATGAATACCATGCATATTTGCATCCATACTCTTGTCATGAGTGTGGTATGTGCCTTCAAAACTGGGAAGAACACCATCTCCATTTCCCCTCTCACAACTAGGTAGACGGTAGACCTGACCTCATGACATGTTCTGCGTCCTAATTGCTCTGTGCTGCCTCCTGCTCGGGCCCCCACCCACCCCATCCTCTTTCCGGGCCTCGCTCTTGACTGAAGAGAAACATTGCAACTTGTTACTTTGTTTCTCTTCAGTCAGAGGGAGGTGGCTCGGGGCTCGGAGCAGGCTGCAGACAGCCTGCACCTGCTTTAGAGGGAGAGAGGCTGGCTTCAGCGCAAGCCTCTCTCACAGCTCTCTGAAGTGCTGAGGGGCCCGGCCCCCTTCATTTACTGAAGAGAGTGCCCCCCCCCCCCCCCCCCGCACTGCGGGGGCTGCGGGGGTGTTTGTTAGCCCCTGGTGACTCTGACATTTATTTACAGGGAAAACAGTGCTTGATGTCCAGTCATGGAATCTCTTGATTGGTTTCACACAGCGCAACCTAAAAATGCTTTGCAAATTCAAAAGAGGCAAAATAAAACATGACAAAAAAGAGTCCACATCTGATAGATACTGAAGGTGTCTACTACAGTTCCAGGAAGGACCGGCACCACTTTGAAAATGGTGAGGCCAAGGAGCCTGGAAGTGTCCCGGCAACTTGGACTGAAACCTGTGCATCCAGAACACAAGGATGCCATAGAATGTGACACACTGAGAGTTCTGCTGAAGTTATTTGGTACCAAGATGTCCCATGATGACCTCCTACGCCGATGACACCCAATTGGTACTGGCTATCAAAGGGGACGGGGAGGAAGTGGCCAATCGATTCACGAGAGGAATGATGGCAATAGGTGACTGGATGGCCACGAATTTTCTGAAACTCAATTCAGAAAAAACTGAAGTGGTCATCTTCGGTCACCTCTCCCCGGGCTGGTCACCTGTCTGGTGGCCACCATCTTTCGGTCCCCCGCCGAGTCCAGCTAGCAAAGTGAGAAATCTAGGCGTCATCTTCGATGCTGGCCTCAATTTTATGGCACATGCGAATAAAACTGCGGCTTCAGCTCATATGAAATTGAGAATGATTAGGAAAATACTACCTTTCCTACCGAACACGGCCGGGAAAACACTGGTCAGCTCACTAGTCCTGTCCTCCTTGGACTATTGTAACGCTCTATTCTTAAATGCCCAAGTCCGAGTGACAAATAAGATGCAGTCAATCCAAAATGCAGCCGCACGAATGCTGGCTGGGATCCCCAAGTTCGCACCAGTTACAAACATCATTAGGGATCTCCATTGGCTCCCGATACGCAGCCGTATCAAATTCAAATCGCTGTGTATTGTTTACAAGTCACTCAATAATCAAGGTCCCCACTTTCTCAAACAGAATCTTCTCCATCATGTCCCAACCCGATCTCTTCGTTCCTCTATTCAGAACTTCTTGGCTGTGCCTTGCACTAGAACAGTCACCTGGGGCGACAGGCGTTTCCTGGTTGCCGCCCCTAGACTCTGGAACACCCTTCCTGCACATATCCGAGCAAGTCCCTCCCTGTTCACATTCCGCAAACAGCTAAAGACGTGGTTATTTGACCAATAGCCTTGTATATCTTCTTAACCCCAGTTGCTGATCCATCCCTTAACTAGCGCCGAGACGCCCACGGGTATTCGCCGCGCTCTACAAATGTCAATAAATAAATAAATAAATAAATAAATAAAATAAATGGTGCTAGGGAAAAATAACTATAGCTGCAACTTAGGTGTCGGAACCTAGCTTGTTTAGGTGCTGGGGTTTTTGATTAGACCTGAGCAACAGCTTATACTGCAATGCCCATTGGTCTGTGAGCATCATGGCCTTAGCACAACATCTTCTTCAACCCCTACTGGTGCAGCTGCTGCTCAATTGACCCAGGGTGTGCAGACGCAATAGGCTCATACTGCAATCATATCAGCAGGGCTGGTAGAGAGGCACTGCTAGCCCCACTTGGTGAGCTATACAGAGTGCATCCCCTTCTGGAACTGCACTGCTGTCGCTGGTCCAAGCACACCATGTGTGAGGCCTGCACCAACAAAGCTGACACAGATAATAAGGTACTGTGCAAGAGAAGAAAAAGATATGGAAATGATAGAGAACTCAGCCGGTAGGGGTGGGAAGGATTTCCTATATCGGTAGAGGCCAGGTCACCCAGACTTCAACCATTCTTGAACCTCTCAGAGAGTCACCTTGCACTAAGGGCATCATTGAAAACTGTCTGGAGTAATAATTGACGCCTTGTGATGTTCCTATACAGTACTGAGTTTGTTTTGTGTGCATACTAAATATGTTTCTTTCAAGATAGAGCACCAACTAGGGGGGCTATGAGTTACTAACTTACATTGATGGTCGGTTGAGTTTTGGATTTCTAAGCTCACATCACCTCCCTCACTAAGTCTTGGGCGGCTGAACTTCCCTACCATGAGGATCAAGAGATAAACGGGTACAGTGTTAGGCTCAATAAAAAAGTTAAGCCACAGGACACCAGCGGTAAAAATTGTGATTGTCACAGTTTGGCCTCAGTAACCCATGGCGTCTCTGCGGATCCGGAAAAAGTTCCCAGGCAACTAATGCATGCCATTTGGGATAGATGCTTCTGGAAAACACTGAGGATCATTAACATAAGCCAAGACAGTACAAGAGATTGAATAAAATATGCCAAACTACAACAGTTTAGGAAAAATAAAACAATCACCACATCTACTTGCCAGTAATAAATTGCCATCCCATTTACTGCTGACAGAAGAAGGGATCATTCCATATGGAAGGAAAAAAAGCAAAGCTTACATGCATGTTTGTGGAAAAACATTCATCTGGCCTGTTACAATGGCAGTGTACAGCCTAAAGTGTCTGTCACCTAAAATTTTGATTTACTTAATGCAGCACAAGAGATGATCATCTGGGAATTCTGTAGGTGAAACCAAAAAAGAAATGGAAAAAGGCTAAATCTTGACCTTGTAATACCATTTAGAAATATCTATTGCCAGGAAAGATCAAAATAAATGTCTTTATATTTCGTTTGCAAATAGTTATTCATGTATTGGTGATATTCTGAGCGCATCCGATGTGGTAACTAATCTTTGCAGCATTAACTTTCACACAATGCATCTTCCTAGTATACACTGTTAATTGCGTCTTTATTGCATTTGTAGCATCAGGTCAGCTGAACCGTAACTTGAAAATGTACCATTTTACATAAGTTAGTAAATTTGGGCCAGCACAATTAGCCTCAACCAAGGATGCTTTTAATGAATTAATAGCAGATAAAAAATTTAAACCACTTAGAAGTACAAGACCTAGGATAATTCCTTCTAGGTTTAGAGATTAGACATGTTTTGATTTACTTTTGTATTCAATCTTTAATATAAGTTAGAGTGCTATCTATTACACATATTATTATTTAGTCGTATTTCATTTTTTGTTTTATTCACTGTATCGGTTTTTTAGGTCTCGACGGAACCAGCGCATGCGCTGTACTGGCGAGACATTTAGTAGGGGGTTTTAAAAGTGCTACCAAAGGCTTTTGATGGCCTCCAGTGTGCGGTTACGCGCTCGTGGACGTGCACTGCTGCCATCTGGCTTTCTGTAATGGCTCATTAAGCCTTACAGCGCGTGAATCCCCTCCCCTGCCCACTCCCTTCTCCCACTCAACCCTCCCCCCTCACTTCTCTTACCACTTTCCTCTCGCTCCCGTTCATGTTCACTTGATCGCGGTCACTTTCACTTTCAAGGGCGGCTGCGCGACTGCGTCACTTTCACAGTCGAGCGGCACTCTGTCTGAGTGATTGTGTTTCCTAGCTCGCTCCCTCATGTGTGCTGCATCTTCCCCGCCAAACACCCAGCCCCACATGCGTTCTGTCTTGCACCCTCCAAGCTTGTCATTGTTTTTTCTACCCCTTCCCTGGTCTTCTATTTAATACCTTTTATTTCTCCTTATTTCTCAAGGCGCTTCCGTACTTCGTTGCCCCCCACCAGCCCCGTTTGCTTCCTCACCCTCTCCTCGTTGATGCCTCATCCTCCACCCACATCTCCCTGGCCCCTTTGCATCTATAGTTTTTTTTTCTTGGAGAGCCATTTGCCGCCACGCACACAACCCCCGCGCTTGTTGGAACCAGGCGCAAGTCGCTGCAAGCCGCTCCCTATGCTTCAGTGGGATTTGTCAGGCCCTTCATGTGCCCGGTATTCACTGCTGCTGTGCAGTCAGCACTCACTGCTCTGGCTTCCTAGGCAGTCAGCCTCTTGCTGTTCTCCCCCTGGGCGGAGGGGGCTTGTCTCTAGTTCCCCACCGCTGCACCATCTGGTTTTTTATGGTCCTCTTGTGTGGCAGCCCCCAGCTGCACCGATCTACGGTGCTCTCTTTCCGCTGTGCCTGCCGGCACTCAGCTTCATGGCTGGGTCTATCCATGCCACTTTAGAGATCAAGCTGCAATTGGGTCACCTCCTGTAACCTAGCTGTCTTCTGGTGCCCCTACTGCCACTGATCACGGACCATCATCAGCCAAGGTAAGGTTGCCCCTCTAAGCTTGCTATTTCGTGACTTTATTGTGTGGTCTCCGCAGAGCCCTCGTGGACTACCCGACCATCTGGGCCAAACCCACTGCAAAAACATTTTGTAACTAGGGTGGCCGGCGATCCATTTTAAAAAGGGTTGTGCCGCATTTCATTACTTGGTCCGGATGCCTGTAGTGAGCTGGTGCTGGCTGCCAAATGTCCTGCAGCATGCCACAGCGCCCATATCACCACACCCCTTCAGACACATATGACTCACTGTATGTATCGATTGAAAAAACACAACTATCTCTGATTAAAAGTGTGGCCATGGAATGTCTCCTCACGAATGGCTATATAGCAGTTTGTTATTAACAGAAGGAAAATGAGTGTGAATCTGACTTTGGAAAAGGTATGGTCTAGATCAGGGATCTCTAACCTTTTCTGTAGTGAAAGCTACTTCTGGTAACTGACAAGCATCATGAGCTACCGCCTAATATTTGGGAGTCATAACTCAAGTATCTTAAACACAATAGGGCAGTGGTGGCTGGATTGTACCAAGGGTTGTGGGGCAAAAAAAAGCATTGGCATAGCCAATAGGTCTAGCTTTTGGGACCTTATAAGTATTTAGTTATGCAGCACAATATCCTTGGTGCAATAACATCAACTGGTGTATGGTTAAGAACTTATAAGGTCCCAAATGCGAGACCTATTGGCTATACCAATGCTTGTTTAGATAAGGGAGCGATATGTGGTGCCAGGGGTTGTATGGGGTCTTGCATTGGTACTCATAGCATAGGTCATAGTGATGTAATAGGAATGGTTAGACATTCATTTGTATGTTATATATTGGAATGTATTACGTAAACCTTTGAATCAAGGGCCAGCTGGATGCTGTACTCTGGGCCTTTCTCTTGTCTCCTGCTTTCTGACTGTTCATTTCATTTTATAAAGAAATAGACGTTGGATGGATGGATGACTTCTACAGGAGGGCAACGCAATAACCCTTTGTGAGAATGGGTAACAGCATAAACTGAAGTAGATGGCCAGCAAGGGGACCATGTACAAAACAAACCTACAGCTTAATAAATATTTAAGCGTCTTGTGCCGCATAGAGCGAAACCCATGAGAATAACTCAAAAACAAACATTCCAAAGTAATGAAACAACAACACATTCAAAGAAGGTACAGACGTACAAACAAATGTGTTACAAATTCAAAATCTGTATAACCCCCAGGCAAAAGGTGCTTGAGTAAGCTTCAGGGGGGCCAGCTTAACTCGTTTTTTCAGCATTTCAATCGCGGTGTCTCTTCGAGGTGGCCTCATCGTTTTTGAATTACAGAGTTATTTCCTAGCCCCTTGGAGTTAACTAAGGATCCTTTTCATGGAATTGTGATATTTACCATATTAAACCTTATTGTGTCTTAACCCATCAGCAATATTTGGTCCACAGGTGGGTCTGACGTATTTAATGCAATAGGAGACCAAAGCGATGCGCACTCCACTACTTACAACTAGAGTAACCATCATTGGAACATATTCTGCACTCTAAGGATACTCTTTAGAAATGTTATTTAGCTAAGAGTGGAGCACATATATTTGTCTCGGATAAGAATTGTATGAAAGGATGCACAACCATCACACTGTATAGATATGTGGTTTCTTGCTGGATTAGTACCGCTTAAATTAATGTACTCCAAATATATATACTTGAAAACACAAAGCACTTAGAAATCACAAGTATGTATCTCAACCTTAGACAAAAACCGCATTTCAGTCAAAGCCCTGAAAGGGACAGCTAAGTCTTTGAGAAGTTGAAAAAGCATGAATCTGCAAATATAGCTACTATGTAGATCTAGGCGGCACATTTCGGCACAAAGAAGCAGAGAGAACCCACTCAACCACCATACCCTTGGGTCCAGATAGCGCTACACAAAACTTATAATAAATAAAATAAATACTTGGGATGCTTGCCAGAGGACAGCTGACACCTAGAACATTCCACCTTCACAAGAGACCCCTGGCACAAAGACTGGGTCCAGAGCCACCCTATTGCCCTGAGTACCTCTTGGTTGAAGGTCACCTTTACTCTCTTACTATCTATCCTCTGCCCCCTTACCCTGGTCCCATGGTATCACCTTCACACAGAAACCTCCAGTTCCACTGGTATCTCCCGGCTGCTCCACAGGACTGGTCCATTCTCTTTAACTCCTGTATCGAACCCGTGCTATTGATAACTAGGATTTAGCAACACGTTTGTCCTGACCCGGGCCCTGAGGGCTGGGCACATACTGTGCATATGTCTGTATAGATTAAACCTAGCCAATTGCAGCTGAGCTGTGTAGGCTAAAATACAAGCATTTACAGTCAAGAAGTGATATGAGAGGCTGCTGGTTGCACGTGTGGAAATGGAATATTACTCTAGAGTAGATAAAATATAGAATGTGTACAAAGCTCACTCATGTCATGTCATGATAGCAGGCTTCAGGCGCCAAACACCCATTAGGCCGGAAGCAGAGCTGGACTGGCCATAGCGGGCACAGGGCATTTCCCCAGGGAGCCGCCAGACGTGTGGGCCGGTTTTGGCACCCTGAGGGGTCGTTTTTGTTACCGGGGGCCAGCAATATCGCCCCCCTGTAACACAATTGTCAGAAACCGGCCCTGGTAAATAGCTCAGCCGCACCTCTTCGAAGTCCAGCGCTGGCCGTAAGGGCTTTAGTCCCCCCGCCCCTCCCCCTATCATCTGGCATAGCTCGGGCTGTGGGCTGCACAGGGATTTCTTGAACTATCCTGGTTTGGGGCTGGGCAGAGGCTGACGACTCAGACTCTGTCTCAGCCAAATGACTCCACAGGTCTTCAAAAGACCATTTAACAGTTTACAGGTCTTGGCGGATTTTAATTGCTACCGCCCCCCTGTTGTCCCTGCTCTTGTTATGGACTGTTGCTGCCAGAGTGGGAGAAAGGATTTCATTTACAATACAAACTTCGCGATAAAGCACTTTAATATAAAGTGCCCAACCCTGCCCCGGTCTGGTTTGCTTCTTGAGCTACAAAACAAGAACGGAGCCCTCTAAACGGTATATAATTGATCATTTAAAAATTAGTTAAAGTCTCACATTTCAAAAAGAATATTTCTTTAACTTGGAAGCATTTCACTTAAGTACACTAAAATAATTTCTGCATTGACTGACATTCATCATGATTCACAGTTTCCAATCGTAAACTTTGAAACATTCATGCCCGAGATGACAATGTTATTAGCAGGTCCACTGGAATTATGCGATTTAAGCGTGTTTCAAATAATTTTGGATTTGCTGCATTTGCCACACAATCCCTGTCTGTTACATAATCTCTAGATTTTTTTTTTAACTAAAACGGATCAAAACGTACAAAAAACTTGGCGATGCATGTATCGGCGCTCTGAAGGCCCTTCGCAAAGGTTGAATGGTCATATTCAAGTTGCGTAATGCTGTATTTAGATTTTAAATCGCTATTAATACGTTGAAATATATCAGAGACAGTGTTACCATGTGTAAAAATGATAAAATAAGGAGGAACTACTATCATATTACACTGCATATTATGCCTTTTCTTGACGCATAATTTAGTTAACACTATTGGAAAAGTAACTTTCGATATGTTCAACAGGCTGACATTTTGTTGCAGGATCAGCTTAGATAACCATAGTTCAAATTGCACCTAAATGCCCACTAGCCAACTGCCAAAGATAAGTTGAACTAGAGTGTCTAGGGACACATCATCCTGCATTCACACAAATCACCCTATGCTCTCACACAGGTTCACAATAACCCCAGGTGGAGCTCGCGGAGTGCAGCTACGTGGAGTTCCATGGAGTTGGGGGGAAACTGCGCTCCGCTCTGCCACCTGCCTCCACCCGCATAAATTAAATACTAGGACAACATAATTTAAAAAGTAACTTACCTTATTGCGATGTCCCCGGGCTACCCTCCTCTTTTTAAAAAAATTATGTTGTCCTAGTATTTTAAATTATGTGGGGTGGAGGCGGGGCTGGCTAACTCCGCTCCGCTGTGGAGTCAGAGTTTTTTTCCCTACTCCCCATTCTCAGCGGAGCGCGGAGAAGGGAAATCTCTGCACACTCCGCTGGTGGAGCGCAGTTCTCCGCCTGCGCCTAGTTCACAATTCATCCTCCGCTCACACCGGTTCATCTTATACTCTCCTCATCCACTCACAAGAGCAAGCTGGTCCCCGACTTCTCACACTGGCACACCACTCACCTTGCATTCACACTTCTCACCCTGTACTTACACAGGCATTCCTTTCCCCCTACAGTCACACTGCTCACCCTGCACTTACACCACTCAGCATCACACATTACTTCCAGACCACACCTGTAATGCAATGAACAACTAAACACTTTAGAACATGCACAAGTCTGCAAATGTAGTCACAAAATATCTGCCCTTCGGCCATACTAGGTGCTTATTCAGCTCAATCCATAAAAACAGGTACACTACAAGAATGGAGAGTGCACTGAGACTGTGGGATGGTACGGGAAAGGAGATGGAGCTGGGGCTTTGGGGGCTGGTTTGGGAGCATGCAGCAGTCTTAGGCTGTGGGGTCAGCCAAAAGGAAGTGGTGAAAGCAGGTGAAGGAAGCAGGAAGTGGAGCAGCACAACATGCTAAGAATGAAACACTGCAACTGTGGCTGTGATCTGATGTGGGAGATGAGTGGTACTGCATGCCAAGGGTGTGGTGGGGCAAGAATGTGCAGCTCAATAGTTAGTTGATGGCCCTGCTCTGAGCCCCATTGGCTGTTTGTGCCGCTTCTGAAGCAATGATGTAGACCAACCTCTGAGTCCTGTCGGCCTGCGTAGCAATAGCGCTTTGCAAGGGCTGGTACTGAAGCAGAGAGCGCGCTGACACTACAGGTGTGTGTGAGATGGGAGCAGTCTGTGGAGGAGCAAGTGAAGTTAAGGAGAGTAAAGTGAGGTTGTAGGTTGTTGCTGGAGGAGGGACCGGGATGAGGTTGTTGTGATGCAGGACCTCATGCTAAGGGTGCAGTGAGAAGTACTTCTGGAGTGCAAGAAAGGTTTGGCAAAGTAAGCTCTTTTGTTTTTGAATGTCACTAATGCAAAGGGGAGAGAAAAAGCAAACAGATGCCACTGAGTCATCACGCTGGACATAGCAACCGTTTTGGATGGGAGACATGCCTTGTTGGGAAGTTCTATTCACCAATATTTCCACCAGTTATACTGCTGTTGGCTCATAGAGTAAAAGCCTTAGCCAATACTATCACATCAATGTGGAGGGGTCTTCTTCTTGCACACCACCATGTTATTGCTTTTTAATGGGGTAGCTATGTTAGATGAGGGAGCACCACTAAAGGAGTCAATAGAAGTGCAACAAGGACTGCACTCTTTCTCAGCAGCACCATACAAGTTGTGCCCAATCAAATGCTGTAATCAAGGGAAACATGAGGGAGGAGCCAAAGTCTCTCTGAAGGTTGTGTTTCATAAAGCTTTTTTCTGTTGATCACACAAGATATGGTGATTGCCAGACCTAAAACGTGCATCTCAGAAGTATTGAAGCATTTTTAATATGACGCTTAAAAACTCACATTATAGTACGATACATTATATTAACTCTTCAAGAATAAGACAAGGAGTCCTTGTTTTCATTATTTTCCTTCTATGCCTTTAGTGCCTCTTGCACCATTCCTACCTGAGCCCAATGTGCCTTTGACTCCTATTGATAACTTAGTATCAAGTGACTCAGGTGGCAAACAGTGTATAGTTGGTCACTCTGAATACATATACACTTCTGCCAGAGGGCATGTGTCAGATCCAGTTCATGGGGCATGAGGCAAGAAGGTGATGCAGGGACTCAGCCATGGGGGCAGGATTGGCTTACCTCAGAGTCCCAGAGTCTGTACTACTTCGGCTTCACAAACTGGGCCACATACAACCCCTTCAGCATTTGACTCTCAGTGGTGGCACTTTGGAGCATTTACAAACTTTTCAGTGAGGTAGTGTAGGGGTACTGAAACTCAGAACGCAGATCACTTAGCAGAACAATATCTGATTTCCAGCCCAGTGCTGTCTTTGAATAAGAAAAGTACTGTAGTAGACTGCTTAAAACATCCTCCTGCAGGTTCAATAATGTGCACTGCCACTTGAGCTACTGCACCTTGGGATACTGTCTTTAGACTCTTCTTCTCTCCTTGACATGAGTCCCTCCTCTTGTTTGTCAGGCAGGTCCCCGGAAGGTTAGTTTTGAGACACATTAATCAAGGCTCAGGTGCAGGTACCCCAGTTCATTTATGGTTGTGCTCAATTCAGTACAGTCTCCTAGATACAGCCTCAAAACAATGCAGATCTCTATGCATTTCATCATCTTGTGTCTCCGATCTCGCTCGCTGTCAGGATGAGATGGCACGGTTGCAGGAGTGGTCCTTAGTTTGGGTAGGCCGCAGCAGGATGGGGCAGCCAGAGCTGCAGTTGTGAGTCCTTCAGTGAATACAGATAATGGATGTCAGTGAGCGCTTATGGCAGGCATTAGATCTGCTTCTGGGTCACTGGGCGTAACTGTAACAAAATATGAACTTAATGCTGAATGATTCTAGTCAAGAGATCTGGGTTAAATCCATTGTCACTGGGCAGCAGATGTGCCGTCACGTACATGTGTGTCACAACAGCACGCTAGTAGACACCGGTTGCACATTGTAAACAATGCAGCGGTGACCGTCATGTGTACAAGTCTTGGCTACGATAGTGACTTCCACCATGGACATAATTTTTTACTTCTGTGGTGATGTCAGCCACAGGAACAGCTCTAGGTTTTGTTGGCTACATTCACCATGGGCAAAGCTCTTGATTTAAGCAGCTCCGTCAACCGTGATTGTTCTATTGCAAGATCATCTTCCTGCCTGTGATTCCCTCGCAGAAGCGCACTTCTGGAGAGACTTTATCCACTCTCTTCAGACTCGCAGATCGCTTTCTGCAGTCTTCTTTCTCTTGGTAGACCCTCCAGACAAGAGTCTGGCACTTTCTGGCACTACCTGGACAGTCACACCTCCTGTAGCTTGACAGGCTCTTTCACTCTCTTGGTGGGCAGGCTAGCTTCCAGGTGCTTCAGACCAGAGGTATAGCTCTTCTTCCACCAAGTAAAGGCTCTAGTTGATGTATCATTTCCTCTTGGAAACTGGCTGTCACACAAACACCAGTTCTTGTTGTTGTACAGCATTCCTCAAAGTATGCTGTGGAATACTCCCTTCCTTCGTGAAAGGACTTGGAACTACAGCAACAAAGATGTAAGTAGCTCTCACTTTAATGCAGTCAAATCAGAAAAGGAATGTGAATTCTCTGCCTGCAATCTCAAAGCAGGTTTGTGGTGGGTCTTCTGTCAAGTGTGATCTCTTGGTTATTCTCCAGATAGAGCTTGCTTTTGAGTAGATGAATGCTCTTCACAGCAGAGTAGTTTCCAGCTTGGAGTTCTCACAACAGAGGCCCAAAGCGGCGTGCATTTTCTGCAGCTGGCTTTTCACCGGCTACACTGAACAGTGATTAGGATGAAGACAAAAGGCTAGCGTCACCAAAAAGATCTCTCTCACCCTGAACAACAAAGATGAGAGTCCTATCCAGAACATCTATTAAAATGACAGTACCACAGGAAAACTAATCAGCAGCTCCACTCAGCAGGAGCGGCTTAAGTGAATTTTAATGGAACGTGTCACCTCCATCCATTTTCAAGAATGACAGCAATACTCTTCCACTGTCTGTCAAAGCAATCTCAACTTCATCTTGTGCATAGGAGCAGGCCAGGGGCTTCTAAAACGGGACCTGCAGCCCTCCATTACTCTGGCTCACTCATGCGCATACTGCATATACTACCCAAGCCACAAACACACACAATCCACGTGGATGTTAGTACTAGGATCTCAGTTACACATTGATGCAGAACTTTACACAAGTGGGAGCCAGTTACACAGATAGGTCTGAGCATGACTGTGGATTCCCAAAATCGGTATGCTACCACCACCGCTGTACATGCTACACCCATGACAGGGGCAGCAGTAGTACACTGTTAGCAAACTAGTGAGTACAAAACTGCCTGGAGCCAGAAAGTTTACACTCCCTGTGACCTGGGGGCTGCCTTAATCAAGGGAGACCTGCCCTATGTCCAGGAGGGGGTTGTATGATGGAACAACGAGTTCTTGAACCACGCATACTAAACAACGTGGTCTGTATAATGACCATGTCTTAACCATGCATTGCTTTACTGCGCATGCATTTACCATGATTTTCCGAGGTAATGGCATGCATGGTACAGAAGTATGCATGGCTAAGGTTACCACACCCTTCCTGTCCCCTGAGCCCTAAAAACAGCCCACCCTCCCCTAATCACTAAAAACTACCCCATACCCCTCCCTGTGCCCTAAAAACAACCCCTAAAAAATACCCCGAACCCCCACCCCTGAAAACTACCCCGAACCCTCACCACCCCTGAAAACTACCCCAAACCACCACCCCTAAAAACAACCCTAAACCACCAACCTCTGAAAACAACCCGAAGCCCCCTCACCCTTAAATACTACCCCACACTGCCCTCCACCCCTAAATGACCCAATCCCCACACCTAGTTCAGTACAGTTCATAAAGCTTTATTCAATTGTTACAAATTTACAATCATAAAAGCACAATTTAAAAAACATTTTACATTACATTCAATCAAGTAAAAAATTACAGGAGTAGCAGCTATCATATTGTGCAAAACGCATTCATAGAGCATAGAATGTTATTACATGAAGAGGAAAACCTTTCCCAACAAAAATTATAATTCATCAGTGGTAATTAAACTTTTTCTTAGGAAAAATACTCTTTAAAAACATGGCTAACCTCCATACTACATGATCGTTATCCAATAGCTGAAGTTTTAAAAAAGCAGGACGACATTGTCTTAGCCCATAGATTTTTAAAAACGTAACCAACCACACTTTTCTTAATTCGGAATAACCTTTACAGAAGAGAACAGTGTGGATAGTAGACAGGCGTGAGTGATTATCACAAGGACACAGCGAGAGTTGTCTCTACCAATCATTCATTTTGGCCCACAACATCAGTCTATGGAATACTATTTAACCTACATCTAGCCAATAACATTCTATCAAAGGTAACAGTTACATATGACAAATATGGCCCTATTCCAAATGTAGTTAAAATAATTTGATGTTGGTTAACGGTGGGCTTAATGAGTTCATTAGACAGTGTGGCCTCTTCTAACATACAGAGCCCCTCTCTTTTTAATGTTTCCCGTGAAATCATCTGCATGGAACTTGGGTTTGTAAAATATTCTGGGTGCCCTAAATCAATCATGAAATCATGCACAAAGTTGATCCATGCTATTTTTAAGGCTCGGTCTAATTTAAGACAATCAGCTGGGATATCCCGGTTTAACTGTGTCTGCTCCTAGATCCAGATACTTTGCCACAATAGTATTGGTTCTATTTTACTTAGATCAGATAAAAAAGGGGAGACCCAGTTCTTCTTAGCAAACAAAAGATGATGTACTTCGGGGTGGGGGGGCAGATAATATAAATCTTAAAAAAGAATTCTCCACTTGTTGCTGCTGCATGGTATTTGCTGGTCCCCATACCCCAGCTCCATACTTTGTGGAGCTGATACACCTTGATTTTTTAAATTTGTATCAACTCCGCAGGGGGTTTCTGTCCCAGCTTCTTAAAAAAACCCACCAAGGCATTCGATGTCTGGATAAGCATCAGTTTTTTTTGCAATTATGGTTTGAGCCCAGGATTCGTTTTGGTTAAACAAAACAGCCAACTATGAAAAACTCTTGGTTTAGCTTAATTTCTGGCCCTCTACAAAAATGTCCTTCACCCGCATAGGCCCACGGCCACATCTCATTACATATGTCTTTGCGATATTAACACTGAGACCTAGATCCTTCATAAAAATAGAGAATCCGTTAAGGACCCTTTGGAGCGCAATTTGGGTTCTTGTCAGCATAACTGCGTCATCCGCATAGAGAAGTACCGGAATGGGTCGGCCGGCAACATGGGGAAGGTCATGTGTTGTTCTAACTAGTGCTTCTCCTAGCCCATTGGTATACAAGTTAAAAAGAAAAGAGGCCAGCACGCAGCCCTTCCTCACCCCCCTTTTTACAGGAAAGTTAGCTGTACGTTCCCCCCCCTATTCCAAAACGCACACTAGCTGACACATTCATGTAAAGGTCCCCCACACCTAAAAACTACCCCAAACCCCCCACCCATAATAACTACCCCAAACCCCCACCCCAGAAAACTACCCCGAATTCCCACCACCCCTTAAAACTACCCCAAACAACCACCACCCCAGAACACTACCCCGAGGACTCCTCACCCCTAAAAACTACCCCAAACTCCCACCACCCCTTAAAACTACCCCAAACTCCCACCATCCCTTAAAACTACCCTGAACCTCCACCACTGCAAAAAACGACCCGAACCCCCACCACCCCTGAAAACTTCCCCCCAGACCAGGTCCCTGCCCCACTTACCTGTCCGTGTCCGCTTCCCGACACTCTTCTTTCCCCACCCTTTGCGAACACTAGAGTGCATTTGCCTTAACCACTCATGTGCATGGTTAAGGCAAAGTCATTGTTTGGGCAAGTGTGGTTATGCTTGCGGGCTTCCGGAACTCGTGGCTCTGGCCTCGTTGTTCCGGATGTTTCCCCTGAAGAGCTTACCTACAGGCTGTAGAGGAGAAAGTAGCCACAAACCCTTAAAACAAGGCAGACGATTTGAATGGAGAGAGCTGTTGAGGGGCATTCAAACTTGAAGAGAGGCCTCAAGGTCACAAATAATAGCTACGCTAGAAGATGTCAGACAAAAAAGGGTCTGCCAGCTTTAATACCTGAAGTGGTAGCACCTTAGAACATCCTGATTCATTGGCAGCACAGTTTAAGGCCTCCTCACCACTGTCCCTTTCTGTTTGGAGGGCAAACCTGCATTATCTCCCACTAAGTATGGGCGGAAAATCCGTTCCGCTCGCGGATTTTGCGGAATTTCGGTAAATTCGCAATCCGCGAGATTCGCGAATTTCCCGCAAAATCCGCAAATCCGCGAGCAGCGGATTTTATGGCTTGCTCACACTGTTTGCGTGAGTTCGCGGCTTCCCAGTTCAACTTCGCGCCCCGCGAATAAGCGCTAAATTGCAGAAATACGATCTTAGCAAAACTGAAACTACTTACCAGGTTCAAAAGTTCAAGCTCATCATTAGTAGCCATTTCCTGTAGTGCTTCCTGAGGGGCCCCTCCAGAGTTCAGTTGCCTACTTGCAACTATTATGTGACCCTGCTCTGACCCTCAGAATAGTTACACATATGCCACAAAGGTCCTGAATTACAGCTAAGGGAGACAAGCAGGAGCCAGGCTGGAAGTTCAAATCCAGTGACACATTAATCAGCCCCTAATTCATTATTGTCAGTTGGGGCAGGGCAGGTGTTGTAACTAATTTTGCAACAATGAAAGCACTTAGCAAGTGCAAAAGATCACTAATCAGGAAGCACTAAGGAAGCAGGTGCCAGCTAAAAAAATATTCTGTGACACATTTATCAGCCTCAAATTAATTCAGGTCACTTGAGGCAGGGAAGGTGTGCTTTGCTTTGCCACAATAATGTACACTGGACAACCAGAGGGTGCTGTGATGAAACAGAGGGTGGCATGGGTGAGCCAGAGGGTGGCATGAGTGAACCAGAGAGTGGCAGTGGTGACAGAGGGTGGCAGTGATGAAGAAGAGTGTCCCAAACAGGCTGGACACGTAGAAACAACAAGTTCGCAAAACTTGCGACCCGACAGGTAAGTTCGCGTTTGCGAAATTGTACAAAAACCCTCGCGAACTGGCAGAAACTCGCGCGAACACCCAAAAAAAAAATCTGCAAATTCGCGAGAATTCGCGGATTTTGCGGATTGCGAGTTCGCAAATGCGCAAAATTCGCGAACGCGAGATTCGCAAAATTCGCCCATGCTTATCTCCCACACATCAATTTCACTCTTCTTGCATTCCTTCCCCCTTCTCAACCACAAGTCAAGAAGCTCAATAGTTTACCAGATAAAATAACAGAAAACCATCTACAGTCACTCGCCTTTAATCTCATCAAGACTTCATCATTGTTGAAAATGTCTGCGGGCCAGCAGAATTCCCTGCAGGCTTATTTCAATGACTAGATCTGCCGCCAATCAAGTCAGAAAGGTCAAGAATTCATTAATTGAATATAGGTATGTTCCCAAAGGAACTCTAAGGGCTAGATGTAGGTAATTTAAATTTACTGATTCGAAAATACTGAATTTTACTGATTCGGTATTTTCGAATCGGTAAATGCTATGTGGGTAATTAATCGGTAAAAAATACCGAATTGTTAAGATTCGGTATTTACCGAATCGGTAATTACTGATTCGGTATTTGCCATTCATTCCTATAAGGCCTGGAGGCCCATAGGAATGAATGTCACTGAATCGGTAAATACCAATTCGGTAAAATTGGAAAAAAGTCAAGGGTGGCAGGGTGTCACTTTGGCACCCTGTTGCACCCCTGATAAGGGCATGTACGTCTGCCACATGGCACAGGTGTAAATGCACATTTTTGCATTTACATAGGAATTCGTTATTTACCACCAACTATTAGTTGGTGGTTAATAACAAATCCTTTAAGCCCAGAAGCACTGTTTGAAGTGCTTCCTACATTTCATTTACCAATTCGGTAAATACAGAATCGATAAATGATGATTCAGTAAATACCGAATCGTAAATACCGATTCGTTATTTACCGAATCGGTAAATATGCCCCCTACATAGTAAAAGTCTATTACTGGTCGCTAACGGCCGATTTCGTCCGTTACCGACCGGTAATAGGCCACCTACATCTGGCCCTAAATGCCTTACATAAAACCCTCCTTAAAACAAGCAGGCTTTGAGCCAATAGATCCTTCTAACCTCTGGCTAATTACAGACTGTTTTTAGTCAAAAAGATAGAATGATTGAAAGATCTGCCTCAAAACATATATCTCCAATCAAAGAAAATACCCAGCTTTAATATTACCAAAACAGATTCTACTATGGCTGAGAAACAGAGGCAGCTGTGATTTCTATGTGGATGATTTTAAAACAACATTAAATAAAGACTGGAGTACCACCATGCCTATTACTTGAACTCTCCCTTGCCTTTGATACTGTTCACCATCCCAAGCTTCTACAGAGACTTGACAACATCAGAGTGCTGTGTGCATAACGGAAGCAGATTGTATCGTTTCTATCAGGCAGATCCTCATCTCACTGCTCCCTTCATGTCAGCTCCATGAATTCACATCTAATGTACTAAACATCTTTACCCCCTCTTTAACATTTACTTTAGCTCTATACAGTGCTGAATTTGCAAAATAATAAGTGTCAGGGCCCTGACCAGGAGGCCACTGCATCTTGCACCACTCATAGTCCCATCATCGCTGCCAATGGCGGTACCAAAACGACTACTAACCATCTCTCTAGTCTGCAAGTTCGATAGTTCAGATTATTCTACATCCCCAAAGCTACAGGAATGGCTGGGGGGGCAGGTTTTAGTATTTTTAATGTATATTGTATTCATAAACAGTCTTTGTTCTCATCCTCTCTAAATTAGATGAGCAGCGCCACCATGGGGCAGATTGACATAAGCGTGGTGATGGCAATTAAATGCAGGTGCGAGCACCGGACACCACGGCTCAAAATAAGCACCCAATCTGTTCTGCAATTCCAAGTGTTACTGTTAAGCTGATGATAAACAAATCATACTAAAGTATGGAAACTCGTCTAACTTTGACATACTCAATCAGAAAATATCTCAAAGTCAAACAATGGATGATATCTAACCACAGCAAAATACAACACGTCACAAATCGAAATAGCCATATGCAGTAAATGGATGAAACACCGCCCATCAACAATATGGCCTCAGCAAGTAGGCCCTCCACCAACAGCTGAGTCTGTGGGGCTGATTCACAGAACTAACTTAAGATAAAATCCTAAACTTACTACTTTTGGTATTGACAGAAGTTAGGATTTTGTCTTAAGACAGACTTAAGACAGACTTAAGAGAGAATCCTAACTTAAGTCTGTCTTAAGTCTGTCTTAAGACAAAATCCTAACTTCTGTGAATAACAAAAGTAGTAAGTTTATGATTTTGTCTTAAGTTAGTTCTGTGAATCGGGTCCAGTGTGAGGAATCTAGGGATACATACAAACTCATAATAAGATTGTTTTTTGTCTAATGCGTTTAAACTGCAGATTGGCACTTCTTGCCATCATATTGGCTGTAAAGATATCTCCTCCGACATTGCTTGAAATGCTTGTGCAGCCTCATTGACTGAAGAGAGGCCGGGTCTAGTTGCGCCCCTGACAGCATTTCTATAGCGCCTTCTGCCCTTAGCATTCAACCGAAGCGTATATGAGTGTGCACCCTTTTTGTATGGTTCCAACACATTCATTGATCTGCAGTCTATGGTTCTTTGGGTATGTTTGGTTTTGTTCTCTGCTACAATTTGCAAAACGAGTCCATGCTCCAACAGCCTCCCTGCCTCTTTCTTTTTATATACTCTGATTTTTTAGAATTTGGAAGTGTGCAGCTGAGAATGAGTCCTGCAAAGCTCCCCTACGCTCAGACATTTTCCCTCCAAGGTGAATGACTTGCCAGGGTCCAATTAAAGCTCTCATTACCAAAGAGCCCTCTCCAGCTCCCAGCTCAAGTCCTTCACGAGGAAAAGCTTTCAGGTCTTGTCATTAATAACGTCCACTTAGAGTCAGAGACCTTCCATTTTAAACATGAGATAATAGACATTTGTCCAGCGTGTAGCAGCCTCCATGCGTCTTGCTAATTCTGACAAATTGCCCAAAGAAAGCCATCTGGGCCTTATAAACATACAAGATAGATGGGTGTGTGCGTCAGGGGCAGGCATGAGGGTGAGAAATGTGCAGACAGGGATGTAAACCTAAAAATAAAACACAGAACAGGACAAGGAAGAGGTCTCTTGTTTACATAAAGGTTATTGATGGAAGCGGAGGTCACGGGCTGACCCTGGAGGCACGGACGGACCTGTCATTTCACTGTTTCAAGTGGACAATTAACGTCAAATGAATCGAGCGAACTTGTATGTCACTCCCACTGAACAATGGAGGGAGCTTCATATATGAATGACTCCATCTTCAGAGGCCTGCCTGAAGCACAAGTCTGACATGGGACTGACTGTGCTCCATCCCAATCAGCCTCCTGGAGGCGACTTTTACGTCAGCTGTCTCTAGCACTAGCAGCTTTTCAGAGGCATTGTCCAGCCATATGGGTAAATCTGCTCCTTCTCCATGGGTGTACCTTTAGGGAAGGCCCCGGGAGGGCCCACCCCCCACTTATTATTGTCAGTCTGCTAACATGGCCCAGGTGAGCACCAACTGTGCAGGGTGGCTGTTTCCCTGTCTGAGGAGAAAGACATTTGTGACTAACCCTGGACGGAACACTACGCTACGCTCGCAGAGTGTGCATAGTTTGCGCAACTACCTGCTACGTGAATTGCACGTAGCCCAGTGCAAAAATGCGTGGCGTAGAGGGCATTTTTTGCTGGCTCGCGGTCCTCAGCGTCAAGTAGGTGACCATGAGCGAGCAAAATCACCATCCCGATTAGACTTTTTCCTCGTCAATGCGCCAGACTGACATCTGAGTCAGGTTTAAGGAGTTAGTGGCAGAGACACTAGTGCGTGTACACACGTATGTGTGTGTGTGTGTGCATGTGAGAGTCTGTGCACGTGGGTGGATGTGTGTGTGCGTGATTTTTCCTGTGAGTGTGTGTTTTCATATAAGTTGATGTGTGTGTGCTCACACATGCCCATAAGTGCGTTTGTTCATGTGAGGGTGCACATAATAGCACATGTTATTCATATAGTGCTTATTACCACACTTCTGCGTTTTTTAACAGCTTTGAAAAACAGATGCTACTATTACCTGCTCTTGGTACTTAATTCACTGGCCTCCTGGGGGATAGAAGGATGAGTTGGCCTTCCAAGGACTGAAGTTCATTGCCTGCTGATCACTGGTTTGTTGCAGCAGCGATAGTTATGCTCATTGAACTGCCCCTCCACACCTGTCTATTAACGACTGTCTGGTTGGGCCACACACCCCTACTGTTACCTTTGGGGCACCTGTTTGTATACCGTTCATTCATCTTACATTGCCTAATGTAGATGCCCTAGCTAAATATAGGGTTTTCTGTGTCTAATGATTGGTCATTGCATGAGGATGCTGTATCAGCTCTCAGTAAGATATCAAATGTGTTTTAGAAATTGGTCTCCATGCGCCACGGGAAGAATTCACTTTAAGAAGAGAGTCATCTCAGAATTCTCTGGAGACTCGGCAGAGCTGTATTACACTTATCTACACTCCAAATAGATGTTTTTGATATTGGCTATGTGAAAGGTAGGGCCGATTTCGACCGATAACCTTTAAGTATTGCCCGGCGTTAGCCGCCTCTCATACCACTCGAAATGATCAAACAAAGAGGCAGGCGCTGGAGACTGGAAGGCAGGAAACAGGAGTTTATTCCGACGGAGCAGAGCACATCAAATCAGACAACAGGGTATCTTCTCGAGGTGCTCTAGCCGCATCTCTGAGGCCTGGCCTCTTATACACAGGTTTATGGCTTTATTACATGAAACACATCTTTGTCAACACTTTGATGTAGGGAAAGACATCCTCGGAATCCCCGCTTCAAGCCACACACATTTACAGTAGAAGTCCCCACCCCGATCTCAGTAGGTGATGACTGTCGCGCAGCTGGACATTCCGCCAGTTCCCGGAATGTGTGCGGCTGATCGGATCTCATGGGGTGGGGGCTTTGATCAGTTGTAGATCCTTTGAAGAGGGCAGCTTCCTACTGTAGGGAGCAATAAACTGCATCTGCAGGGCCAGGTGGTGGCCTGGGATCGGGCCGGACAATCGGGCACAGAGGAAGGGAGTTCATCAAAGGATGCGTGATCATGAAAGGGATGGAGGGAGGTGTTAGCTGGGTACGGGATGTGGCTCCGAGGCTGGGTCATGCTGAAGGGGAGGTTTATGGCCCAAGCATGTGAGAGCGGAGGCTGTCAGTGTGCGGGGGATGCTTGTGAGGTCAGAGGTAGAGTGAGAAAGACGCTCTGGCTATCGGCAGTGGGCAGAGAGGCCATGGCATTCAAAATGGCTACTACTTACGCGCACATATGAGCCTGAAGAGGGACAAGATGGCGCCGATAATGTTGATGTCGCAAACTAGATTTAAACAGTCCTCCCTTTTCAACATATCTAGCCAGATTGTCAATCTGTATCTATCCCCATTATATTTCGAATTTCCACTTCATACAAAGCTTTCATGCGTTCAGCTTCAAAGTCCAGAGTCTTAGGGCAGATATATTTGAAAAGAGTGAGCACAGGGGTGGCAAGCATTGAAAACCCAGGCAGAATCCACATATTACGACTATCGGTATCAATATGATCATAAACAACCTCTACCCCCAGTTCTTTACAGTACTCCAGAACCAACTCCCAAGTGACCATTCTTCTTGTTCCTGATGAACTTCTGAGGAAAGTCTGTGGAGGTGTTCAATGGCTTTATAAACTGAGGGTGAATGGCCCGGTATGTAGGAGCAACAGCTGGACCGAATGATACGGCATGCTCCTCCACGATCCGCTAGAACCACATCTAGAACAAGGCGGTTCTGAAGAGCCACCAGGCGGACCGCCTGAAGCTCGGCTGTATTGTTTGTGAGGATGCCAGCTGTAATGTTCATTGTCGTTTCAACTGCCTGGGTCAAATGTCGGATGGCACGGCTGTTCGCCATCGGACCCCAGAGTGGAACAAGTCCCTTCAATGCGTCCAGGAACTGTGCTCCGGTGGAGTCGGCTTGCTCAATGTCTTTTGCTCGCTTTTGTCGGTGATGGTTTCCTGGAGCCACATAGGTCGGAGGAAGGATGTAGGCAATGTAACAGGTACCTCCCCAGCCTTTGGGGAGCCAGGTGTAGGCTTTCGTACCACAAACAAAGTACATGTTCAGAGAGGTGACAAAAGAGGGTGGATCAGTTGAGTCCAGAGTTCTGGTGATGCGGCAAGCACTGTGGCCTACCAGCTGTGTCCCAAGGCCTTTGATGCATACAAGGCCCGAGACATTGACGACAGATAGGGCAACAGTCAGGGTGGCAGCGGTTCGCTTTCGGAGGTAGGAAAAAGTGGGTCTGGCTGTGTTGTTGAACACCTGCATTTCAATCCGTTCTTTGGCAGGGATGTCCATATGAATAGAGGCGTTGGATGTCAGAGGGCAAAATGGGGCAGCAGTTCTTCCTGTTTTGTTCTGCCAGACCCCATGATAAAAGTGTACCATAGTTCTGCTGAAAGTGGCATTATCCCTGTGACTCTCTTGCAGGAGGATCAGCCAAGCAAGGCAGGAACCATGAACGGAGAAAGGTGAAGGGATGAAGGGGATGGAATGTCCAGTGGCATGTGGTAACAACCCACAGATCCAGCAATTTGTGGCATTGGCGGCAAGGTTGTGTTGGTGCAGCAACTGCACGAAGGAGTTGTTCCAGAACTCCTTACGTCTTTCTCGGAGTTGAGGTGAAAGAGAGACCAGGTAGTGTTCTTTCATGGTAGTAGGCTGTGCATAGTCAGAAATGTCTTATGAGCTGGTGCGCTCTCTTCCACGATCCAGAGGGTGGTCATGAGGAGGAGGCAAAAGAGAAGGGCGATAAAGAGGGCAATAGTCTTTGAGCTGTGAATTTTGTCAGTCTTTGGGTTTCTGTAGTGGGTCTTCGGATGTCCAGTTGCTTCCATCATCTTTGTGTCGGGTGCTTCCATCATCTTCGTATCGGGCGCTTCCATCATCTTCAAGGGGCTCGGTAGCGGGCAGAACCACAAACTTCGTTTGGCTTCTCTCCTGGCAGCCTTAGTAGTGTTAGGCCACCGCTCTGAGAATTGTAACTTAGTCAGTGGTCTGCTTAGCCGAAGTTCCCTCCTTTCGTCGCAGGTTATACCCTTCTCTGGATGGCACAGTGGGATCGGAGAATTCTGCCAGTTCAAGTGTCTCTTTATCAGGGTAACAGCTCAGGGATGGTCGATCTTTGTTCAGGAGCTCTTCTTGGGTGGCCATGTCTTTGGTCGTCGTCAGGGTTGAGGAGATCTTCTTGCAGTCGTGTGCATGCAGCCAATTTATCTTCCCTTCCACTCGAAGAGCTGTTCGGGTGGTGATCAAGACTTGCCAAGGGCCCGTCCACCGGGGTTCCAGACTCTTTGCACGCTGAAAGTTCCGGATCAGTATATAGTCCCCGGGTTGGATGTCGTGTCCGGGACCCCTGGAAGCATCAGGGATGGCCTGCAGCACCTGTTGATGGATTGTACAAATAGTCAGACATTAGGACGTCCGGGACGTCGTGAATGGATGTCGGTTTTGGTGCGGACCAAATGCTCATTGGTCGGCCGAAAACGACCTCGTAAGGGGTCAAATGTTGTTTGGTGGGGGTGGAACGCATTGATAGCAGTGCCAATGGGAGAGCGTCTGGCCATTTCAGTCCTGTGGTAGCCATTATCCTATCTAGTTTGAGCTTCAGCGTGGCATTATGTCGCTCAACCAGTCCAGCAGATTGGGGGTGGAAGACTGCGTGAAATATCTGTTTTACACCCAACCCCTTCAAGATGAGTTGGATAACCTCGGCTACGAAGTGAGGGCCATTGTCACTATACAAAATTTGACATAGGCCGTAGCGAAGGAAGAATTCTTTCAGTAATACCTTTGCAGTGGCAATAGCAGTGTTGTCACGGGTTGGATAGGCCTCCACCCACTTGCTAAATGCGCACATGACAACAAGTACATACTTCAGACCGTGGCATCTTTCTAGTTGGATGTAGTTCATCTGTAGGACTTCAAATGGATGATTGGGGACCCCAAACCCTCCCCGGGGTACTACAGTTCTTTTCCCAGGGTTGTGTTGCAGGCATATCAGACATTGTTGGACCAGACGTTTGGCTGAATCTGTAATCTTGTCATTGTGCCAAACTTTGGAGACAAGTTCGGCCATAGGGGCAGATCCTATGTGTGCAGGGGAGTGTGCCATGGTCAGTATGGGGATCAGGTATGAATTGGGTAGCAACCATTTGTTCGTGTCTTTTGTCCGCCAGCAGCCTTCATCGTCTTTCAATCCCACCCGTGCCCATTCAGTCAATTTGTGTGGTAAGCTGGCCATCTGGTTGTCCCTAATAGTTTCAATAGCGTCCGTCCATTTTTCTGCTTGCGTTCTGGTCACATACATGCTTGTTGTTGTCCTATTCTCAGCTGTGGTCCGGGCAGTGATGTCGGCCAGTGCATTCCCCTGCCCAATGATGTCTGTCACCTTTTTGTGTGCATGGCATTTGATTACTGCAAGTTGCTTGGGAAGGAGGACTGCTTCAGTCAGGGCAGAGACTAGATCTCCGTGTAGGATGGGGGTGCCGTGTGAGGTCAGGAATCCCCTCTCCTTCCACAAGAGCCCGAAATGATGAACCACCCCGAAGGCGTACTGGCTGTCGGTGTAAATATTTGCTGTTGTTCCTGCTGGTAGGATACACGCTCGTGTGAGGGCAATCAGTTCTGCTGCCTGTGTAGATCGTTGTGTGATGCGGGCGGTCTCTACTACAGTTCGGGCTGTGGTAACTGCATAAGCAGCTGAGGTGGTGCCGTCGGGGAGTTTGATGCAAGAGCCGTCCACCCACAGCTCTACGTCAGGGTCTGGGAAAGCAGTGTCTCGGAGGTCAACCCTACTCATGGTCTGTTCGTCCGTGAGGGTCACACAGTCATGTATAGGGGACACATTGGGGTCGTTTTCAGGTAGGGGCAACAAAGTGGCCGGATTCATCGTGGTGCGTCTTTTCAGTGTGATGTGGGGTGCAAGCAGAGTCAGTTCGTACCCAGTCAGTCGTGCACTAGTCAGATGTTGCGTCTTAGTCTGGTTCAGGAGGGTGTCGACGCATGGGGTACTAACACCGTGAGGGAGTTCGAGAGTACGATCCCCTCACTTTGTCGGATAGAGATAGCAGCGGCAGCTACAGCTCGAAGGCAGGCAGGCAAAGCTCTGGCTACAGGGTCAAGAGTGGCAGAGAAGTAGGCACATGGGCGTTGCTTGGGGCCAATGGACTGAGTCAGGACAAACAAAGCGCACCCCTCCCTTTCGTGAGTGTAGAGTGAGAAGGGCTTTGTGTAATCGGGTGTTCCTAGGACGGGGGCTGAACAAAGGGCATCTCGTAGTTCTTTGAAGGAGGATTGGCATTCAGGGGTCCAAGGGAGCGGGTAGGGGACATCTTTAGCCAGCAGGGAAAGTAGTGGTTTCACAATGAGGCTGAAATTTGGCAACCACTGTTGACAGAAGGAGGTGAGGCCTACCAAGGAGCGGACTTGTTTCTGGGTCTTGGGGACAGGGGTTTCTAGAATGGTCTGAATTAGATCGGGTGAGAGCTTTCTCCCGTCTTTGGACAAGAGGTGGCCTAGGTAAGTAACCTGGCGTTGGCAGAATTGCAACTTCTTCTTGGAGACCTTGTGACCATTTTCCGCGAGGAAGTGCAGGAGTTGGATGGTGGCTGTGACTGCAAGTGGAGTGGTGTCGGCCGCCAAAAGGATATCATCAACGTACTGTATCAACACCACTCCATCGGGTAACTGGACTGAGTCTAGTTGTCTCTTGAGGGCCTGGCTATAGATGCTGGGACTTTCAGTGTAGCCTTGGGGTGCTCAACAGAATCTATATGAGCGGGCTTTTAAGGTGCAGCCGAAGAGGAATCGGCTGTCTGGGTGGATGGGGATAGAGAAGAATGCGTTCTTGAGGTCGATTACAGTGAAGGTGGTGGCAGTGGAAGGAATCAGAGTCAGAATGGTGGTGATGTCTGAGACTACGGGTACTGAGGTTCAACTACTTTGTTGACCTCTCGTAGGTTGATGATGAAGCGGTACGCTTTCTCATCTCCCTCACCCTGCTTCTTTACAATGGGTAGGACAGGGCTGTTGCAAACATTGCTAACTACTTCCTCTACCACTCCTGCATCTATCAGGGACTGGATAATCTTTACCAAGGCCTTCTCGCCCTCAAGCGATATCCGATATTGTGGAAGTTTTGGGAGTATTGCGTCCTGTCGAACAGTTATGTGCACTGGGATGATCATCATGCGTCCTACGTCCGAGTCAGTTTTGGCCCACAGATATAGAGGTAGAGTATCAAGCAGGGACAAGTCAGCATCAGTGATGGAAAACATGCGTCGGGAGGGACAAAGTCTGAGCAGAGTCGGGTTGTCGTACAAAAAGACTCGAACTCCGTCTTGCGAACACCTAATAGTAGCTCGGAAATGCTTCAGTAAGTCAAGTCCCATAATGGCATCGGGGGTGTTGGATGAGAGCAAAAACGTCGTGTCAGTGGTGTTATTTTCCAAGTCAAAGGAGATCGGTGTGGGCAAGGGATTAGTGGAGGGCGTTCCATCGAAACCTATCGATGTTACATGTGAGCCAGACAAGGGTGCCCTTGGAATCAGTCGTTTAGATAACGCACTACGTGTTGCGCCAGTGTCTACCAAAAATGGAGACTTCGTACCCAGGACCTTAGCGGTGACATAAGGACCTTGCTGGTCAACATAGAGCTCGACTGGATCCCTCCCTTGCCCTTGGCAGTCCTATGCAAAGTCGAGGGTGTCGTCGCAGTCAGACTGTTGGTACTGGTTCTGTCGGGGACGGTCAAACGTGTTCGGTCTGCCTGGCCTGTCGTTGTTGGTGTCGTTCGTGGACCCTCGTCCCTGTCCTCTATTTCTAGGCCCACCCGCTACATCTCTTGTGTCCCTATTTTTGTTCATTTCTAACAGGACCGGACACTGGGACTTCCAATGACCAAATCCTTTGCAAAACTCACACTGGTTCTCGTCGATGTCTTTACGTCCAGCGTAAGGTGCGGGTGTACGGTCTTTAGGGGGTGGATTTCTAGGAGCATTCGACTGGTAATTTCCCTTGTACTGCTCTCTTCCTATAGTCACCCCCTGCAACTGTGCGATCATCACCCTTTCCTTCAGGTCCTTTTTCTTTTTCTCAGTCGCCCTATCATTCTCGTTCTTCTGATGTTCATAATACCGGGCCATCTGAAGGATAGCTTCAGGTTTGGAGGCCGCCCAACTACTCTCGCTAGTCTGTAGTTTCTGTGAGACTTCCTGCGACAGACCTTTGACATAATTCTGGACAAACAGATGATGTCCGGTTGCTGTGGTCATGTCCTGGCTGCTGTAATCGGAAAACACCGTCTCAAACCGGGAGAAGTATTCTGATACATCAGGGTTTTCAATTTCTGGACAATCTTTCTGGAAGTTCTAAAATGGATTTCAAAGGTTTCTGTCCAGGCTCTCGTTGTCTGTCTATGCCATCGAGTTGTGACCAGGTATGTCCGAACAGCTCAAGGTGGTCGACTTTCCGGATTTGCTTCCACACATCAGCTGGCAGACATAACCCGAAAAACAAATCAATGTCAGCTAGGGTCATAATCGTCGAGCCCAAGGCTGTACCTAATTCAGTATAAAAGGCAGTGGGGTTCTTTCGTAAATCGGGCAGGGATTTTCGGAAAGTCAGGATATCTTGTCTATCCCATGGTTGGTAGACCCAGTTATAAACTACCCTCCCTCTCGCATCTTGGTGGTTAATGTCATCATGCGTTCCTTGACCTCGTGGGGGAACCCAGTAGGGAGCGGCCTCCTTTATAGGCATCATTGTGTCAGTTTTTTCTGTTCGGGGTTCGGTCGCTACAGGAGTCGTAGTTTTAGCTTCTAACATCTGTTCAGTGAGGTGGCAGAAAACTTCAAGCGTACGCGTGAAGAGGTCCGTCACGTCACACTCGCCTTCATCCCCAATGTCAACTTTCCTGTACAGAGTCGTTAGGCTCTCAGGACCTTTGTCTTGGTATCGGTCCTCATAGGCATTGAGGGTGTGATAACAAAATCGCACAACAAAGTGTCGTCTGTGGCTATCGGCATTTGAATTGTACATATCCGTTACGTATTCCTCGCTCTCCTTTCGTTCTACCAGTGTCCTTACTATCTTATCGATCCCTGCTCGCTCATCCTTGCTCAACCGGTTCATTCTAGTGGAATCTTTCTTTCGGGTCTCAGGGTTGTCTAATGCTACTGCTTGCGCTGCGTTGAGTACGAGGGGCTTGGCCGGCGTGGAGGCCATGAGGACCGAGGCCCTGGCACTATTCTCACCTGTGCTTGGGGGCTGCGGGTGCTGTACTAACGGTTGTGAAGGGGCGTATGGAGAGGGCATGTAGATGATTGGAGGACCTAGTAATAAATCATTATTCGCTCGCTGTTTCGAGGGTAACTCAGGGTAGAGCGTAGAGGGTGTTCTAACTGGACACTGGACCGATGTTTCGGACTCTTGCTTCTGCTTGGCTTCCTCTCTCTCCTTTATCTCTTCCTCTAACTTGTTGGAAGCTAGGTGAGCTGCTTTTCGTAGCTCTTTCTCTAATCTGACTTCGTTTCTCTTTTTTCGTTGTTCTGCTTCTTGCACCACATGCCGAGACTATCAAGCATAGTGGGTGTTGTCTTATTGCTACAAAGGGCTGTTTCCAGCATGTTTAATTTATCGTCATCAAAGGATCCTATCAGTGGCCACTGACTCTCCTGATCCTATCTCGTGTATTTGTGTCATAGTTTGCTATAGGCTACGGCGACTAATCCATATTTTGTGAACATGTCCTTATTAGGGGTGCCTTCCAGTGGAGCTGGATGGTTCATCTCTAATAAGCATTCCGGGCTGAACCAACTACCAATCAGTGGGGAGAAGATAGGCATGACAGATTACAAAGGGGGACAAAGGTCCGCACTACCTATCCTTCACTACTTGCAAAGACTAGACAGAATATTTCTATTCTACGTTAATTGCAAACAGAGAATATCTCAAAGAACCAACTTCGAACAATCAATGTTCGGACAATCAATCAATCAGTGGGGAGAAAAATAGGCACGACAGATTACAACGGGGCCAAAAGTCTGCGTTACCTACCCTTCACTATCTGCAAAGGAAGAGAGAATATTTCTACTCTTCCCCGTTTGCAGGCAGAGAATATCTCAAAAACAATCAATGAGCAATACTAGTATTTTTCAAACAATCGTTTCGCGATTTGTCATGTTACACGACATTACCCGGACCGCATGGACAGTTTCTCGTCCTCCGCTTCCAGCGCCCGATCGTCCTCTATTCTCCGTAATTGCCGCGGCACTCCTGATGGTTACCAGTCAGGACCGTAGATCACTCGAGAGAGGTCTGCTCGGAACCGGTGAAGTTCGGATGATCGGCTGCCAGACGAGGGTCTATCGGGCAGATGCACTCCCGATCGTTGCAGTCGTTCACTCTGTCATCAGGACCTCTCCCACTGGATCCACGTGTCGCTGATGGGCCCCACGTTTGGGACGCCAATTGTGAAAGGTAGGGCCGATTTCGACCGATAACCTTTAAGTATTGCCCGGCATTAGCCGCCTCTCATACCACTTGAAATTATCAAACAAAGAGGCAGGCGCTGGAGACTGGAAGGCAGGAAACAGGAGTTTATTCCGACAGAGCAGAACACATCAAATCAGACAACAGGGTATCTTCTCGAGGTGCTCTAGCCGCATCTCTGAGGCCTGGCCTCTTATACACAGGTTTATGGCTTTATTACATGAAACACATCTTTGTCAACACTTTGATGTACGGAAAGGCATCCTCGGAATCCCCGCTTCAAGCCCGTTCCCACACACATTTACAGTAGAAGTCCCCACCCCGATCTCAGTAGGTGATGACTGTCGCGCAGCTGGACATTCCGCCGGTTCCTGGAATGTGTGCGGCTGATCGGATCTCATGGGGTGGGGGCTTTGATCAGTTGTAGATCCTTTGAAGAGGGCAGCTTCCTACTGTAGGGGGCAATAAACTGCATCTGCAGGGCCAGGTGGTGGCCTGGGATCGGGCCGGACAATCGGGCACAGAGGAAGGGGGTTCATCAAAGGATGCGTGATCATGAAAGGGATGGAGGGAGGTGTTAGATGGGTACGGGATGTGGCTCCGAGGCAGGGTCGTGCTGAAGGGGAGGTTTATGGCCCAAGCATGTGAGAGCGGGGGCTGTCAGTGTGCGGGGGATGCTTGCGAGGTCAGAGGGAGAGAGAGAAAGACACACTGGCTATCGGCAGTGGGCAAGGAGACGCCATGGCATTCAAAATGGCTGCTACTTACGCGCACATATGAGCCTGAAAAGGGACAAGATGGCGCCGATAATGTTGATGTCGCAAACTAGATTTTAACAGTTATAGAACATCAACCTTTGAAATGTATAGCCCTTCCTTGAAAAGAATAATTAAGTCTGCAAGTTTCCTTGATTCTTTCGCCATCATACAGTGGACTTGGACAAATAATGGGAATCTCTGTGAAATGTAGAATATTTTTCCTTCCTTGGGAGATAATTTTGGGATACTGACTGATGGGCTCCATCCTAGGGTGAGTAGTCTTGCTCCATATACAATCCTATCACAGCTTGGTTGCAGTAGCAGGTCCAGTGGGGAAACTTCTTGTCAACCCCAGCTTGACAAAATGGCAAAAATATGTGTTTAAAACACACATTTATGCCATTTTGTCACCCCCCTCAGTGATGACACCCGGAGCAGCCCGCACCCACCGCACCTCCCTTTCTACGCCACTGCTTGGCTGTTCTTAATTTACTAGTCCTGAAGAAGACCCGCCATAATGTGTACCAGCTAGCACATGCACAAAGGGACTAAACATCAATGACAATTTTATTGGCCCATGTCTTTAGTCAACCGCCCTTTAAATGGAATTTATGATGTAGTAGGGGCATGTTGAACCAGTAGATACAAGAAGGATGGACATCCTTCAATTTTTGTTTCATGTACATTTTTTGTATTGTGTTATGTCAAGCATTTTTTGCACTTTATTACTCCTTCACCTTAGTCAAGTTGTGTATTTTTCATACCTGTGTTAGTGAAAGACTTATACAAAGAAATTTGTGTATGGTATGCAGATATATGATTGTGAATATGCACAATAAGTAATGGTTATCCTGTGTGTTGGCTTTATCTTCACTGCTTGGTACTATGGGGTGTTAAACATTGGTCAAGTATAGAACCAAACTCGACCTATGTTGTGGATATTGTATACTCAACTCTTCAGAGCATAGACTGATCTGCACACATTGGTGATATATATTAGACACCATTTAAATTACACAAATCAATTGGGGCACCCAACAGAACACATTGTAGCTTTTATCATTAATAGTAAGATACAGCAATAATCAGTGTTCAGTGGGTTTCCTAGAGCTTTTGGGCCTTGTGTCACTGCATCTGCTGCAGCATTGAAATCATGACCCTAGTGCCTGCAAGGACAAATAAGCAAATTGTTTATACCTAGTAATGTATGTGTTCCCGAAAAAGGCACAGCTGCAGACAGAATACATAATTATTGTGTAGCTAAAAATAAACACAAAAGCTTTCATAAAAAAGTACCTTTAAACGTATCCAACTCTCCAAAATGAGTTGCCACTTATATTATAAATAAAGCATTATGCTTTACACATCAAAGTGAAAACCAAGCATTGTTAAATTGTGTTACAATATGGCTGCCTCTTTCCTGGGAAAAGATCTTATTTTGTGCTTTATAGTAAATGGGCCATAAACAGTGTACATTTCCCAAGATCACCATATGTTAGGCTGAGACTCAAATTAGGCTTTGTACTTTGCTCCTGAAAAGGCAGTTTCACAAATTGAATGGACTCACCGAAGAAGATGGACTTTGTAAAAAACTTGCAAATGTTTTGTGCAGTAGAAGAACCAGATACCTTTTGAGATGAATATGTCTGAAATAAAATACAAAAAGGGCACAAGCAGGCTCCATGGAGAAAGCACGCAAAATTCCTCTTTCCTATAAATGCTCTCACTTTGAAGTTAGCCAAAAGCAAAATAAACACCAGGTTCCCATTAAAGCACAGCTTGACATTTGTCCTCAGTCTTTGAATGCCCTGCAAAGCCGATGAGATAAGAACAATATTTAAAGCCTGTTTATTACAGAAAACAAGTTTGTGGAAGAATTCTGTAAAAATGGCTTTAGTTTGGAGAGTTATGAACCCAAGCTGTACAGCGTAAAGCAAAGAAAGCCCGCAAGTCGAAAGCCAGAAACCGTGAGCTACATATGACATAGCCAATATCAAGCCATGGGCAGAATGCATCCCCAGGTCAACTTTCTGAAAGTCCTCAAGATGTCTTTCGCAAGCCTAGGCGACACCCTAAAAAGCAGGATGAAACTAAATGTTCAATCTACCATGAATCAAAACCAAAGGGGATGAAGGACGGAGTGTTGAACATTGCAAGCACTCACCCCCAGTAAACTGATCTGGGTTACGAAACACCAGGACTGGCACAGCTAATAGCCGACTCTTCCTCCCTCCTCCCGCAGAACGCCAGAAGTAACCCAGATGTAGTCTGGCAGCTGAAAGGCGGGACGGGAAACTTCATCGACCAAACTTGAGCCACGGTAGGAGGTCAAGATAGGCAGAAAAAGGAAAGAGTCGGGACAAAAGGCGCGTCAGCAATGGAGAACCCAGAAGAAGATTGCTGAGGGACCCAGGAGCTGCAGAAAAGCAACGCGGACGCCAGAGCGGGAGAAACAGAAGAGGAGAGCCCAGAGACGTGGCCTGAAGAGTGGTGGATCCCGGAGGACATACAAGCCGCCGCAGGAGAGTTGTGGCTCTTAGCGGTACGTGACTGGCGAAGGGACTTAGGGAGGGGTGGGAAGGATAAACGGGTGGCGGGAGGCGAGAGTAATCAGGGGCAGGGCAGAATGCTTAGCATAAGGATAACCCTCACAACATGACCGTTTGTTTTTTAAATTCCTATGCAGGCCCACCCCAATGCCTACCAGCCTTGACACTTTCCTAAGAACCTCAAAATAAACCCCTGCGTATTCCCAAAAGACTAAAACGCACATTCCTGTACATAAGCCCCCCCCACATAGTTTGGTGACGGTACCCTCTTATATAAAAGGACCAGGTTCTGACCGCTGCTTTCTTTTGTTTTCGAGCCTACTCTGGGATCCCGGCATAACAGCGGAAACCCGTAATAGGTTTCGTGACCATCCCAAAAAGAAACGACCTTCAAGTTCTACCAAGACCCTGAGAAAGTCTCCTACAGCGCCCTGGTGCCAGCAGATCAACAGACCTTCTTTTCAAACAACCGAACTTTTGACTTATCCATACTATTTCTTTACCATAAAGTGTTTTCTTGTCCTTAATAAAATCTCTCATTATTGACCCCATACGGCCTCCTCGCTTCTGCTTCCGACTATCCCTCAGACAGGGATGTACCTAAAACAGATAATCATTATAATACAGTAAAGGATGCCATCAGGATAATCTGTATTCGGTCATAATCTCTATTAACGATTTACAAAGTACATGCTTATTTAAATTAAAAGGCATGAGGGCTCAGCTAGGAGGACATTATTTAAACAATACAAAGGACCAGTGTGCACTACACACCAAAAAAGAAGTGTAAAAAACAGATCAGATGTGATATACCAACCACCAAAACGAGTGAACAAAAAAACAATGAACAAATAAATGTACAAGAAGTATACTAAAATGCAAAAAATTGCAGACAGTTCCCAAGAAATAAAAGAAATACACTCTCATACAGGGCATAGAATAATCATAGGTATGTTTTCATGCATAGATTCATCCAATAAGTAAAAAAGATATGTATGAGTAGAATGAATACCTGGAGTCAAGTACAGAGAGACATGATCACTGCCAGGGGCGCTGTATAAAAGACACAGTGATATCTATAAAGGACAATCGCCATTAGTGTAATTCTGTAAAGACGTAATAACAGATAGACTGGAATGGCACTGTCTAAAAGGAAGCCAGAAGACAGTCTTTTACCACTCTGAGTGAATGATGCTCAGCACATAAGAAAAAGCACAACAGATATGGTGTCCTCGAAGGGGGAACTAAAATAGAGTCGATGTGGTGCAAAACAAACGATCCGTATGTATGACTGAAATCAGTCTCCTCCTCTGTTGAAAACTCGGGGGATGTTTATTGCAGTGCTATGGAAAAGAGGAAAGGCAAAAAAACTGGTACAAATAACGAGTAGAATCTCGGCAGCCTATGGGAGGTAAATCGAAACGTGCCACGATTATAAAGGAATAAAGTGCACGGTACGTAGGTAGAGACAATTCCAATTGCCAAATGACTCAAGGAGCAATTGGTCAAAGATACCAAGGGTAAACAAACTGCATGCCAAACATATTTACCAAGAAAGAAGGATGTTAAGTCATGGCTTCAAAAGATAGCTTCAACGAGTTCCGTCCATCATCCCCTTTGGTTTTGCTTTATTCACCCTAAGTTGGCAGGGTATGCCCAGACGTGGGTCCCTTGCTCACTTTGCCACTGGATTCAAGCTAGCCTGGCTGATGACGGGTGATTAGCCAGAAACTGGTCACAGGATGCTTGTTTTCGGTCCAGAGAAGACATGGCTTGGCAGTTCGGGCTGGACTGTTCCCATGAGGCACAGGGTCAGACTGATTTGCTTATGGCCATGTCTGAACTTGGGTGGCGGAGTGAGCTAAAGAATGATGATGGATTAAACCCATATCAGTTGACTGGGGGTGAGTGCTTGCATTGTTCAACACTCTGTCCATCATCCCCTTTGGTTTTGCTCAATCTACCATGAACACAACCTTCCAAATCAAGAAGTCAAGCTACTTGCATAGTTTACCCTCGTTTTATGTAGAAATCATGAATCTCAGATGATATGACACATAGCAGTCTGCTAAGAAGTGTCACAAAAACATGGTCCATGTTCATAAGGGATATGTGACTGGAAACTCTGGAATGCCCTTGAACTATCCCTGAGAGGCTGTTCAAACAGGAGTTTTGCTCATGACTAAAACCAGTCCATACTTTGCAGGGCCACCCCATACTATAGGCAAGAACTTGATAAAATGATGTTCATGTTTGGTTTCCAAAACTGTTGCAGCACAGCACAATAGTTAATTAATGAAAATCATAAGCTATTGTTTAGGGGGGGTCAATTTCTTTTTCCAACATAAAAAGATTGTATTTGAAAGCAAATTATGTGGATCTTCATAAACTGAACAGATATTTTTTTTGGGGGAAATGATAGCAATCATCCTCTCTGAAACCCTACTCTATAGATTAGTGTAACCTGGCTGTTGAATGAGCTTGCAAGGCCTCCATATCATGATTGGCAACACTGCTCATCATGCAAAGGCCCCATAACCCTGTGGTTCTCCCTAAGATTGATTGTAAGGTATGAGTAATTTTTATTTTTTTAGCCCTACCTCTTCTAACAAAGATTTAGTAAAAAAATAAGCAAATAAGAAACTTCTTGGAAGGGCAAGAAAGTAAGTGAATTACAGAATTGTAATTAGATGTTACGATAAATGGTAAGCCACGTGACATTGCATTTTATCTATGTCAATTAACCTAAAGCCTTTTAGAGATTGTTTCAAAAAAAAACTAAAATAATTTAAACACTATTTTCTGAAAATTGTCTTGGGAGTGAATATACAACACTCTTGGGGAGAGTCAGGCTTGCTTGGCTCTAGATGAAAAAACTTGAAAATGTCACAAGTGCCCCTGAAAACCATATAGCTTTTCATCAAATTGTGGTATTCTAAAAGTACCATATATTAGCGCAGAAGATCTGGGTGTCTTGTATCATTACATGCTATTTGTTATTCAGCATGAAGACTTTGTGAATGCTGATACTCATTTGACCTCCCAACAGTTCTGCCTGCACCATCCAGCCTTGTCTGCTGCTGTTTATGGCCTAGTCTACCCTCCTCTCCCTCTCCTGCCCCAGGGCCTTGTTTGCTGCTAGGGCTTGGCTGCCTAAAGGACTGGTGCTGCCCTGCCACTGCTGTGTCTACTGTGGCTAGTCCTAAACTGGAGTAGAACCCTTTGTGCTTTCTGGTCTTCATTGCTGTGCTGAAGATTTGGTCTAAAGTGGAAACCATCATCCATCATCCAAACTATTTCCACTGGAGCCTGCGCTTACTTGCAGGATTCCATAGTGAGTGGGATCCAAACATTGCCTGGCTTTTTGTTGGAGAACAGACTTGTGTGCTTGAAGCCAAACAAGAGATAGATGCTTATTGGATTTATCTGAGGCCAAGAAAAATATAATACACCGTGTAGATCCCAGCTGAAGCAAAGATGCTCTTTGGAGTTTTTCTTAGGTTTGATTTAGATCTTGGTGGATCGGGTCCCGCTGTCACTTTTTCAGCAGTCTTCCTGACCTGTTTAGATGTTGGCAGGTCTATAGATGAAAGATTGCTGTGGTCCTGAGGACTCCGTCAGGAATTCCCAACTGCATCAATGGCAGGATAATTAGAATTGGCTGTTGGTGGGGCTACGGATTCCTGCTGAGCTGATTACAACATGCCTTTCAGACGTGTTTCCTGCTTTCCGCTTCCATTTTGGTCTTCTACTCCATCATCCAGGTCCATCTTTTGCTTCATCAACTCCACCACAATGCCAAACGACTCCATTGTTGCTGAGATCTATGGTAATTTACTTTCATATATGTCCTATGTATTGTGTATTGACAATTGCCGTAGCCTGTCTGCATTGCTATCACATGCAACATATTCCTTAGGTGCAATGCAGTAGTGTTCATTTCCAAACTAATCTACAGAAGCATCTGTAATGACACTTAAAAAAATATTTGTTGTTGTGGTGCTTAGGGGTGTGGTGCTGGTGGTGCCTGTGGGTGTGCATTCAATAGTGAGATATGTTGTGTGAGTGACATGCAATACATACCACAAAGGGGCATATCACATTGCCTACATATGGTTTACATCCAAAGAAGACACTTGGGTATTGACACATTAATAAGTAGTATTTACCTGTCTCCATACCACAATGAATCTCACTCCATCAGGACACCGCCAGCACAATGGGTACATCTAAATTGGCTCGGTGCAATCTCACCAGCCTGAGCACTGCCAGCCAGCAGAGAAGACCGCTGCAACATCTAAATCGAGTATTTGGGATCACTACTGCGGCACGGCGGTGGTTATCCTGCCAAGATCTAAATCAGGCCCTTAGTCTAAAAAAAATTAAAAGAGAGTCTAGCATCTTGCTGGGGCCCAGATACGTTTGTCAGTGTCCAGATAAGAGCCCGATGTATACTGGAATTTTAATTAGGCTATGAAGATTTAAAACAGCAAATGGCTCCTGGCTGGGTCACAGACACCTTATAGGGGCATGTGCCCTACCAAGTAGCCTTTCATAAGATATGAAAACATCCAAACTCCATCTTGCACTTTTTGGGCCTCACTGGCACCCTTCCAGTGCCACACTAAGGAGTCAGATGCTCTGTGGGATTGTTCTTATGCCAACAAAAAATACACAATGAACATTTGTCTTTTTTCTGGGGCACAGAGACACAGCAATGAGCCAGAAGCTATTTGAATTTTTTTTGTAGCCTAAGAAAAAAATCCCAAAACATCTTTCTCTTCCAGTGGGTAAAGAACTATGGGCTAGGTGTAGGTAAATAGTATTTACTGATTCGTAAATACCGAATTTTACCGATTCGGTATTTACGAATCGGTTAATGCTATGTAGCTAAAAATTCGCTGAATCGGTATTTACCGATCCGGTATTTACCGATTCCGTAATTGCCATTCATTCCTATAGGCCTGGAGGTAAATACCGATTCGGTAAAAGGGGGAAAACATTGAAGGGTGGCAGGGTGTCACTTTGACACCCTGTTGCACCCCTCAATTGTTAATGGGTGCTCATGTTGCAGACATACATGCCCTAAGGGCATGTATGTCTGCAACATAGCACTGAAAAAATGTGCATTAAATTGCTTTTTGTTTTTTTTTCGTTATTTACCACCAACTTGTAGTTGGTGGTAAATAACGAATCCTAACATGGGATAAGCACTCATTTAAGTGCTCCCTACATTAGGAATTCAGCAATTTACTGAATCGGTATTTAAGAAATCGGTAATTTACCGATTCCTTAAATTACCGATTCGGTAAATTACCGAATCCTTAATTTCAGCCCCCTACATTAGAAAAGCCTATTACAGGTTGGTAATGGACGAAATTCGTTAATTTCGGCGTTACCGACCAGTAATGGGCCACCTACATCTGGCCCTATGTTTCTGTGCCCCAGAAACTAGCCTGACACTGCTTGGTTATTTTTTATTTACCCTGTCTAGTTGTTTGTTGTGCCACAGATGCACTCCATTGTGTTACAATGTTTTTCCTGAAAAGAGAAGCATTGAGAAAAAAGGCAAGAGGGCGAACCAGGAACTGTGGATTGGAAGGGGAGGAACTAGGAAAATCCTAGTCCATTCCCTTTCAATCCTCACCTCCTCTTTGTCTGGCTGGCAGGGCGTTAGGGGAAGCTGAGTATCTCTTCTCATGTTTCCTCTAGCCCCCCCCTCCTAGTTCCAGAAAAAAGTAGCTCAAGGCAGTGGGCAAGGCTAGGATGGAATTGGGGACAGTAATTCATGCCAGTAGCTGCTCCTGTAGTTCCACCCACGAGGTCAATACTTGGATAGACCTCGGAGGGGTTAGGGACTTCCTCCCAGGCCTATTCGATATGCATGTGACACCTCTCATGACATCACTCAGATATTAGTGAAGCAGGCTGAAAGTGAGCATCATGCTCTTTCATACATCCTCCAACCACAGAACTAGGAGGAGTTTTTCCCCTAAGGAAAAGTAACTATATGTATATAACTTTCCTACTACTAAATGACGTTTGTGAATACTGAAATTCATAAAGTTAGGATTTTGTCTCACATTATTTTTGTGAATTGGGCTATTACCGCTCCTACCAATCATCATTCATATCCCTTTCCGCTGCCCATTAAGCTCCTCTCATGCACCCTGCTTGTCGTATAATTTATTTAAACATTATATGGCAGCCTGATTGTCGGAAAATCCAAAGCTCACCCTCCCCCACCATCTTACTGACCAAGCTAAGCCCCTGTTTCTGGCATCTCCCAAACTTTACATAATGCCCTTAATTATTTTGCACAGTGAAAATATGTATTTTAAGCAAAAACATTTTCTGATATTTTTTCTACAATGTATGTAATATGGAAATTTGCTTGACAATTGAGAGTAGGTCAACAAGTCCTAAATTTCCTTGTACTGTACTGACTTTTTTAAGGGCAAATGGTAAACTACTAATACCAGATGCAAACTAAAAATGCAATACTTAACCCCTTCGTTGCTAGGCCTTTTGCCCTCTTGTGCTAAACCTTTTTGACTATTTAGGGTAGTTCGGACTTAGGCCCCTGTAACTTTTTGTCCACATAAGGTATCCACGCCAAATTTGCATCCGTTTCTTCCAAAATCCTGTGGATTCTAAAGATACCCAGGTTTTGTGGATTGCCCTGGAAGGGACCGAAAGATTTGCCAAAATACAGCTACATTTACTTTTTGGGGGAAAATGGGGAAAAGGTGCTGCTGAAGAAAGCATCTGTTGTTTTCCCTGCAAGTGATATCAACAAAGGGGTTGCAGTGCTAAAATCACCATCTCGCCTGCTTTCAGGAACAGGCAGACGTTTGTTAGAAAACCAAAGTTGCCAAACAGTTTTGGCATTTTACTGGGACATAGCCTATTTTTCTGTGCTTTCAAATTCCGTCCGGTTAGTGGTAGAAATGAATTTGAAACAAATAATGGATCCCAGAAAACTATACATTTCTGAAAAGTAGACAATATTTTGAACTCAGTAAAGGGTCATTTGTGTTGCTCCATCAAGGTTTTCATATAGAAACTAACAGTTGAAATAAAAAAACATTGAAATTGCTTTTAAAAAAACAACCATTTGTGCCTACGTTTTCACCTGTAACAACTTCTAAGTATGGCAGATTTCTTAAAGCAACATACCGTTACCTCCACTGTACCATTTAGATTGGGGGGATATATAGGACCTGTAGGTTTACTAAGAACCTGAGGTACCAAGAGCCAATAACTGAGCTGCGCTTTGCGGTGGTTTTTTTTTCATTGTGTACCTGGTAAAAGTGATGCTTTTAGCTGCATTTTATGTTTGCAGGAGATTCTGGGTAAGAAAATGTTGGGGGAGCCATGCAAGCCACACATCCTTGGGATGTCTGCTTTTCAGAAATGTCTGGGTTTGGGTAGGTTTCCAAAGATGGCTGCAGAGCCAGGAACCAGAAACACAGGTGACCCCCTTGCAAAACCAGGTCGTTTTGTGATCGATAATTTTGATGCCTCCACAATACGTTTGGTCTCTTCCCTGTCTTGGGCACTTGGTTCACCCACGCAAGTGAGGTAACATTTTTATTTAGGGGCCTAGGGGAACGCTGGGTGGCAGGAAATTTGTGTGGGCTTAGTAATCCCCCAGATTTCCCACACAGAAATGTGAGGAAAAAGTGTTTTTATAGCTGAATTTGAGGTTTGCAGGGGATTCTGGGTAGAAAAATGTTGCAGGATCAACAAGCCACACCATCCTGGACTCCTTCGGGTGTCTAGTTTTCAGAACTGTCTGGGTTTGGTGGGTTTCCCTAGATGGCCGTCGAGCCCCAGAACAAAAACATAGATGACCCCTTTGCAAAACCAGGTTGTTTTGTGATAGATCATTTTGATGCCTCCTCAATACGTTTTGGACCCATCCCTGTCACGGCACTTGGCCCATCCACTCAAGAGAGTTAGCATTTTTATTGGGGGAACTGGGGAAATGCTGGTTGGTAGGAAATTTGTGCAGGCCAGGTGAACCCCAGATTTTGCCACACAGAAATGTGATTTTTTTAGCTAAATTTCAGATTTGCAGGGGATTTGGGGTAAAAAAAACATTTGGGGATTCATGCAAGCCACACCTCCCTGGACTCTCTTGGGTGTCTAGTTTTAATAAATGTCTGTTTTTCTAGGTTTTTCTAGATTGCTGCCCAATCCGGGACCAAAAACGTAGGTGACCCCCTTGCAAAACCACGTTTGTTTGTGATATATAGGCGGGCACCTGTATTTTTGGTCCCAGGCTTGCAGAAATCAAGGGAACCCCACTAAAATCAGACATTTCTGAAAACTAGACAATCAGAGGAGTCTAAGGAGGTGTGACTTGTGCGGATCCCCCACTGTTTCTCACCCAGAATCTGCTGCAAACATCAAATTTAGCTAAAAGGCCACATTTTCCTCCAAATTTATGTGTGGGAAAGTTATGGGATCTGTCCACCGGCTCAAGGTTCCTACCACTCAATGTTCTCCTCAGTCTCCCAATAAAAATGTTACCTCACTTGTGTGGGTGGGCCAAGTTCTGTAACAGGGAACGGCCACAAACGTTTAAAGATTGAGGGGGTACCAAAGTGGGTCTAAAAGGGCAGTTTGTTTATAGGTTGTTGGGCTGACGCTGCTTAGGGCACCCACAAAAGTGAGGTAACATTTGTATCGGGAGACTGAGGGGAATGCTGGGTGGTAGGAAATGTGTACTGGCGCAGTGATTCTACATCTTTCCCACTGAGAGATATGAGGAAATTATGATTTTTTAGGTAAATTTGAGGTTTGCACGAGATTCTGGGTAAGAAAACGCTTGGGGATCCATGCAAGCCACACTGCCAGCCAAGTAACAGTCCATGCACATCACCATCCACGCACACCATCAGCCAAACGCCATCCGCACACATCGCCAGCCAAGTGCCATCCATGCACACAACCAGCCAAGTCCCATCCACACACACTGCCAGCCAAGCACCACCCAAGCACACGCCAGAAAAGTGCCACCCACACATTCCACCAGCCAAGTGCCAAGTGCCATCCATGACGCAGCAAGCCAAGCACCATTCATGCACACCCTCAGCCAAGCACCAGTCCATGTATACCACGAGCCAAGTGCCACTCCACGCATACCATCAGGAGAGCGCTAATCTAAAAACACTGTCATCAAACGCAAGTCCACACACCATCAGCCAAGTGCAAGCCTACACACACCGCCAGCAAAATTCCAGCTAAAGGCCAGTACATGCAGACCGTCAGCCAAAATTGTTATTGTTATTGTTAACTGGGACTTATATAGCGCCAAATCACCGTCAGGTCTCTAGGCGCTCAAGACAGATGAAACAACAACAACTGAGTAGATGCCAAAAAGGAAAACATGTTTAGCAGCAGTATTTAAATGTTGCAGAAAGCTTCCCTAAACAGAAGAGTTTTTAGAGACTTCCTGAAGTACAAAAGATTTCCTTCTCTGCGAATAGGCTCTGGCAATTTGTTCCATAGCTGTGGAACCAATACAGAGAAGGATCTACCTCCTTTTGTTGCCAATTTGTATCGAGGGCAGGACGACAGCTGTGTGTTAGAGGACCTCAGAGTTCGTTTAGGGTTATAGACCTCAAGGTGTTCTTTAATATATACAGGTGCATGCCCGTAAATTGCCTTATGGGCAATGCATAGACTTTTAAACTCCACCCTTTGTTTCATGGGGAGCCAATGCAACCTACACAATAATGGGGAAGCGTGGGTCCGTCTAGGCAACCTGAAAATTAATCGAGCTGCATCATTCAATACTACTTGCAGTCGACTAGTCAGGGTTTTTGGTAGACCAAGATAAAGAACGTTCCCATAGTCCAGTCTTGAGATTATTGTGGCAGAAACAATTGTTGGTACAAATTCCAACAACACAAGAAATCTGGCTGGCCATTGACAGCTCCTGATCAATCTTTATGCCGAGACTTTTGACATTGGGGCATGGTTTAGGGGAAAGGCCAAAATCTAGTTCACACACACAAACTTTCAATTGGGGGCAGATGAGCCTACAAATATCACTGAAACAGCCAAAATGTGTGCCTAAAAAAAGGGGAGCAGCCCTTGCCTGTGGGGCTTCTCCCTGACATGAACATAAACATATCCCTGATGCCTAGTGGGCTTTTTGCCTCTTCTCGGGGTAAGGGGGCAGATTGGGTGTTATAACCAGCATCTGCCCCCCAGCAGGGGCATATTCACTATGCCCATTGTTTTTCAGAGGCATTTCATCTGGGCAGCCCCACTCCTACACAAAGAAAATAACAGGGGGCTTTCAGCCCCCTGGGGGGGGGGGGAGATCAGGGGCTATGGCATCATCTGCCCCTAAGGGGAGGCAGAAAGACATCAGTCCCCGTTGATGTGTGGTGGAGTCATGACCATGACCATTGTGGGCGAGACCCCATCCTCTTTTACAAAAAAAAAATCCTGGTGTTTAGTAGGCTTCCACCCCCCAGGGGGAAGATCGGGGCAGGGTAGAAAGACTCTCCCATTATTGTTTGGGGGGGGTGGGGGCATTGGCATACCCATTTTGGGCATCCCCCACCCCTATGTATACAAATAAACGTAAGCTCTTGTGCCTAGAGGGCTTTCTGCACCCACTGTGGGCAAATCAGGGGCTATTTCTCCCATCTGCCTCCTGGGGGGAGCAGAAAGAATGCGTCAACATTTTGTGGGTGATAGGGGCATCGGCATGTCCATTCTGGGCATCCCCCACCCCTATGTATACAAATAAACATAAGCTCTTGTGCCTAGAGGGCTTTCTGCACCCACTGTGGGCAAATCAGGGGCTATTGCTCCCATCTGCCTCCTGGGGGGAGCAGAAAGAATGCGTCAACATTTTGTGGGTGATAGGGGCATCAGCATGTCCATTCTGGGCATGCTCCACCCCTGAACTACAAATCAAAATTATCCCTCCCACATTAGTGGGTTTTCTGCCCCCTATGACGGGCAGATTGGGAGCAATTGACCCCATCGCCCTTCCCGGGGGGCATTAAGACTCAATATGCCCATCACTTACAGGGGGAGCAAAAGTCCTTGCCTAAGGGGCCGCTCATCCCTCCCCAGGGCCGGACTGGGAACCAGAACCGGCCCTGGCAAAGTGCTCGGCCGGCCCCCCTACTCCCCCCCCCTCCCCCGAGGGAGGGAGGGGGGGGGGCGTCCGCACTCTGTGCCAGGGCCGTTTTTTGGCCGTTTTTGTTACAGGGCCGTTTTTGCAGCAAAAACGGCCCTGTAACAAAAACGGCCCCAGGGGCCCAAAACCGGCCCCCAACCATGCGGCCCACAGGGGGATTGCCCGGTGCCCGCAACGGCCAGTCCGGGCCTGTCCCTCCCTGGTGTCTAGTGGGTGGATCCCTGCCTGGAGATAGCTCTCCTGCGGCAACCCCCAAGCAGTGATCTACTAGGGAAGGGTGCCACTGGAAATGGGAGATTCTCCCCTTTCCAGTGGTACCTTTCTAGTCTGCTTACTTGCTCAAGTGGTTGAGATAGCCCCGCGAGCATGTAGGCCATGAAAGTGAAATGGGCAGATTGGCTCATTTCACTTTCGTTTAAAGTGAAATGACTTCAGGACGCCAAGCGCGCTGATCGTCCTTTCACTGAAAACCCAGAACAGCCCAGGGAGCTGGGGAAGCTATACCCCAGAAGCTCCAGAGGCTATTTTGGAATAAAGGAATTCCCTCTGGTGCCCGCACCAGAGGAATTTCCAGTGCCATGTGCACGGACACGCAGGATCCATTCGATGCACACGAGCACCATCGCGTCAGACGGCTCCCATGCATCGGACACATTGAATGGGTCAATTTTCGGCTTGTAGATTATATAGTACAACTTGAATCCCCGTTCATCGCTGGGCATCGTTCTGCATATGTTTCTATACCTTGTGTTTCTGGAAACACTAACACCCTTGTCAGTTTACAGTATCACATGTGCCTTTTCAAGACCATTCATCAAGCCACATCATTTTCCAACCATCCATTCCGTGTTCATTAATAAACCATTTTAAATTAACCTTTGATATTTGGTTTGTAGACGAGGGCCTCTTTCTGTCAAAGCAGCTTTTAAAATATTCTTGCATCCAGCAACTGAAAACTTTAAAAAAAGCTCGCAGACAGTATCTAATTTTGGTTTGTTTAGAATATGAGGTTAGTGGATACTGTTCTAACACTTTTACCTGTAGCTTGCTCTTTTATGCTGCATCATTCAATATCAGCTCAGCCACAGGCATAATTAGTCTTTGATTATAGATGAAAAGAAGACAAACACATCATGTCCCAAAGGCTTGCATAATGATATTTCTTAGCTCAAAATACACTGAAGCTTGTCAGATGTATTGCTTCCAGCAAGTATGAAAGCTGACACAAGCCCCGCCGTGACAAAACCAGACACCTGTAAAAACATTTAATATGTCTGCATAGCTAAACTGTTGCTTGCAACGGTGCATCTAGATTGTATTTTGTCGCATGAGACACTTGGCATGCTGGGACAAGGTCTGCGTTGTGTAAAGATCTGAACTAATTGCACAAGACCTCAGAGAGATACCAGCTAAACAATAAAGCACTTAGGCCCACATGCATCATTGTAACATTTTGAGATTTCTTAATTGCGAAAATTAAGGAACCGCAATTAAGAAATCGCAAAATGCTATGCATTAAAAAAATCGCAATATTTTTTGCGATTCGGTATTTTTACTTAATTGCGATTCACAATTTGCGAATCGCAATTAAGGAAAACCCTTCCCATTGATTCCTATGGGCCAAAAGGCCCATAGGAATGAATGGGAAGGCATTCACATTTTGCGAATTTCAAATTGCGATTCGCAAAATGTGAATACAATTTCAAGGGTGCAGGGGGTCCAAAGAACCCCTCCCTGCACCCCTGAAATTTAACTGTAAGTGCAATTTACACACACACATGAACCAAGGACAAGTGTGTGTGTGAATTAAAACTTTCAAATATGCAACCAGTGCATGTTTGAAAGTTTTCGGTAAATTAGCATGAAGTTCAACTTCATGCTAATTTACCCCTTCCAAATTGGAATTCGCAATTTCAAAATAATCATGCATTGCATTTCAGAAATCTCAGAATTGCGATTTCTGAAATGCAATCGCAATTTAAGAAATCGCAAATAAATTGCCATTTCTTAAATTGCGAAAAAAGCCAAAACCTTAATGCATCCCAAAAAAGGTATTTGCATTCGCAAACGGCCGATTTTTGCGATTCGCACCGTTTGCGAATGCAAAAACCCTTGATGCATGTGGGCAAAAGCAACCTTCACATTGCCCTTGGCCCAACCAGACCATTTGCAGGCCAGGATGCTGCTAGCAGTCTAAGACCGAAGGCAATGGATGGTCCTTGCATTGACAGAGGGCTTGGCGGCAGAGGCTGCCAGTTACAATGGCAGTGGGGGGAAGTGGGGGAAGCTCCTCAAATATCACTTTGGGCCCAGAAAACGTATGCCTTTCACACATTAAGCAAAGACAATCTAATCAGACTGTTTGTTTACATGTAACAGCTTCAACATTCTGACAACAGGCATCAAGTTACTCTAATGTGTATTGCTCATGTGTGAAGGGCCATTCTGAGTAGCACTTCACTCACAGGGGCACTATACATAAATGGCATACTGTGTCTGCATCAGGCAGTGCAGCTTGTCGTCTATATTAGACTGAGTGGGATATATTCACCTTCACTGCCTCCCCTGTCAGAAGCCGGCATAGAGTGGGGGCTGGATCAAAGATGGGAGGGCGGACTGTCTCAGTCCTATCAGAACCTTTGACTAGTCTTTGGTTGTTCGTGATGGGGCTTTGCTGTTTCCTTCTACTCCGCTGATTTCGGAGCTGTAGAAGATCACCAGCCGGAAGATGGAACCAGGAGACATGGGCATGTCCCTGCCCCACAGCAAACTCAGAGACAGAAGTGTGGTAGAATAAAACAGAGCTTTTAGCAATCAGGCAGTGCATACAAATTGTTTTGACATTTTGTGTCCTGCCTTTGAAGTGCGCCCCAAAAGTTATATTTCCAGCAGATCTGTCAAACAGACTGTGACAATGAATGGTCAAATGTGGCCCATTGGCATTGGGGTCTGACAAACTTGTGGAACAAAAGAAAGGCCCTGCCTAAGTGTCAGCTAAAATTAGGCTGTGACAGTTGAGAATATTATGATATCACTGATGCTTGATGAGGCCTGAGCATGGATTATTGGTATAAACTGCTTATTTATTCAATTATTTCATTTATTTTGGGGATTTTATATAGTGAGGATATGACCTGAAGGCATCAGAGCACTCCACAAGAGAAAAGTTACCAAACAATCTCAGTTACCATAAAATCACAGCAGGGGTACATTAGAGATACAAACTCACATCAAGAGTAAATCGGAGCAAAGCTGTACAAGAGTGCAGATCTCAAATAAATCTCAAATAATCGTTGAAGACGTTCAAGTGAAATACAAAATTCGAAATGGTGTGGCAGACGTTCAGGAGCGAGTGGGAGCAAAAATAATTTAGCCCAATTTTCTTTTAAAGAGAAGAGCTTTGAGTTCTTTTTTGAAGGCCTAAGTGAACTTTTGGGATGCCTGAGAGGAACAAGATCCCATAGTCATGTCTGGACAGAACCAGTGGCGGCTCTATGCTCATGGCGGCCCTGGGAACGGAGCGTAGGTAGAGGGCCCCGGAAGAGGGGTCTGGGCGGGGCGGAGCGCGGAGGCCAGTGTAGGGGGGGGGGGGGGTCAGGGTGTTTGGAAGTGGAACAGAGCCGGAGGCCGCCAAATCCCTGCCAGGGGCCACCACGCAAATGCATTCATCCTCAGAGGATTATTATATTAAGGATATATATTGGCGTGGTGGCCCCTGGGGTTTGGTGGCCCTGTGCAGGTGCACAGCTTGCACATGCCTAAGACCGCCCCTGACAGAACCAATGCTTGTACAGTGCCTGATTTTAGGTCCTGTTCTGGGATGAGCTGCACCCATAATTATAGTATTGGAATATTTCAAAATCTCTGCATTTGTATTCAATTTATATTGAAATAGTGCTGCAGAATGCAATACTGAAACTTGTTGCCTTTGTATTTGCTAACTTGCTCTGTGCAAAGTGTTCAAAGAGACTGGCTAGGACCGAAAAAAAGGAAAACCATACATTTAAATATATGCAGTGCACCAGGACTTCACATGATAGCTCCATTTCATCTCATACAAACCTTGGCATAGCCATTAGGAGTGTCTTTGACAGGCAGGCATGATGACTCACTTCTTTATTGCAAGTATATGCATGCACCTGCCTAAACATGACAATTGTATTATACCAATGACACATTTTAATTATTTAATTATTAACATTTTAACACCATGCGCGCAGAGGCTTTTCACGCTGTGCACTGACTTTTTAAAAAACCTGCGGTTCATGACGAGCTCAGCTCGTCATGAGCGTACGACAGGTGTAACTCATGACGAGCTGAGCTCGTCATGAGCGTCGAAGGGGTTAAAAACATTTTAACAAATTAACCGTAGCATATAACTTTAATAAAGTGGTGGAGGTATGTATTGGCAGGGAGGTGTACTTAGAACAGGTATAGACATACTTTTTTAGTGTTAAGACGACACATATGATTCTTATTGGTGCAAAGAAAATCTAATACTGGCTTGAATTATTGTAACCTGAAGAAAGTTCAACCACAAAATAATTACTAAACAATAAAAAAGATAACACATGGAAAGAAAAAAACATTGAGAAAGTACAATTTTAGTCCAATAGCTATGGCACTGAAGTGCACTTCATTTTAGGTGCGTATGACATGTGATCAGGTAATGTGAGCTCCCTCACAGTGCAAAAGAGTCAATGGCTGAAGTGGACTGACCTCCATCTTGTTTGCTGCAGAAGCAAAATGAGAATGTCAGTCCAATAAAACAGCTGAAGCCGTGTCTAGAGCAGATTCAAAGAATGGATACCTACTCCATGCATGTGTTCTCTGCTGGAAATGTGCCCTTTCTGCAGGGTCAGCACATTTTCTTGGGCCTTTTTGCTGAAACCTGTTTTTGTTGGCTATAAAACTCTGTGCACTTTACCCTTGCAAACCAGTGGTAAAGTGCTTTTGCTTCTTTTTTGGCATGGTAAAATTGCTATACTCCTGATTGGCATATTTAACTTACCTATAAGCCCCTGGAGCATGGTGCCAAGGTGTACACAGGGCCGGTAAGTTAAATATCATGAGTGGATTGCAGTGTGCATTGTGCCATCCACTACAGTGACAATGTAAACATGAATGCAGGCCTGTCACCAGTAGACTGGCTGTGATCAATCAACTCCAACCTGTTAAAATAACCTCTTTGACAGACCTAAACCTCTCTTTTAAATATTAATAAGTCCCCCCTCTAACTGTTCCTTAGTGCCCATAATGCAGGGTGCATGGCAATTAAAAGTGGTACATGTATACGTTTAATGTTAAGTATCTACTTGCAGTAAAAAAGACCAGGAACTATTTTCACAGTAAGTACCATGGGTGGCTGTCCCATAGAAAGATAAGCTAAATGTCCAGGTAGGAATCATTCAAAACAGCCACTTTATGTTTATCAGTGTCACCTGAGTGATCACACAAATCAATGGAGTGACCCAAGGGTTTATATCAAAAATATATTCACTTTATTTTTGATTATGCAATTTAGATTTTTCTATACACGGAAAAAGTATCAAAACTGGCAACATACAGACTAACATAACATGTAAACTAAATGCTAGTCTACATACACCTACAGCATAGTGTGTGGCTACGTACTCTAAACCACAGCAAAGTAAGTATATACACATAGAAATTCACAAATCAATTTGCACAGTGAATTATACAGTGTATTGCATGTCAGGTGTTAAGCGTCGACGTTTCGGTCCATGCTGGTCAAGTTGATCCGTCGGACCATCTTCAGGACAAAAGACGTTGCACAGCAATGTCTAGTATAAACACAACAATAACAATAATAAACCCTGAGGCACACGGAGACCAATATCCAGCTTAGCACAGACCAACACAAAAAACCAACAAAGTGAAACAAATGACAAGTGACTACTAACAAGATTACACCAACTAAAACATTCAACCCATGCAACCAGTGAGCATGCGGGTTCAGCACTACATAAGGTGGTATATCTCTATGACTAATATTCCACATCTCGCCAGCTGAGTGTAATCTCAAGTGAAAACACACCAGATAAAGCAATGATTGAAAGGGGGTGTCTAAATTAAATCAAGGGCATCTTGATATCCAGAAGTCTGAGTAATACTCACGAGAAATAAAACGCCCAACAGGTCGTTCTGTATATGAATTAAAAGATATAACATAAAGCATTAATCCCCAATAATGCCTGTAATCGCGTAATCAAGTGCCACTAAAGTCATGCACCAATACACCAAGTAACCGAAGTCAACTTACATGTCAAAATGTCGCCACGTAATCTAAAATACAAATAATGTGGGGAAGCGTTAGCGTGTACGCCTGCACAATCAGGCATATCAGGATTCGAAACACGGAACGGGCTCCAGAAACGGAGCAGCAGTGTAAAACTTACTTAATCAGCAGCAATGCGCCGGCTCTTCGAAGTCCGTGCTCGTTCACCGGTAACTACTCGGGACGCCCAGACATCAGAACCATCACGTGGTTAAGTAAACTGGTGACGCCAACGCGGCCCGTTACGGCGGCGGCCATCTTAGCCTAGTCAGAGGCCATGGGATAAAGTGTGGTACCAAACTAACCAACACATATAACAACAAAAATACAGTGCAAAACGCCCTTTAAAAATACAACTCCAATAAAACATTACATAAAAACGTGTGCATATCGGAAATTTCAGAACAGCCACCTAGGGCTAGTGATTCCTACACAGTTGGATAGAGAGGAGGTATCCATGAGTGAGCAATAAGGTATCAATAAACAGATAGCGTATACATCCGTATCAACAGGCGCACAAGCAGTCAAATAAGAGTTGCCAAATTGTGCCATTCAATAAAGCTATTTAGCCCATTTTCGACTGTGTCGCACAACCAAATCAGTTTGTTTTCCCTTTGTGTCAGTAGTTTTTCGACATTGGGTCTTCTCCTTGTGCCTCTTACACACTCTATTACATACCATTTCATATCAGTAGGAGCATGCGACAATTTAGTAAAGTGCTCAACTAGTGGTGCTGTCATCACTTTACATCTGATACGAGATTGATGCTGGGTAATCCGTTTTCTTATTTCTTGCGATGTTTTACCTATGTAATAAAGGTCACACGGACATTGAATGCAGTAAACCACATTTTTGGTCAGGCAGTTAGAGTGATGTTTGAATACAAATGTTTTTTCGTTAATACAGCAACTTTTTATGGCCTGAGTGGTGGCGCAAGCAGTGCAGCTACCACAAGGGAAGTGTCCCACAATAGGGGCCAATCCCCACATGTTTGGGAGGGTATTGGGTTTAGCCTCAGTATAGGCTCTAACCAAGTGATCCCTTAGGTTTCTTCCCCTTTTGAACGCAAATCTTGGCATAGCCAATTGGGGTTCAACCTTTTTAATCAGATGCCAATTGTTTTTGATAATATTGGTTATTGCTGTCGATTCTGTACCAAAAGTCAAGACACAAGTAGTCTGTTCAGTGTTGGGATCAGAAGTTATTGACTGCTTTTTCTGCAGTAGGGCCTGTCGGTCATAAAACCAGGCACGCTTCATTGCGTGTTTGACCAGCCGATAGGGATATGCACGCATCACCAGTTTCTCTTGTAGTACTTTGGCCTCTCGAAAATAATCCTCCCTTCTGGTACAGTTCCTCCGGATCCGAAGGAATTGGCCAAAAGGGAGGTTGTCTCGCAGACTGCGGGGATGGTGGCTATTGTATTTTAATAGGGTGTTACGAGCCGTCGGTTTGGTGTATAAGCTGACGGCAAGTGTCCCATCCACATGCATGATATTTAAATCCAGAAAACTAATGCTGTTAGTATCATTTTCTAAGGTGAATTGTAAATTTGTGTCCTTAGTATTCAGCCAACGATGAAAATCTTTTAATTCAGATTGTGTGCCTTCCCAAACTATACAAACATCATCGATGTACCTTAAGTACTTTGCCAGATGTATTAGGTAGGAGTTATTCTCAAACACCACTCGCTCCTCAAAGTTTGCAACAAACAAATTCGCTATTGTGGGGGCAAAAACCGCCCCCATGGCCACGCCCTTCAGTTGTACAAAAAAATCATTATTAAAAAGAAAATAATTTTCATATAGTGCAATCCTAGCACACTCTGTAATGAACCAGGTAGGTACTTGGTGGGGACGTGTACGGGTCTCTAAGATGTTACGAATCATTTCTACTGCCTCTGCCTGTTGTATGTTGGTGTATAGACTCTCGATGTCCATTGTAGCCAGGATATTAAGTTCTGGGCTAAAATGGACACCTTCGAGTTTGACAATCACGTCCCTACTGTCTTGTGTAAATGATCTTGTATTCGGGACAAAAGGTTTAAAAAAATGGTCAACATATTCTGCCAGTGGCTGCAGCACCGACTGGCAGCCAGCCACTATAGGTCTTCCGGGCGGTTGTTGGCTGTTCTTGTGGATCTTAGGCAGCGTATAAAACGCTGGAATGCTGAAATCATCTTTATTCATGTATTCGAATTCCTTTTTACTGATCCATAATCCCTCATAGCCCTTAGTTGTCAGGGTCAAAATAAGTTTTCTAATTCTGGTAGTAGGGTCACAGGAGAGCTTTTTATAATGTTCAGGATTGGCAATTTGTCTTAGAACCTCTTGATCATATGAGGTTTTGTCTTGTAAAATGATCCCACCGCCCTTATCGGCCGGCTTGACCACTAGGTCATCTCGTTCCGCCAATGTTTTAATGGTAGACATATCATCTTTGGACAAATTGAACTTCACAAACTTTCTGTTTTGGAAGAGCTGCTCTATTTCTGTCAAAACCACATTCTCAAAAGTGATTATTTCTTTAGGAACCAAGTTATTTGCCGGGAAAAATGTTGAAGGGCACTTCAAACCACTAATGTTTATAGGTGTAATGGTGGTATTCTTATGAAAAAAGTTTTTTAATCTTAGGGTTCTAAAGAATCTATGTGTTTCAACCAAAATGGAAAAGAGATCATTGCGATTCGTAGGTACAAACGAAAGACCGTGGCTCAACACTTCAACTTCTCTAGTACTTAATTGGTACGAGGACAGATTAAAAATGGGTACAATCTCAGTATTAGAGTGGTTTGTCATGATGGTATTTGTCATTGTATTAGATGTCGTGCTTACCACTCGTAATAATTGTTCCGGGTTTGTCTGAACCCTGGAGTATATTGATTGCGAAACCAGCCTCGTCTGGGGTTCCGAGCCCGTCCCCTGTGTGGCGCCTGACCTCTTCCTAAAAAAGGAGTAGAACTATTACCTCTATTTGACCTGAAAGAGGAGGTAGATCTGTTCAGATTATCCTCAGAATTAGAGGAGCCTGAATCCGAAAAGGTGGTGTGTTTAGGTCCCTGGTACCCTTGGTTGTTAGTTTGCTGAAAAAAGTCTTTTTTTAGGTACGGATAAGTGCGTTCCCGACTATAATTTCTCAGATCTTTTTGTAATTTTTCAGTTTTCTTAAGAATATTGGTCCGTTGAAATTCACACGGAATAGTTCTACTCCTTTTTTAGGAAGAGGTCAGGCGACATCTAATACAATGACAAATACCGGCTTGACAAACCACACATCATGACAAACCACACATTAGTGGTTTGAAGTGCCCTTCAACATTTTTCCCGGCAAATAACTTGGTTCCTAAAGAAATAATCACTTTTGAGAATGTGGTTTTGACAGAAATAGAGCAGCTCTTCCAAAACAGAAAGTTTGTGAAGTTCAATTTGTCCAAAGATGATATGTCTACCATTAAAACATTGGCGGAACGAGATGACCTAGTGGTCAAGCCGGCCGATAAGGGCGGTGGGATCATTTTACAAGACAAAACCTCATATGATCAAGAGGTTCTAAGACAACTTGCCAATCCTGAACATTATAAAAAGCTCTCCTGTGACCCTACTACCAGAATTAGAAAACTTATTTTGACCCTGACAACTAAGGGCTATGAGGGATTATGGATCAGTAAAAAGGAATTCGAATACATGAATAAAGATGATTTCAGCATTCCAGCGTTTTATACGCTGCCTAAGATCCACAAGAACAGCCAACAACCGCCCGGAAGACCTATAGTGGCTGGCTGCCAGTCGGTGCTGCAGCCACTGGCAGAATATGTTGACCATTTTTTGAAACCTTTTGTCCCGAATACAAGATCATTTACACAAGACAGTAGGGACGTGATTGTCAAACTCGAAGGTGTCCATTTTAGCCCAGAACTTAATATCCTGGCTACAATGGACATCGAGAGTCTATACACCAACATACAACAGGCAGAGGCAGTAGAAATGATTCGTAACATCTTAGAGACCCGTACACGTCCCCACCAAGTACCTACCTGGTTCATTACAGAGTGTGCTAGGATTGCACTATATGAAAATTATTTTCTTTTTAATAATGATTTTTTTGTACAACTGAAGGGCGTGGCCATGGGGGCGGTTTTTGCCCCCACAATAGCGAATTTGTTTGTTGCAAACTTTGAGGAGCGAGTGGTGTTTGAGAATAACCCCTACCTAATACATCTGGCAAAGTACTTAAGGTACATCGATAATGTTTGTATAGTTTGGGAAGGCACACAATCTGAATTAAAAGATTTTCATCGTTGGCTGAATACTAAGGACACAAATTTACAATTCACCTTAGAAAATGATACTAACAGCATTAGTTTTCTGGATTTAAATATCATGCATGTGGATGGGACACTTGCCGTCAGCTTATACACCAAACCGACGGCTCGTAACACCCTATTAAAATACAATAGCCACCATCCCCGCAGTCTGCGAGACAACCTCCCTTTTGGCCAATTCCTTCGGATCCGGAGGAACTGTACCAGAAGGGAGGATTATTTTCGAGAGGCCAAAGTACTACAAGAGAAACTGGTGATGCGTGCATATCCCTATCGGCTGGTCAAACACGCAATGAAGCGTGCCTGGTTTTATGACCGACAGGCCCTACTGCAGAAAAAGCAGTCAATAACTTCTGATCCCAACACTGAACAGACTACTTGTGTCTTGACTTTTGGTACAGAATCGACAGCAATAACCAATATTATCAAAAACAATTGGCATCTGATTAAAAAGGTTGAACCCCAATTGGCTATGCCAAGATTTGCGTTCAAAAGGGGAAGAAACCTAAGGGATCACTTGGTTAGAGCCTATACTGAGGCTAAACCCAATACCCTCCCAAACATGTGGGGATTGGCCCCTATTGTGGGACACTTCCCTTGTGGTAGCTGCACTGCTTGCGCCACCACTCAGGCCATAAAAAGTTGCTGTATTAACGAAAAAACATTTGTATTCAAACATCACTCTAACTGCCTGACCAAAAATGTGGTTTACTGCATTCAATGTCCGTGTGACCTTTATTACATAGGTCAAACATCGCAAGAAATAAGAAAACGGATTACCCAGCATCAATCTCGTATCAGATGTAAAGTGATGACAGCACCACTAGTTGAGCACTTTACTAAATTGTCGCATGCTCCTACTGATATGAAATGGTATGTAATAGAGTGTGCAAGAGGCACAAGGAGAAGACCCAATGTCGAAAAACTACTGACACAAAGGGAAAACAAACTGATTTGGTTGTGCGACACAGTCGAAAATGGGCTAAATAGCTTTATTGAATGGCACAATTTGGCAACTCTTATTTGACTGCTTGTGCGCCTGTTGATACGGATGTATACGCTATCTGTTTATTGATACCTTATTGCTCACTCATGGATACCTCCTCTCTATCCAACTGTGTAGGAATCACTAGCCCTAGGTGGCTGTTCTGAAATTTCCGATATGCACACGTTTTTATGTAATGTTTTATTGGAGTTGTATTTTTAAAGGGCGTTTTGCACTGTATTTTTGTTGTTATATGTGTTGGTTAGTTTGGTACCACACTTTATCCCATGGCCTCTGACTAGGCTAAGATGGCCGCCGCCGTAACGGGCCGCGTTGGCGTCACCAGTTTACTTAACCACGTGATGGTTCTGATGTCTGGGCGTCCCGAGTAGTTACCGGTGAACGAGCACGGACTTCGAAGAGCCGGCGCATTGCTGCTGATTAAGTAAGTTTTACACTGCTGCTCCGTTTCTGGAGCCCGTTCCGTGTTTCGAATCCTGATATGCCTGATTGTGCAGGCGTACACGCTAACGCTTCCCCACATTATTTGTATTTTAGATTACGTGGCGACATTTTGACATGTAAGTTGACTTCGGTTACTTGGTGTATTGGTGCATGACTTTAGTGGCACTTGATTACGCGATTACAGGCATTATTGGGGATTAATGCTTTATGTTATATGTTTTAATTCATATACAGAACGACCTGTTGGGCGTTTTATTTCTCGTGAGTATTACTCAGACTTCTGGATATCAAGATGCCCTTGATTTAATTTAGACACCCCCTTTCAATCATTGCTTTATCTGGTGTGTTTTCACTTGAGATTACACTCAGCTGGCGAGATGTGGAATATTAGTCATAGAGATATACCACCTTATATAGTGCTGAACCCGCATGCTCACTGGTTGCATGGGTTGAATGTTTTAGTTGGTGTAATCTTGTTAGTAGTCACTTGTCATTTGTTTCACTTTGTTGGTTTTTTGTGTTGGTCTGTGCTAAGCTGGATATTGGTCTCCGTGTGCCTCAGGGTTTATTATTGTTATTGTTGTGTTTATACTAGACATTGCTGTGCAACGTCTTTTGTCCTGAAGATGGTCCGACGGATCAACTTGACCAGCATGGACCGAAACGTCGACGCTTAACACCTGACATGCAATACACTGTATATTTCACTGTGCAAATTGATTTGTGAATTTCTATGTGTATATACTTACTTTGCTGTGGTTTAGAGTACGTAGCCACACACTATGCTGTAGGTGTATGTAGACTAGCATTTAGTTTACATGTTATGTTAGTCTGTATGTTGCCAGTTTTGATACTTTTTCCGTGTATAGAAAAATCTAAATTGCATAATCAAAAATAAAGTGAATATATTTTTGATATAAACCCTTGGGTCACTCCATTGATTTGTGTGATCACTCAGGTGACACTGATAAACATAAAGTGGCTGTTTTGAATGATTCCTACCTGGACATTTAGCTTATCTATCTGATATTACCCAGTCCCGGTGGGATTATTGGGTGGCTCTAATCTATATATTGTCCCATAGAAAAGCACTGGGATACAGCTACACATTTTTGGGGGGACTTTGTTGCAATCTTTATTATAGGCCCAGCCCAATGCACTTGTGAAGTCAGATATGCAAGACATATTTTGGAAGAATGACTTTTAAACAATTACCTTTGCCCTGCCTAAAGACCCTGGAAGCTAAATCTGCATTTTGTTCTACCACAGCAACCACTAATAAGCATTTCAATAGAACAGCCCTGGAACTGTGGAAGATCAGAAGAGAACTGCACCTGCTGTCTGCGGTGGTGAATACACCCCAAATATCCAATACCCTCACCCACCCCTAAACCCTAAAATCATCCCTACCACACAATACTCCCACCCCTGAACCCGAAATACACACTTATCACCCAATATATATATATATATAACCTACTGGCTGTCACCAGTAGGTAGTTATAGTTAGGACCTAGTTTCCATAGGACAAGCGTTTTTTGTTTTCCCAATAACTTTGGCGTCGTTTGACGAATCTTCGCGAAATTTTCTAAACTAGTGAGGCGCTCCGGTCAGCTCCTGTCTTAAAGGTTTCGGGGTGATTCGTCAAGTGGGAGAGGAAATAAAAGGGGGGTCCCAAAATGTGTTTTCCCCATGTATATTTCCATAGGAAACTTTAGACAAAGCTACAGCCCGAACTGCTGAACGGAATTACACCAAGAGGATTGTTTGCAGAGTGGTGTAAAAAGGGGGCATGGCCTCAGACCACCTCTCTGTAATCCAGTTCTGTGGCACATATTGGAGGTACCTGGTGGGCTAGTTGGCCCCCATGGACCCTCAGTATTCGAGGGAAATTAATTCCCCAACTAACAAAGCGCCAAGGGGCACATTTGTAGAGTGGTGAAGAAAGGGGTTGTGGCCTTTGTCTACCTCTCAGCAATCCCACTGCGTGGGGTTTACTGGAGGTAAGAGGTAGGCTAGTTGGCCCCTAAAGGACCCCCAGCAGCGAATGGGACTTCAATAGCCATCCAAGAGCGCACCATGGAGTACGTCTGTAGAGTGGTGGGCAAATGGGGCATGGCCTGGTACAAGTACTTACCAATGCTGCTGTGTGGGACTTACTGGAGGTAATAGGAGGGGAAGTTGCCCACCACGGATGTCCTTGTGGGCCAACTACCCCTTTTATTACTTCCAGTAAGTCCCACACAGTGGGTTTGCTAAGACGCCTTCGGGGGCCATGTCCCCTTTCTCCACCACTCTGCAAACAAGCCTCCTGGCAGACTACGTGATGGGGGATAAAGTCCAATTTAGTCCTGAGAGTTTGCAGCAAAGAAGCCCTCCTGGTACCTCCAGTAAGTCCTAAGCAGTGGAATTCCTGCGCTGGTCGGAGGGCCAGCACCCTTTCTCCACCACTCTGAAAATAGGACTACTACGAACCATCTTTCTGCACCTCTGACTTAGAGGTCGTTTTAATCCCCCTGCCCTATTATGTTCTAGTGCCTTACAGAGGAGGTCATGCTAATAACAGGTGTACCCCAACGCATAGTGTTCCCTAGTGTATGTAGGTGTTTTTACTGTATTCTAAGTGTCTTTTAGCATAGCACCGGCTCTAGGTCTGGTTATTCAGTCAGTTACCAACAGTACCCGTAAGCAAAAAGTTGGGGGCACAGGATGATTTTTCAACAAGACCTCTTTCTGCTCCTCTGTTGGTTCATTCTGCACATGTCTTGCTTCTTCCTGCACTTTTCTTCGTCTTTCTGGACTTCTGTTGCCTCTTTCTGCATTTGTTTGCTTCTTTCTGTGTGTTTGTTCCTCTTTCTTCACATGTCCTACCTCTGTAGGCATAGTTAGATATTAGCATTTGAAAAACCTTCGAAATTCACTGAAAAAAACATAGGTTTCAGGGACATTATAGTTATAAATTAGCATTTAAAAAACTTTGAAGTTCACTTTAAAAAATCATAGGTTTTAGGCACGTTATAGTTAGAAATTAGCATTGAAAAACCTTAGAAATTCACTGAAAAAAACCACTAGTTTCAGGGGCGTTATAGTTAGTTGGACATTTCACTCGTACAAAACCAGAGAAATTCAGCTGTTATAGTTAGTTCAGCTAACTATACCTCGCGCCCTCGCAATGCACTGCTGATGACGTTACATATTACATCATTCATGACATAGTCGGTGACATCACTGATACCATAACTGATAACATCTCAAATGACGTCGCTGATGACATCACTGATGACATCAGCCACGTGAAAATCTGATGCACCTCCTCACACCCTAATATAACCTTTTATACACCAACTCTAAAATACAGACTACCATTTTCAAAACCATAGACATACCAATACCAGTTACTACATACACACTCACCGATTCCTAGGTCTACACACACATCCACTCATTCACCCATGCAGTCACTCATCAATACAACATCATATGCACTTATTCACCTATACAGACACTCACACACCGCCACTCTTCCAGAGTTACTCACACATGTAGTCAGTCATGCAAAGAACAATCACACTTCCATTTACTCACCTATACAGTTATACACATACCCACCTCACTTATTCATACAAATAATAACATATACTTACTCTCTTATACAATCATTGATACAAGTACACACTCATCCATACAACCACTCTCACAATCACTGACTCTCACGTGCAGTCATTTATATACTCCAACTCTCATATACACAGCCTTTTACATATGTAGTTACTTGGACATGTACCACTGAGACATCCATTCACTCACCAACACACCCATACACACACTCAGCCACATATTCAGCTGTTTCCTCTTGCACTCTTTAACCCATACACCTAGTGACTCAACAACTCACACATCTATGCACAGAGTCACACACACACACAGACACTCAGGCACCCATACAAATACTCAGGCAACCAATCAATAACCCATATAGACAGTCACGTAGCTGCTCACCAACCCATGCAGCAGCTTACACAAAAACAAACAGACTGATACAGACATAGACACAGTTTTGTCACTAACCCATGCACTCACTAAGACACATTTAATCACTCACTTTTACAGTCAGTCACGCACCTACTAAATCCTCCATCCAGACACTTATACACCCACTCATTCTTCAATACACCTTGGCATATATATATATATATATATATATATATATATATATATAACATATTTAAACTTTACAGAAACACACAGTCGCTGGATGATGTCATCAGTAATGTCATTGGAGATGTTATCAGTGATATCACTGACCATGTCATGAATGATGTAATATGTGACGTTATCAGCAGTGCATTGTAGGGGCGCGAGTTATAGTTAGCTGAACTAACTATAACGGCCGAATGTCACTGGTTTTGTACGAGTGAAATGTCCAACTAACTATGACGTCCCTGAAACCTGTGGTTTTTTCAGTGAATATATATATATATTCCCTTCCAATTCCCTGGACAGGCCGGGTGGGCTTCAGGTAGACACTCATTCTTATCTGTATTTAGCTGCCAAACCCTGCTAGGAAGGACCCTTTCTGTTGGAAGATGATCGGGCCCCCTGGTCTGGAGTAAATTAAAATTCCTTTCTGGGGAAGATGCCGAGCTGGTACAACGGAAGACAGGAGATCATCCTTTGCTCGCTTTGGCCGCGCTGTGGACATACAATAAATGTGCCTTGTGATTGGAGGGGTACACAGGATTCAAAAGTAGCAGCTCCTCTGATCAGTCTATCAATCAAAGAGGTGATAAAAGTCTGGTCTTAGCAATCAGTTGTGGTTCAAGACTGCTCTACGATTCTGAAGAGGCAAACCTACACAGGGTCAGTCTGAGGAAGCCATTTACAACCCGCGATGTAAAGGCAAGATACGCGGCTTTCTTACTGCGTCTCTGCACACCACTCTATTGGGGTTAACTTGAGGAATTTTTCTCTGTGACAGATGGATAATGCTGTAAAGGAATTTGCTAGTTTGACAACAAGCAGCAATATCGGCTAGAGTCCCAGCTGCTCCTGGGAGGGTTGTGGAGCTGGTGCTCTGAACAAGGAAATTGCACACAGCTGCACAAGATAAGGAAGCTTGCAGCTCATCATCAAAAGAGGCAAAGGGAGACGGGGAAGCTTGATGCCAGTCCTTGAAGGTGAGATCACTTTGCCCATATACCTCTCCTGTGCTGTGGAAGCCTGTGTGGAACTTCCATTTACAATCTGTACCTGGTGAAGGGTGTCCAGTGGAACAGGCCCCCACCTTTCTTTTTGTGATAGCTGGGGTCATCAGGATGTACTGGCACTCTGGCCAGCCACGACCGTCCTATAGCTAGCCATTGACTACTGGATCTAGTGGGAGTCCAGTATACTGTGCCAAGAAATCAGGCAACTGTGAACAGATCCCTGACGCCACTAGAGCGGTGTCCTCCCTAAGGATGGGAGGGCACTTCTTTTACTTTGGGTGGCGGGTTATGGGGCTGAACAAGAAACCTAGACTTCACATCATATGCTGAAACAATATCATTTCAATACAAAGATTGGTGTAATGGCTCTAGCGAATGAGAGCAACCCTGTGCAACAGTCTGTAAGATGTAGTGCTGTGTGTCTACATATTAACTGCGTTTTTATAGTGCTTCGCATCTAGGCGCTATAATACTACTTGGGGTCAGAACTCTGGCTCAGAGGGTGTAGAGACATAGGGGCTTCACTGTTTATCCTAGTTTTATGTGTAGAATAATTCTTTTGTGTGTATTAAAGTGATTTTCTTTTATAAACAGTAAAGCACTGACTGGACATTGATTTTATCAGCTGGTAGTATGGTGGGCACTGTATTCTGGATGTCTAACCCACCTCACCTTCTTGACTTAGCCTAGGACTGATCTGTCTCACTTCACTGAGAGGCAAGTGCTGGAGAGGAGTACTTGGTTACCCAGTTTTGGCTCCACTACTACTGAGGCCCTAGGACACCAGCAGGAAACACTTCAGTTGATGCGATTAGAGCACACTAACCCCTGAGTGCCCTAGAGGGTCTAATTATATATTATGCAGACATCTGTTGGAGGAGGTTACGAGGTTTTCGACATATATATATATATATATATATATATATTCTATATATATATCGGTGCGGGGGTCCGCACACTAAATAATTGCAGAAATATCAACCAGAGAGAGCATCCGTTTTTTGCTCAAACCTTGCTAAAGGGGAGGTATATATATATATATATATAAATATATATATATATATATATATATATATATATATATATATATATATATATATATATATGTTATATATATATATATCCAAACCCTCGTAAGTAAATGCTCCTTCTCCAAAAATTACAAGTGTGGCCCTATCAATTGTGCAGGATTTCTTTATTTTCAAATTCACCCATTCTGTGACGAGTTTCGTCCGACACTCAGCCTTGATCACATGACATCGCCAAGACATGGTTACCAAAATGAAAACTGCCAGTGCTTACCGTTCCTGTCAAAGGCATAAACAGCACACTATTTCAACATTTCATATTTCTACTAATATTTCAGTCACAATCATGGTAAAATACTTGGCACATCTTGAATATTATCCTTCCATAAACGTTGTATTATCACATTTTCATTCCCTGGGAATAATATCCACTTTCATCGTGGCATAAATGCCAACAGGCCCCCCATGTACTTCCTGACCTGTGGAAGTGTGATGTTGTCTACGACTAGGATTGATTACCCCTAAGATGATTTCCCTAATTGTGCAAAATCTTTCATTACTAATAGCTATGTTTTTTCGCTATAGGAGACATCGACTGACGTTTCTGACCCCAATTTGTGCAAAATGTGCATAGAGTATTTTGTCTGAATACAGTACCCTGAAAGTTCTGTCCAAATGGACTGTGGCAACATCAAGGTCATGCAGTGTGCAAAATATCACAATGTACTTGCTAAAGTGACTTAGTGCTATAGGAGACATTGACTTACATTTCTGACCCCATTTTGTGCAAAATGCGCATTGAGTATTTTGTCTAAATACAGCATTGAGGTCATGCAGTGTGCAAATATTGCATTGTACTCGCTAAAGTGACTTAGTGCTAAAGTGAACCCTTAGTGCAAAAAAAAATACAAAAAATGCGAGTGCATTTTTATCACTGTTATTGACCACCTGTATCTGAAACCAATTAGTTATCTTTTTAAGAATTGTTGTTGTGGTCAATAAACCGGACAACATTTCTATATTGTGCAACAAATTGCTAAATGTTGTCTCATCCTAGCATAATGCTGATGACAACTCTATGTCATCCTATCTATATACAAAAGGTGCTGTAGGGATGTGGGCAGAGTTAAAGGAGTTATTCATAGACACATCATATACAGTATATTGTAATAGCAGCTGGTTCCCTTTTTACACTCATAAATACATAAATAAATAGATATTCATATAAATATGCTATAAAACACTTATCAGCTAAAATTGAATAAATATGTGCATGAATAAAATCATGATGTTATTTTGTAAAATCAATAAAATATTTAAGAGACATTAATCATGGTACTCGATAACTGCTACTGTGCATAGTGATCATCCTTGGAATACATATTTTAAGACTAGCCCCCACATGCATCAAAGTATTTTGGAATCGCAAACGGTGCGATTCCTTAAAATCGGCCGTTTGCGATTCCAAAATAGCTTTTTGGAATGCATCATTCAATTTTAGAATTTGCATCATTTTTGCGATTTCTAAAAATGCATTTGCTTTGACGAAATCGGAAATATGCGATTTCTTAAAAGCAATGCATGAATATTTTTCAAATTGCGAATTCGCAATTAGGGGGTTAAATTTACCGAGTGGTTGAACCACTCGGTAAATTTGGAAAAAGGTGTAAAAATGCTTAAAAATGCTTTTTTTAAGCAGTCATGTTACGGACACACATGTCCTTAGGACATGTGTGTGTGTAACATGATGCGAAAAATACATTTCAGGGGTGCAGGGGGGGTCCTTTGGACCCCCCCTGCACCCATGAAATGCATTAACAAATTGCGATTTTCAAAATGAAAATCGCAATTTGTTAAAGCCTTCCCATTGATCCCTATGGGCCTTTTGGCCCATAGGAAACAATGGGAAGTGCGAATTTGCACTTTGGAATTCGCATATTATTTGAGAATCGGTAAAAATTGCGAATTTTACCGATTCTCAAATATTTTGCAAAAATGTACATGCATCCCATTTTGCATTTCCTAATTTGCGATTCCCCAAAAATCGCAAATTAGGAAGTGCAAAATGAAACAATGATGCATGTGGGGGATACAGTATAAGATTCTTAATGTCATATATATGTGTGCAGGTCTTTACTAATGTTCAGACCGATCGGCTGTTCAGAATCAAATTCTAAAATATAGCTGGTTCCCAGGTGATCAGCTTAGCTTCCCGGTTTCCCCCTCTTTTTGAAACGGTTTGGCCTCTATTGCATGGTATTTAATATATTTGGGGTCACTCTTATGACATTCCTTAAAATGCCTAGCCAGATTCGTACTGCCAACATACTTCTTTTTGCAGTTGCATTCTAGGACATATACTGCATATTCAGATTTGGCAGTTAAATGTTGTTTAATATCCTGTGTTTTTATATTAAATGCAGTCTGAAATGAAGTTATATTAATGCCATATTGGCAGGCTTTGCAGGAGGAACACTTAAAAAAGCCTTTCCTGGCCGAGTGCCACATTCCCGCACTTTGATCTTCTGGGCTACTTTTTACCAGCATATTTCTCATGCTCACTGTTTTTCTAAAAGTAATGGCCGGGCTTGATGGTAAAAGCCTCCCTATTATAGGATCATCTTTGACAATGGGCCAATTACGTCTAAATATTGCCCTCAGCTGCCTTTGCTGCCTGCAAAAAGATAAAATAAGCCTGGTGGGTTCCTGATCCTTACTTGCTCCTCCCCCTGCCTCCTTTCTTGATTTAACACTATATGCAGAAGGTCCTCACTCGCTCGCTCATTAGCTCTAGCTATTGCTGCATCCACAATCTGGGCCTTATATCCTCTATCTAAGAATCATGCGCGACTTTCTGCCTGCTTAATTATAGTGTCCTCTTCGTTGCTACAGATGCGTCTAATATGTAACATTTCCTTATAAGGGATGCTATTTATTAAGTGGGGAGGAGGTGCGCTATACATGCATGCAATAATGTATTGCCCCCTGTGGCTTTAAGAAAAAGGGATGTGGGCAGATGGTTGTTTTAGTTTGGACCAGCACATCTAAAAATGTGATCTCATCTTTACTGATGTTAGAGGTAAAGCTAAATTGATTTAATTGATGTTAATTTGAGCTATAAAATCCATAGCACTTTGTTTGAATCCTCGCCATATTATAAACAAACAGTCTATAAACCTTAGCCAACCGGCCACTTTGTCCCGAAAGATATGTTCAAACTATCTCATGAGAACCAGCTCCTCCCACCAGCCCATAAAAAGGCAGGCATAGGTTGGGGAGAATATATACACACACACATATATATATGTATACACATACATACACATTCATAAATGCACACACATTTTTGTTGTAAAGGCATATGCCCGATAAAAAATTACGTAGTAAAGGGAGTGTGTTGTAAAGGCATTGCGTGATAAAGCCATGCATGATATTGACATTTGTTGTCATTTTATCCATCTGTCTGTTCCAGCCTGCGCTTCCTCGGTGCCACTGTGCTGCCTAGATGTCTCTGTCCCAAGCCTGTGTGGAATCCTGCCTTAGAAATAAGATGCCATATGACTCTGCTCCAGGATTGTGATCTTCAAATGTCTCTGTCCACATCCTGTGCTCCCTTTATCTCTCTTTTTTAGGCATGTGCTCCTTGGCTGCTTCTGACCCCCGGCGTGCACTCTCCATGTATGCCAGTCTGGTCCCGTGCTCCCTTGAAGCTTTTATCACGGGTTGGTGCTCCCCAGATCTCACTACATGGTTCTGTGTTGCCAGCAGCGCTTTAAATGGAAATATAGAAGTGCAGGTACTCACTAGTTAGAGTGCCTGTTTGCTCCTGAGAAGTTTTTTTTTTACAGAGCTTTATATAGCGCCAAACTTGACACGAATCGGGTATCAGAGCACTTTACATAGCACCAGTTGCATTACATGAGGACACCTTCATTTTTGTGGGCACGGGGAGATCAAGTGATTTGAGTGGTGGTACTCTTCCATTAAATGTATTGCAGGAGTGTTACGAAGTGCAGGCATTCTGCCTCTCAAATTAAAAAAGTGCAGGTTCTAAGGGCCAGACAGTACCTGTCCATTTTCAAACAGTGGCTGCAAGATGCTGCTGTACCCGGCCCAGTGTTTATGTTAAGGTTGCAGATGTGGCCCACTGGAACTCATTTTTGGGCATTTTTTTCATGATCATACTTCGAACCAGGACAAGTGCGAGAAAAGGCAGAAAAGGGGGAAAGAATAAGAAAGAGAAAGATGGGCAAATAGTGACAAAGAGAGAAAGCAGTGAAGAATAAGAACCTGCAGGAAAGAGTGAGATAAGGATGCAGGAGCTGCAGGGCGGTCGATGAAAGAGGCAGCGGTGGAGACTGGGCCGCCTCGGCATTCAGCGTTCCTGATATTCCATTGCACTGCGACGGGATTCTGTGAAAAGCCCCAGGCCCCGGCACTCAATCTTTTACAAATTAACCACTGCCCCGGCCTGCGCCCCCCGGGTGTCCCTGCCAGGATCTTGTGCTCCCAGATGCTTCTGTCCCAGCCCTGTGAAGAATGAGCTTTCACAATCCGGTTATCCGGCGTATTATTCTCCACTTCATTACAGTTTAATTTCATCACGAAATGTCATGCAAATGCCATTCCTACCGCAGCAGCTCAGAGATTTACCTATTTATTTTACATTTCAAATGAATGGCCCATTATGCTGTCATTCGGGGGGTTTATTCTGCACTTCATTTTTCCATTCCCGACAGGTTGGAGGTTTGCCCTTCTTCCTGTCTGGCCGCAGCATATCAATCAGGCTGCATCAAAGGCCGCGCGCGGCGGCAGCTCCAGAGTGAAGCCGGCAGTGCGCCCTGCTGGAGGGGCGCAGGTCACAGCCGCCCCGGCCCCCCACATCAAGGGCAAGGGTGAGAACAGCCTTGCCATGGAGTCTTCAAGGCGCTACCCAGAGGGTGCCGGTCAGAGTTGCCCTCCATGACAGTCGGCACTGCGCCCTGTGAGGGGGTCACGGGCCACAGCTGCAGCCACTTGAAAGTTACAGACAGTGCTAGAATTGGAAACAAGCATTTGCAATGCAATAGGTCTCGCAATTGCGGGATTGGAGCTATCCACCTTGTAAATGACAATGCCTTTTATTTATGTGTTTGAAAAACCTTCAATAATAAAAGGCTTTGTCATTTACGACGTCATTAGCTCAAAATACCGCAATTGCGAGATGACCAATAGGTCAAAGTTTCTAAAATGCGAGACCTATTGCATTGCAAATGCTTGCAGGCCCGGCCCCTGCAGGGCGTTATACCGGGGCGGTGACGTCAGGCGGGGGAGGGGCAGGGTGGGTTTTTTTTAAATGCGGAATATGGACCATTCCAGGTAAGTAACGGAAAAATAAAAAAAAAAATTTGTTGCCTACGCTACATCACATTTGGCGATGCAGCGCGGGCAACGAAATTCGTTTTATTCATTTTTTTCGTTACTTACCTGTAAATGGTCCATTTCCTGCATTTTAAACCCTGCCCCTCCCCCGCCTGACGTCACCGCCCCGGTATAACGCCCTGCACGGGCCAGGCCTGAATGCTTGTTGTTTACACGCACTCCATGCTGCTCTATCACGTTAATAGAGGCCACGCTCCTTTCCTTAGACGAGCCATGTCTAAAGAAAGGTCTGTGGCCGCTATTAAAGTGAAAGTACAGTATGGGGCGTTTTTACCCAAAAAAGCATTCGTTTGTCAAGTTGACAAACAAATGCTTTTTTTGTAAAAGTGCCCAGTGAAAGCACACATGCCGCGCTGAATGTGCTGATTGTTGCAGGAAAGCATTTAGTGCCTGCAGTAGGAGAAACTCATTAAAGAAAATAGTATTTATAGACTAAATAAGACTTACTGTGTAACAACCGAAGTAAAAGGACCAGTTCTCATGGGATGTTACAAATGAAGACCTGGCGGTACTAACGAGGGACTAACAAGCCTATCAATGAATCAGAAGCCAGCATTTAGGAAGGGCAATGACACAAGCCAATAACAAATGTGAGCAGAGAGTGGCGGGCTTCAAGTCCATACTACAATACAGCGTGCTGCACAGAGCAGCGCATGCGCTGCCTAGGCTCCACCTAAAAATTGACTCAGACTATACATAAATTAGGGGGTAAGGTATGGCAGAGGTAAGGGGCGGAGTTGCGAGGGGCAGAGCCTGAAAAGTAGAATCTGACAGTCGGCTTATACATTTATTTCGAAATCAACATGCTGCAAATAAACTGGCAACAAGCACATACGTGACATTAAATCTGCTCTAGATTAATTATTTGGTCACAAAGAGTCTGCATTTTAAAATATCTTACTAGGTTAAGACACCTGCTGCAGAGATCATTGTGTTCCAAGCAAATTTGAGGGAATTATACTAGCGGTGAGATAACTCTAGTGGTTAACATAGTTCTGGGAGATTTCTGTGTTTTTTGCCCTGTTACAGTATTGACTTATAAAGTATCATAGAGGATTAATGTGCCTCCCACAAGCACATTGTGCAACATGCAGATCCCAGATTTGTTTGTTATTTATAAAGGTAAGTGAGATGCTGCTGTGAACACTGAAATCATTTTGTTACTTCCAGTTCATATGTTGCAATTTTTCTAATATGCCACAGTGATCTATTTACCAGCATCAAGAAGCATGCAAATTGTAAATCATAGGTTTAGATCTTTATTGGTTTTTTCCCCAAACTGTTGTTATTCTAGGATTGTACAGATGGGTTTCTTCGGAAAATAATAAAGAAGTTTTTGTTTTTTGCCACCATCTTTGCTGTGGGGACCGCAAGCCCCAGGAAACCAAGCACCAGGAGGCACTGACCATCGGCACTATAAAAACACTCTCCACTTTCCCGCCGCGTGGGACGCACGTGTGCCGCGTCCAGGCAAAGCCCAGGCGAAAGGGGGGCTGGTCCTGCGCCAGTCAGCGACAGGAAGAGGCAGGGCAGGGCCACCCCTCTTGGTTCTAAATGTAAGTCTGTTGTTATCATGCAATAGTTGGTGGGAAATAAAGGCCTAGGCCTCATTGTGATCCCCGAAGTGTGCTTTCTACAGAGAGGTAGGACCACCAAGTGCTAGAGCCACATTGCCTGCAGTGTTTGCTTCTAGAAGTGCAGTTATTGAAGTGATAAATTAACTCACTATGTTATAGAAAAATAATAAGACCTTGCTGGTTATGCTAAAGAGGAAGGCATCAGATAAAACCCCTGGAGCAGGGAGTGCAAGGAAAATTCCCAGGGATGCAGCAAAAAACTGCAGCCTTGATTAAATGGATGTGCTTCGAGGAGTTGAGCACTAAAACTCCTTGCCTTACACAAGACGAAAATACATAGCCCTAGTTAGTATGTAAATTGGATCAGTAGAGAAACATAATCTTTTAAGATCCCTTAAAAAGGGCTATAGATTATAATTTGTTAAGGCGAGGAATAGGTATTGCCCTATTAAAAGCTAAAGGGGAATGGGATCCAGAAGCTCTAGAAACGGAGATCAAAAGGCTTTCTGGAAATTAATAGCAGTCAACTCACGAACTTTCAATCACCAGAAGAAGTAATAAAACCAGACAGATGGGTAGCCCATTTTGGAAGTTTGAACAAGAAAATGGATTATGGAAAAACTTCAAGCAGATCCCTAGTAGGAGTATTGGATGTGACTAAGGGGACCTTGGGAAAATCAGAGTACCTAATGCAACTGTGGCTCACATACATTCTACTTTAGCTGAAACATATTTAGCATTATTACACATGAAAAAAGTAAAAGGGGGGAGGAGCTTCGCGGGCAACCAAGATGGCCGCGTAAGCTCGGAGCTCCGCGGACCCTCCGATCCTCCGCAACTATCCTGAACGACATCCTGATCCACGTTGGTGGATCCTTGTTGCTGACGGCTCACTGAAGCGGGGGCTGCCTTCCGCCTCCAAATCCGTGGTTCCAGCGCTGAGCTACGTCGAGTTGAATTCTGTGCCAGGGCTGTGCCATTGTCTTCCCGATCTCCGCCGCTTCGCACGAGTGGAATGCGTAGTGGCTGCTTGAGGTCCCTGCTGGCGGAGTGCTTGTGACTACAGTGCTCATTTCCATCGACCTGGCCTGTTTGTCTGGATTCAACTCCTTTCCTTCGCTTGCTTGGCACCGGCTTGGTGACGTGCCCCTTTGTTCTCACCGGATCAATCATGGCGGGCAGAGGAGACTTTGGGACCTCCACTAAAGGCCTTCCTTCGACGGGTTCGCCAGACGGCTCCGAGCCTACCCTTAGTGACATTATGGGGGCCATTACTAGCTTCCGAGCCGACATGCAGAAGCAACATGAGGTCTTGACCCACAAGGTGGACACTATGGCTGTTGATCTGACCCTCATCAGAGCCGACTTGGGTAAGACCAATGACCGAGTGAAGACACTGGACATTAAAACCTCCAGCCTCACCACCGACGTCTCGGACCTGCAGACTGAGGTCCGAAACCTGAGGATGACTACTGATCACTTTTCGAGGAGACTGGAGGATTTTGAGGGACGTGCCAGACGACAGAATGTCCGCATCATCGGTGTCCCGGAGGGCTCGGAGGAAGCGGCGACGGACCTCTTTGTTGAGGACCTGATACAGACTCACTTAGCGCCTTCTGGTCTTAGCAACTTTTTCTCGGTGGAGCGTGCCCACCGGGTACCGGGCGGGCCGCCGAAATCGGGCTTGGCGCCTAGACCTATTGTGGCGCGCCTTCTCAACTTCCGAGATCGGGACGCGGTCCTGCAGGCGTCCAGACGACATGGGCCGCTCAAATATCTCAATGCTGAAGTACATTTCTATCCTGATTTCACTAGGACTGTACAACGGCAACGTCAGAGCTATGCGGGAGTGAAACGGCGGTTGAGAGACATGGGCTACAAGTACTCTATGCTGTTCCCGGCCAAGCTCCGGATTGAGCACGATGGCCGTGCCATGTTCTTTGACTTTCCCGAGAATGTGAGTGAATGGTTGGACACTCTGCCTCAACGTCGGGAAGATCAAGAAGGCCATGAAGGAGGTGCGACTGGGGGCTCGGATCAATGAGACTTGGCTTCCTGGGACAATTCTGGCGCTTGGTGGCCCTGCTACATGTGACTGTCGGTACTGTTTTCCATTGACTCCATCAACTCTCCTGTTGTTCACATGGAGGGTGGCGGGAGGTGTTCGTAGAGATTCCTTACTCCTCTGGGGACTTTTGTGGACTAGTTAATGGGGCGACAGGCACACTGCTGGTTGGGGGGGGGGCTTTTTAGTCTGATGCAGGGGTGCAGGGTGGGGGGTGAGTTTGGGCAAGTTTCTTTGTTTGTGCGTTCCTTCTTTCTTCTTTCTTTTAGGCAGTGGATCATGTATACTATTGTGTTTCGCTTACTGTTGGGGATTGTCGGGGCTGGGTGGGGCGGGCTACGGGATGATGGGGGGTAGAAAACTAAAAATGGTCAGTTGGAATGTTAATGGGTTGGGTGACCGTGTCAAGAGAGGGGTGGTGATTCAACTGCTTAAACGGCATATGCCGGATGTAGTCCTCCTACAGGAGACACATTTGGTTGGTAATTCGTGCAAAGCTCTCAACCGCAAAGGCTACAAGATGGTGGCCCACTCTGGGTTGTCTTCGGGTTCTCGGGGGGCGGGCATCCTCGTGCGTGCGTCTCTTCCATTTGAGATAGACGTCATTACGATTGATGAGAGGGGACGCTTCGCCGCAGTGGCGGGAAGATGGGAAGGGCGTGCCCTGACGTTACTTTCAGTTTACGTTCCCCCCGGCCTACAGTCTAGTACTTTTCAGGACCTTGGTGGCGCCATCTTGTCTCTGCCTGCCGGTTTACTGATTATGGGGGGTGACTTCAATTCAGTCTGCTCTGGCTCCCTGGACCGTCATCCGCCCAGGGACCTCAGGAATTCCCAGTTGTGGCTACCCTCCTTTCTGGAGTCCATGGGCTTGGTGGATTGTTGGCGGCTTTTGCACCCCGCGCTCCGCCATTTCTCCTTCCTTTTGGGTGCACACGGTAGTCTTTCCCGTATAGACTACGTTCTCACCTTAGCGGCGCATGCGTCTGCCGTGTCTAGGCCCGGTTTTTGGCGCGGGGCATCTCCGATCATTCCCCGCTGTGGGTCTCATTTGACTTTAATATCGTCCTTTCGGACCGTCCGGTGGCGGTTAACCCGTGGTATTTCCGGAATTTTAAAACCCGCAACCTCCTGGCCAAGGCCATCGACCTTTATTTCTCTGAGAACGTGGGCTCGGTTGGCTCGGCCATGACCCTTTGGGAGGCATTTAAGACTGTGTTGCGGGGTGAGGCTCTTGCACTTATCGCTGAGGCCCGTAGAGCCAGAGATGCCGATCTACTATGCATCGAAGAGTAGGTCTTGTACCTCGACTCCCAGTTGGGACCGGAGCCTGACCCCGCGCTTTTACATGCCCTTTCCCTCAAACAATCTGAGTACCATGATCTTGCCACCAATGCTGCCCTGGCTCTGGCTAAAGAACAGCAAGGTCGTGTTTACGATGTTGGTGACAAGGCGGGGAAGCTGCTGGCTTGGTTGGACAGAAGGGAGATGGCTAGCCGCGTCGTGCCTGAGATCTTGGGGACCGACGGGGTAGCAGTCACGGACCCGAGTGCAATTGCCGAGTCCTTTGCTAATTACTTCCGGGGAGTCTACACTTCTAACTAAGACTGCTCCGAGGCTGACTCGACGAAATTCCTCTCGGCGGTTGACCTTCCCTGTCTTTCCGAAGAGGACCGTGCCGACTTGGATAGAAACATATCCGCCGACGAGATCGCCCTGGCGATCCGTTCGCTGAAGTCGGGTAAAGCATCGGGTCCTAACGGAATCCCGGTTGAGCTATATAAAATTAGACCGGACGTGGTTTCCCCGCACCTGCGTACTATGTTTTTGGAAGCCTTAGATGCGGGTCTTCTTCCCCTTGACCAGAGGTTGGCCACCATTGTGGTCATCCACAAGGAAGGGAAGCCGAGAGACGTGTGTCGTTCCTATCGTCCCATCTCTCTCTTAAACGTCGAGCCTAAGATCCTTGCCAAAGTACTCGCAAATCGACTGGTTGGAGTTATTGGCGACTTAGTGCATCCGGACCAGTCGGACTTTATTCCACACCGCAACACCGCCCTTAATCTGCGTCGACTCCACGGTGCCCTGGCCAGGGCCCACACCCTCGAGGAGCCGGCAGTACTTGCCTCTCTTGACGCCACGATGGCCTTTGACTCTCTAGAGTGGAACTACCTCTGGGCGGTGCTGGCGAAGCTCGGGTTTGGTCCGGTGTTCGTGAGCTGGGTGAAACTTCTTTACGCTTGTCCGTTGGCTAATGTCACAGTCAATGGCCGTCTATCTTCATCATTTGCCCTTCACCGGGGCACTAGACAGGGATGCCCCTTGTCGCCTCTTCTGTTCGCCTTGGCCCTTGAACCGCTAGCGGCTAAGCTGCGTACACACCCTGACCTACATGGCATAACTTGGGCCCCCGGCTTTGAAGACAGAGTTTCCCTGTATGCTGATGATATTCTGCTCTATCTAACCTCCCCCTGCAAGTCACTTATTGTGGCCTGCGATGTGCTTCGACTTTTCGGGCGGTACTCTGGCCTAATTATCAACTGGGCCAAGTCTTCCCTGTACGTCTTAAAAGGGGACACACCGCGCCTCCCCAGAGGCTGCAATATCCAGTTAGCCGGTCGGCGCTTCAAGTATCTAGGGATCTACATTTCGGCAAGCTCGAAGGCGCGCTACGACCACAACTTGCTCCCTCCTCTCCAGCGTCTTAGACGAGATGTGGATAGCTGGCGTAAGCTCCCGCTTTCCCTCCTGGGCCGTGTGGCATTATTCAAGATGATGTCTTTGCCCAGGTTCTTATATGCCCTGCAAAACACCCAGGATCCGGTTCCGACCCACTATTTCCGTGAGATTGAGGGTCTTCAACGGGCCTTGCTTTGGGATGGTCGGCCTCGCGTCGCTACCCAGAAGCTCACACTTCCGTGGTACGACGGTGGTATAGCCCTACCGGATGTGCGCTCTTAATCACGGATTTTATGGTCCCGTGGATAATCCTGGGTACGCCATGGACAGGTGGCTCCTGGGTGGTGGCAATTATTACCGGGCCCTGTACTCGAGGTCCCTTGATCGGCGAATGTCGGGTCCGACAAGGACTGCGGTCCACATTTGGCGGGCGGTCACCAAGGCGCAGGGCTGGCAGGGCAGACTGACCAGATTCACCCCTCTGTTTGACTCTGATATTTTGGGTAGACTGTGGCACACCAAGGGCTTTGATAAGTGGGACCTTATAGGCATCTCCAGGGTGGACGACATGGTTTCTAGGGGTAACGTCAAGACCTTCCCTCAATTACAGACTGAGTACCAGTTAGGAGATTTGGAGTTCTTCCGGTATGCCCAGCTGCGACACGCGCTGCTCTCTGCCAAGCCAACGGAGGGGGATATCCTGGAGAGTTCTCCCTTGGAGGACAGAATACTGGATGGCCATATGCCTGACAGTGCTATCTCCCTGTCATATAAAAAACTGATAAACGTTCGAACTGACCTCCTCCTTGGCTTGCGTGATCATTGGCTGGCAGATGGCCTAGAACTTGATGATGAGGATTGGCAGAGTGCGGTGTCCTCTCGTAAAGAGGTCGCCATATCATCTCGCCTTCGGCTGGTGCAATTCAAGATCTTGCATAGGGTATATGTGACCGGCCCCCGACTTGTGCGTATGGGATACTCGCCCGACGGTCTTTGCCGCCGGGGCTGTGGAGCCCTCGCTACTTTCATGCACATTCTGTGGGACTGCCCCGCCATTGCCTCCTACTGGAGAAGGGTGCATCGCATTATGAGTGAAGTGACTGGAGTGGTGTCTAATGCAGAGGCCCGAAGGTGCCTCCTCAACGTCTGGGAACCATCTGATCACAACACGGCGCAGACTCGGTGGGTGACCCTGGGTAATATGGTGGCCAAGCGGGACATTGCTCAGAAGTGGGGCGCTGCCTCAGCTCCCCTTGTGGTACAGTGGAAAGCCAACATGGATTGGTGTATGTTCCGGGAGAAGACGGTGTATATGGCCAGGGGGAGGCCCCAGACCTGGAGTAAAGTCTAGGGGGCCTGGAATGCCTACAGGGGCGATGTATGCTTGCCACCAGAAACTGTTTCTCTGGATGAACATATGTCACCGTAGCCTGTGACACCAACTGATATCACATGTACTGCTTGATCCTGTACTTCCTCCTTCCTTCTACCATCCTGGTTGCCTATCCTGGCTTCTTGTTTTCCTGCATGCCCTCTGCTACCCACTGCCGGCACCCTGACAATTTTCTTGATTCCATTGCCACTCTTCTGCGCCTCTAGGCGTTTCTTCCTTGGTTTTAGTTCTCTCTCTATAAAATAAAAAAACAACCTTCAATGTTCTGATGTGAATACCCTTGCACTATTGCTCTCCTAATTCACCATGCTGCCTTGCCTCCGGGATGTTAGGCTGAATAGCTGTGTGCTCTTTTATAAATAAAGGTTTTAAAAACTAAAAAAAAAAAAAAGTAAAGGACCTTGGATTGATGGAATACCGGGTGACTTGTTTTTATCTCAACCAGAGATATGGTCCCCATATTAAATGCAGTATATAACAGTATTTTAAGGGGTGGCCCAATTCCCCCCACATGACCTGGAGCTGTCAGCAACCCCATTTATAAAAAGGGGGAAAGAGATAACCCCTCTAACTACAGGCTATAAGCTTGTTGGATAATGTGAGAAGTTGGCCTGGTATATGATGCCCACTAATGTAAGTTGGTACCTTGCACCAGTCCAGACAACCCTTATAGTGATTTAAGAGGTCTTAGACAACCTTAGAAAACTCTCTAAGTGGTAGCTGTGGAGAGCAGCCTTCAGGCTTATTCTCGAAGGAATGTAAAGCAGCTTGTTTTACCAGAATGCAATCTTATAGTATAGATTAAATGAAAAAGAACCACACAAAGTATTTATAAATATGTATTTATTATATAACAATATCTAGGATGTTACAGTATCTCCCACATGGAGATAAACACAAAGCACTCAATACTTTAGCAAAGAAATCCCAGCAAATAGCACAAATACACAGTGGGCCAGGGGAGAGGGGGGACCAAACCATATATTAAGAAAGTGGTTTAAAAACCACGACTCGAGTGAGGACGATGTTGAGAGGGCGTAGAATTGCTGGGGACCCACAGAACCATCCAAGTAAGTAGTGTGTGAACATGACTGCGTGATCCGTACAAGTCTATGTGCAAGTCGCAGTGGGATTTTTAAAGATTAGGGACTCTTCCTAGTGATCCCTGAAGAAGCCCCGTTGAAGACAGAAGGTTGGAGAGAGCCACCCCACCCATGGATACTGTGGTACCCAAGTTACCTATCTAAGGGAAGCCGGGTGCATAGGTGTGAAGTGGCGTCAGAAACCGCAGTCGAACCCAAAGGAAAAGGAGAAAATGTCCAGAGGAATCCAAATATGGATTCTTGAAGAGGAGTAGCTGAAAGCAGAAAGGACATAGTTGATGTCACTCAGGGGTGACCACGAGACTTGGAAGACGAATGCCCTCCGATGTCGGGTGCTTCATGGATGATGTCGATGACCTTGACTCTGCAGCTGTGGGGACCAGGCGATGCTGAGGATGACCAGGATCTTGATATGAACAGTCCCACGAAAGATGTCGAGTGCGGAGGGGTCGGTGTCTGGTGGGATCACCAACAAGCCTTGGCAAATGCAACCCATGCAGGCAGTCAACATGGTACAAAGTTGGGGACCAGCAAGGTCCAGGAGACTCACCAAGAGTAGGGGAGACAGGGCAGGCCCAGAGCAATCAGGGGAGCCCAAAGTAAACCAATGTGCCCTCAAGCAGACCCACAGGCCGGAGGCACCGGAATCACGAGAGGACCTCAAGCAGCTCACAAAAAGATGTAGGCCACGATGCACACGATGTGGTGTGACCAAAGATTCTGATCATTCGAGGTGCTCGAGGTGGGGCTACTTAGAGCCAAACATCTTCTTGCAACGATGACAATAAGCCTTTACAACTACAAAGGGGATGTGGTACTCAGGGGTTCGGTTATTGCAACCCCCACAAGGACTACTGGCCTCAAACATGGTGAGAGGGTAGAGCAAGCCTCAGGAGCTATGGAAAACCACCACCTGGATTGCAGAGCCCATAGACTCCGGAGGAGCTCAGGATTTTCAGGACAGTCGGCTTAGTTGCGGTACCTGCGAATGCAAGGGAGTGACTCCTTCACTCCAAGGGAGATTACTTTGGTTGTCCTTGATGCTTCACAGGTCTTGGAAGGTTCCTATATGATGCACAGGCACAGACAATGCAGCAGACGTGAAGGGAAACAACGTCAGGCCCAAACTAGTCCAGCGAAGTCCAGCGTGCCCAGACGGTAGAAATGCAACAGTGTCTGATCTGAATCTTATCCCACTGTGAATCTAATGACCTACACCCAAGTAAGCCCTTAAGTAACTTAGGGAAAGGGTTGGGAAGATTCAGGGAACCCTCCCAGGGTAGAGTCTAGAGAGGGGGGAGTTTACTACCTTCTTTGGTCACAACTGGGCTAGGCACAGGGACATCAAATGTGCCCCTCATGCAGACTTTCAGGCACTGGCAAGTGCACCCACCCAGCCCTAATAAACTAAATCCTGTCTGGGAGGTGGTCACACCTCCCTGTGACAAGATGCCTATTTTTCCACCTTCCTCTGCTGGAGCTTGACTCAGCAGCAGGAGGGTAGAAATGTGTCTCTGTTCGGCAGCATCCATTTTGTGCTGTCCAGGTCAAGAAGGCTGGTACCGGGGACACTGAGAGCCTAACGAGCGCTCTTCCAGTGCTTGGAATATTACCTCCCACACCATTTATGGTGTGGGAGGTATGATTCCAACATGTTTGATACAAAATATTATAGGAATTGTTGCAGCCGTTATGAGATGGTCATTGCGCGATTACGTGGTGCCCCTCTATATAGTATATGGCTACTTCACTGACAACCCGGGAGAATGGACACCGTAGGCTGCCGGGGTGCCCTGCTCATGCAGGGGCACCCTCTCACTTAGAACCAAGCACCCTACCTTCAGGATTGTAAAGGCCTGCTATAGGGGTGACTTATAGGTTTGAGTGCAGTAAAACTTAGATATAGTAAACCTATATCTTCAGTAAGTGGTGCAGGCATCAATTTATACATGCTGCAATGGCAGATCTGTAGTTCCAATTTGAATGGTCTCCCATGGGTGACATAATACTTGCATCAGCCCATGGGAGACCTCTGGGGTACCTATGCCCTGGGTAAATGGGTACCATATACTAGGGACTGACAAGGGTACCCCAGTATCCAATCTGGGATGTACCTAAGCACTGAACTTACCAATTTAGGGAGAGAGCAGATAGACTGGGGTCCTGATTAGCAAGATCACAGTCAGACTAGTCAAAAACAGCATCATATCAAGCAAAAAGTGAGGGTAACCATAAGAAGCAGATCCTACTTTCCTACAGATAACACACAAGAGATGTTTTGCAGCCAGGTGTTATTCAGACTCTATGATTGTATAAAAGAGACTAATATTCTCAAGGATGCCCAACCAGGATTTAGGACCAACATTAGTACCTTGGACCAGGTCCTACTCTTCAAGTTGTTATCTGGGAAATGTGTCCCCCTGAGGCGAGATCATCTATATGTCACTTTCATCGACCTGAGAGCAGCATTCTACCTGGTTCCGAAGGAAAACCTATGGGAAGTCCTGGTCAGCTATGGAATCCCAAGAGACCTATTATGGGTTCTGAGGGCTCTCCATGCAAAATCCTATCCCAAGGTGAGATGGAATATGGCAGTAGATTTAACAGACTGAATTGATATTAAGCAAATGGCGATACAAGGTTTCGTTCCTGCCCCCACACTTTTTAGCTTATATATCAATGGAGCTGTTAAACAGCTGACCGAATGTAGGCATGATGCCCCTAAACTGGTGGGCGTGTCCATTCCGATCCTAATGTTCATGGATGACACTCTGCTAATATCGACAATACCAATGGGATCCAATCAGAATTAAACATCTTTGTTGCCTTCTGTGAGGAAAGGGCCTTAGAACTGAACCAAACTAAATCCAAATTTATGACTATGAATCCCCACCGATTGTACAGATGGAATGTGACAATAGATGGTGGGTCTCACATTCTGTCTATATAGGTGTCAGACTAATAGACAACCTAACTAGGGGAGCTCAGCTGGAGAAAAAAAGCAAATTTATTTTACACCAGAAAGCCTCTGCAATAGGGAAAAAATATAAGGCTGCCTATGTGGGTGCAGTGTCTCCTTCTATTACTGTATATAGAGCCTCGGCGCTAACAGCGGCAGCCTATGGAGCTGAGATATGGGGATACGAAAAATAAGAAATCTTAACCAAAGATGAGAATACGTTTATAAGGGCCCTCATTATTCTCCCTATAAGTTCGCCCACCACACCGCTAAGATTAGATCTAGCATTAAATCCAATACATCTAACAATTCTGCTTAAACCCTTGCTGTACTGGATTGGACTTTGGTCTACCCAAGAGTTAGAAATCTATTGGGAGTCTATTATTGAATTGTTAGCTCTTGATAAGGATGTATGTACTCCTTGGCTAAATGCAATAAGGGAACTATCAAACAAAATAGGAATGGACCAACTGTGGACATCACCAATGCAGTTTGCTTAAACAGATGCAAAGAATGTAAAGCACTTATACTGGGAGGAAGTGCTGCAGCAAACATGGTAAGACCATCAGGAGGGAAGCATATCTGCTCTGGAAACATAAATGTGTACCAAGGTTGGAACCCTACATTGATAGAATTCATCCTTTCCAGGCTGAACGTCTATATGTGCAATACAGATGTGGTCTTCTTCCGCTGAGACTTCAGACCTCAAAGAGGCTTAATATACCTACCAGCTCAAAATATGGCCCAAGTTGCCCACAACCTGTTGTGACGGAGGTGCACTTTTTGTTTTTTTGTCCTCTTTATAAGATGGCATGCAAGAAATGGATACTTGCTATCTGCAGACTTATTGGAGTGAGGCACTACTAGAAAGCTGCAAGGCTATTGAAAAAAAATTCAAGAGAACAAATAGTGTTTGCAGTATCACTGTTCCTCTATTGTGCATGGAATCAAAAAAATAAGGCCTTGACTAACTCTAAGCTTTGATTATTGATATTTTAGTTAGGATTGTATTTCAATAATACCTGGATGTCCTTAATACCGACATAGGGATATGATTGTACAAACTATTGTCTAAGTAATTAATTAATTAAGACGTACAAATTATTTTATTGATCGAAATTTTTAAATTTAAGGTTAAAGTTGTATTATAGTACTGACACGTCCTGACAGATTCATTTGTAATTTTAATCTTATTTATAGTTTTCACTTATGCAAATAGGAGGAATATTTATAATATTGATTATATGTTATTTTATGTGACTTCAAATAATTTATGGCTTGGTAACCGAAAGAAAGTTATATATATATATATATATATATATATATATATATATATATATATATATATATATATATATATATATATATATATATATATATATATATATATATATATATATATATATATATATATATATATATATATATATATATATATATATATATATATATTTATATATTATGATTTCGTTCACTGGGAATTGACTTTGTTTTTACTGCAACTTTGCCGCATATCGCAGAAATCCACACGGACTCACCCTGCGCAGCACTTACCTGGGAGATGCATTCTGGGGCTTGTAGTCCCTACGAATTACAGGCAGTGAGCAGTAATTCATGAGGGGGTGTGGCAAATTCCAGCCAATGGAAATGCGGCAAGGATATTTCAAACGGCAAAAAAGTCTCCAGAAATGTTTGTTGGCATCTGAGGAAGGCCGATGAGCGGCCGAAATGCATTATGCCTTTGGATCAAATTAAAAGCTTCCTCCAGATTCCCCGCCTGTGGCCTCTGCTTCTTTGCCTGTCGGAGGAGTTTGCTGTTATATATATATATATATATATATATATATATATTTCCAACAAAGTGCCCCTGCGCTTAGGAGCGCGCTCGACATCACTCGGCCAAAGGCTTTAAGGATGCAGCATGCCTTTCTGCTTCATAATTCATTTCAAAGCCAACGCGTTTCAGGGTTCCACGACCCCTTCTTCTTGGGCAGGACAATTGGCATTTAAAACTCGCTTTCTTAGCATTTCCGGTATTTATTCATTTGCATATTAACCCCAGTTGGCATGCGTATTGAGCAGAACCTTTACAAGTGCATCATGGGGCATGAAGTCTCAAAGCGGGCATGCGTGTTCCTTTGGTAAGTTAAATGTCCAATTTGTACTTATTAATTACATTATTTCCTTAGTAGGTGCTGTCACAGGCAGGCAAGCTTGATATGCATATTGGGTGATGTGATGATCCAGTTCTGAATTTTCAGATGGCAGCCTCGATCCGCTGGTTGTCTTTTTCGAATACAGCTGATGATGGCGCAGCTCCCCGCGGCCGGACCGCCACAATTTCAGTTATTTCCAACAAAGCGAGTTTTAAATGCCAATTGTCCTGCCCAAGAAGAAGGGGTCGTGGAACCCTGAAACGCGTTGGCTTTGAAATGAATTATGAAGCAGAAAGGCATGCTACATCCTTAAAGCCTTTGGCCGAGTGATGTCGAGCGCGCTCCTAAGCGCAGGGGCACTTTGTTGGAAATATATATATATATATATATATATACATATATATATATATATATATACATATATATATATATATATATATATATATATATATCTCGCTCCAATCTCAATATAAATTGACCAGACCAGCACACACAGTAGATTAAATCTTCTTAGATTTATTGCACAATGGAGAAACGCGTTTCAGCTTCTGCCTTCATCAGTGTCCGCTGACGTGGGTGAGGCGGAAGTTGATAAAGGCAATAACATAAATGACGGACTAATAGTCCAAACCATAAGCGCCATCTTGTAACGGCTAAACCATAACAAAAAGAATTAATAAAATCAATGTGCAGTATGAATATTCCCCAGCTAATACTCATAAGCAATCAAGGTTATTGTCATTATTCAAACAATTTCGGTCACAGAATACAGCCCTGGATGGGCAATTATTAACCAAATTTCATAAATATCCTCGAAAGAAATTCATCATTTTTAAAAAACACACATTACATTTTCATATGCTCTCCAAATTCATATGAACGTAATTACTGTTATCGACTTCATTCACATACGGGATTGTGGGATCCAATTTATACTGTTATACCCCAAGTCAATCAAGCCCTCTGTGGTAATAGAAATTTCCAGGTAACCAATGTGTCCCCCACTCGCACCCTATCCATGCACCCATGTTCCTTGTATGTCGTGTAACTTCTTTTTTGTGCCTGCTAGAAAGACGCAAATACATTTGCGTCCAACGTTAACATGTCAGCTATCCAGCCATGCATAAATATCCTGTTAATTAGGCTTCTAGGCCTATGGTGCCAACGTCTTTACATGGTGCACTTTCACGTTTTCGTCCACGTTTTCTGGCCCAGTCGAGTTAGGCCCCTAAACGAGGCTCCGAGTTCTTTTCTCCCTCTGAATGCTGCCGTTAGGTATGCATCCCTGACCTCTGCCTTACTTCCTGCCTCAGACGAGCGGTGCCCGGCTCGGCCTGGTTCGCTTGCCAAGATGATGTTTTACCTACAAGTTATCTGCTCAGCCTCCTCGAAAACACATTCCAGTCTAGTGAAATAGGTAAACATATTCCCGGCTGCAGAGCAAAGGGCCCTGCCCCCCTGCCTTCCTGTCTCCATGTAAGTAATTTACTGCTCCCGTCACCATGGTAGGCCCATGGCCCCCGCACTCTACATGAAGATCCGTATGCACGCACTAGCATTCAGTGTTGAACGGCCCCTGCCCGAGAAACCTTTTACTCCAGACACTACATCCTCAAAACATACGATATCAGATATGCTATAGGTACAGGTCGTTTTGACACTCCAGACATTTGTCTCCTCTACTCGTGCAAAAGTCATAGCCCCCAGCTTTCCCCGGTTACACGTCATGCCCAGCTGCGCGCGCATATAGGTAATAGGTTTCTGCTGATTCTGCAACTTTCTCTATGCATCCACCCACTTGTGACGTTTTATGTGACGATTCTCTGACATGTCCAGTGCACGCCCATGTGTACGCCTTCTTACACGCCTCCTGTTACGCACATGTGTTCTTATCACCTCTCTTTTCACCTGTTACGCCTACTGTATTCACTTCCATGTATACTGTTTTACTATATATAATGTGTGATGCTAATAAAATGTTGAATGTCCCTTCCTGAACCTGAGTGGTGATGGAACCCGATGTCCAATGCTTCGAAGCATTATATTAAAGCCCGTATGACTCAGATACAACGGACTCTGCCTCTCATTTGAGCTATCCTTATGACTTGTAATTATATGGCAAAAACAGATACGGTAATATACAATTTACCACATAATTTGGCGCCCGAACAGGGACCCCCCTTCCCCACTCGCCGGTGATGTCCCGCAGGCCTTGACCCTTTCTACAGCCGCGACGGAACCAGTGCACTTCTGCTGGTTTTCCTGCTATTCTCCCTCGGGCCTACGGAGGAGACGGTGACTGCGACCCAGCATCCAGACGAGGCGGTGAGGAATGCGGAGGATCCCGACCAGAGCCCCTAGTCGAGAGAGCAAGGTCCGAGGTATTCAGAGGCCCACCTGTTCCGAAGCGCATGCGGCGTAGTAGCAGCCAGATGTTGTAGCAGTCCAGTCCAGTCCAGTTTCCGAGGCCTTCAGTTTCTTGCTTCCCGGTGAGTACCGTTGTTGGGAACGCATCTAGACGGGTTCATTAATTTGTGCCCGGTCAAGACAGGTCTGGGTACACAGGCCTGGTCCAGACGTGTTCACTTAGGTGAATACGGTCCGACGTGTCTCTTTATGGGACCGGTATTGTCTGTACTGTTTAGCAGTGCATCTAGTAATCCAGTAATTCAGTAATTCAGTATTCTAGTGTTGCAACTCGAGATTCCAGTGCTTATGTGTTTTCTATGTATCAGGTAAAATGTTTTTATGTGGTTTTAATGTTGTGGTATGAATGACTGTTTTGCTATTCATTACTGTGTTTTACTGTGTCCACGTATAAAGTAATCCGACCATGCCACTGTTTTTGAAGTTACGTCAGATAGGGACCAGGAAAGGGATATTAGAAGAAGCAGTTCCAGTTCCGCCTAGGGACACTCCTGGACATTTTATGTACAATAAGCATGGCTTAGATGCCATACTGTACCTAGATTTATGGGCAGACTACACTAAGGGTCTGGAAGAGAAGTATAGATGGCCTGTCTCAGGGACATGGGATGCTGATTGCATCATGAGAGTAGAAGAAGCGTTATGGAAAAAGAAAGCCAGACAATCCCAGAAAGATGCCATAGAATTATGGCGTAAAGAAGCGCATAGAAGAACAGAAAAAGAACTTAGAAAAGCCGAAAGAAGTAGAGAAGAATCCGAAAAGGCTAGAGAAAAAGAGTTACTAGAAGAAGGAGAACGAGTCAGAATAACAAGACAGACAGAGAAATGCACTTATTACAGGACTGTATCCAGTTCTAGCCGAGGGCCTGCCTAAGGCGACCCTGGAAGCACCCCGTAACCTGCCACCACCATTGGTTCTGACTAAACTCCGTCACAAACAGACCGCAGCGGACATTTTCCTTTCTTCCTATTTAGATGACGTAGCTCCCGCATATACCAATGTTCACGTACTTCCAGTTAATAATGTACAGCAACCTCTCCCGCCTGTTCAAAACATACAGCAACCTGCTCCATCCGCACAGTCTGTCCAAGACACGACACCTGCACCCCCTCAAGACTCGACTTCCCCACCCGTTGTTATTCTCCCTCCTGTTACTACTGTCCCTGTCCCAACCATTCCTGTCACTACTATTACCACTGTTCCCACTACTGTTGGTCCTCATAATCCGTTCGGTATACTGGCAGCCCAGGGTCCGACATTACCTGCACCTACTTTCCAATTAATGACGCCAGCAACAACATCACAACTAGGTGATGGTTACGCTTCCGCCTCAGGAGGTGCCGTAGGAGGCCACCTTCGCACCCCGCCACAATTAAAACGAATGACAGTCAGAGAATTAGCATTGCAACGTACGCCGAAAGCGGTTACATATGAAAGCCTTAGACAGTGTATAACAGATTGTAGATATGACCCAGTACCCGGCAAGGAAGGAGACATGATGTTAGTCTCGTTACGTCTACGACGCGTTACAGATTATTTGATGCTATTCCCAGAAATGACTAACAATCTAGACAAAATATATCATTTTATAAGAACGGGAGAGAAACCAGAATGTATTCACGAGGCCATGGCATATCAGAAAGTTGAGACACAAGGTTTGATCTTACGATTTTTGATTAATTGTTTGATAAGGGAACTAGATCGGCCAGGTGCTGTCAAAGAAGAGATGGATACACTGATGAAATGGAGTAATAATATTGCAGACTGTAAGCATGATAAACAAAATTGTATAGATGCCATGTATAGAAAGATCCGTAAAGAAATCGTAACGATACATGAGAGACAGAAAGCTGAAAGGGAAGCCGGGTCAGACAAGAATGAAATTACGGAGGAGGAGGATAGCCCTGAAGAAGAAACACCAGGAACGATGGCGTACGTAGGTAGAGTGAAACTTCCCAAACAGTATTCTTTTGATAGACCTTTTGACAGACCCATTCGCCTAGAAAACAAGAAACGTTTCCTTTCTCCCATACCAGAACAATGTTCTCTTGAACATGTATTTCAAGTCACTGATAAATTACTGAAAGAAAGAATAGGTTACCATGAACTTAGTACAATGCGAGATCAGGAATTAGCACGGTCAGCAGTCCAATGGGCTGGAAATGATAGCATATATAAAGATGATTCAGTAGCACAAACGTTTTTGACCCTTTCCCCAGACGAACAGCGACTTGCTGGTATGTACATGATCCAGCATCTCATTTCACTATATGCGAGTCAGCATTCTGATCCAGGTCCCCTATATAATATATTGGAAGAATTACTGCTAAAAAGATGGAGAGGCCTAGGTACCGATTTAATTAATATCATTCTAGAACAACGACACAAGTACAGAACTTTCTTGACTCCACACTTCGTTTCTGTCCCTCCCCCAGTAAGACAACCGTTTCATATGGATAGACAGAATCCCTTACGAGAAGTGCACCCCGTCCAGGCCGCAGGGGGTATGCTTCAGCGAGTATTCGTATACACACCCCTAAGCAAAATGGAACTATTAGAAATGAAGAAAATAGTGCCCTGTCATGATAAAGATCCGGCAGGTTTTCACCGTGACATAAAAGACATGTTACTAATGGGGGATTATACATATTCCGACATTCTGAAAATGTTAAAGGTATTGTTGCCGGCTGGTATCTACGAAAAACTGAAAGAGAAAGAATGGGAGGTGGGAGATAAAAAGATTAATTGGGCTGAATTAGAGGATGAAGAAAATGGACGTACCCCAGGTTTAGGTCTTGGGGAAAAAGCTAAAGCATTACCAGGATCATTAGTACTGGTTTTGCCGAGGTTATTGGCAATTAAAAAGGAAGACTGGGATGCAATCTCAGCCTGCAAACAGAAACAAGACGAAGACACTAGTGATTTTTATTCTAGATTCGAAAAATGTTTCATTATAAATAGTGGCCTGAAAACAAGTAGCGAATCATATCCACATCTTTTTGTAACCAAATTAGTCGAGAATTCCTTACCACAGGTTAAGAATAGAGTATTGAAAGTCGAGAGCACATGGCAAGCAAATACCCCTTCCCAGATGTTACAAATGTTACAGTAGATTTCAAAAGAAGGGAGGCGAGAGGACACTATTTACCACTCAAGATGGTGGAAGGTCCAGTAGCAGCTTAGTGTCCGTACTGAGTACTAGAGATACAAACAAAGGGGGTATTGCTGCACTGTTCCTGGAGAGAGATGAGGAAGTAGGGAAGGTTTTACCTGGCGTGACCAAGGGTGTTCCAATGATACCCTGGGGCATCCATTATGTTGGATGTAGTTGCCTCACACACCCCGGAGAGTGTCATGCTTCATCATCGGCGGTTGCTCCTCGTCGGGGAGGCGGTGCAACCCCCGACGGGTTCACCTCAAAGAGGGGCTCTTTGGCGGAGATCTTTTTTCCAACTGCCTTGTGGTGAAGTGGGGGTATGTGGGCAGGATGGTGTATTCCTGTGGTAAGATGGTTAAAATGTAGCAAGGGGTACCGGAATGAACTTTATTCTGGGGGTCCCCTGGCTACAGTTAAAAGGTGGGGCTAGCTTCCTAGGTGTCAACTGATTTAGGTTGTGTTACCCTAGAAGAGGCTAGAAGTGCATGTGGTCAACATGTTTCTCGCTAAGGGTCTATTAACCGCGATTCTTCAGGACCAAAGTGAAAACAACAACATGCTAGTATCATATGTGTTGTGTTTGTTACCTTAGTGGATCCTCCTATGCCTATACATGGAGAAAGGATAAGGAAACAGCAATTATATTCAGTACAGATATTAATTAATTAATTAATTAATTAATTAATTAATTGCAGGTTTATATAGCGCTAGGATTGACTCCCGGAGGAGTATCTCCGCGCTTCGACCGCTGCGAAACCCTTCCTGGCTTCCCTGAAAGATGGTCCCTTAGTGGGTATCTCCAGGGTGAGACCAGGCATCCCCGGCGGTCTGGTGGGGCCGTTAGTGAAGATGAGGCAAGCTAATGCCCAGAGTTGCCGAGTGTGATCGCTGATCAGAGTGGGCACCGAGGCGAGAGAATTATCGAGTCCGCTGACCCTGGTCCAGAAACCTGCCGCGTCGGGAATCGAACCCTGGTCCCGGGCCGTCCTCTGCTCTCGGGTCTGCCGCCTCTAACCAGTGAGCCACACTACTTCACGATATGCAAGTCACAACATTGCCAGGGAGAAAATATATATATTCTGACATGCTGGTGGTACTGGGAGTGATTTTACACATCCACCGCATGCCAAGTGTATTGAGCGTGCAATGTACAAGGTGAAGAGCACACACAATAACTAAAACTGTGACTAGGACTGTGATTAGTGAAGGTGGTGACTTAAAAACATTGGTATAGAGATTTCTTGTTAAAAATGCAGCAGTCTTAATATGAATGCCTGCCTATAGTGTGTCGAGTACTAGGCAGGTCTTTTGTGCAGACACCAGATGGAAACTTTCTAGACGTAGTAACAAACTCCCACTGTGATCTGAAAAAACGTTTATGGACACACATGTTTAATTCCCTACTCACCTATTGGTCATATGCTAGAGGCCACATGAGGGATCGGCGGGACAGTACAACAGAGCTGAGCCCTTAGAGTGTGGCTAAAGTAGGGGTAGAGAAAGCGCGTCTCTGCATTAATATAAGTGGGCTGCACAAGACCAAGTAACTGGTATGGAACGAGTGGCTCTAAGCCCACCCTCTATTTATCGGATCGCCACCTTACTCAAAGAGAGGAAGAAGTCCTGCAAAAAGGTTTGGGCTTTGTTCCAACACCCAGGATCGATCCGTTCCAACAAACCAGGGAACTCAAAGCCTTTTTCAGAAAAATAAGGTTGAAAACCTTCTTTGAAGGGAAACCCAGTGAACCTACGGAAGATTCTGGACTTCACAATCCCTCAACCTTTACACCTCATAATGGAATGGTCCCTAACGAAGTGTTGACGTTCGAACAAGCAGTACTGAGAGACATCAATAAACTTAACCGGCAGATACCACACTCAAACATCTCTAAGAATGAGTTGGTTGTACTCAAATCACTGGCAAATGACCCCTTAATCACAATCAAACAGGCAGACAAAGGGGGAGCCACAGTTCTAATGAATACTGTGGATTATGAGTTGGAATGTACCAGACAACTCAGTGACCAGAGATACTACACTCCAATCACTAATGACCCGACCACACGACTACAGACCAAGATCACAAGCCTGATTACAAGCGCTGAATGTGATCAATGGATCAGCAGAAAGGAGGCAGAATTTCTCATGAAAAAGGACCCTAGGGTACCATATTTCTACATCCTGCCCAAAATCCATAAAGCCACTAGGCCAGTACCAGGGAGACCAATTGTCTCTGGGATAGACTCTGTGTTGGAGCCCCTCTCACAATTTTGTGACCATTTCCTTCAACCCCTGGTGAAAAGCATTCCCTCTTACATTCAGGACACTACGGATGTTCTAAGAATACTGGATACAGTCCAGGACACAGGAGAGATTGACCTTCTGATTACCCTAGATGTTGAAGCCCTCTACACGAACATCCCCCAGAGGGCCACTCTAGAGGTAATTGAGGAAAGACTGGGTCAAGAGCCTTGGAGCTCTAACACTCCCCAAACCTTCATCATGGAGTGCGCCACTCTAGCCTTGACGGAAAACTATTTTGAATATAGAGGCAAGTTTTACCACCAGACCCAGGGGACTTCTATGGGCAGTACCTTCGCCCCCTCGGTGGCCTGTCTATATATGGCTAAATTTGAGGGTACTCATATACACCATGAGTCTAATCCCTTTCTGAATAACATCAAAATGTGGAAACGCTTCATTGATGACATCCTGATCCTGTGGAGCGGTCCACCGACCTCACACGAACGTTTTCTGGTATGGGTCAACACACTAAACCCTCACCTACACTTCACCATGGCGTCCTCACCCCATGAAATTGCTTTCCTTGATCTAACTATCAGATTGGAAGCAGGTTGCATAAGCACCACCATGTACCGTAAACCTACAGACCGTAACAGCCTACTGCACTACAAGAGTCACCATCCAAGGGCCTTACGTACCAACCTGCCCTTTGGCCAATTCTTACGAATTAGGCGTAATTGTAGCGCTGTGTCTGATTACAAGAAGGAATCCGCAATTCTCTCAAGGAACCTACTTGACAGGGGCTATCCCAAGAGTGATGTTCTCAAAGCAAGGAAACGGGCCAGAAATAATAACCGAGAAGCCCTTCTTGAACGGCAGGAGAGAGTCCCTGTTGAGAACCAACCGATCACCTGTGTAACCACATTTACCCCTTTGTCCAATAAAATCAGGAACACGATTAAACATCACTGGGGCATACTCAACACAGGTGACATGACCCTAGAGGAACCCAGGTTTGCCTTCAAGAGGTCACAAAATTTGAAAGACATCTTGATTAGCACCAGGCCAAAACATGTGAGGAAAGAAACCCAACTAACCTTATGGCATTTACCCCCCGTGATGGGCCACTACCCTTGTGGCATGTGTGGGGTCTGCAGATACACCTTGACTCTTAAAACCATACAACTCTCCGAGACCTTCAAATGGGAGCTCAGGCAACACACAAATTGCAACACATCACACTGTGTATATTTGCTCTTGTGTCCGTGTTGCTTACAGTACATAGGGATGACAACCCGCCCCATCAAGACTCGCATCATAGAACACCGCAGCAATTTTCGCTGCAAAAAGACCCACACTAAAATGTGTAAACATTATGTGGAATCTAACTATGATGAGAATTCTATGAAGTGGGTAGTTTTGGAATCCAGTCCCAACTGCCCGACAAAAGCCCTTTTCAACAAGGAACAGAGATGGGTGCATCGATTGTCTTCTGATAAACAGGGGCTCAACGAAGACATTCCCTGGCACTCATTATAAACTCTGAAGTCCCCCCATGAGACACCGTTACCAGCCACATTCCCGTGACAAGAGATCTGACATAGGCACTGACTACAAACCGACCCAACTCGGGGTCACTCCCACCCTCGTCAGTGCCACTGCTGACCTTAACACACTCACTGCCATTGGTCCCCCACCACATGTGCACCTTGATCCAACTACACATATGGATCCAATTCAGTCACCTGCAGATTTTTGTATAGGTTGGATAGTCTTTGGTCCCCTCACACCATGGCCGCCTTGGGGCCACATGAACTCATACAGTCATCTGCAGCTCTGTGCTCCAGTTATTCCTGGGGCCCCTCACACCATGGCCGCCATTTGTCTAAATGTACCAGCCCGGTCTGTACCGACGAGAGTTGTACAGTTAATGGATAGTCACAATAACCCCTGCCGCCATTTCCATCTATGCCCCAGCCGCGTTTTAAGCTGCACAAAGGTCCCTCCAATTGAGGCTCTGCAAAGCTATAACAACGGTGTTTAACACAGGGCACTAGCAACTCCGCTATTTCCAAACCATCTTAAGATGGCCGCCACACAATCGGCTTCGCACATGTGACCTTAGGCAGGGGGCGGTGACCAGACTTGGCGCGCAGGTCTTCCGGTGTTGTTTAAATAACCCTCGCCGCCGAGCTCACACATCTACTCGAGCTCGGCGGCAATGGGTAGGTCACAACACACGGACTCAGAGGACTGAAGGTGAGTGCGTTTAGCGCTAAATAGAGGGTGGGCTTAGAGCCACTCGTTCCATACCAGTTACTTGGTCTTGTGCAGCCCACTTATATTAATGCAGAGACGCGCTTTCTCTACCCCTACTTTAGCCACACTCTAAGGGCTCAGCTCTGTTGTACTGTCCCGCCGATCCCTCATGTGGCCTCTAGCATATGACCAATAGGTGAGTAGGGAATTAAACATGTGTGTCCATAAACGTTTTTTCAGATCACAGTGGGAGTTTGTTACTACGTCTAGAAAGTTTCCATCTGGTGTCTGCACAAAAGACCTGCCTAGTACTCGACACACTATAGGCAGGCATTCATATTAAGACTGCTGCATTTTTAACAAGAAATCTCTATACCAATGTTTTTAAGTCACCACCTTCACTAATCACAGTCCTAGTCACAGTTTCAGTTATTGTGTGTGCTCTTCACCTTGTACATTGCACGCTCAATACACTTGGCATGCGGTGGATGTGTAAAATCACTCCCAGTACCACCAGCATGTCAGAATATATATATTTTCTCCCTGGCAATGTTGTGACTTGCATATCTGTACTGAATATAATTGCTGTTTCCTTATCCTTTCTCTATGTATAGGCATAGGAGGATCCACTAAGGTAACAAACACAACACATATGATACTAGCATGTTGTTGTTTTCACTTTGGTCCTGAAGAATCGCGGTTAATAGACCCTTAGCGAGAAACATGTTGACCACATGCACTTCTAGCCTCTTCTAGGGTAACACAACCTAAATCAGTTGACACCTAGGAAGCTAGCCCCACCTTTTAACTGTAGCCAGGGGACCCCCAGAATAAAGTTCATTCCGGTACCCCTTGCTACATTTTAACCATCTTACCACAGGAATACACCATCCTGCCCACATACCCCCACTTCACCACAAGGCAGTTGGAAAAAAGATCTCCGCCAAAGAGCCCCTCTTTGAGGTGAGCCCGCCGGGGGTTGCACCGCCTCCCCGACGAGGAGCAACCGCCGATGATGAAGCATGACACTCTCCGGGGTGTGTGAGGCAACTACATCCAACATAATGGATGCCCCAGGGTATCATTGGAACACCCTTGGTCACGCCAGGTAAAACCTTCCCTACTTCCTCATCTCTCTCCAGGAACAGTGCAGCAATCCCCCCTTTGTTTGTATCTCTAGTACTCAGTACGGACACTAAGCTGCTACTGGACCTTCCACCATCTTGAGTGGTAAATAGTGTCCTCTCGCCTCCCTTCTTTTGAAATCTACTCGTGCACGGTGCAACCGTGGGAGCTCTCATATGGTGGGTTAGTCTGTTCAAATCCCCCAAAGACTTGAGCCCACACTATAGTGGTGGCTCACACCCGGTCCATAGCCGAATCCGGCGTGGGACCTTCCCTCACTCTCTCCAGGGTGTGCTTCTAAAGAAAACCACCCTTACTTCACCCCTCACTTCTATTCCCTACCTTCTGTGAAGGACTCCACCACACCGGGACCAGTCCTATTAGACCTCACCACCATGGAGGGGCAGGGACTGAGTTTTGGTGAGGAGGATGCAGCAGCCATAATGAGGACACCTTCTCTTTTTGGCATCGATATCAAACCAGGAACAAGCAGCAACACCACCGAGTGGCAATCCCTGTCAGACCTCAAACGGGAGTGGATTAGGGTAACAATTCATGGAACAATGATGGCTCAATATTTCAAAGCTAAAATTGCACCCAACGGATTGATCGTCAAAAACTTCCCAAGAATATTCTGGGAGGACGGACAATTTAAAGTGGAATGGTCACAGGTCTCGTGGAAGTGTACCCACGACCTTCTCATCCTTATAGTCAATACAGCTAAACGACTAGCAGACGCACTTCTAGTCAAAATACAAGCAGCGGAGGCTGCTCTGAAGACTGCGGTACAAAACCCGGGCTTCAAAACAAAATTGGCCGAGATCAACAAAGAAATGGCTGAACATAAGGAGTATCTTATGAACCAGAAGGTAGCCAAATTGCAAAAGGACATCAAAAAATTCTCAAAAGAGAAAGTCTACCCCTATTTAAGGGATGACTATGTCCCCCCGGGTACTAGCTACAGTTCAGATTCTAGCACGACTTCGTCAAGGAGGGGCTCAAATAGTGGCTCGGACAGCAGCGGGGACAACAATCCTGCACAGATGCCCCCCAGAGCAAAAAGAGGCAGGGGACGGGGGCAGCATAACTTCCCCAATTACCAAAATCAGGGGCAACCTATAGGTCCCCCGTTCTGGCAATACCCACAATTCCCCCACTTCCAACCTCCTTTTGCAGCACAATACCCTCCATTCTATCCCCCCCAAAACCCTTCACACCCTCCTTTTTTAGGCAGAGGTTGGGGCAGAGGGCGAGGGCAAAAAAGAGGGAACACAGCAGAGAAAAGGGTCCAATGGGAGGACACACGCCCCCAAGGGATGGATACGAGGAGCACGAGCTGGTCAGGACAACAGTAAGCTTGGTGGTCAATTTATCGGATCGCCACCTTACTCAAAGAGAGGAAGAAGTCCTGCAAAAAGGTTTGGACTTTGTTCCAACGCCCAGGATCGATCCGTTCCAACAAACCAGGGAACTCAAAGCCTTTTTCAGAAAAATAAGGTTGAAAACCTTCTTTGAAGGGAAACCCAGTGAACCTACGGAAGATTCTGGACTTCACAATCCCTCAACCTTTACACCTCATAATGGAATGGTCCCTAACGAAGTGTTGACGTTCGAACAAGCAGTACTGAGAGACATCAATAAACTTAACCGGCAGATACCACACTCAAACATCTCTAAAAATGAGTTGGCTGTACTCAAATCACTGGCAAATGACCCCTTAATCACAATCAAACAGGCAGACAAAGGGGGAGCCACAGTTCTAATGAATACTGTGGATTATGAGTTGGAATGTACCAGACAACTCAGTGACCAGAGATACTACACTCCAATCACTAATGACCCGACCACACGACTACAGACCAAGATCACAAGCCTGATTACAAGCGCTGAATGTGATCACTGGATCAGCAGAAAGGAGGCAGAATTTCTCATGAAAAAGGACCCTAGGGTACCATATTTCTACATCCTGCCCAAAATCCATAAAGCCACTAGGCCAGTACCAGGGAGACCAATTGTCTCTGGGATAGACTCTGTGTTGGAGCCCCTCTCACAATTTTGTGACCATTTCCTTCAACCCCTGGTGAAAAGCATTCCCTCTTACATTCAGGACACTACGGATGTTCTAAGAATACTGGATACAGTCCAGGACACAGGAGAGATTGACCTTCTGATTACCCTAGATGTTGAAGCCCTCTACACGAACATCCCCCAGAGGGCCACTCTAGAGGTAATTGAGGAAAGACTGGGTCAAGAGCCTTGGAGCTCTAACACTCCCCAAACCTTCATCATGGAGTGCGCCACTCTAGCCTTGACGGAAAACTATTTTGAATATAGAGGCAAGTTTTACCACCAGACCCAGGGGACTTCTATGGGCAGTACCTTCGCCCCCTCGGTGGCCTGTCTATATATGGCTAAATTTGAGGGTACTCATATACACCATGAGTCTAATCCCTTTCTGAATAACATCAAAATGTGGAAACGCTTCATTGATGACATCCTGATCCTGTGGAGCGGTCCACCGACCTCACACGAACGTTTTCTGGTATGGGTCAACACACTAAACCCTCACCTACACTTCACCATGGCGTCCTCACCCCATGAAATTGCTTTCCTTGATCTAACTATCAGATTGGAAGCAGGTTCCATAAGCACCACCATGTACCGTAAACCTACAGACCGTAACAGCCTACTGCACTACAAGAGTCACCATCCAAGGGCCTTACGTACCAACCTGCCCTTTGGCCAATTCTTACGAATTAGGCGTAATTGTAGCGCTGTGTCTGATTACAAGAAGGAATCCGCAATTCTCTCAAGGAACCTACTTGACAGGGGCTATCCCAAGAGTGATGTTCTCAAAGCAAGGAAACGGGCCAGAAATAATAACCGAGAAGCCCTTCTTGAACGGCAGGAGAGAGTCCCTGTTGAGAACCAACCGATCACCTGTGTAACCACATTTACCCCTTTGTCCAATAAAATCAGGAACACGATTAAACATCACTGGGGCATACTCAACACAGGTGACATGACCCTAGAGGAACCCAGGTTTGCCTTCAAGAGGTCACAAAATTTGAAAGACATCTTGATTAGCACCAGGCCAAAACATGTGAGGAAAGAAACCCAACTAACCTTATGGCATTTACCCCCCGTGATGGGCCACTACCCTTGTGGCATGTGTGGGGTAGGCAGATACACCTTGACTCTTAAAACCATACAACTCTCCGAGACCTTCAAATGGGAGCTCAGGCAACACACAAATTGCAACACATCACACTGTGTATATTTGCTCTTGTGTCCGTGTGGCTTACAGTACATAGGGATGACAACCCGCCCCATCAAGACTCGCATCATAGAACACCGCAGCAATTTTCGCTGCAAAAAGACCCACACTAAAATGTGTAAACATTATGTGGAATCTAACCATGATGAGAATTCTATGAAGTGGGTAGTTTTGGAATCCAGTCCCAACTGCCCGACAAAAGCCCTTTTCAACAAGGAACAGAGATGGGTGCATCGATTGTCTTCTGATAAACAGGGGCTCAACGAAGACATTCCCTGGCACTCATTATAAACTCTGAAGTCCCCCCATGAGACACCGTTACCAGCCACATTCCCGTGACAAGAGATCTGACATAGGCACTGACTACAAACCGACCCAACTCGGGGTCACTCCCACCCTCGTCAGTGCCACTGCTGACCTTAACACACTCACTGCCATTGGTCCCCCACCACATGTGCACCTTGATCCAACTACACATATGGATCCAATTCAGTCACCTGCAGATTTTTGTATAGGTTGGATAGTCTTTGGTCCCCTCACACCATGGCCGCCTTGGGGCCACATGAACTCATACAGTCATCTGCAGCTCTGTGCTCCAGTTATTCCTGGGGCCCCTCACACCATGGCCGCCATTTGTCTAAATGTACCAGCCCGGTCTGTACCGACGAGAGTTGTACAGTTAATGGATAGTCACAATAACCCCTACCGCCATTTCCATCTATGCCCCAGCCGCGTTTTAAGCTGCACAAAGGTCCCTCCAATTGAGGCTCTGCAAAGCTATAACAACGGTGTTTAACACAGGGCACTAGCAACTCCGCTATTTCCAAACCATCTTAAGATGGCCGCCACACAATCGGCTTCGCACATGTGACCTTAGGCAGGGGGCGGTGACCAGACTTGGCGCGCAGGTCTTCCGGTGTTGTTTAAATAACCCTCGCCGCCGAGCTCACACATCTACTCGAGCTCGGCGGCAATGGGTAGGTCACAACACACGGACTCAGAGGACTGAAGGTGAGTGCGTTTAGCGCTAAATAGAGGGTGGGCTTAGAGCCACTCGTTCCATACCAGTTACTTGGTCTTGTGCAGCCCACTTATATTAATGCAGAGACTCGCTTTCGCTACCCCTACTTTAGCCACACTCTAAGGGCTCAGCTCTGTTGTACTGTCCCGCCGATCCCTCATGTGGCCTCTAGCATATGACCAATAGGTGAGTAGGGAATTAAACATGTGTGTCCATAAACGTTTTTTCAGATCACAGTGGGAGTTTGTTACTACGTCTAGAAAGTTTCCATCTGGTGTCTGCACAAAAGACCTGCCTAGTACTCGACACACTATAGGCAGGCATTCATATTAAGACTGCTGCATTTTTAACAAGAAATCTCTATACCAATGTTTTTAAGTCACCACCTTCACTAATCACAGTCCTAGTCACAGTTTCAGTTATTGTGTGTGCTCTTCACCTTGTACATTGCACGCTCAATACACTTGGCATGCGGTGGATGTGTAAAATCACTCCCAGTACCACCAGCATGTCAGAATATATATATTTTCTCCCTGGCAATGTTGTGACTTGCATATCTGTACTGAATATAATTGCTGTTTCCTTATCCTTTCTCTATGTATAGGCATAGGAGGATCCACTAAGGTAACAAACACAACACATATGATACTAGCATGTTGTTGTTTTCACTTTGGTCCTGAAGAATCGCGGTTAATAGACCCTTAGCGAGAAACATGTTGACCACATGCACTTCTAGCCTCTTCTAGGGTAACACAACCTAAATCAGTTGACACCTAGGAAGCTAGCCCCACCTTTTAACTGTAGCCAGGGGACCCCCAGAATAAAGTTCATTCCGGTACCCCTTGCTACATTTTAACCATCTTACCACAGGAATACACCATCCTGCCCACATACCCCCACTTCACCACAAGGCAGTTGGAAAAAAGATCTCCGCCAAAGAGCCCCTCTTTGAGGTGAGCCCGTCGGAGGTTGCACCGCCTCCCCGACGAGGAGCAACCGCCGATGATGAAGCATGACACTCTCCGGGGTGTGTGAGGCAACTACATCCAACATAATGGATGCCCCAGGGTATCATTGGAACACCCTTGGTCACGCCAGGTAAAACCTTCCCTACTTCCTCATCTCTCTCCAGGAACAGTGCAGCAATCCCCCCTTTGTTTGTAACAAATGTTACAGTATCACCAGAACAGAATTAGAGAGGAACATGATCATGAACAGAGACGTATGAGAGACACGAAAATGAAAGTACTAGTTGCCCAATCTGTTCCAGCTGACGGTCATAAAAAGGGTACAGCACCGCCAGGTCAATCCGCAGCTCCCGTTAAAGGGAACTGCAACTGTTGTAAGCAGCCAGGACATTACATAAATGAGTGTTTGGTTTTGAAACACAATATTGCTTCAGGCAAAACGAAAGAGAGACCACGGCCACCTAGACAGGAACACGTTCCACAGAATATTCCACAGAACACGCAACCTCCACAGCAAGCACAGCAGACAGTAGCTGTGCCCCAACCCCAGCCTTTTGCTGCCACGCAACATGTCACACAGCAAATGTACCAGTATGCACAGTCAGATTATCCCGACTATCAGCAGTACACATGAAACAGCCTAGAGAGGAAGGTTGGCTTGCCCCTCATCGAGGTTCCTGTAGATCAAGATGGTCCCTATGTACATAGTCAGGTATTAGGGAAAGACAGAAAATTTTTGATTTACACAGGGGCGAGCAGAACTACCATTAGTCATGACGAGGTTCCAGGGGCACCCCTCTCAGGCTCACAGAATGTTTCCCTGGGTTTTTCAGGAAAGCCTATTGTTAATGAAGTGTCAAAGCCAGTTTCCCTTGAAATTGGTCCATTGTCCCGTACTACAGACTTGTTACTTACGAAAGCATGTCCTGAGAATCTGCTTGGTATTAAAACGTTGAAAGCACTAGGTGCTGTAATATGTTGTTCTCCGGAAGGAGTAAGATTGTTCCTACGTGACTTTAAGGGCCATTATGTGTTGCGAGATTTTGATCCAAGATTGCAGAACGTACCAAAACATTTATGGGCACAAGGTCCAACTGATGTAGGTTGTATGCACATTACACCGTATCGTGTCACTCTCAAGCAAGGAGTTGTACTGCCCCGAATTCGACAATACAAATTGCCACCCAAGGCTGTAACAGCCTTACTGAAGATTATTGACGAGCTCATTGCCCAAGGAGTAGTTATTGAAACTGACTCCAATGTATGTAATTCCCCGATCATTCCGATTCTTAAACGAACTGACCTGAATGCACCACCAGTCTACCGATTGGTGATTGATCTTCGTGAATTGAATAAATGCATTGTTCCACAGTACCCGGTAGTGCCAGACATTTCTTCTCTTTTGACGGCTATTGATTCCGAAGCAGCGTTCTTTACTGTAATCGATCTCAAGAACGCTTTCTTTAGTGTCCCCATTCATCCTGAAAGCCAGTATTTGTTCGGATTCTCTTTAAATGGCCAAAGCTTCAAATTTGCACGTGCACCTCAAGGGTTCACGGAAAGTCCTGGCATCTATAGTCAAGCGCTGAAGAGACAACTAGACAGTATCCACATGCCTGCTGACACTGATCTGCTCCAGTACGTCGATGATCTATTGATCACAGCACGGACCGAACGTGACTGCGAGCGCGCGTCACTGACTGTCTTGTATTTCTTGGCCGAAAAGGGGCATAAAGTGTCCCCTTCGAAGCTACAATTCTGTGCCCAGCAAGTGGTATATCTCGGGCACTTGCTGTCCAAATGGGGGAGACAGCTGACACCAGACCGCATTCAGTTAATCGCACATCTGCCACAACCCAAGACACAAAAGGAGGTACGGGCCTTTATTGGCCTCACTTCTTACTGCAGACAATGGATCCCTCAGTATGCATATCTAGCGAAGCCACTCGTATCGTATTCAAAAACTTTATTCGATACATAAAATGAATCATAAAAGTATTGAACAAACAAATCATCTTGCCTTTAGAAGAAAAGCTAAGTTGAAAAACACATTTATACCAATAATTTTAAAAAGACTAATTTGAAAACACAGTAATGCCAATAATTTTAAAAAAGACATGATAATGACAGAAAATCCAAATAAGCTTTACAGTATAAAATTTTATAAATTTCTATGCATGTGGTGCTACCCATAATTCTTCCTAATCTTGAGTGAGATTCTGATAAAATTTAACATTGCACAACAGATTTCCACAGAAGATAGTGATGACAAATATTCGTAACCTTCCTTATAAGTGCAAGGTTGCCTACCCTTCAAGATTGGTTTGATAAACCGGAGTCTTGGCTCTTTATACAAGGAGCAAAAAAGGACCAGGTGTAAGGTACTCTGCCTATCCCTGTTGTTACAGGGACAAGGGGGCAGTCTCTCACCCCAACCCCCTTGTTTAGGAAAAGCAAGTAAAAAATGGAGAATCTCCAGTCTAAACCTTGTTAAAAGGAATCGCCATTGCACATTAAGGGTAAATGTTAAATAAAACTGAGGTTGTGGTTTACAGGCATAAGAAATGAATGTGTCAGTTATATTATCCCTAGAAGGCTGGTTCACTGACTTCAGGTACTTTGTCTTTATGTCCATCTTATAATTCCCCTCGATTTTTCCAGGGCTGTAAAAATAAGAACCAAGTTCAATTTTGTTCAACATATTAGAGACATAAGACAACCAGGGGATCTGTTTTGAGTTTTCTAAAGCCATGCAATCAGTAATGATTTCTTTGGTTAGTTGCAGGTCTTCAGATTGCCAGATTTTACCCCATAACAGTAAAGGAGACATGCGGATTGTATCGGAAACGCTAACCATACCAATTTCATTATGGCAGAAAGTGTTTGAGGTGCTTTTTGGAGCTGACAAGACCCTTTTTATAAAGTTATTCTCCACCACCTGTATTGCGGCAGGCGTTTCAGTCCCCCACACCCCTGCCCCGTAGGTAGCTAAAGGTAAGCATTTTGAGGTATAAAGGGTTCTGAGATGCATGATGTGCTTTTGCCCCAATTTACTACAGAAGCGGAAGATACCCTCTATCGCCCTTGTCATGTTCTGGGCTCGGACCTTCATTACCGGTGTCCAACTTAGTTTACTATCAAACAGATTACCAAGATAGTTGAAATTATCCACTTTCCCAATTATGCGGTTGTTTACCACGAACTTCCTAATAGACGACCCCTTTGGGCCACAAGACATTACGAAGGATTTTTCAAAATTTACCTTTAGATCTAAATCAAGCATGAATTTATTGAATGCATCTAAACACACTTGCATGCTGTTACCTGTCAATGTCATTAGGACAGTATCGTCCGCATACGAAAGCATAGGAATGCTTTTACCATTAATTTTTGGGAAATCACAGCCCTGATTTAATAGGTACTGTTCTAGTCCATTTGTATAAACCAAGAAGAGGAAAGGCGCCAAGATGCATCCTTGACGCACTCCTTCAGTAGAAGGTATTGATTTCGTAATTTCCCCTCCAGAGCCAAATCTGATGGACACATTTGTTGCTTCGTGTAACCTACGAAGCAGGGTCACTAGAGGTTCCTCAAAGCCCATGTCACTCATCATACTCCACAACTTGCTCCGGCAAACAGTATCGAAAGCGCTTGTCAAGTCCATGAAGGCCAGATGTATAGGAGATTTTTTGGCCTTCATATACTTGCCCAAGATCAGTGCCAGATTGAGGCACTGCTCATTTGTCCCCTTTCCACGTCTGAAACCATATTGGGAATCAACTATCAATCCAACAGAATCTGCCCAACTTTCCAATCTCGCCAAGATTACTCTGCCTAGAAGTTTGCATGCGGCATCTATTAAAGAAATCGGACGGTAACAACGAGGATCGGATCTATTGCCTTTCTTAAAGATTGGCACTACAGTTGCCTCCTTCCATGTGCCAGGGATGCGGCCAACCACTACAGCTTTGAAGACATTCAATAAAATGGGTGCCCACAGACTAATATTAGATTTAAAAAGATCCAAAGGGACAGCATTTGGGCCTGGGGCTTTTAATGATGCTCCTTTCCCTAGGGCTTCCTCAATCTCAGTCAATGTAATTGAAGAGCTGAGGGTCAAAGCCGAGGGAGATGATAGCACCACGTCCCCTGTCCCCTCATTGCTTGGCATTATTGAATAAGAATTAGGATTAAAAATCTTACTGAAGTGTTGAACCTATTGTTCAGCGGTGACCTGCATAGCTATAGCTTCATTGTTATTGCTCTTGAAAAGGGGACGATTAATAACCTCCCAAAATAGCCTGCTGTCTTTCAGTTCTGCTGCCTTTTCAAGATCATCCCAGGCCATGTCTTTCAGATCCTGCTTTCTTTTTATGATAGCATCTCTATAAGCCTTCCTACTGATCCTTACAAGCTCTTTATTTCTTGGCTTTTGAGACAGAGCTAATTTCAATGATCTATGTGTAGCAGAACACACGGGATCAAACCATCTAAAGGCCTTTTGGCCTCCCTTCCCTTTAGACTTTTTTAGGCACTGTCCTATATGGCAACACAACTTCTCAAAACTTTCTATGACCTTATGTGAGTCAGAACCTGCTAAACATGATTCTATTTCAGTTTTACAATTTACAACAATATCCTCTTCCAGCTTGGGCACGTTTATCTTCCCCCATTTCAGAGTAACACCCTGGTTTTTGTTATATTTGATAGGTTGTTCCCAGGACCTCATACAGTTGACAACACAGGAGGCAGCGACTTCGACTGTCCTCCCTTGGACTCAGGAACATACACAAGCTTTTGACGAATTACAGAAAGCCTTATGTCAAGCATCAGTTTTAGCGACACCATGTTACAGAAAACCTTTTACACTTTTTGTTACTGAACGCGATGGCACCGCATTATCTGTACTCACACAAGATCAAGCAGGACACCATAAGCCCTGCGCTTATTTTTCTAGTACATTGGATCCAGTGGCCCAGGCTCTGCCTGCGTGCCTCAAATCAGTTGCAGCGACAGCTCTAGCAATCAGACAAAGCGATTCCATAGTGTTAGGACATCCCCTGACCGTACAAGTTCCACACTCAGTGGAAGTTCTTCTGAACCGTACCCAGACTCAACACTTGACCATAGCAAGACTGACAGGATATGAATTGACATTGTTTCAGCCACACATAGACATCAGACGATGCAACACATTAAACCCTGCCACATTGTTACCCTCGAGCATAACTGATCCAACACCACATGATTGCGTAGAAGTCATCAATACTGTAACGAAGCCCAGACAAGACTTGACAGACATTGCATTACCCGACCCCGACCTGACACTTTACGTGGATGGTTCATGTATGAGAACAAACACAGGAGAGTTAGTGGCCGCCTATGCAGTGACCACTGAAACTGAAGTCATAGAAACACATCGTATTGACACCTTGTCTGCTCAAGCAGCAGAGCTCATCGCTCTGACCCAAGCCTGTATACTAGCTAAGAACAAGAAAGTAAACATATACACAGATTCACAGTATGCATTCGGAGTCGTTCACGACTTCGGTATCCTCTGGCAAGAGAGAGGTTTCTTAACTTCTCACGGCGCCAAGATACAGCATGGTCCCCTCATTCAAGCTCTGTTAGACGCCATACACTTACCTGTATCCATTGCTATCATGAAGTGCAAAGCACATACTAAAGCCACCAACACTATTTCTCAGGGTAACGACCTGGCAGATCGAACAGCTAAACTCACAGCTCAGACAGACATTCCAACGGACATGACAAAGACTGACGTAATATCACAGACACATTGTATGACAGTGAAGGATCCCATTCTAGACGTACTCGACATACAGACACATGCTACTCCCGACGAAATCAAGAAATGGACTGAACAAGGAGGGATCCAGACAGATCAGGGATGGATGACGAAGGGAAGAGCCACATGGTTCCTCCCCGACTCTATGGTTCAAGTAATCATTAACACTGCACATAGTCCAGCACACTTAGGAGAAAAAGCCATGTTAGACAGCATTCAAAACCTCTGGTTCAATAAACATTTACGAGCAGCAGCAAAACAGAAAGTGCGTACCTGCATGATCTGTTGTCAGTTCAATCCAGGCAAAGGTGTTCCCGTGGAACAAGGTGGATTCCATCCTCCTGACCATCCTTTTGTAGTCCTCCAGATGGATTATATCCAGATGGACAGATGTAGAGGTTTTAAATATGTCCTCGTAGTTGTATGTGCTCTTTCCCGATGGATGGAAGCATATCCAGTCCCAGATTACACTGCCGCGACCACTGCCAAGCAGTTGGTTCGTGAATTCTTCCCGCGATATGGCTTGCCCCGTGTCGTATACTCAGATAATGACAGCCATTCTCGTCCGAGCTCATGAAGCAGGTTTAACTCCTGTTAGGTTACCAGTGGAGGTTCCACTGCGTACGACACCCTGAAGCAGCTGGTCTCGTAGAGAGACATAATCAAACCCTGAAAACACGCTTAGCCAAGATCTGTGCAGAAAAAGGTGTAGATTGGATAGTAGCTTTGCCAGTTGCCCTCTTCTATATGCGTATGGTTGCTCATTCTAGAACCGGACTATCTCCTTATGAGGTGGTTTTCGGGCGGCCTCCCAATATGTGGGGTACGCCTATGCCTCGTAGAATAACAGATGTTGACTGTAATATGCTGACAGATTACCTAGCTTCCTTGATGTCTGCACTACAATCATGTCGTTCACAGGTTGCAGCTGCCTTCCCGGACAACACCCAAGTAAAATCGCACAAAGTCGTTCCGGGGGATCTGGTGCTTGTGAAGAACTTTGACCGTTCAAGTCCGCTGGAGCCGAGGTGGAAACAGCCTAAGTTGGTTTTGATGACGACGAGGACTGCGGTCAAGCTGGAAGGAAGAAAAGGGTGGCTACACTCGAGCCATGTTAAAAAATTTAAACGGACTGTGTCCAGACATTTCGGTTAAAGACTGCCCCCTTTCGGACTTTGACTCTAAACTTCCCTTGATAGAGAAAACTCCTCAACAGGAGTACCGTTCCAAGGTAAGGTCTAGTAAGTCAGACAGCGTTTAATTGTTTAAGTCCCCCTCGGGTGAAGCGGTTAGACAGGTTTCTGACATGTAAAAGATAGACCCAAGTAGTCAGAGAGATAGGCGTATCAAGAAGCGAGAACAATACTGTAAAAATGTGCACAGTCAATGTGTAATTGCTTTGATTTTCATGTTTCTCCTGAGTCTTACGATCATATGTATAAGTTTAATGCTACATATTTTTTTCCCTCTTGATTCACGTGTATATGTTTCTTCTAATGACACTGTAGAGCACTCTTTTAGTGACCTACCCCCACATGAACTTTCCTATCGATTAGCAATGCGCAACAATACATTCATTCGTATGTTACACCATACTCATCAGGCCAGCAATGCCACCAATTGCTGGGTATGTGGCCGACTCCCGCCTTATCAGAAATACAAGGGAGCTCTGCCTCTCTTTCCTTATCCGTTCACACATAATGGTTCATGTGGTGCATGGTTTACTTTAATGTCCTCCTTAGACAGTAAGTCCAAAGTTTCCCAAGGCAATTGGATTTGGGGGAACCTGAATATAGTCATGAATAAAGCATGTTTCCCAGACGCAGGCGGTCTTCCCCAAAGGAAAGGGACCGATTTAGAAAATGAAGTGTATAAATTAGTTAATTTTACCCTCAATCTTATGATCCTGAACGTCCAGTCCGAGACTAATTCGAACTTGCCGTTTATTACAGTTTTGCCAGTGAAAGGTGAATTATGCGTCAGAAAGAATGGCTCAGTACATCTAGGACACAGTGATTGTAATACTGTGGTTGAATTCAGTGACAAAGGCAAGTCTACTTTCAAAGCTTCTCGCCATTCTTATTTCATTTGTGGTCACACTGCTTATGTACATCTGCCCCCTGATTGGGATGGGACGTGTTACATTGCGTTCCTGTTGCCACCTGTTTTTCTAGCTCCGCCTGATTATCATAGGAATTCACGGCTTGTGAATGTCAGACATAGAAGAGACCTTCCTCCTGTTATTGATGATTCTGGTTCTACATGGGATTATGTTAAAGGATATTTCTGGTTCATAGGTCCTGTCCAGAACAGTAAGACAATACGCAGGTTAACGAGAACACTTGAAGTGGTAGTGAACGAAACTACTTTTGCTTTAGGTAACCTGACCGAAGAGCAATCTGCTATGAGAATTGTTGTTCTTCAAAATCGCCTTGTCCTTGACGTCATCCTGGCCGATAGGGGCGGGGCTTGTAGAGTCATCGGATCCAGTTGTTGCGTGTTTATTCCTAATAATGCGCCGTCCGTGTATAAGGCCATCACACGGCTTCACGAAATTGCTCACCTGATTCACCAGAATCCAGGCTCCTGGACTTGGTCCAGTTGGCTCTGGAGTGTGATATCCGCTTGGGGATTGAAATTGCTATCAGTCCTAGGAATAATATTGGTCATGGTATTCAGTTGTTGTCTCTGTCTGCAATGTGGGCCAGCGATTTGCGGCTTGTGCGCCACAGCCTGTATTCCAGGTCCAAGTTCCCGTTCCCGAATGATAAAAGATGAACAAATGATGTTATATGAACAGATAGATGGTCTTATGAATATAGATATATCTTAAAGGGTTTGGTAGGGGCCAAGGAGGGAATGAGGTAATAGAAATTTCCAGGTAACCAATGTGTCCCCCACTCGCACCCTATCCATGCACCCATGTTCCTTGTATGTCGTGTAACTTCTTTTTTGTGCCTGCTAGAAAGACGCAAATACATTTGCGTCCAACGTTAACATGTCAGCTATCCAGCCATGCATAAATATCCTGTTAATTAGGCTTCTAGGCCTATGGTGCCAACGTCTTTACATGGTGCACTTTCACGTTTTCGTCCACGTTTTCTGGCCCAGTCGAGTTAGGCCCCTAAACGAGGCTCCGAGTTCTTTTCTCCCTCTGAATGCTGCCGTTAGGTATGCATCCCTGACCTCTGCCTTACTTCCTGCCTCAGACGAGCGGTGCCCGGCTCGGCCTGGTTCGCTTGCCAAGATGATGTTTTACCTACAAGTTATCTGCTCAGCCTCCTCGAAAACACATTCCAGTCTAGTGAAATAGGTAAACATATTCCCGGCTGCAGAGCAAAGGGCCCTGCCTCCCTGCCTTCCTGTCTCCATGTAAGTAATTTACTGCTCCCGTCACTATGGTAGGCCCATGGCCCCCGCACTCTACATGAAGATCCGTATGCACGCACTAGCATTCAGTGTTGAACGGCCCCTGCCCGAGAAACCTTTGACTCCAGACACTACTTCCTCAAAACATACGATATCAGATATGCTACAGGTACAGGTCGTTTTGACACTCCAGACATTTGTCTCCTCTACTCGTGCAAAAGTCATAGCCCCCAGCTTTCCCCGGTTACACGTCATGCCCAGCTGCGCGCGCATATAGGTAATAGGTTTCTGCTGATTCTGCAACTTTCTCTATGCATCCACCCACTTGTGACGTTTTATGTGACGATTCTCTGACATGTCCAGTGCACGCCCATGTGTACGCCTTCTTACACGCCTCCTGTTACGCACATGTGTTCTTATCACCTCTCTTTTCACCTGTTACGCCTACTGTATTCACTTCCATGTATACTGTTTTACTATATATAATGTGTGATGCTAATAAAATGTTGAATGTCCCTTCCTGAACCTGAGTGGTGATGGAACCCGATGTCCAATGCTTCGAAGCATTATATTAAAGCCCGTATGACTCAGATACCACGGACTCTGCCTCTCATTTGAGCTATCCTTATGACTTGTAATTATATGGCCAAAACAGATACGGTAATATACAATTTACCACACCTCGCTGGGCTTAGGTAGAGGTAAATTCAGACATCAATAGGGTTACATTAGTCACTTTTCTCACCTTACTCTACTCGTAGTTTAGTAAAGGATCCCTTCCCTGATCGTACAGTGCACTTACGTTCAATTAGTACAATTTTCACATTTGCTCATGGTTGGTTTCCCTGACACTATAGCTGCTCAATGTTAAGAATGATCTGGAGTGGGTTTATAAGTGAGATATCAGTTCTTCCCCCGCATTGAGGCCGTTAGGTGATTTTGTCTGGAGTTCAATTATATATCTGGATTCCAGACGTCTTAGCCTTTTCTTATAGTCTCCCCCCAAATATCAATTGGGATGCAGTCCAGACAGAAGAAGGATAGCAGGTTTCTATTGCTGTTATGATGGGCAGCATAGTGCCGGGCCACGGGATAGTTTTCATCTTTATTCATGATGGCCTGTTGATGTTCCAACACTCATTTCTTTACTGCGTTCCCTGTACTGCCCACATAACGATAGCCGCAAGGGCATTCCAGGCAGTATACTACCCAGGTCGTGGAACATGTCATGAATTTGGTGATCTTGGTCTTAGAGACACTATCTTATTTTATGTGACTTCAAATCATTTATGGCTTGGTAACCGAAATAAATATATATATTGGAGGAGGAGCTCCATGACGCCATCATGGGTGCGGTCTATCCACCACCTGTAAGCCATCTGACCCCCACCTGTAAGCCATCTGACCCCCAGAGCGAGCGTGGAGTTCGTGGAACCGGCACTGAAGATAGCTATTGGAGGCATGAAACGCGTATGCCTGAGCGTTTCAGGAACTACTTAGCACCACGCGCAAAACAAAAATCAATAAAGCAACTTGCCTTCACCCTCAGAGTTGTGTCGCGCTTTTTTCCTTTCTGGGAACAGGCATTGGACATTATATATATATATATATATATATATACAGCAAGGCGGCTCCCTTTTCCCTCCGTTAGGCGCTGCTTGGTTCTGGTCGCGTTACTCCTGCGGTCGAGCCAGACCGCTATAAATTCAACAGGTTTCCCCAGCAAGGGGAAGATGGAGTCGGGGGGGCGTGGCTTGGTAAGCCACGATGGTGGCGGTGTTCTGCTGAGGCTCCGCGATCGGGCTCGCATCCTGCCCATTTCCAGGGATCGCCGTGAGCCTCAGCCAAAGCAACGGCAACTGACAGACGCGGCAGCACCGGGGGCTTCACCCGAAGGAGTCGTGACCGCTGCTGAAGTGCGGTATCGACAGGAAGAAGCTTTGTCTGTCGGGGCGAGGAGCCGGACCGCAAGATGGCGGCCGCGCCCCCGGCCACCTAGACCCTGAGTGTCCGCACCCCCGCAGCCGGTCCGGAGACCCCGGGGACCGCGCACACATCGAGGCGGCGGAACTCCTACCAGGTCGGCGTCCCTGATTTTTGAAGGCTTGTGCGACACGGGACTCGCCGAGACGACTGCGCATCGGTGCACAAGATGGTGGACGCCAGCCCGGAGCCTCGCCCCACCTACACCTCTGCCCGACTGGTTGCCGGTCTGGCCGCTGGGCACTGAAGGACGCCAGCCAGCGCTCCACCGTCGCGGCGCCCGGATCCTACTGCAGCGGAGCAGCTCCTGACGAGCGGTGAGTGCCGGCTCCCCCCCTCCCCCCCGGGGGCCCCCACCACTACCTCCACAGCGACCTCCGGACCCTCCCTGAGACCCCCAGCGGTCATCCCACATCCACGCCATGGGCCGGGGACCGAGGCTGCATTGACCCCCCTGGCGCAGCGGACAGCACTACCACTCGAGCTGCCTGACCTCGGCATGGCGCCCGGAGAGGCCTAGGAGCCTCGCCCCACCTGCATCTCTGCCCGACTGGTTGCCGGTCCGGCCGCTGGACACTGAGGGACGCCAGCCAGCGCACCACCGTCGCGGCGCCCGGATCCCTCTGCAACGGAGCGGCGCCTGTCGAGCGGTGAGTGCCGGCTTCCCCCCCTCCCCCCTGGGGACCTCCACCACTGCCTCCACAGCGACCTCCGGGGCCCCCCCTGAGACCCCCAGCGGTCATCCCACATCCACGCCACGGGCTGCATTGACCCCCCCTGGCGCAGCGGACAGCACTGCTACTCGAGTTGCCTGACCTTGGCATGGCGCCCGGAGAGGCCTAGGCGCCGAGCCTGGCCCGGGCTTCCCTACAGCAGCGACGGTGGTAACCCGCCCTCCGGGACACGGCGGAGTCACACCGCAACAGGAGCAGCACCTCACCACCACGGTCCCACGGGAACACACTTTACCTCGACCCCCGCCACGGACTGTTCACGGCTTTGGGGGAAGGGGTGTGCAGCTGGCCCCATACCACGTCCATAGCCTGCTGCCTTGGACCCGCGCAGGCCCTGCCACCGAATCGGGGGACCCCGAGCGAACCCCGGGGGCTCTGACTGCCACAAGAGCCTGCTTGCTCGACCCCCATAGGAGTGACCCTCGACCCAACTACCCGTGGCCCCCGGACCCCGAGACGCCGCGGTGCCCTCTCCTACAGCCCAATGGGGAAACCAAGGGGCACGCAGGTGACCGCCGTCCCTGAAACGGCCATCGAGAACATGCCGCACACAAGGACATGGACTCAGGCGAACACGCCGACCGCGGATCCCACGCTATCAGCGAAACTGGATCAGGTGCTGGCGGCTATCGAAATGTCCCGGCTCTCTATGGAGGAACGTCTAGGCACCCTGACGACGGACATCAACCTAATACGCGACGATCACCGCAAACTGGTGGACAGAGTGAAGGAAGGAGAGCGGAACGTGGCGGCGCTTCAGCCCACGGTGAAGACGCAAGAAGCAGACATGAAGGAAGTCTTGCGCCGAGTAGCGGCCCTCGAGGAGCGCACCGTTGATTTGGAAGGGCGCTCAAGACGTTGCAACATCCGCGTCCTGGGTCTGCCGGAGGGTATTGAGAACTCGGACCCGCTGACCTATATGGAATCATGGACCAGGTCGTTTACCCCCGAATCGGAGCGGTCAGCGTTCTTCTCCATCGAAAGGGCACATAGGGTCCCAGCCCGGAAACCCAAACCGGGCCTGCCCCCACGCCCTATGCTGGCCAAGTTCCTGCATTTCCGAGACCGAGATGCGGTGCTCCGCGCGGCCCGGATGGCGGGCCCCTTGCAAGTGGAAGACCAGCAGATCATGGTGTTCCCAGACTACGCCCGCGAGATACAACAGCAACGCTCGACCTATCTGGAAGTTAAGAGGCGTCTCCGTGAAAATGGTCTTCAGTACTCCCTTCTGTTCCCGGCCCGCCTCAAGGTGCTTCATAACGGGAAATCCATATTTTTCACCACGGCGGAGGAAGCGCAGGACTGGGCGGAATTCCACTGTCCGCTGATCCCTAAGCCCGGTCCCCAGCGGAGACAAAACAATGACTCACGACGTACTAGAAGGCGAGGCATGAACCGCACCCGAACAGACAACTCCAAGAGTCAAGCGTCCTCACCCTCGGGCTCACCCGATCTCACGCAAATTATGCAGGAGCGACGGGATGCCCTACGGGCAGTGACTGAACTACACACTTCTCCTCCAGCGTCGGACCTGGAACACCAACCACACCTGTTCACCCCCGAGAAGGACCGGGACAGTGATGGCACGATGTCAGGATTTGGTCCGATTTCATCTCCCCTCCTTGCGGTGCACACCACGGACGCCACCCATGCAGGTCAACCAGGCACCTCTTCAGGATGAACAATCGGACGATTGCTGTATCCTCTTTTCCTATTGGCTGTTGATCACGCTATGCGTAGACTGCGCGCCGAAGAGGCATAGTTAGTTGGCTGTACATACACACGCGCGAATGCCATTTCTCCTACAACAGCCCGATTTGCGAACAGCCCAGCAGTAACGCACGCTACCACCCCCACAGAATTTTGTTATATTTCTCCCCTAGTGGGACACTAGTTTGGATATGCCACCTCCGGTGATATATCCCCGGCATTGGGACTGTTCCCCATTTTTGGTTCTACACGTTGTAGCCCCCGTTAGACCCTCCCCCACACATATGGCAGCATGGCGCGCAGGAGCACATACGAGACACAGGCCCACACGGTCCTTGGGAGGTACAAGGGTTCCCCACTCGCAAGCACGAAACCACAGCAATGGCGACTCCACAGTCAGATGTTAACGTTCTCACGCTGAACGTACGGGGCCTCCACACACCCAGCAAACGCTATTCTGTCTACTCTTACATTAAACGCATGTCAGCTTGCATAGCACTGTTACAAGAGACACACACCAACGCTACCGAACTGGCCCGATTACAGGCCAAATGGCGGGGGACCTTTTGCGCCACGACTTACTCAGCATTCGCTCGTGGCGCCTTAGTGTGGGTTAGGCCAGGCACCCCTTTTCGGACACTTAGACGGGTGGTTGACAGGGAGGGCAGATACGCATTGTTGGAGGGAATCTTAGACGGGCAAGGGGTCCTCCTGGGCAGCATTTACGCCCCTAACACCGAACAAGATAAATTCTGGGATCACCTCACAGTCGTCCTGGCCCAATTCACTGCCATCCCATGGATTTTGGGAGGTGATTACAATTGCACGCTGAACCCCGCTCTAGACAGATCACACCCCCCTCCCACAGGCTCCCCAACCCCCCGACAGGCGGAACTCTTCAGGGCCTGGACCACACACTGGGCACTCACCGACGCATGGCGACACTTACACCCGCTGGCCCGTGTCTATTCGTTCCACTCGATTCCACACAACCTTCGGGTCCGTTTGGACAGGTTCTTATGCTCCGCACTTATCCTCCCACGGGTCACGTCCTCGGACTATCTGGGTCGGATCCTCTCGGACCACGATGCTCACATCTTACGCCTGACCTGGCGCCCCCCACGCCCGCCGGTCCCCACCTGGCGCCTCCCTAAGGACTGCTTGTCAGACCAAGTCTTCAGGGACACGCACAAAACCAGTATCCAGGACTACTTCCTACACAACGCGGGTACGGCATCATCGGCGTTAATGGAGTGGGATGCATTCAAAGTGGTGGCGCGGGGGGAATGCATACAACAAATCGCGGGGGTTCGTCGCACACTAGAACAGACACTCCTCACGTCGGAACGGCGTCTGGCTACGCTTACAAAACAAACCGATGACTCGGAAGAGAGCGTCGCGCTCACGGCCGAGGCGAAATCGATATACCAGGCTGCTTGCGCCGATCTCCGGAAGTATAATTTTCGCGCCTATGCCTCCAGAGTACACAAAGAACGGGACAAAACGGGGGCACTGCTTGCCTGGATGGCACGACAGGACACCGAGACCAAGCCGATTACGGATATTATCAATCCGGACGGCATATTGGTGCGATCCCAGGCCGAGATTCTCCTAGCGTTCCAACGCCATTACGCACAGGTATACGAGGCCCCAACCCGCTACGCTCCATCGTGCGTGGATTGCTTCCTCGATTCGCTGACGCTGCCCACGATATCGGACGCTGACAAGCGCACGCTTGACGCCAAAATAACACCCTCGGATGTCACTCAGGCATTACGGGCCCTTTCCCGGAATAAAGCCCCGGGACTCGACGGCTTCCCACTGGAGTACTATTCGGCGTTCTCTACCCTGTTGGCTCCCCGAATGGCTCGGATGTTCGCAGCGGCTCTCCATCTGGGAGTGCTTCCTCAGTCACTACGGGAATCCGTTATCGTGACCTTCCCCAAACCTCACAGGGACCCGCTCCAGCTGGGGTCATATCGTCCTATCACGCTCCTCTCGGCGGACTGCAAGGTCCTCGGGAAGATCCTGGCCGACAGGTACACCCAGGTCATACGCCCACTGGTCCACCCTGACCAATGTGGGTTCGTACCGGGCAGGAACACCTCACAGAACATCCGCCGGGTCTTCCATGTACAGGATCAGGTTCGGGACAGATTCCCGCGCGCCGCTTGCCTGATCATGGACTTGGAAAAGGCGTTTGACACTCTCACCTGGCCGTACCTATTCGCGATCCTGAGTCGTCTCAACGTCGGCCCGACACTCATGGCATACACTCGCCTCCTATACACCGACCTAACCTCGCGAGTGCGGATTGGGAAACACATATCCTCTGCATTCGAGGTTCGCCGAGGCACGCGACAGGGATGCCCCCTATCACCCCTTTTATTCGCCCTGGCCGTCGAACCGCTGGCGGTTAGACTGCGTCAGGAGGGAACCCACTGGGGCATCCCGCTTGCGGACGATACGCATTGCGTCTCCCTGTACGCAGATGACCTCCTGATATATGTCCGAGATATAGAGGCAGATCTAACCCCCATAGGGATGGCGCTGACAGAGTTTGCGGACGCCTCAGGACTCCAGGTGAACTGGGACAAGTCCACGGTCTACCCATTCCACCCGCACTTACCGCCCCGAGACGTCGAGCTGGGAACCCGCAAGCTCTCGTGGTCCGCGGAGGCCCCTCGGTACCTCGGTGTCCGCCTGTACCACTCACCGGTGGACATCTTTGACGGCAACCACCGAAAGGTGCTTGCTAACCTACGCCCGACTGTAGCCTTCTGGAACAAGCTCCCGTTAGCCCCGATAGGACGGATAGCCCTGGCAAAAATGGTGATGCTCCCCCGACTTCTTTATCACTTCACAAACCTGCCGGTGGTACCGCCCAGATCTTTCTTTCGGGACCTCAACTCTCTGCTAGGCACCCTTATCTGGGGCACGAATCGACACAGAGTGGCCTTGAAAACCCTCCAACTCCCCACAACACAAGGCGGACTTGGAGCTCCTTCCTTCGAGTCCTACTTCCTGGCGGCACAGCTCCAATGGTTATCATATTGGACAGCGGACCGCTACACCCTGGAGACCACTACCCCGACCGGCAGAGTACCGACCCCGGAGCTCATCCGTCTCCTTCTCCCGGGCACCAAACCCAGACGGACATACCCCCGACAAGTCACGATAGCGCGCCAATGTATGATGCGGATCCACCGGATGGCCCCTAGTAGGACCCCATATTCCCCACTGCTGCCGCTGGTGGGCTGCCCCAGACAAGACTCCTATTTCTCGGCGCCAATGTTAGCTGAGTGGACCCGTTGCACTATCATGGATATGGAGTCGCTCTTTGAGGAAGGACAACTGAAGCCAATCACTCAGCTAGCTGCAGAATACGACCTCCCCCCAGGTCAATTCCTCAGGCACCGACAGCTGCTTGAGGGATTCCGTCCCCACCATAATCTTAGAGCAGGGGAACCAGAAGCGCACCCAGTAGTGCACACCATCCTACACATGGGAGTGGGTCGCCACCTGATCACCTGGTTGTATAAATCACTCCAGGAACTCTCACACGCCCCCCTGGCGGCCCTGCGGGCCACATGGGAGGAGGACATCGGTCGCGCACTACATGACTCGGAGTGGACCAAGGCGCTCGAGGCCCCGAAACGCGTCTCCAGAAATGCCAGATTTAAAAACATCCAATACTACATACTACACAGGGCATACCTCACGCCGGCGCGCCTACAACGGTTTTACCCATCCACACAATTCCTATGCCCCAGATGTCGATCCCCCGATGCAGATTTCCGTCACATGTTCTGGGACTGCCCCGGCCTACACTCCCTATGGAAAACTGTGCACGACACACTGGCGGATCTCACAGGCCTCACAACACTAGCTTCCTGGGAATCCAGCTCACTGGGCATCCTACACATCCCTAAACAGGAACCTGTACACAGGCGGTTCGTGTCCCTGGCGCTGCTGCTGGCAAACAGATGCATAGCTATGCATTGGCGATCCCCGGAAGGTCCCCCTATAGCAGCCTGGACAGGAGCAGTTTGTAAGTGGGCGGCAGCGGAGGAAGACGCCCTTAGGGAGGAAGAGGCCAAGGGCGCGCGTAAACATCCCATTTCCATGGAATGGGCCATGCTCCTACACAGCTTCCGGCAGTCCCTGCGCACAGACGACCCACCTACGCCCCCCCCCTCACCCCCACTCCCTCTCCCGAATGAACATATAGCTCCTGTCCAAAGCCCTGTCCCCACACTGTAATCCCATTGGGCTCTAACATGGAATGCCCCCGCTCTCTGACTACACTGCCCTGATATAGACGTTCTTTGAGGGAACCCTTCGTCTCCCGACATCCGACACCTGCTCCTCTTCTACCGTGCACCCGCTAACGCCCATATGCTCCCCTCCCCAGTTGTGTTTCCCCAGTTATCAGCAATATAATCATAAGAACTGTACAGACACTGACACTACGCCACCAAGGCGGGCATTCATGTATCCTCTAGTATCCACCCTTCTCCCCTATGGAGCACGATAATAGGATCCCAGCCTGAGACTGTATCAAGCCGATCTGTACTGTTTCACAGAAGAAATGTCATAAATTCATAAGTTTGCTCACAGAAAAGTTGCGCGCATGGCTGACCGTGGCTGAATGTTGAAGCCGCGCCAGCAGTTGATTCTCTATGTACCCAAGTATTATGATGCAACAATAAAAACACATTTAAAAAAAAAAAAAAAAAGGGGAAGATGGAGTCGCAGAAAAAACAGGCTATAGGCGTTCTTGAGTGTGATTTTTCATTTAATCCATTAATCCATCGGGGGTCATTAAACAATATAGAAACCAACGCGTTTCGACAGCGTCCGCTGTCTTGCTCACGGTCCATATATATATATATATATACTAGCAGCCCGCCCCAGCGTTGTCTAGGGCAGAAGGGGGCTGGGGGCAGCATTCCAGGCTTGCGTTCACCTTACCTCAGCGCTTGCTCCCAGTCGCACAAACCCAGGCCCCCGCTCCAGTCCACCTCACTTCACCGCCCCCCACTACTCTCACTTAAATGTCTGCACCCTCCAGTCTGCCTCACTTCACTGCCCCCCACTACACCAAGCCAGTCTAGACGCCCCGCTGCAATCCGCTATCCCGCTCCATTCTGCCTCAACGCTCCTCCCCGCGTACTTCACCGCTCCTCCCCGCGTTTCACATACCTCATGGCACTGCAGTCTTGCTAGGTTCTCCGCTCCTCCATGCACTGTTGTCCTCCATTCCGCTCCAGTCCGCCTTACTTCACCGCTCTTCCCGCGGTTCACGTACCTCATTCCCTCCAGTCTGGCTAAGTTTTCCGCTCCTCCCGCGCTGTTGTCCGCTCCTCCTCATGTTCCTGTCCTCCGATGATGTCAACATGCACGTTGTTAGCACACACCGCCGGTGCTACTTCTTAGGGACTACTTTTTTTTATTGTTTATTTTTTAAATATCGTTTTTTTTTTTTATAGCCTATGTCCATCTACTGGACCCCCCCTTTCCAACGCTGTATTGGGTGTTGCGATTGGTGGTGTACTTTTTGAGTTTACCTGGCTCAAAGGACACAGTTCTCTCTTTATAATAGTAGTATATATATATATATATATATATGTGTGTGTATATATATATATATATTATGATTTCATTCACTGGGACTTGACTTTGTTTTTACCGCAACTTTGCCGCATATCGCAGAAATCCACACGGACTCACCCCGCGCAGCACTTACCTGGGAGATGCATTCTGGGGCTTGTAGTCCCTACGAACTACAGGCAGTGAGCAGTAATTCATGAGGGGTGTGGCGAATTCCGGCCAATGGGAATGCGGCAAGGACATTTCAAACGGCAAAAAAGTCTCCAGAAATGTTTGTTGGCATCTGAGGAAGGCCGATGAGTGGCCGAAATGCATTATTCCTTTGGATCAAATTAAAAGCTTCCACCAGATTCCCCACTGTGGCCTCTGCTTCTTTGCCTGTCGGAGGAGTTTGCTGTTATATTTATATATATATATAAATAATAAAGGGGATTTCTGTGGAAAATAATACAACAATCACGGCATTCGGTTTAACATCGTGACTTTGTGTTTCTCCTGATCATTCACTCAATACTGCTAATATGGATGATATGTTGTTCCAATTGCTTAAAATTTATAATCCTCATTGTCTCTTCTCACATTTTCTGTACATTGATTTACACACATGTATGATTTATTGTGCCACTGTGTGTGATATAAACAGCTCTGACACCCTACACTGAGATGAGTAGTTAAAGAATAAAAAAAGAAAATAGTAAGTACCATTTACATCAATATTTGTATAATTACTTATACAGACAAGACACTCTTGTATTCCTACAGTGTAGGGAGTTGAACAAGTTAAAAACCTGCCTCCAAATCATAATTTCTCTTAATTACTTTTGAAGTTTTACTCTTGGTAGTAAGTCTTTTTTTCCTGTGACATTTGGGCGTTTTGTGTTTTTTTATTTGTGCGCAAAGTGTGTTACGGTGTGTGTTGTGTGCATTGACTAGGGCATTAGGGGGCAGGGTGATCCTATTCCAATTCCCAGGCCCATATGCTTGGTGGCAAAGGGACCATACTGGTAGCAAAATTAATATTAAGAAAATACTTATATTACGGTATTCCTAAATCCTGAGTTGAATTTATGAATCGAAGATTTTTTAATGATTTTGGTGAACTACAGATGTGCTCGTCCAACCCCAGATGTCCATGAGCTTTGGCCTTATGCCGTGGGTGTTGGCAACCCGCAGTGGATTGGGAGAGGGGCCTCGCCAAAGGTCAGGCCCTGGGCACAACCTCACTGCCACAACAGAGGGTTTTGGCTGACCAAGTTAGGTTGGGCATACCTCTGGTCATAGGTTACATCCTTTATTCTACCTCCACTGCTCACAGATGAATGCTTAGTACAGCGGGCATTGGATGCCCATGACAGGTTGGGTGTAGAGCCCGTCCCTCACTGAGCAAAGACGAAACGGTGCGCAGTGGAGGTTAGCTGCCCATGGCGGGTTAGCCAAAGGGCCAAACCAACGGCCTCACCCATCAGCTATCTCCACCTGGGCACATCTAAGGCCATGTGCTGTGGGAGTTTCCCGTCTATGGTAGGTTGGGTGTTGGTCAGGCCCAGTGGCCAACCTCCACTGCACATGGTCGAAGGCCTTGCACTGTGGGGACTGGCCGATAATAGGAAGTTAGGTGCAAGGAATGGTTGGATGTGATATAACCCAAAAACTCTAGGCGATTAGTGAAAAAAAACACAAAGGTTAAATTGAAGCTATGGTTAGATTTGGTTATAAGACCTTTGGGTATGTTAAAAAAACAACAACAATAATTTAAGCCTGGGCGTAGTTCGCGTAGCCGCACTCCGCGAGCTACGCGAAGATGTACTTGCACTCCGCGAACTACGCATAGCTCCGCGAGCATGCGTAGTAGCTTGCTTGACCCGTTTGCAAGCCATTTTTCATCTTCGGGAGCGTCGTGGAACTCTGGAACCTGCTCGACACCACATTTCCAGACGTCGCCTTCCTCACGGAAACATGGATGAATGCCTCCTCAGCGCCCGACATCGCCGTCGCCATCCCGGACGGATACAAGATCACCCGGAGAGACCGCGTCAACGAGACAGGAGGAGGCATCGCCATTGTCCACAAGAACACCATCCGCATCACGACCAACTCAGACGACACCCTCACAGCCGCTTAACATCTTCTCTTCCAGATACACACCCCAAGACCACACTCAGAGGCACCCTCATCTACAGACCCCCAGGACCTCGCACACAATTCAGCGAAGACATCGCAGACTATATCAGCACGCTCGCCCTCGCCTCCGCTGACTACATCCTCCTAGGGGACCTCAACTTCCACCTGGAGAACGACAACGACAACACCACCACCACCCTGCTGGACAACCTCGCCAACCTCGGACTCATGCAACTGGTGAACACCCCCACCCACTACGCCGGACACACGCTTGACCAAGTCTTCTCCTCCAGCAAGTACATCTCCTTCAGCCACTCTACCGGACTCCACTGGACAGACCACAGCTGCGTCCACTTCAGCTTCAGAAAGACCACGACTCACCACCACCCGCAACAGGTTCCCCGCAGGAACTGGAACAAGATCACCACCGACCAGCTCACCACTTCACTGAGCCAGAACCCGCCCGCCAGCTCAACGTACCCCAACCAAGCAGCCAACAACCTCACACAGTGGATCACCAATTGCGCTCGCCCAACCAGCCTCGATCACTCGCAGTCCGGCTTCCGCGCCAACCACAGCACCGAGACCGCCCTCCTCGCAGCCACTGACGACATCCGAGCCCTGCTCGACAACTGGGAAACAGCGGCCCTCATCCTCCTGGACCTCTCCGCAGCATTCGATACGGTCTGCCACCGCACCCTAGTGCAGCGCCTCAGCAACATCGGAATCCAAGAGAAGGCACTGGAGTGGATCATCTCGTTCCTCACCGGAAGAACACAGAGAGTCCGCCTCCCCCGTACAGATCCAAGGCCACCGAAGTCATATGCGGCGTACCACAAGGATCATCACTCAGCCCCACCCTCTTCAACGTCTACATGAGCCCCCTCGCAGCCATCCTACGCCAACACAACCTCAACATCATCTCCTACGCCGACGACACCCAGCTGATCCTCTCCCTCACCAACGACCCAGGAACTGCCAGAACCAACCTACACGAAGGGATGAAAGACGTAGTCGAGTGGATGAGGAACAGCCGCCTGAAACTGAACTCAGACAAGACGGAAGTCCTCATCCTTGGATCATCACCCTCCGCCTGGGATGACTCCTGGTGGCCCCCTGCCCTAGGCAGCGCACCCAAACCAACGGACCACGCACGCAACCTGGGCTTCATCCTGGACTCCTCCCTCTCGATGACCAGACAAGTCAACGCCGTCTCATCATCATGCTTCAACATCCTACGCATGCTCCGAAAGATCTTCCCATGGCTCGCCACCGAAACCAGGAAGACGGTCACACAGGCACTCGTCACCAGCCGACTGGACTACGGAAACACCCTCTATACCGGAACCACAGCCAAACTCCAGAAAAGACTCTAACACATCCAGAACGCCTCCGCACGACTCATCTTGGACATCCCCCGACACAGCCACATCTCCGGACACCTGAGAGACCTTCACTGGCTCCCCGTCAGCAAGAGAATCACGTTCCAACTCCTCACCCATGCACACAAGGCCCTCCACGACCTGGGCCCCAGGTACCTCAACAACCGCCTGACCTTCTACACTCCCACCCGCCAGCTACGATCGACCAGCCACGCCCTCGCTGCCGTGCCACGCATCCGAAGATCCACCATGGGAGGAAGATCCTTCTCCTACCTGGCAGCCAAGACTTGGAACTCCCTCCCCATCCACCTCCGCCTGACCCAAGACCACCTCTGCTTCAGGAAGCAACTCAAGACATGGCTGTTCGAGCAGTAGCGGACCCCCCTCCCCCAAGTGCCTTGAGACCCTCTGGGTGAGTAGCGCGCTATACAAATATCCTGATTGATTGATTGATTGCCTGCATGCTCGGGATGTGTAGCGCGCGAAGTTACCCATGAGGTTTGTCCCGCCCGCTCGCGTCCCCTTATTTCCGGTCACTACTAACGTGTTCGCGAGTTATTCTGTGCCAGATTGCAGTTTCTGCGTGTTCGGCAACTCGATCTTACCGACAAGCAACCTCGCGCACGCGAAAATGCTATTGAGCGCGCGAGAACTACGCTACGCAGCAGTTTGCGGAGTATTCGACAACTTTGCGTTCTCCGCAGAGCGCGGAGTTGCCGAAACTCCGCAAACTCCGCGAACGGAGCGTAGTTCTTCGCCCAGGGTTACAATAATTTCCCTGAAAAACACAGCTAAAGAGTGGGTATGTTTACTACACAAAATCGAAAACAAATCAAAAATCATCAGCCTTAATTAGATAAACTAACTCTACCTCATGCCTCATCATCCACTGTTTATGAGTTGATATAACAAGACACCGTTCTATATGGTAAATAACTTCATGGATGACATCACTTCCAGTTGGAAAAAACACAAGTGCCTTATAAATGATGCCTGTTGCACCCTGGCATTCTCAATACCTCAGGCTCAGAAGGGCTATTCCTGTGTTCATACTCAGAGAGCGTCAATTATTTTCCAATGGTCTTGGAAAGAGCCTTTATCACTCAGTTTTACTGTTTAGTATCAAAGGCTGCATCGGGATAGCAGGGCGGTCCTTTCCAGTTTTAGTTCAAAGCTCCAAAGCTTCAAAGCGAGCTTTTTTCGACTTTGCATAAAACCATGAAAGATAGTTTTAGTTAGGATACATATTTGGTAGTGCTTAGTGAAGATGAAAAGCAATTAAACATGGATATGTCTATCTCTGCCCGTGTATAATACTATGCATGGAACCAAGTTGGCACAATTTTGCAAACATAATTTTGATAAAGTTGACACTTTCATTTTTTGCAGGATTTCCAAACAGGAAGAACTCATAGTAGTGTGTTCAGTGAAATTGGTAGCTCCCCAATCTTTTTAAAATATCATTCATTATTTAAATATAATGAAATAAGTATGGATGTATTGGAAAGTGTAGATTTTCTATAATATCTTTGTGCCACCAGTATTTTTAATCTCAGACCAAGTAGAACATATGACTGTTTCGGGTATGGTGGCTTAGTGGACTAGGCGTGCACTGTAGGTGGCTGTCTTTGACCTCAAGATCGCAGCTTCAAATACTCGTAAGTCCGCTCAGCCTTTCATCCTTCCGTGGTCGATAAAATTAGTACTATTGAGTTGGTAAAAATAAACATCTGTTATTGAATGTCAAGATAACATTGGGTGAATGTGAGCTTTACAGATAAACGCTATGTTACGTTTGTTTTATTGATGAAGATGAGAGCTAATGCCAAATTCATCGACAAGTAGCTTAGTTAATTATATTTTGAGACACTGACTGCAAAATGATTAACTTCACTAACTGTATTGCGCAAAATATGCTGGGGCATAGCACCCACATAATCTCAAATTCAGTGACAACGGTATGACGCTTGTGAGCTGAAAAAGATAATACACTTTTGTGATAAATGCACAGCACAATCTGAACTGTAATGCATCCTACTTTATTTATAAATACCTTAAGCAGGTTAGAAACCAGGTCTGGGATCTCAGTACATATATTTAATCAGCTGTAATAAAATTAGCATTCCTTAATATTATGATTTCGCTCCTGTAATAGACGTCCCCAACAAGTAATGTTCTGAAACATGAGAAACTTATACTCAGTGGATCTCAGATGGTTCCCATCATTACAGGTCTTGACAGAGAGTTCTGGGGTACTCTGGGAAATGAAATTTGTCAAGATTCTGCTCGAGTGCTTCGTGTAAAAGAAGAACAACAGCAGCAAAACCTCACAGCTAGAAGTTCAGACACTCTGATAAAAACTACTGATCACCTCTACAGCGAAAGAGGCGAGCAACTTTGAGGTTCAGAGGAGCATGACTCCATGCCTGCCTAGTCGTGCACAGGTGAGAGCAGCCCAGGGATCACAGCAGACCTATTTCACTCTCGGGCACTAAACTAACTACCCAAACAATCTAGGTGCCACCCCTAGTGAGCATGTAGATCTTGATTCAGGTCTCTCTGTCAAAAGGGTTGTCTTACAGCACCCCAACTTATCTTTTGTGGGGGCCATGGATAGTAGTCTGTATTTTTCCAGCATCTTGCGGATTTGTGGTGTTCGGATGTTGCATCAGAACTTAGACAGACTTGAGTTCCTCAGTACCTTCTTTCCATGGAGCCAGACAGCATATTTATGCAGAACAGACCATTTAGAGACTCCTGGGCCTCTCTATTGCTGAGGGGTGCAAGTCTTTCCATGGTGCTGAGTCAGACGTCTTTGACTTCTCCCGTCTTGATTCCTTCACATCCTTCTTCTGAGCAGCAGCTCCCTCGTTCAAGGGCACCTCTAGTTGCCCTCCTGAGCATTCCAGTCAGCTCTCTGCATCTTCCTCTTCTGGTATTCGTGCTCAAAGTTCACAGGCTTCTGGTTCTGAGCCTGGTAAAGGGGGTTGCGATATGAACTTCAACCTTTAGCACAGAGTTTCTCCTTGACCCTGGTATGTAGATCCTGGTTCCCAATGTCGAAATCTTGGCATCCTGACTGGACGTTTCTGCCCCATCTTGATATTGAAGAGATGCAGGCAGTGCTTGTGCATTTCAATAGCCAGCTGTGAGATTGATTCTGGGAAGTTCTGCTCCTTATGCATATTTCCCTCAAACTGATCCAGACATGGTCTTTATTATAAAGTGCTAGCATGAAGGTGGGGTGGAGCTGGGAGTCTCCAGTCAGGCGAGATCAAAGAAAGAAACGGAAGCAGTCACACTCAACTACCTGTTAACTTATGGCAAGTATCCCTTCCAACGAACAGTGGATCCGGAAAGGGCAGGGTAAACTGCCTAAGCTTAAAAGGAGCCCTCTGCCTACACCTATAAGTATGGACCATTATACAGGATGCCTGAAATGTCCTAGAGGAGCCTTGCAATTCACATTTGCCACCTGGACTTTCTCCAGTGCTCCATCTTAAGTATCACTTGGATGTAGCACATGCTAAATGGATTTAGGTGTGTGGCATAGCCTCCTTTTTGCATATACAGGATAAGCTAAAACTTAGCTTTAAAGCAACCAAACGATAAAATCATGAACTAATACAATTCTAAACATAAGGTACACATCAATTTATTAAAGTAACAGAAATAAAAACAGTTTACATTTATACATCATACAATTACGAAGAAACAATTAAAATTTCAACTAATAATACAATCTATTGTGACCTGCACAATGCAACAGACAGACAAAAATTTGTTGTAAAACATAAAAAATTGTAAAATACAAGTGGTACATTCAATACTACAGTTTCATCACTCCCTAGTTTTATGGCCACAAATTTGTATATCAACAGGGGAGGAGAGGACTTGAATTGTACAGGAGTTTGGCGTTGACGCGTTTCGGTGGTTCTGAAGCGAATATTTTCCACCTTTATCAAGACTAAGGTTCGATGTCTGTCTTGTTTCAGGGTCTGTACAATTCCCCGGTGTATTTCTGTGCGATGCGATAAGCTGATGGATCTGTTCTCTACCACGTTTTTAAGAAGTAAAATAGGTTGGTTGCTTTAAAGCTAAGTTTTAGCTTATCCTGTATATGTCTCAAGGGAACTAGTCTAATTTCTGGGTCCAACACCCCACTTCCCTTGACTAACTCAAGGGGTTCCTCTCTTTTCTTACAATAGCTCCTTTTTCACATATACTCCATATATGCATGTTTGACACATCGGCAAAGGATACAGGACCAGGGGACTGGCAGACCAAGTGGGAAAGGCCAGTTGGTGGCTCTCCCTGGCATGATCATGTAAAAAGGCCTATCTAACCTCTATAAACAGTTTCGCTCAACTTTCAGTCCTCTACAACCTGGAAAGCTGACAGCAGTCATGCTGGCAAGGAGGGTGCACATAGTGTCCTCCTCCTGGCCACAGGTTCCCCCTCTGGGTCTCAGTTTCTGTCACAAATGCCTCCAGCACATCCACATGATTGCCTCGTGTACTGGGGTGTGGATCAAAAAGTCTTCAGCTTCCTATGGAGAACTTGCAGTAGGGGCAACCGCACTTCCGAGCCATGCAAGGGACCTTTCCATATCCCAATGGACATGCTGCAACTTATCAGTCAGGCATGCTGTAACAGTCTGAAAAGGCTTCCTTCAACAGATATTACTTTACTTTATTTCGTTTAGCTGCAAGGAGTGAGATGCAATGGCTCACATTGGGTTGTACAAATATGTTAATTTCCAGTAAAAAACGCATGCCCTCATTATAATGTTGGGTGGACTCCCACCAACAGGCCATCAGTGGTAGTCCGCCCAACATTCAGGGCAGTGGTCCGACCCCCGGATTACAATATCGGTGGTCAGAGTGCAGTGGTTGAGGGGAAAGACCGCCACCTCCAATAGGCTCAAGGATCCTGTCGGGGTGGCGGTCGGTTTGTAATCCCTAAAAAGGAGGCGTTGCCTGGGCAGGCACCACCATAAGGATTACGATGTCCCATTCCCTAAGCCTTTACATGACAGTCACACCGCATGTGAAGGTAGACGTAAAGGGATTTTGGGGACACCAAGCAGGGCTCCCTTCCCCTCTGGGCCACTGCTCAGTGGCCAGATGGGCACATGTAGGGCCCCCCAAACATCCATGCACCGTGTGCCATTCACCACATGGTGCCTTGCACACAGTGCATCGATGTTTGAAAAGTGTTTGTTTGTACTGCGACTTGTGCTGTGCCCCTTTTCCTGGACCGCAGTGCCAGTCGTAGTTCAAAAAGGCACATTCTGACCGCAGTGCTGGTGGTCCTATCCTAATCGGGCAGGTTGGACTGCCGACTGATTGTCGGGCTCCACCTGCCCGTGATTATGGTGACCAGATGCTCATCCAACCGCCATCGTAATGAGGGTCTAAATGTTCACCAGCAACAATTCAAACATAATTGCTTGAAATATATCCATCATTTTGTTACCCAAATGACAACTCCTAAAAAAACATGACAGACCCTGTTCGTTATAAAAAATACAGTAAGCCCCAGTTTCACAGCAGCTTTCTGGTTCTAGTCGAAGTGGACTGTTTCACTTGTCTGCAATATGTCCCTGAAGGAGGTAGGGACTAGGGTGGGCCATGTTAGCCCAGCATGTGCTAATTTCCAAGACAAAAAGACAAATGTTAAAAAAGATTATCATGATGACGGGTAGAAAGGTACCCACACCAGCGTGCATACTTTTCTAGCATGTAAGAGAGGGCTGAATATTAGTGTTTACTTGCAGGTTACTCCAACAATATTCAGTCGTTTTTAGGTCTCGCCTAGGAAGGGCATGTGCTGTCTCTTCGAGACATACTGTATCTACTCTGTGGGCTTCGAGCATGCCCATCGTTTTTCATTTGTTCTTTTCAGAGCCCTTTTGAAAACCTGGCTTTTGATTTGTGCATTGGCTGTATTTGTCCCGCTTTTTGGTGTTTGGTTCCCTTCCAAGGCTACTGGCCATTTTAAATGTACTCCTCCCCATCTGTCTATTTGGGTTAGTTTTGGCCCACCATTTTTATTTCAGCTCCGGCACAGTGGTATGGGAAGGAACTTGTTACGTACAGCTGCTCCCCCTACCTTTTCCTTTCGAGCGCAAGTGAAAACAGGCCTGTAACTAGCACCCACTTTCGTGTTTCACCATCGCACAGCTTTTATTTGATCAGGACAGCGCTCCACAGCTGCTTCTGATTGCCATAGGGCTCAGCGCTGTGGAGACCAGGTGATTTTCGCATGTCTTTGTGCATTCCTTCGCTCCGATCAAGCATGCACTTTACAGTACCCCCGGGGCACAAGCAGGGATGGACTAGAGTGCTCCCATGTCAGCAGGCACTATATGGTCTCTCTGGGAGACAAGTAGGCATCCTCTCCAGTGTGCCTTTTTTCTCATTAGTTTTGGAAGCAATGGAAAATAAAAACTTGCTCCCTGATTGGTTCCGGCGTTCCCACATGACCAGTATTGTCACCTGCCCTCCACTCACAGTAGTGAAGTGGTGCTAAGCCTCAGCTCTGGCTCCCTCACCAGCTTGTTGGCGCAGCTGGCACGCTGCTATACGCGCAATTATTAACAAAAAAGTGTGGAGGCTGGTGGAAGCAGAGCTTTGTGTTCATTGTGTTGTTTCTCGATGTGCCAGGCGTGTGTTTAGAACAGGGTTCTGGATGCCGATGTCTGGAATGGTGGGGTTCACTGTAAGCCATTGAGAGCGTATATGCTGTGACGGCAGCCTGCAACATGGAGGAGAGCTGCACCTACTGCTGGTGCTCAACTCAATCTTTCTCTGCAACCTCTTCAGAACCCAGCTACCCTCTTTTTCCTCTGTAATAAGTGCAACCCGGATGGGGGAGATAGTATTGCAATAGACTTATAGCGCTGGGACTGGGTTATTTTGTGCTGAAGCAAACATACCTTCCAGGCTCATGCATCCCCATGACTTTAAAGGCTATGGGTGTATTTTAAAAATGGAATATTGTATGTGTCCATTAATGAAGCATTCTGGCATGTTACCGCAGAAGAAATGATTATATCATGATCAATGTGGCTCTTACATTGGTGCTGCACGGTTCTTCAAGAGCAAATGCTGGCTACTAGTTTCAGTCCACTAAAATCAAGTCTGTTTTGAACAAGTTAAGTCTTATTACACTATAATGCGTCATGAATGGTTAAAACACAACGCTGAATGTGTGATTTTACTGTCTCATTTTTGTGAAAAAGTGCATAGTGGTGCAATTTGTCACACATATTTCTAGTTATTGTTTGAGATTTTAGACAAGCTAACAAGGATGAGCATTTTCTTGCCTTGTGATCTACATCAGTGATTTAAACTGTACATTAGTAGATGTCAGATAAGCCCTGTAAGTAAACAGCTAAACAGCAGGCTAGTTGTTGTTTGAGAGGGGGGCTTTCTCACTACTTGATGTGGGAAATGTTCATGGGAACAAGCTGCTCTGCAGGCCTTTTCTTTGGCAGCAGTTTACATTTTCTGTATATACCTTCTATGGAGACTTTCATTTGGCGACCATTATTATGTTTTATTTTTGAACTTCTTAGAGGTTAGATGTCATTAACGGTGCTGTAAAGATCCCAGATAATATGTTTCTACAATGCGGTAATCAGCGGTGCAAACGCACTAATTAGGGGCAAATTCCGATCTGGGTCAGAAAGCTTTCCGACCGAGCCTGATCTGGAGTGTTTTCCAACCGAGCCGGACTCCTGCAGCCGGACCGAGCGAGTACGATGAGGCCGCACGCTGCCGGACTCGGTTCGGTCAAACTCACATAGAAGTCAATGGGAGCCGGTCATACGACACGTACATAGGCTCCCATTGGTAGGCGTTGGTGCCATCTGCAGCGCACATGCTGTAACGGCCGGATTCTCGGACCAGATAGGATCAGCTCCTCAGAGCACCACCAACACAGCCGAAACGCAACCACCTCCCTCCTCAGGACCCATCTGTCCAGGCACCTGGGTACCTACCTGAGGATGGGGAACTCGCATTATACAAGCTCATATCATCAGAAACACCACTAAATCTATAGGGATTACTAGGAATACTCACTGATTACTAAGGACGTCCATGCCCTACACCACACTCATACCTCATAGTCTCGCTACCACATGGGTCCAGACTAATCTACCCTGGGGCAGTTCTGATTATTTGCCATTACACACTGACCACAGTCAGTGCCCACTCGACAAGCCGCAATCCTGCGTGTCTAAGCACTAGTATCCTCCCTAGTGTTCTCTCCCTCACATTCCGATCCACAATCCGGCGGATCTAAGCACTAGTATCCTCCCTAGTGTTCTCTCCCTCACATTCCGATCCACAATCCGGCGGATCTAAGCACTAGTATACTCCCTAGTATTCTCATTAACGCCGCATCCCAACGACGATCACTTTCCTATGAATACCTTCAGCTCTCTCTCTATGTTGGGAAGTTTCTCTCACTATTCACTAGAGGTTCACTACTACAATAATATTATGGAATGGCCGAATTACTTAGTGTATAACTTATTCTCCCAGCTCATGGGTTCCTCTCTCTCCCTAATTATTCAGTGGCTACTTACCTGATAAGGGGCAGCATCTGTTCTGGCTGTAACACCTGACTAGAAGAAAAGATTACCTGCACTATAAGAACAAGAGACACACACTGTATGCAAGAGTTATTCCCTGATTTAAGCGCTCCTATTTCCTTTTGATCCATCAGTTGCTATATATAGCATCTGGTTAGAAGAAAGGTTAGCTCTATCATAAGAACAACACATGCACACTGGTTCACTAAGAACTGGGGTATCTTTATTACAATAACAATAAAATGGGAATAGACACATACACAGATCTGCGGGGTCTCTGTAAAGCTTTATTACTATACTACATCCACATGTAACTGACAGGGACTGTCACACCGCTGAAAGAAAAAGGATTAGCAATACAATAGCCTAGGAAATAAAAGACAAGATTAAGGTGTAAGTGTAAAGCAAACTAGTTCAGACTACCTCACCTATTAGAAGGAATGTTTCTCTCTCTCTCTGGTGGAATCAGGGCTCTCTCTCTCCCTCCGTCACCACAGCTTCACTCCTCTGGCTCAACTGCTCCAGCTGGCAGCTTCAGCTCCTTCATCTGACTGGTAACTGTTTTAATGCATTCTGATAAACTGGCAGCCCCAGCTGATAGTTCCAACTTCGTTCATCTGACTGCTCTCTCCAGCTTCAGCAATTATCTGCCTTTTCTCTCCATTCCAGAAAACCAATTGAACTGAACTGTACTCTTCAGCTCCAGCAACCATCCTACTCCTCTCTCTTCAAGAACCAAACTGACACTCCTCCTCTCCTGCACTTCGTTAATATGGAATCCTCTCCCCTCATGGAAATTTCCAACAGAGGGCTGCCTCCCACCGAATTTCTGTGCTAGCTCCAGAGCTCTCCGCGCAACCGCAGTGCGCATCTGCATGTTACGTCTGGGCCCAAGAGACAAACACATTCTTCCGATAAGAACCAGTCCTGGCTGGTTTTCCCCTAGCAGACAACAGCTCAAAACTAAAACATTACCTTTACCCTGCAAGCATCTCAGTTCTGCAGGGACAGAAAGCAAAATGGAGTCTCTCTAGTTCTGGGCCTTGTAGGCCTGAGAAGGATGTTATAACACTTAGCTCTGTCAGAGTACCTACACAAACCATACCAATATGTAATATAAAGTCAGGACTACAGGATCCACCCTCTACTATAGGCAGGATGATGAAAGGACACATAATTATGTCAAAGCCAATAGGCAATAGATGGATTAGAGTCAAGAATAAGGGATCTATCATCATATTAAGCAGCTATCCTCTAGTTTATGCTTCTAGGTCTGGGAAAAGGCTTTAAAAGGACCAACACAAGGTAAGAATACAGATTTGAGATGTTAGCAAGCTTAAAGTCATCATCACTCAGAAATAGAGCCAAAAGCCATGTCAGAACACATGCCTGTGTTGGGGAGACAATTGGGTCTCCCCCTGTGTCCGAGTCGTAAGGCTGCAGGTGACGGGGGCTCTGACGCGGACCCCCAAAGGCAGCTTCCCTGACGTTTTGCGATCCGGAAACTTCGGCTTGATCCGGCTGTCCGACATGTGCATCGTACTGGTTTGGTCGGAATTCGCCTCCATTGCACGGTGGGGTTTGCTTACAGAGGAGTTGTACTGAGCGGTTCAGACCTGGAAACGATTCGGTAGGCGATTTTGCATTTCTCGCATTGTACTTGCTCGCTCGTACAGCTGTATGAGTCGGGCGGAGAACGTGCTAATGGCTCGTACTTTTTACAGCCGGATCGCGTTCTGGGACCTTCCGAGCGAGATCGGAATCGCCCCTTAATAGTTGTTGATAATTGCAATGCATCCATGGCGGAGAATTCCAAATGTCAATCTTTTGGAAAGACACCGGAAGTTACAGGCGATCGAAGTGCACATGCAGCATTTTGTTATTTTCACTGTAAGCCATCCATTTTTTTTAAATGGAAAAAGAATAAACTGTCTATTTAAACTTCTCTCCCAACTATCGAGGTGGCTTGAGACAAAGAAGGAAAAATAGCATGCGGTAGTGTGCAGGGCAGCAAGGGGTGGGTGGCTATGGAAGAGATATGGATGCGATCCTTTGTGCAAACATGCAGCAGAATTATTTAACTTGTCAGCAAAGGGCCCCAAAAAGGAAACAGGTGACCACCCACTGGACTTGTGCAAAGTTGAAAAGCAAATGGTCCTAGTATGACTGGTTTGTTCTTGTGCCCCTCCTATCCCTATCTGCTCGCTGCCACCTTGCTCCTTACTTTGTGTCTGCTCACTGCTTGTGCCAATCTTACCCTTGTTTGCAATATTTAGAGTGTTTATGTGTCGCAGCTGCACCCATCACTTTACCCTCCATCACTTTTGTTCCAGAGGTGCCATCTGGGACTACAAAGAAGGAGCGCTGTGCCCCCTTTTTGTATGGTTTAAAGAAGCTGTCATGCAATAAAAGGAACTCAGGAGGAACTTAAGCCGCCCACTCTCTCAGCTCACGGAGCCCAGCCAACCTGAGCCCTTCACATTCTCTTTTATAGTTACTGGAGTTTTGAACTTTGTGCCCATCAGCTGCTGTATCCTTCAGACATTTAAAAAAGTAAATAGTTCTCTCATTCTCTTCTTATCTGCCTCCATTGTTTATACTGGTAGACTGAAAACGTTGTCATCAGCCCATTTTTTGAGTCGGCAAGCATTCGGCGAACGTAATGTTAACTGTATATATATGTGCGGTGTCACTCAGTCAGCTTCAATAATCTGCTCTCCACCCCACTATACTTTAGGAGTAAAACATTCTGGGCCTCATTTACTACATTTAGATGCATGGCAGCTCAGCAAGCCTTCCTGCTACGCTGCCGTGCATCAAAATAAAAGGGCAGGAATGTGTCATACCTACAAAATACGGCACCGTCCTTGTCCTTCTCTCCTGCACTGGTGCACAAACAGAAGCCATGCACCAAAGCAGATACTCTTGTGCCATGGTGCAAGAATGCCTGCTTTTCAGGGATGATGGTTGTTCTGCAGGAAGGGATCCCATGATTAATGGTGTTTTGCTCCTTCTAGACTGCAGCACACATAGAAAGAGCAAAAATCTAGGAGAAATAAAAGTGTTTCTCCTCATTGCGCCACTCCTATGAGGGGGCGTAGGATTCTGACGCATTTCCAGGTTTACGACACTTTGTAAATATGGGAATGTGTCAGGTTCCATAGATGTTGCATGGAAACACCTACAGCAGCACCCATGGAATACCCCTTTCACACAGAGTGCACACTGCGCCGCCGGTGCGTCTAAAAAAGTGAGCACCGGCGGCGCCATGTGCACGATAATGAGGCCCTCTGTTTATGTTATGGCAGAACTGAACCGGTGCAACCTATTTGCAAATATTCTTTTAGTTTATTGTGTTTTTGGCACCGGATGCCTGTATCTAACTCAGCCTGTTAGTGCCGGCACCATTAGTTACTGCCACTGATAACGCGTCTGATTAGGAGGCATGAGATGTGTAGGGCCGCAGCAGCATTGCTAATTTATAGTTGAGAGAAATTTAAAATAAAAACACTCTTGCTCTCAGGGAGCACTTGTGAAAACTCTCACTGGATTGAAGTATACATTAGGTACCTGCTTAATAGACAAGAAGAGGAGTTTCATTGACAGAAGCTTGTATTCATCCACAAGCATTAGGTAAGTCCCAAGGCCCTGATTACAGTTGGACTGGAAAAGAGCGAGTTATTTATCGTTCCAGAGATACAGCAGACACCACAGGGATCGAAAGTTATCAGGTGCAATACAAAGCATCTAATCATTATTCCCCCACCCCCCAAATGGGGGTGCAATGAAAATCTTCAACTCCTGTTTTCCCGGTCATTTTTCCCCAGAACAAATGCAGCTGAGTTTTCCTATTGAGAGTTACCACATGAAACCCATGCAGGTGCAGGGCGATCACACTATTTGAGTTCCCGCTCATGACACAGTTAATCGAGCTGACTGTAATCGGGGTTTTGGAGGATAAAAATGGGCATTCAATATAGAAGGTGTGGACTGAACATGAATCCCACAGTATGATGATTCATAAGTATGGGTAAATATGTACCTAGAGCGCTAAGATTAATAAAGATATGGGAAGTCTACCGTAAGAACATTGTTCGTGGGGTTATTCTTTATCAAACACATTGTTGGTGGGGTTATTCTTTATCAAACACATTGTTCATGGGGTTATTATTTATCAAACACATTATTCCTGGGGTTATTCTTTATCAAACACATTGTTTGAGGGGTTATTATTTATCAAACACATTGTTCATGGGGTTATTCTTTATCAAACACATTGTTTGTGAGGTTATTCTTTATCAAGCACAGTTCGTCGGGTTATTCTTTATCAAACACATTGTTGGTGGGGTTATTTTTTATGAATGTATGTGTCTTTATCAAACACATTATTTGTGCGGTTATTCTTTATCTAGGACATTGTTCATGCGGTTATTCTTTATCAAACACATTATCTGTGGGGTTATTCTTTATCAAACACATTGTTCGTTGGTTTATTCTTTATCAATCACACTATTTGTGGGGTTATTCTTTATCAAGCACAGTTCATCTGGTTCTTCTTTATCAAGCACATTGTTGGTGGGGTTATTCTTTATCAAACACACTATTTGTGGGGTTATTCTTTATCAAGCACAGTTCATCTGGTTCTTCTTTATCAAGCACATACATTATTTGTGGGGTTATTCTTTATCAAAAACATTGTTTGTGGGGTTATTCTTTATCAATCACACTATTTGTGGGGTTATTCTTTATCAAGCACAGTTCATATGGTTCTTCTTTATCAAGCACATTGTTGGTGGGGTTATTCTTTATCAAACACACTACTTGTGGGTTTATTCTTTATCAAGCACAGTTCATCTGGTTCTTCTTTATCAAGCACATACATTATTTGTGGGGTTATACCTTATCAAAAACATTGTTTGTGGGGTTATTCTTTATCAAGCACATTGTTGGTGGGGTTATTCTTTATCAATCACACTATTTGTGGGGTTATTATTTATCAAGCACAGTTCATCTGGTTATTCTTTATCAAACACATTGTTGGTGGGGTTATTTTTTATGAATGTATGTGTCTTTATCAAACACATTATTTGTGGGGTTATTCTTTATCAAGGACATTGTTCATGCGGTTATTCTTTATCAAACACATTATCTGTGGGGTTATTCTTTATCAAACACATTGTTCGTTGGTTTATTCTTTATCAATCACACTATTTGTGGGGTTATTCTTTATCAAGCACAGTTCATCTGGTTCTTCTTTATTAAGCACATTGTTGGTGGGGTTATTCTTTATCAAACACAGTATTTGTGGGGTTATTCGTTATCAATCACAGTTCATCTGGTTATTCTTTATCAAGCACATACATTATTTGTGGGGTTATTCTTTATCAAAAACATAGTTTGTGGGGTTATTCTTTATCAAGCACATTGTTGGTGGGGTTATTCTTTATCAAGCACATTGTTGGTGGGGTTATTCTTTATCAATCACACTATTTGTGGGGTTATTCTTTATCAAGCACAGTTCATCTGGTTCTTCTTTATCAAGCACATTGTTGGTGGGGTTATTCTTTATCAAACACACTATGTGTGGGGTTATTCTTTATCAAGCACAGTTCATCTGGTTCTTCTTTATCAAGCACATACATTATTTGTGGGGTTATTCCTTATCAAAAACATTGTTTGTGGGGTTATTCTTTATCAAGCACATTGTTGGTGGGGTTATTCTTTATCAATCACACTATTTGTGGGTTTATTCTTTATCAAGCACAGTTCATCTGGGTCTTCTTTATCAAGCACATTATTTGTGGGGTTATTCTTTATCAAACACATTGTTCGTGGGGTTATTCCTTATCAAGCACAGTTCATCTGGTTCTTCTTTATCAAGCACATTGTTGGTGGGGTTATTCTTTATCAAGCACATTGTTGGTGGGGTTATTCTTTATCAAACACACTATTTGTGGGGTTATTCTTTATCAAGCACATTGTTGGTGGGGTTATTCTTTATCAAATACACTATTTGTGAGGTTATTCTTTATTAAACACATTGTTTGAGGGGTTAATATTTATCAAACACATTGTTCATGGGGTTATTCTTAATCAAACACATTATTTGTGGGGTTATTTTTTATCAAACACGTTGTTCGTGGGGTTATGCTTTATCAAACACATTGTTCGTGAGGTTATTCTTTATCAAGCACAGTTTGTTGGGTTATTCTTTATCAATCACATTGTTGGTGGGGTTATTTTTTATCAAACACATTATTTGTGGGGTTATTCTTTATCAAGGACATTGTTCATGCGGTTATTCTTTATCAAACACATTATCTGTGGGGTTATTCTTTATCAAACACATTGTTCGTTGGTTTATTCTTTATCAAGCACATTGCTTATTTGACTGGTCTTCCTATGTGCTGGGCATGGTGAATCTTTCCTAATCATACATTGTGCCTCTATGAATTGACACAATTCCACACCACACAATTCGCCGACATACAATTCAGAACCATCCAGCATAATCAGACTACACATAATGCCACTCAGCACAGCTTCATTCAACACCACATAATAACAATCTACTCACTACAACATAAGGAGGGCTATCCTCTGCCTGGATCGGGTTGAAAGTGCAGATGGGAAGCTGGTGCTGATAGGCAGCAGGACAAACTCCACCTGCAGAGATTCATGAGAACTGTGTGTTAGGGGGCTAGAGACTCCTCCTCTGAATAGATACACACTTTCCTACTTTACCATACCCGATGCCTGTGACAAGCTGAGAAATGGTGGAGTGAAAGGTAGTTGGGCAAAACTCAAGGCATTGACTCCTGGTAAGGCTGACCAGGCCCCAAGCCAAAGGAGACCTGGTGGTTTCGGCCTCTGACTGCCAGTATTTCACTAGGGATCAGATGACAGTACAGGGCAATGTCCTTTCTGATTCCCATGCGTGTGCAGTGGCCTGCAATGCACTAGGTAAGGGCAATGCTGATGGGCCATGCTAGGTAGCGGCTGGAGTGGAGTAGAGAGGCATTTAGAAGAGTGAATTAGAGTGGCGTTGAGTGAAGTGAAGTTGAGAAGGGTAGGGCGACATAGAGTGGTGTGGAGTTGAGCGGCTTAGAGAGAAATGGTGTAGAGTGGAGGAGAGTGGAGTAGAGTAGGGTGGCATAGAGTGGTGTAGAGTTGAGTGGAGTGGAATTTTATAGAGTTAAGTGTGGTAATGTGGAGGGACCTATAGTGGAAGGGTCTAGAGAGGAGAGGTGTGGAGTGTCATGGAGCAGAGTAGCCCAGAGTGTTGTGGAGTAGAATGGAGTGTCATAGAGTTGAGTGGCTCAGAATGGATTGGGATGGAGTGGAGTGTTGTGGAGTGGCATAGAGTGAAGTGGGAAAGAGTGGAGTGTCATAGAATGAAGAAGAATGGAGGGACATAGTGTAGAGTGGAGTAAGGTGTCTTAGAGTGTAGGAAAGTGTTGTGGAGTTGAGTGGTGTACATTGAAGTACAGCACAGCCGTGTGGAGAGAGAGACTCTCTGAAAGGAAATCGTCAAGGTTAGGGAGCAGCTTGTGAAGGGAACGTTTATGGATAGTTTGTTTCCAGTGCACCAGATAAGGAAGACTGGGAAGTATTCCGGTTAGTGTGTGGAGCCACCAAAAATCATCAAGGCAACATTTATTGCGGACATAACGCTGTTTGGAGCAAAGTGCACGGATTGTTTGTAGACTTTGTAAAGAGACGACCTCTCACTTTCCCCCTACATTTCTTCACTCAGTGGCAAAATAGCCTCCATGTAGCCGTGAGTGACCTGAGACTCCGCCCCCCTGCAATGGCGGTGCTCACCTGGTAACGAACCGGCGTGCTGCTCCTGGAGGACGATACTGGCGATTTTCTTCTGGCGGCATAGAGATACAGCGCATTGAAGTTCACTAGGGCGAGGGCCCTGAGGTTCGAGACGTCTCCCGCGCTCGATGTGGTTTTTGCAGCGCCCGAGGCAACAACGGGGAGGTCGGTGCGCACGCAACCTGTGGGACAGAGCCCTTCAGAGCTTTACTGTGCATCGTGGCTCAGGCTTTCCTCTCCTCTGCGGCTGCTATCATCCTAGCAGCAGGAAGAATCGCGAGGCATGTTTTTCTTTTTTTTGGCTGACACATAGGAGATAAAACCGAAGTAAAGGAGACAGGAAAGGAGGTGAGAAGGTTGTGGGAGGACGCTTGCGAGTAAGAAAGAGGGGGAAAAAACGGTTTTTGAAAATCCCTGGCAAATGAATAGCAATCTAATGGTAATCTAGTACCAGATTCAAGTGGAAAGAGAGATTACAGGGGTGCCGCTCTGAAACCTGCTTTGCTGTTTTTGCTGCTGGACCTCTTCCATCACTGGCTTTTGCCCCCTCCCTCATTACTGCCTCACGGCGCCCGCTCCACGGGTGCCGCCCTGATACCTGCTTTGCTGCTTTTGCTGCCGGACTCCTGCTCCTGATTGCAAGGAGACTTGGGGGCATTTCTACTTGACCTTTCACGGCCCCCGCTTCGCGGGCACCGTTCATAGTACTCCTGGGCATTTTCCAAACAGCGCCGAGGGTCTGTGAGGCCCAGCAGGGCACTGGACGCTCACCTGCCGCCTCTTACCTCACTGGCCACGCCCCCCTGGGAGGGCTATAAATACACAATCACAATAACGCATCGTGGGACGCGCGCGGGCTAAGCCCGGGCAAAGGGCGGGCCCTCTGGAGGCCTAAGGAGGGACGGGACGGGCCCACCCTCTTGGTTGCCCCTTATTTGGACAATATTTTGTGGTAATGCTGCCTAAGTTCCTAATTTTACTGAGGATAATATCGCTTTTAATTTCTTTATAAGTCTTCGCCCGCCATGACTTGTAAGGGGGCTAATACAAACAGTGCAGCTGGCATAGGGAAAATTTTTCCCTGGTTAGATGACTTAAACATTCGATGCAAAACTAACTACGCCCCAGTGGAGTCACCCAAACCTGCTAGAAGTCTTAGTATACTACCAGAAATTGACAGATCCTTGGAACCCCGTCATTTTCCAATAAATCCAGCATCAAAAACATTCAAAATATTGCACCTCCTCAGGCTAAAACCGCTAAAAGGAAATGCAGCGGCGATAAACATTGCGGAAACCAATCAAAACTTCAAAAGCTATGCTTAAGCCCCACATCTCTAATCACTAATCCCTCAAAGGCCCCTGAGGTTATTGAGAACCCAGACGGCATAGCATCTCCTACCCATTTGGATTTATTATCCCTAATTGAACAACTTGTCAGCTCTATTATAGCACCGCTGATAACAAAAATCAACACACTAGTGGATAGGCTGACTGGTATTGAAGAATCCATTAAGTCCAACTTGCTAGTCAATAAATGCACTGTAATATCTAAGTGTCCCAAGGTATCCACCACACCCACAGCGCCCAAACCAATCAAACAGGACAAAAGGGTTCAAACACAACCATTATTTTCTAGTGGCACAAATGATCCCAAAATCTCTTCTAAAGACGTTACTCCCCAGCCTACCGTCCCGAGAGCAGGGTATAATAAAGCCACCTCTATACAGCTACCACCGGAGGCCGCCCCATATGTGTGTGTTCTCGCTGGAGTACCGGCTCTTACACCTGGGAAGACTCAGAGACAATGTGACCTATTGAACAAAGTCAAATTTTGGCTGGGAAAAAATAGACCCCTGCCACCTAATTTAAATGGAGCAATAATAAGTGTAAGAAGGGTGGGTTGGTTGGGTTTCCTTCCCAAAGACATCATTGGTGACCTGATACTTGTTAGATTTAGGAGTAGAAACATTGTCCCTTACTTGCAAACCTGGCCGCCTCAAGATGGAGACGGCCCAATATCCGTTTGGGATTTACATGAATTTTATCCTAGAACGTTGCCCATCCTCCCACTTAGAACAAAGCCAGTTCAGAACTTGTTAATAGGCAGAGGAGCCTTTGTACCGCGTGGTAGAAATTTTCCTACTTTTCTCCAACATGAATCATTGTATGACAGCACAAGGTATTGACAGCCCTACTGATTGTTGTGCGTTTTTTATGGTAAAACTGTTAAAGCTGAATTCGGTGTTATTGAATGAATGTATGTTTTAATCATGTATGTTTTTAACTGTACGCTTTTATGATTTGAAAACAAAATCGAATAAAGCTATATTGATTGATTGAAGTAGAGTGGCATACAGTGTTGTAGAATGCCGTAGAGTGAGATAGAGTGCAGTGGTATTGAGTGGTGTAGAGTGGCATAGAGTGGAGGACCGTAAAGTACAGGGGCATAGAGTGGATAGACAGAGACTCAAGGGCGTAGAGTGGATTGGCATAAAGTAGAGTGGAGGAAAGTGTTGTACTGCGGAGGGGAATGGAGGGGCATAGAGGCCCACATGCATCAAGCATTTTTGGAATCGCAAACGGTGCGATTCCTTAAAATCGGCCGTTTGCGATTCCAAAAATGCTTTTTGGAATGCATCAAGCATTTTTTGAAATCGCAACATTTTTGCGATTTCCAAAAATGCGATTGCTTTTAGGAAATCGCAAATTTGCGATTTCCTAAAAGCAATGCATGAATACTTTTGAAATTGCGAATTCGCAATTAGAGGGACAAATTTACCGAGTAGTTGAACTACTCGGTAAATTTGCAAAAAGTCTAATTAACACTGAAAACGCATTTCAAAAGCATTCATGTTACAGACACACATGTCCTTAGGACATGTGTGTGTGCAACATGATGCGAAAAATACATTTCAGGGGTGCAGGGGGGGTTCATTTGAACCCCCCTCAACACCCTTGAAATGCAATCAGGATTTGCGATTTTGAAATTGCGAATTCGCAATTCCTATTCATTCCTATGGGCCTTTTGGCCCATAGGAATGAATGGGAATTGCGAATTCGCAATTTCAAAATCGCATTTTTTATGCGATTCGGTAGAAATTGCGATTTCTACCGAATTGCATAAAAAATTAAAAAATAATCATGCATAGGCTTTTGCGATTTCTAAATTGCGAATCGCTTTTTATCGCAATTTAGAAGTCGCAAAAGCCGAGATTGATGCATGTGGGCCAGAGTGTCATAGAGTGGAGTGGCGTAGAGTGGATTGTTGTAGAGTGGAGTGGTGTAGAGTTGAGTGGGATAGAGTGGAGTGTTATGTAGTGTCATAGAGTGGAATGTCGTAGAGTGGAATGTCATAGAGTGGTGGGCATAGAGTAGACTAGAGTAGAGCGGAGTGGCTCAACGTAGAGTGAAGTAAGGTGTTGTAGAGTAGAGGTTGCTCTTTTGCTTTTTTTCAGTACCCGGATCAGCTTTCTCTGTTTAAGTCAACCTTTGCTGCATGTTTTCTTAAGGGCTCACTGCATCTGTTCCCACCTACCCCTTTTGTTCTGTCCCAGTGGGACCTTAATTTGGTGTTAACATTTTTTATGTGCTCTCCCTTTGAACTCATGTACAGCTGCACTTTGAGACTTCTGAAAGTCGAAGCAGTCTTTTTAGTGGCACTTATGTCAGCCAGGAGGGTGAGCAAGCTTCAAGCTCTTTCTGTTAACCCCAGTACACCACCTTCTACCCAGAGAAATCGGTTCCTCAGACACGTGTTGGCTTTCTGCCGAAGGTGGTGACCCCTTTCCACGTCGCCCAAAACATCACACAGATGGTATTCTTTGCTCTGCCTCATCGTTCTAAGGAAGAAGAGAGCCTTCACCACTTTGACCCAAAAGTGCTCTTTCATTTTACATTGATCACACCAAAGAACACCTGATGGATAATCAGCTTCTCATTGAGTACATAGTAGCAAAAAAGGCAAGGTGATGCAGAAACGGACTGACTATCTTTCGATTGATTGTACCCTACATTAAAATGTAATATACTCTAGCTAAAAAACAGCCTCATGAAGGCTAGCAGGATCACTCCACCAGAGTGAAGGTAGCTACTACTGCATTAGCATGGAGAGTGCCTGTTCTTGATATCTCTCAGGGTGCTACCTGGGTGTCACGCCACACATTCACAAAACACTAATGCGTGGACAGTTAGGACAGTTGGGACAGTTTAGACTGGCATTTTGCCTGTTCCATCCTCCAGGACTTTCTGGTTCAAGCTAGTTCGCAGACCCCCCTCTGGGGAGGATTTTTGTGCTATCTATTCTAATGTGAGGAATCTGAGGTTAGTAGTATCTATCAGATGAACAAGTGAAGCTTTTTCTGGTTGGGACTCTATCGAACTGCAGATTCCTCACTGACTCTCCCCTCCTTCCTGTTCTGCGAACTGAGCTCTTCACCTAAAAGATCCAGTTAGACTTTGCATACTGGTCACTAATCATTTTGATGTGGCTCCACTTTTTTGGCACAGAAATAGCAAAGAAAGAAACCGATGTCAGCGCGCCGGGATGGTCTCTATATGGTACCAGTGTTATGAACCCCAATGTACCCCAATAGAAGCCTTGGTAGTTGCATGACTTTTTAACTATATTTGTCTTATCTTTTTTCTACATAACGGGGTTTAGTGCTGACCTTTTGCCTAGTTAGGCGCTGTATGAATGTTGTGTGGTTTTCTCCGAAAACTAGTCTAATTTATTATGTATGAGGATTCTCAGTATCACAGCAGGATTACCATCTTCTGCCTGATAACTCTGTTTAAGGTAGGCCTGGGTGGTGAACTCTGCTCTGTTCTCTGAATTTGCAGAGTTTTCTGCACTCCACGCTCTGCATGAGCTCACGCAGCAGAGTTTTTCCCCGCTCATGCTCGCGAACGGTAAGTTCACGAGCATCTTCGCTGGGTAAACAAGAGGAGAAAAAAAACTTCCATGCTGACACACTGCTGCGAGACACTGAGGTCCCTGCATGCAGGCCTCCAGCATGCAGTGGTCTAACATCCCTTGCGGGGGTGTCCCTCTCGAGACCTATACGGGGTCCTTCACTCTCCCACATCAGGTAATGGGTCTGGCTCTATCCTAAGAGGATTCTTGGCTATACTCCTACATACATGCTAGGTACATCTAGTTGGGGCTTGCATCTTTGGAGTACGCATTTTATTGTTATGTATCTATATGCCTGCATATATTCATTGTTTTATCACTATGGTAGAATTTTACCTTTTCTTTACACTGTTGGTGCTTATAACCGTATACATATGTTTCTGTCTAATGGTTGTTTCAACACACATATTTTATATTAGAATGATGCTGGATCAATAAATACTTATTGAAAACGTCCCCACCATTTATTCTGTATATCTCTCTGAGACCGAGTGAGCACAAGTGACTGAGTGAAAAGTACTGTACTATTCCAGGATCCCTGAGTGGTGAGGGCTGCCATTTACAATAGTTTCTAGAAACTTTTTGCTCATTGGTAAGAGGGCTCATAGTGGCACTGTGATCAAGCTGGTCTACAGACTAACATATCCTTTGGGGGTGGCTGGAATCAGTCTGGACATCTATCCCTTAGTTTATTCTGTCTAAACGTGCAGATCCTATATAGATTTGTAGGAACTACACAACACCACACACGTAATTTCTGAAACAGACATCAACGCTGAGCCACAGATGCCACCTACCGGCGCGCGGAGGCCCTACTCAAGATTTTCCGGATCCAGTCTGACTCCTGGAGAATATTCTAAGGTGATGAATCATCTGTGGTAAGATGGAGTCTCTACCAGAAGAAGTGTTACCAAAAGGTCAGTAATATGTTCTTTTATCTATTATAAAATGAACAATAAAAGGAACATTTAGGACTATTGTTTATCTAATTTGTCTTGGAAAATAATTGATTCCTAGGTAAGAAAATAAGTTTTTTCAGGTTACCTATCCAGGGCAGTAATTTCACAAGCATTTGGAATATATGTCCTCTATACAGTTAATGTACACCTTTCTTTGTTAATAACAGAATAGTTATCTAAAAAAATTAATTAGACACTGTATTGTAGAAATCTCTATTTTGACAATTATACCTTCAGTAAAGAACTCCAACATATTGCGAACAACAGAAAATATAAAGGTTGGAACAATGTAACAGCTCCACAAAGAAAGGCACTTATAAATCTGAAAAAAGATAGCACGATAATTATAAAAAAATTCGACAAAGGCAGGAATGTAGTCGTGCAGTCTAAAACAAAATATATCAAGGAAGGTCTAAGACAGCTATCTGACACATTCAGATACAATAGAAGCAACCAAATGGAATATGAACTTTCAATTAAATCATTCCACACACAACTTTTGAAATGGAGGGAAAAGGGTCTCATTGAGAAAGAAGAATTTAAATTTTTAGAGTGTAAATCTCCTAAAATCCCAGCTTTATATCTTCTACCGAAGATTCATAAAGACCGTGAAAATCCACCAGGGAGACCAATCGTCTCCGCGATAGGCAGTTGCCTTGAAAATACATCTAAGTATGTAGACTTTTTTCTGCAAATTCCAGTACAAAAGCTGCTGTCATGTCTAAAAGACTCAGGTGATTTTTTGAAATTTCTGAAAACGCTAAAATTGAAAGAGAACTATTCCCTCCTTTCCCTTGACGTAGTTGGACTCTATACTTGCATCCCTCATAGATTAGGCTTAGATGCATGCAAACATTTCCTATCCAAGAGATCCATCGCATACTTTCATCACACACAGATGTTACTAGAAATAATGGAAATCTGCCTCACACAAAACTACTTCCTCTTTGACAGTAAGATCTATCGGCAAACCCTCGGTACTTCCATGGGGACCTGTTTTGCCCCGTGTTTTTCGGGTCTCTTCATGGGGTACTGGGAGGAGGAAGTAGTATACAGATCATCAATGTACAGAGAGAAAGTAGTGAAATGGATAAAGTACATTGATGATAATTTTGTAGTGTGGGCTGGAACAGAACTTGAAGCACTGAATTTTGTAGAAACCCTAAATGTAAATGATTACAATCTGCAATTTACAAGTCACTGGGCAAAAGACAGTTTGGAATTCCTTGACTTGACATTGAAAATTGAGAATAACTAGCTAGAAAGTACCCTGTTCATAAAAGTCACTACTGGGAATAGTCTCTTGCATGCTCGCAGTTGCCATCAAAGTGCATTGATTGAAAGTATTCCGGTAGGAGAATATCTCAGAGCCAAACGAAACTGCAGTACTGCTCTTAGTTTCGAAGCAGAAGAAAAGAGAATGACAGAAAGATTCATAGCAAGAGGCTACTCACAAAAAATCTTAAACAGAGCAAAATTAGCTCTCCCTAAAAGAACTAGGTAATCACTCCTAGCAGACAAAATAAAAGATACTCGGCAAAATACTGAAAAAAATCGCTTCATCACCACCTACAGCAGTCAAGCCTTTATGGTTAAACAAAGCTTGAAAAAGTCGTGGCCAGTGTTAAAGACTGATCCCGAGATAGCGGATTATGTGGAAGCGTTCCCACAAATAACTTTCAAGAGATCTAAGTCACTGAAAGACCAGTTATGCAGTGCAGTAGAACCTGTAAAGGACAGAATAGCGGGAATACAAGGTTTCTACACCTGTAGAAACTGTAAAGCCTGCAAAAATAGCAGGAATTGTCAAAAAGTCAAACTGTCGCCCAACATGCAACCATTTAAAATACAAGAGCACACATCATGCAACACTGAATTTGTGGTGTATGCTCTGTTCTGCCCATGTGATAAGGCTTACATAGGTAGCACAATCCACAAAGTTAAAATCAGGATACTAGAACATCTGAGGGCAATAAAGAATGGTGATAAGGCATACCCCATTGCTAGACATTTTCAGATCCATCACAATCAAAACACCAATCTGCTTAGGTTCTCTGTGCTTGACATGATCAGACATGATAAAAGAGGAGGTAACAGAATTCAGAGGTTACGAAGATTAGAATCAAGATTCATTATTAGGTATCAAACAGTAGCTCCCATCGGTCACAACTGTGATGAGGAACTTGAAGTTCATCTGGGTTAAGATATGGTAGAAAATGGAAATATGTATCACTGTAACCGACCAATTGGTCATTGTGGCTTCATTGTTTATTCAAAATATGTCAAATTACGGTAAAGGATTATCTAAGCTAACCATGATTTGATCATTGTAAGTCTCTCTCAGAAATTGTTCAGATACGAAGTTACTTTGTCCAAGTTTTAGTAAGATTTTAATCACTAATGGTGTATGAAATATTTATGGGTTTTTTGCTTTGTATATTTCTTTTAGAACACATCGGAAATTGCGGAAATGAAATGACCATGAAAATAATACAGTCTTCACCAGGTAGCACTTGTCAATAATTAACCCACAGTGGCGACTAACTTTTGTTTGTTTATTGAATTTAAGTCAACCGAAAAATTCAGAAGTGTGTAAAGGCTAGAAAATGTGTGCCCACTAGGGCAGGATAACTTAAGTCAATATAATATAGTGCCATAAAAAATTATCACAGCCACCAAAAACGAATGAAAGTGAAAATTGCCCAGTAGGGCAGGATATCTCAGAAAAACATCTAGGTAGATGTTTTAACACCATTGGTGCTTGGAGGATTCCTCCCTTGCGCTGAAGTTTTTAAAAACCCATTGTTCATAACGAGCTCAGCTCGTCATGAGTGTACGAGAGGTGTACCTCATCACGAGCTGAGCTCGTCATGAGCTTCGAAGGGGTTAAAACTGTCTCTAAGTAAAGAGGATACAAAATAAGTGAAAAATAAATGGCAGTGAGCAGTAATTACAGTATCTGTTTTGTTTCACTTTTCACGGTATTATTGTTTCAGCACATGAGTCTGCTTTCTATTTTGTTTGCAACAACAAATCACATATTTATTTAAAAACCTATCACTATCAGAGCACTGTTACTTGTGAACAAGGGAGTAGAATCCCCGAAACGCGTTGAGTGTTTGCCTTTTAAAACAAATTAAAGGCCTTTTTTTGCAAAGAGAAGTTTGTGTGGTTTCTGCTGCTGAAAATGACGGGAATTCGAATTTAGCCATACTAATATAATAAAGAGAGAGCCCAAACCTTTGAGGCGGGTAATCTCAGGAACCACAGGTCTAATCACAACACCCAATACAGCGTTGGAAAGGGCAGTTGCAGCAGAAGGACATAGGCTATGCAGACGCCCACCATATACATTTAAAAGGTAAAAGAACGTGCCAGCAAAGTAGTCCCTTGTGGGCATGTCTGCGTTGTTCTGTGGGCGTGTGCTGGGGGCGTGACAAACGCTGGGGGCATGTGGTACGTTCCGCCTTTCATGCCATGTCTCATATTGTGTGCTAATCTCACCCTGCTCCCTTTAAATACCCCTGCACCCCATAATCATAACCCACCCTTACTCCTTAAAATACCCCAACACCCTTAAACACTTACCCATCTTAACCCTATAAATATACCCTGTACCCCCAAAACCCAAACCTATCCCTAAACCCTAAAAATACCCCTGTACCCCAAAACCCAAACCTAGCCCTGAACCCTATAAATACCCCTGTACCTCAAAACCCAAACCTACACTGAACCCTAAAATACCCCTGTACCCCAAAACCCAAACCTAGCCCTGAACACTTAAAATACCCCTGTACCCCAAAACCCAAACTTACCCCTGAACCCTAAAAATACCCCTGTACCCCAAAACCCAAACCTAGCCCTGAACCCTAAATATACCCCTGTACCCCAAAACCCAAGCCTAGCCTTGAACCCTAAAAATACCCCTATACCCCAAAACCCAAACCTAGCCCTGAACCCTAAAAATCCCCCTGTACCCCAAAACCCATACCTATCCCTAAACCCTAAAACTACCCCTGTACCCCATAACCCAAAACTATATCTGAACCCTTAAAATACCCAAACACCCCAAATCATATACCTCAGTACCCCAAAACATATACCCCTATACCCATACTTACCTTATCCAAACATTAAAAAAAATCATGCTTTTACCATTCATGCATTTACAATGAATTTCGTTGTGAATGTATGCGTGGTAAAAGCATATAAAATGTAATGCCATGCGTTATAATGGCATTGCTGAGTCATGGTACTTTCGTAATGAAAGTATGCGGAGTGATGGTATGCGGAAAGAAGTTGCGGAATAATGGGTGTTTACCCTCCCCCGTTAAGTACATTGGTGGCACGGCGGCCCACATCTCCAGCAACATACTCATATTTTTTCACCACCCATTTGAAAAATGCACAGGTCTCTCTCATTGATGGCCTGCACCGACATATACTTTTAGACACACCTCCCGCCACAAGTTCTAGAATTGCGAACTTTAGAGCTGGGGAGCTACGTTCAAATCTCGGCATCAACTCAACATCCTGTGATTCCAGGCAAACCGCTTTGTCTCCCCATGCCTACCACAAATGAATGTGTTCTTCTGTAATGTAAATTGTTCTCATGCCATGTTGTCGAGTTCGCGCTATATAATATTGCAAGGTAAAATAAAGTAGGGAAACTCGAGTTCACACACTACTGAACGCGCACTCTTAAGTGCATCAGCAGTGCACTGTGAATCGGAGCGTTTCACAGTCCTGTCACAGATAAGAAATGCTATCAAAACGAAATCCTACAAAACAATATACTACTGGCCGGCAGCAATTCATACCCGGAAAACGTTGGGACGGGCTGCTAGTATATATATATATATATATATATTTTACATCGTTTACCAGGCTCGAGGGATCGAGATGCCCGGTGTCCGCCAGTGTCTCCAGACTAACAAGAGCGGTAGGAGGTATTTTACCTTTGTTTGGGCGTTACACTACCGAGTGACTGCCCCTGCTCTATTGCGGTCTTGTCTTCACTGGCTGTTGATGGTAATAGGGGACCCAGGGTGGTGACTATGGACTTGTGCATTTTCCCGGAGCTTCCGTCACCACCCACTTACCTGCACATGACTGTATCCATGCCCGCAACAACTTGTTCCTCACTTCCCCATACCACCGACCCAGAAACTTACATATGCTGCATTCTGGGAGTTGAAGTCTGAGCATTCTTCCCAGCAAACAACAGGTGTGTCAAATCAGCATGGGGGAGGAGATTTCAGGGCGTGCAAGCCTTCATTGAGCAACAGGACGTGGGCAAGAGGATGATGGACGCTTTGCAGTGAAGGGCGCTGAGGAAGGCGTAGAGCCGAAATGCATCCGCCGTAACTGCAATTTGCTCAATAAAGCGTGTTTACCCATCTTGGATTCCCCTTTAGCCTTTGATTTCAAACTATGACACAATTATTTTATGTTGACATTAACTTTATCTTGTGGAGTTTAATGCAGTCTCTATCCTCAGATTTCTCAAAATGTGTATAAAACACTCAAGTTATTATATGAGTGTTATATCTTGTCTAAAGTTTAATGAAATCCCTCTGTCCAAAGATTTATTGAAAATAATTCTCACATTAGACTATTGGGCAATGTTGTGCTTACAGAACTTACTTGTATCGCCTTTCCATTCCTATCACCCAGTACAAACACTCATTGTTTGTTTTTCTATTTTTTTATAGTCACTGGGCTTGTTCTGAGGTGATTCCATGCTCTTTCTGATCACGCAATTTTAAAACCACAATGTCAGCCATCTTGAAGCATTTTATATGCATTAGTGACTCAATCATTTTGCTATTTATATATAAAATATGCCTTCTTACGTTTATTGTAAATGCAACAAAACATGAATGCCTCCGTTCTTTGTTTAATATTTTCAAACACTGGGCTTGTTCTGAATTAATTCCTCACTTTTCTTAATTATATAGTTTTAAACACAACCATGTCAGTCATCTTGCAACTTGCTGTCTGCTTTTATGACTAACTTTATATCCCACTTGTCCTTGCCTTCTTTTAAAATGTGTGCTTCCTAACTATATATACTTTCAATAAGCTTACTTTTGTAACCTCTCCCTGTTATCTTAGGTAGGCATTTATTTTACATTTTACAAATTGTTCATATCGATATCATTGTTTTTATGTCCCAATATACAAATCTATAGTTTATGGAGAAATTGTTAAAAGTGCTACAAGAGAACTCTAATGTTAGTAAGTGCATATAAATCCACAGGTTATTAATGTATTGTAAGGAAATGTTGAGTTTCTGCAGATGTTTCGGCAACATGCCTTTGAATTAACTCACAACCTATTTGAAAGGTACACCTTCAACTTACATCAGTTGCTCCTAGTCTTTACTTTGTTTAAATGAAGCACTACTTGCACTTAAAACTTCATTGGAAGCCAAAGAGTGCATCATTTAACTTTTACCATATTGAATCAGACTTGTTCCCATTACTACACTATTTATGTTTCATACACATGTTCATAATGTTAATCTATGCTGTGTATGTTGTATGAAGAAGCCAGGTACTCACTTCAAGCCTGCCTCATAAATGTATGTGAGATGTCACAAGCGATGTCACATGCATATAGAATGGGCCTGGGAGGGATTTTCTAGCCCCTTCGAGGGCCATTCAGGGATCAAGCTGGTGGGTGGCACTGTAGAAAGAGTTACAGGAAGTTACTAATGCCTCCAATTCCTTCCTAACCGTCCATCAGCTTGAGTTACTTTTTTTCCTGAAACTGGGTAGAAGAGAGTAGGGAAAGAGAGCAAGAGTAGAAATCCGATTCTCACTAAGAGGATGGGAGGACTGGAAGGGAATTGACTAGGATATTCCTGGTACCTCCCCATTCAATCTCCAATTTCATTCTCAATGCTTCTCTTTTGAAGAGAAATATTTCAACACAAATGATACTTTTGAGGCCCAGCAAATAGCCAGACAGCCTAAGACAAAGATGTAAACTGGCTCTGACTACTACCTGGGGTACGGACACACAGTTAGTTCTTTACCCAAGGGAGGAGTAAGATGTTTCCATTCTTAGGCTACAATAAAAATAAAAAGAGCATCCGACACATTGCTGGTGCACAGACCTGTGTGTCTGTGCCCCTAAAAGTAAACACATGCTTATTGTTTATTTTCCTGAGATAAGAAAAACATATATAGCATCTGACTCCTTGCTGTGGCATGGGAAAGTTAAGGTGGTAGTGCCCCAGCAAGGCTCCAGAGGGTGTTTGAATGTTGTTTTTATCTTAAGAGATAGGGTATATACCCTATAGGCATGTGTGTCCCAGCCAGGTGCCAGAGGCTGTGTGGATTTTTCTTAGCCTAAGGAAAAATCCAATAATTATCTGGCTACATTATGGTTCACATGCAAATGCACCTGGGCGCCAACAAGTTGCTGAACTCTCTTTGATTTTTTTTTTCTTGGACTGAAAAAAACTTCTAAGAGCATTTGGGCCTCATCTAGGAACCACACCATGTTTGATTTTTGTCTTGGTGTCGGAAAGGTCCAGTAAGTATCTGACTTTTTCGTGAGGTACAAACATACAGGTCTGGGCCTCAACAAGAATCCCTCTCTCGACAGAATCCAGCCAGTCAGCCCAGCAACAAATTCTGTTTGCTGAATAACTAACAGCACGTAACGAAAAAAGACACCCAGAGCTCCTACTGTATTATAAGAATGTTTAACACTACCACATTTTGATAAAAGGCTATTAGCTCTTCAAAGGCGCTTGTGAAATTGTACAGTGCTTTCACTCAGTATCTAGCAAGCCTCACCCTCCTAAAAAAGACCTGTATATTCTCTCATCCGAAGGCACTTTTCAGAAAACTGTGGTAACATTTTGTTTTTAGAGAACAATGTCTAAAAGACTATACATGTTTGCAGGGATAATATGCAATGTCACATGGCTTATCATTTATATTAGTATCAAACTTCTGATCTGTCATTCACTTACTTTCCTGTGCTTATAAGTAGATTCTGAATCATTTATTTTGTGATCGAAAATCTCCTTGAAAGAGGTAGATTCAAAAAATTAAATAATACACTAATTTTACAGTCAATCTCAAGCAGTCCCCAAGGCTGAGTGCGCTGTGGCAGGCTGAGCAGTGCTGCCACTCAGGGTACAGAGAATGTATTGGCTCATCAACAGGTAGATTAAACTAATCTATAGACTAGGGTTTCAGAGAAGAGTAGTTCAATCGTTTTGCCCCCAAACATCTGCTCTTCAGTGTTTGAAAATTCACATACTTTGCTTTCAATTACAAACGTTTCATGTTGGAAAAATACATTCAATTCCCCGGAACAATAGCATATTATTTTCATGAAAAACAATTTTGCTGGAATACCAGCTGTTCATCTTCAGTAAAAGAATGTTTAATGGCCAAACATCAACCTCATTTCATCAAGTTCTTGCATGCACTACTGGGTGACCATCCAAACCAAGGGGTCAATTAGGATGGCGGATGGACAAAGTCCGTCCGCCATCCTATCGGGGGACGGGACCATCCGCCACAGGGGCGGAGGTCCCGTGCCTCGAATTAGGATACACCCGCCACAGTGGCGGGTGCATCCTGCATTTTTAACATTGCGGCGGGCGGCGCTGAAAGCACCGCCCGCCGCAATGCTAAAAATGCATGTTGTGCGTTTCAGAGCACAACATGACAGGCACTGCGCTGTGCCTGCCATGTTGTATTTTGAAACGCGGGGGGTACCATAGGTATCCCCAATGTGCACCCCCCATCCCCCCTTCACCCTGTGGGTCCCCAAAGCAAAGACCGTATGCCGCCACGGAAATGCATTGCCCACAGCACATCATAATATGGCTGGCGGTGTATATTAGACACCGCCACCATATTAGACCTTTTCCGCCGTGGTCGCCTTGCGACCGTGGCCGAAAAAGGGGCGGACAGTGTTCCCGTCCGCTGCGGTCCCACCGCCATTGTAATATGGCGGGGGAAATAGGTGGTGGATGAGCACGGATGGCAGACGGATCGCCACCGCCTGCATGGTGGTGGCGATCCGTCCGCCATCATAAACGGCCCCCAAGTGTGGGCGGGGGCGGCTTTAGGCTCATGGTGATCCTGGGCAGGGAGCGTAGGTAGGGGGCCCCGGAAGAGGGGGTCCCAGCGGGCGGAGCGGGTGGCCAGTGAAGGGGGGGTGTTGGGAGGGTCAGGGCGTTTCGAAGTGGAACAGAGCCGGAGGCCGCCAAATCCCGGCCAGTGGCCACCAAGGAAATATGTATCTATCCTCAGAGGATTATTATATTAAGGATATATATTGGCGTGGTGGCCCCTGGGGTTTGGTGACCCTGTGCAGGTGCACAGCTTGCACATGCCTAAGGCCGCCCTTGGTGTGGGGAACCCTAAGCTCTGGTCCGGTTTTTAGTGAAGAGTAAAACGCTTGTTTCAACAGACTGTCTTAAAGAGCAGGGCAGCTTGGCGGCCTCTGTGAGATAGTTCAAGAGCATCTCAGGCCTCCAGCCACAATCTCTTGGTGAACATGAGCCCAAGTGTTTGTGACACTGTTAGAGAGATCGTTAAGGCATATCATATGAGCTTCACTATTCCTACATAAAAGGAGGCTATCCTTTGCAGGAAGCATGACTTCTTGCTTCGGAATGCTTTTTTCACAGGAGATTAAACATTGGGTTTCATCCTGCAGGTTATGCTTGTTTGAATTTAAGTTATATAGATAACAAAGGTTCTGTCAGACCATTTCTAAAGCACATTTGATATCTCAGCCAAGGTTGACACTGCATCCTTATGCAACTCTAAGTCAAATATATATTCATCCAAATCTCTAGTCATTACATCTTTATTGGTATGTTCCACAACGCCATAATTTGCAGGAATATCCTAGGAGAATTGTAATTTAGGCGCTCAGTCTCTCCTATATCACACAACATGAAGCTACCCTGACAAGACGTCTGATTCCTACAGGGGTTAATGGCACGCTATGCCTGTAACCTATGTGCTGTTGGGCATCTCAAAAAAATGTATGGGAGGAGCCAAGCCGGCGAGCAAGATGTCCGCCTAGGCTCCCGGCACCGTCGACCTCCTTCTCCTCCCACAAGATCCTGTCACATATCCTGCGCTACGCCGTGTCCTTGCATAGATGAGACGAAGGGATGCCCGACCGTGTGATCCCGAGTGATCTACCAGCTCTGATGACGGAGAAGGATCGATGTAAAGTTTGCGGCCGGTACCGAAGTTGGAACCGGGGCCTTGAGTATTTGAAAGGCCGGGGGCGAGTTGAACAACATCGGCCATGAGAGATCGAGAAGTCCCGGTCGGTTCGGAAGTGAGCTGAGAGTTGTCGATTCCAATGGTAGACCTCTAATACATAACAGCAGATACAACGGAGCAAGGCACTATTACCCTGACTGTCCCGTAGTGCTTTTTCCCATCGATTCCATCATTGGAAGGTAGGGAGGCTGACGGGAACTTCGCCCGAACGGAACGTGGATTTACCGGAGATAGCCTGTGGTCTCCAGGTCATTCCTGAGTTCGGTCACTAAATAGGGATGGTTGGAAGATCTTGCTTTTGGGAGCGGTTTCATGTGAATGGATGCAATGTGTGGCATGGCCTCCCTAAGTGCCTTGTGTGTCATTCTATCCTGCTTCGTCACAGTGGCTTCAGATGCCCAAGTGAGTGTTTCGGAGCAAAATATCCTGTCTGAAGGGGTTGTGGCGGTGAAGATGATTGTGCATACTGAGTGTGGTGATACGAGACCAACGCTGAGTGCTGTACTGGCGGCTATTGTGATACCATACCATGACGGAGAAGGATCGATGTAAAGTTTGCGGCCGGTACCGGAGTTGGAACCGGGGCCTTGAGTATTTGAAAGGCCGGGGGCGAGTTGAACAACATCGGCCATGAGGGATCGAGAAGTCCCGGTCGGTTCGGAAGTGAGCTGAGAGTTGTCGATTCCAATGGTAGACCTCTAATACATAACAGCAGCAACAACGGAGCAAGGCACTATTACCCTGACTGTCCCGTAGTGCTTTTTCCCATCGATTCCATCATTGGAAGGTAGGGAGGCTGACGGGAACTTCGCCCGAACGGAACGTGGATTTACCGGAGATAGCCTGTGGTCTCCAGGTCATTCCTGAGTTCGGTCACTAAATAGGGATGGTTGGAAGATCTTGCCTTTGGGTGCGGTTTCATGTGAATGGATGCAATGTGTGACATGGCCTCCCTAAGTGCCTTGAGTGTCATTCTATCCTGCTTCGTCACAGTGGCTTCAGATGCCTAAGTGAGTGTTTCGGAGCAAAATATCCTGTCTGAAGGGGATGTGGCGGTGAAGATGATTGTGCATACTGAGTGTGGTGATACGAGACCAACGCTGAGTGCTGTACTGGCGGCTATTGTGATACCATACCAAGGCTCTCCTCCATTTTCTTCTTTTAGAATAGTTATTTTTGTTTTGGGGCGACAGGCACGCTGCTAGTTGGGGACGGGCGAAAGCTAATGCAGGGGTGCAGGGTGGGGGGATGGGGTTTATGTTTAGTGTAGTTATTTTAGGCTGTGGCGTATATATTTTTGTCATCTATCCTGATCGTATTTTTATGTTTTGATGTTTGTAACTTATCCTGGTCATTTTGAATATATGGGTGCAATACAAGCATTATTATCCTGATTTGTCAGTGGGCTGTGACTGAGGGCTGTGACACTTGGAGGGTATATACCATTAAACTGCTGCATATCGTACTGGTTAATAGCGCCGGGGCCTACCTAATCCCTCTAGTAGTTTCATATGTCTATTTCTGCTTAGACTTGTATATACGGGGGCATTGCATGCTCGAATATCCTGACCTACTGAGTGGGCGGGTCCTGATGGGCTGTAGCGCTTAGATTCGGTCGTGCACTGTATTGAGTGATATAATTCTAATTGATTGCTAGCGTCTGTGTCCTTTTCTAGGTATCCTGACATTTGAAATTTCCCATCTTGTTACCTTGACTGACTGTATTGTACCTGATATGTCTCTATTTTTGTTTCTGAAATAAAAATAAATATAAAAAAAAAAAAAATGTATGGACTGTCCTAACACACCACCTGGTGTCATGCTTCATCATCAGCAGTCCTTGCTCTTTATAAACCACGTTTGAACATAAGGGGTTCGTGTGTATATGTGATTGTACAGCTTCTGGCTGTGGGAACACTTTGGGGAACTCCTAGATTGAAGGTATTTGCAATACCAAAAAAATGAATTAATAAAATTGATTAATTCCCGACATTCCCTGTAGTCAACATGGACCAAGCAAACAAACTGGCTTTTGATGAAGCCACTATAGCTGAGATCCTAAGAACACCTTCTTTGCTAGCTGAAACAGTGGTCACACAGACACTAAAAAACTCTGACAAAAGAGAAGCACTCGTGGCAAGTAAAAAAGAACAGGTCCGCACAGCTCTTCATGGCGCCTTCATGACGGAGTACCTGAGAAAAACCAGCGAACCCAGGGGATTGATAGTGACCAATGAGTTTCGCATTTTTCTTGGCAATAAAGAATTTGGAAATAACTGGTTGTATACAGCATGGAAATGCATGAAAGACTGGCCTGTTCTTATAATTAATACGTCCAGAAAACTACCAGACCTCTTACTAGTGGACATTCAGACTAGTGAGGCCAATTTGAAAACCACTGTACACACCACGGTCTTCAAGAAGAAGCTAGAAGAGATCAATAATCAGCACAACGAGTATAAAGATTACTTGACTCAATCAAACCTGACAAAATGGAAGAAAGATGTACAGAAATTCAGTCATGAGACCACGTACCAGTATGTGACAGAAGAATATTACGAGAGACCGCAAAATCAGACAACAAACAGGAGACAACCTAGAACCTGACCTACCCCAATTAAACGGACCTTCAGCTCAGGGGACAAAGAAGCAGCATGAAAGTAGAGAGGAGGGCACATCAAAGAGGGGACAGAGACTACTCTATCAAGAACCGCAACTACCACACCCAGAGCCGCATTTTGGATACTGGTGTGGTACTGAAAATCTGGACCCTGCTGTAATGTGGTACCGAAGTCCAACACTCGTGTCAGAAAATATCATCGTATCATGACAAATTTGGTATCGACAGACCGGTAATGATTAGGGCATTATACCTATGCATTTGCCTCACGATCGAGTGACGCAATCACCTTAGAATCGTACTTTCTGTCTTGAACCCTCGGGTTCCATTTTGTGAGCGGCATCCATCTTGTGGTTGCCCTTACATAGTCAATTGACCAAGGCCAGATTCGATCTGAAAGGACACGTCCACCTTTCCTGACTCCTCTGTGACCTGGGCGAGCTGACTCCACTGCCTCAAGCCAAACCTGTTCGGGCAGTCCTCATCCCAATGGCCGAGCGAGATTAGCATCAAGGCACAACATGTCATAAACCATTCACCGCATACAAACCACGCTTTATCATACACACACCTGTCCCTGTTTCTTCTTTATGGCTAGTTTTACGAGGAGGAGGTGCCCGATTTTATTGGGGGTTCATCGATATCTGATGAAAGTTCTGGGCCTGGCTGGGTAATCTATCACGAACTGGACAAACGAAAATGTGGGCTTGCCATCATGACTCTGCTTTTTCTTTGTTGTGAAAATATGTATATGGTTGAACCGTAAAACAAAGAATTCTTGCCTGAAGCTGATATTTTTGTATAAAAGGAGAAGGCTGGTTCTGTAAAAACGAACAGTCTCCTGAGAATATACACACCGTGCTGTTGTACTTCTAGGACGCTTGTTACTTGGTTGCAGCCAATAAAACTCGATCCTTGACATCACCTAGAAGACTCTGTGTTTCTGTGGTCCGAAACAGGAAGAACTCAAGAGGTCTCTGGGTGTTCCCCCTGGCACCGCCGGGTCCCTAAAAACCCGGTACCTCAGTTGGCGCCCAACTCGGGGCTGTATCAAGCGGTGTCGGTCCAAGCCAGATGTTCGTGAGGAGCTTCGTGTGAAAATTCCAGAGGACAGCCAGCCACTTCAGCGACCCCTGTATGTCGACGTGGTTCCGAAGGTCTTTGCTGCGAGGTTCCCCGCGTCCCGACGGCTACAAAGGACTGCTGCCCTGACTATCGCCCTGTTTTGGACCCATTGATGCTTGGTAGAGCGAAACGATAGACGAGTCTTCTAGTGACGTCATCGATCTTCAATACTTCAGTTAAGTATAAGTGGAGCGTCTCCCAGTCCTTAGTTTAATTCTTAGTTTTGGTATCCTTGAGATACGCTTTGATTTGGAACTTGCAAGCGCCAAAGCAAAGGGACTCGTGTATTCACGAGAATATCATATTCGATAATCCTTTGAAGTTTGAAGCTAGACTAGTGAGCGAAGATGCCTGGTCTTAGCAGACTTGGAACGTTGTTTTGTCTTAGTTGTAGTAGGGACTCCCGATTAGAAGACTCGTGTCCGGTTCCTCCGACTGGAACTCCAACATATGAGCTTTATGTGAAGCACAGCGTAGGCCCTATTGCATATAATGAAGTCTGGATCCGATACACCAGAAATGATGGTGTCTTAAAATGGCCACAATATGGTAGCTTTGATACAGAAATCTTGGACAATCTAGAGGTGAAACTTTTCAAGAAGAAAGCCCGGCCGGCGATGTTTGACTCTTTTCGCCTATGGCGCAAGGAAGCCAAATAGAAAGAAATGAAATTAGCAAAGAAAAATAAAAGAGGTATGTCAATGGTACAAGCTGCCGTTGCATTTAGAGATAACGAGGAAGAGCAAGAGAGTGAACAAATGCTTAGAAGTAGGAAATTAGCAGTAGACAAATGCTATCCAGTTTTGCCAAATAAAGGACAAGGATCAAAAGAGACACCTGAGAAGGATCCTTTAATGTCCCACTTTCTGAGTTCACCAACCCCCTATGCACAAAATGCTACTGCACCCCCGCAACGCTTTCTTATACCGCGCCCCGCCACACAAGCACCAGTTCTTCCACAAGCACCAGCTCCTCTTCAGCTGGTTTCTACTCCTCCGGCGCAGCCCTCTCAAGGGCCGCCGCCTTTGCTACATACTCCATCTGCCTTTTCTACGACTTCGCCTATTGCTCCAACTGCTTATCATAATACTCTTTCTGCTACTGCCTCGACTTCTGCTTAACATCAGCCTGTCTTTTCTGCCTTTCCACAGCTTCTCCTTCTGTTCGACAGAGAGTGGCAAATACTGTCACTGGTCTTTTCCCACCTTTCTTTGGGTCGCCTAATACGACCCCTAGGACAGAACGTAGACAGTTGCGAAGTCGACTGCCTGATTATCAGGAAAGAGAAGTGCTGAATGAATTAGCACGTAAATGGGTTACTGATACTGTAAAGTATGATGTTCAGTCCGTTATGGAAGTCTTCCGTCAGTGGGAAGCATCCACACAGAGATATGTATTTGAACAGATGTGTGTATATCTCCGCGAAGATTTGAAGGGAAATGATCCAGAGTACGACATGAATGAATTATTCCATGTGCGATTCAAGTTCGCAGAAGGCATGATTGTAGGTGCCAATGTTGAACAAGCAATTGAGATGTTATTGTCATATAGAAGTAAGGGAAGCAATTCCCGATCACTATCTGAGCATGACATGCCAGGTAGGAAAAAGGCGCGACAGTATCCCATGAGAGAGGTTCCTCCAGTTTGGAGGGAAGGTGATGCAAATGCGAATCCAGCCATTCCGCCACATTTCCAGCGTGTATGGGTACATGCTCCCTGGAAAAGATCAGAGGTTTTGGCTCTAAAACAAACGTTGCCTGATCCACGCAAAAATCCTGCAGGGTATTATAAGGAGTTATCACAAACTGCCAGCTCCTGTATAATGAATTTAGCCGATGTAGACATGTTGTTTGGAAATGTTGTTCCACAGCCTTTATGGGGAAAGATTCTTCATGCAGACCATGATCAAGAGTTAGGTGATACATGGGTTAATATTGCTGATGCTGGACAAGTTGGTGGCTCTAAGCCCGAGCCTTTAGTAGCAGAACTTCCTGGTAGAATTATCACGTATATGAAGCCTTTAATGCCCGAATTGCGTGTGAATTGGGACAAGTTGTCTGCATGCAAGCAGAAGAAAGATGAGAATGTGTCTGACTTTTTCACGAAGTTTGAAGAGACTTTCGTCGATCATAGTGGTCAGGATATGGCTACTGAGGGTGGCCAAAGATTGTTTGTTGACAAATTTGTACATAATTTGCTTCCTGAACTGTGTAATAAGTTGAAGGATTCAGAGAGTGCTTGGGCTGTTTCCACGTCAGCGCAGATTTTAGCCACAGCCCAGTACTACGAAAATAGACGCAAAGATGAGCTAGAAAAGGCTGACAAAAAGACTAAAGAATTGAAAACTAAAGTGCTTCTACAGCAAGCTTATCCACCTCTTACTGCTAGTCAGCACGATTATAAGCAACCACAGCAGTATTCGAGGGACTCGCAAAGAAACGACTCTTCTCAACAGCGTTTACCGTATGGTCCCAATCAGTGAGCGTATTGCAAGGAAGAGGGTCATTTCAAGAATAGTTGTCCGGCTTTGTTACGACGTTTGAATGGTGTTTCTGGTGCAAGAGGTAGAGGTGTTCAGCAGGCCCCTAGAGGTAGGGGTCGTGGAAATTTCCCCCAGAATGCTCCTTCTTTTCCGCTTCAGAAATCGATGAATAGCTTTGACCAACAGAATAACCTGTTGTCCAGGACAGCACAGTACTATGCTGATGACTACTATGCAGAGAACGAGAATGAGGGTAATGATTGCTAGGACAGCCATGGACAAAGAGAGGGAGTTGTTTCAGTTCCAGTAGATCAGAATGGACCTTATGTTGAGGTGATTACATCAGGTGTGTCAGAGCCTTTTCTGCTGGATACTGGTGCTACAAAAAATTCTATGATGCACTCAAAACTTCCTGGCGCACCTTTATCTGGCGAAATTAATGTTTCAGTAGGTTTTTCTGGCGACCCGGTTAGGAACCCGATCTCTAGTCCCATGTCCCTTTCTGTTGGGCCATGTGAATTAGAAGCACCCCTCATTCTTACAACAGGTTGTGGTGAAAACTTGTTAGGATTGGATCTGTTAAAGAGACTATATGCAACTTTGTACTGTTCTCCTTCGGGAGTGCAACTTACACTGGGTAAGAAAGTGGTTTCTCCAATGTATTTGTCAAGGGAAAATATTCCAACAGAATTGTCTTCTCTTCCGGATATACTTTGGGCTACTGGCTCTAATGATGTGGGTCTTTTGGAAATAGCGCCATATATTATAACATTGAAAGCCAATGTTAGGTTGCCACGCATTCCCCAATACAAGATCTCTAGCGAAGGTGAAAAGGTGGTGTTAGCAATCATTTATGATCTGATTGAGAAAGATGTCATTGAAGAGACAACAGGCAACATTTGTAACAGTCCTGTTCTGCCGGTTTTAAAGCGTACTGATCATTCCCAACAACCCGTATACAGATTTGTGATTGATCTTAGAGAAGTGAACAAGATTGTTGTGCCACAGTTTCCAGTTGTTCCTGATATTACTGCCCTATTGACTATGGTTCCAGCTTCAGCCACTTGGTTCTCGGTGATTGACTTGAAGAACGCTTTCTTCAGCATCCCGATTGATGAGGAGAGCAGAGATATTTTTGGCTTCAATTTAGGAGGCCGAAGCTTCCGCTTCAAACGAGCTCCTCAGGGCTACTGTGAAAGTCCATCTATATTCAGTCAGGCTCTGAAATCAAACTTGACACGATTGTTCTACCTGATGGCGCGACTCTTATTCAGTACGTCGATGATTTGCTGGTCGCTGCAGATACTGAGGAGATTTGCAAGCAAGCCACTTTGTCATTGTTGCGTCATTTATGTGATATGAAGCACAAAGTCTCTCTTTCAAAACTGCAATTTTGTCGACAAGAAGTGACCTACTTAGGTCACATCTTATCGAAGGAGGGAAGGAAGCTGACCCCAGAGAGAATACAGGCAATTGCAAAATTGAGTGTCCCAAGGACACAGAGAGAAGTGCGTGCTTTCTTGGGCATTACATCATATTGCAGGCAATGGATACCGAATTTCTCCTTGTTGGCCAAACCTTTGGTGGCATTAACTTGCAAAGATACACCGAAACCCATTCCATGGTCTGAAGATTGTCAGAAAAGCTTTCACGAATTGCGTGATGCATTGTGTTCGGCTCCTGTGTTGGGCACCCCCGACTACAGTAAGCCTTTTACATTATATGTCCATGAGAAGGAAGGTTGTGCATTATCAGTCCTGACACAGTCTTTTGGGGACAAACAGCGTCCATGCGCGTACTTTTCAGCAACTCTAGATCCGGTAGCTAAGGCATTGCCAAGTTGCTTGAGAGCCACTGCGGCAGCAGCTGTCTGTATTCGACAGTCTGCTGGGTTAGTAATGAATAATACACTAATAGTTATGGTCCCACATGCAGTAGACATGTTGTTAAACAGAACGAAGACACAGCACTTAACTAGTGCTCGATTGTCAAGTTATGAGCTGACACTGTTAGCGAGTCACATACACATTAAGAGGTGTGACACACTCAACCCAGCCACGTTACTGCCCACTTTGGGAGAGACAGATGAGGTTGAACAACATGACTGCTGCTTTAGGACAGAAGAAGAGACAAAAGGGAGAGTAGACTTGCAGGACACTCACCTTCCTGAATGTAATGATACCTTATGGGTTGATGGTTCGTGTTTCAGGCTGCCAAATGGTGAAACGACTGCAGCATATGCTGTGACAACATTGCACACGATCGTTGAAGCTGCACGTATCCCACACAATTCTGCGCAAGCAGCAGAGTTGATTGAACTTACAAGAGCATGTGCGTTGGCAAAAGGAAAACGAGTGAATGTGTACACGGACAGCCAATACGCCTTTGGCGTGGCTCACAGTTTTGGACAATTGTGGCGTGAACGTGGGTTCCTGACATCGCATGGTGCACAGATCCAGCATGGTCAGCTAGTGAACGAGCTTCTCGAATCACTGACCTTGCCACTACAAGTTGCGATTGTGAAATGCAATGCACACAAAAAGATTCAAGATGATGTTGGTCGTGGTAATGCGTTTGCAGATGAAGTTGCGAAAAACACTGCGAGGAATGTGATGAGTCGAATGTATGTTGCAGGTCCTGCGAGATGGATTGGTGATGTGGGTATGTGTGAAGACACGATTGAGAGTGTGAAATCCATCCAATCCGAAGCCACAGAGAAAGAGGTGAATGAATGGAGAGAAAGCAAGGGTAAATTGGATGCGAATGGTTGTTGGGTCGAATTGTCAGAGCATCAGAGATGGTTGCTACCCGATGCGTATGTGCTTGCAGTGGTGACAATGGCCCATGGAATGGCTCACATCAGTGTGAAAGGGATCTGTAAGTTGTTGGCTCCAGTATGGCAGAATAGTGGAATACCTAAATGTGCAGAGAATGTGGTCAAGAACTGTATGGTGTGTCTGAAGTACAATCCTGGTAGGGGAACCCCAACTCCAGCTGGTCATTTTGCGCCTCCAACGTACCCGTTCGAGGTTTTGCAGCTAGATTTCATCCACATGGAAAGGTGCAACAATCTGAAATACGTACTCGTTGCTGTTTGTGCCTTTTCCAGGTGGGTGGAGGCGTATCCCCTTAAGGACAATACTGCCTTGTCCACAGCGAAAGCCCTTGTCAAAGAATTCCTTTTTTTTTTTTTGGTGCAAGACTTTTATTAAGTACTGTCAAGTGTACACAGCGTCATGCCTACAACCCTGAGGCCGGCCGCTATTTGTACCATCATCAGGATTATAAGATATATAAAAGCAGTTTCACATGTACTGTTACATAGTTGTTATATAAATGTACTGACAGACTGCATAGGCAATATAAACAAATCAATTTGTCTCGCTTTTTACAGTTTTTTGTAGTTAAACCTCAACATGTGCGGTATCCAATCTATATATGGGTGATATCTGTGCGTCAGGTAAGCGGCGGGCCCACACCTGGGCGTGGTGCAGCTCAGACAGTGCATCGCAAGGAAACAATAATGGAACCAGAACAGTCCGTTGTTACATGTAAGGCGTCGACATGGTCCCCCATACCCCATACACCGGGCAATCACCTCTACAGCGTCACTTAGCGAGCAAAGGAACAACACCAATTGCAGGAGCGGTACGCAGGGTAAAAAGGAAAAAGGGGGGGGGAATGGTAATATCAATAGCAGAAAACACAGCTGCATAACACTTTTGTACACTCTCCTGTGACCATGCGAGTCCACAGCAGCATACCAGTAGCATATCACATAAATCAGCAATCACTGTTATCCTCCGAGGCAACCTCTAGTAGATAGCATTGCAGCGGGGCCCATATGTCAGTAGGTCTAGAAGCAATCAGTAACAGTTCAGAGTAGGTATGCAATTGCTCTTGAAAGTACACCATGTCCTGCATCCAATCCTTGAATTTGGGGGCCCGTCCCCTCCCCCACCTGCAAGCCACTCTTCGCTTGGCCAACAGCATAGCCAGTGCCACATACTTGCAGTGGGCTGCCTGGAGTGGCTCCACATAGCCCAGTAGTGCTACAATCGGGGATGGGTCCACTACCAAGTGTATCATTTTGGATATGGCTTGAAAGACTTGATCCCAGTAGTGGTGCACCTGATCGCATCCCCATGCAAGGTGTAAGAAATCTGCCCCAGGCTCACCACACCTATCACAATTGTCAGTGGTTCTTAACTGGAATCTGTGTAGCCGTGCAGGTGTGTGGTACAATCTGTGTAGGAATTTGTAATGAATGATCCTATATCTACTGCTAGACGATATGCGCTCCGTCTGTTGCATACAAAAATCCCACTGTCTATCAGTAAGTGTTGCGCCCAACTCCTGGTCCCACTTCTTCCTAGCAGGTAAGTCAGTGTATTCCAGATTAGCCCGGACTGATTTATATAGTGTAGACACCAGTTTGTTGGGGTTATCATGCAAAAGCAGGTTCTGTAGTGGGAGAAGTACAGGAGGCTCGTGTAGGAAGTCAGGTGTAACCGCCTTTAAACCGTGCCGGAGTCGGATATGATAAAACACCTCTAGCGGTGTCGGCTGTATACCTTCGTAGAGTTGTTCCTTGGAACGGAACGTGCCATTACGGTATAAGTCCCCCTATGTTCGAACATGTATTTTCGTCAGTAGTTTCTGAAAGCCTGCTTCTTGTAGAAGTGGTAGCTGCGGGTGGTAAACCAAGGGTAATAATGAGGCATACAATAGTTGTAGATCGAGTTGCGATGTTATCTGCTGCCACGCAGTCACTGTGCTCAGTACTGTGTTGGGGGTTTTGTCCCTACCTTCCACCGGGGAGTATAACGCGCCTTCAATCGAGGTTGGGTGTGCCAGCCAGTGTTCAGCTGCCAATTGGGGCATGTATCTAGGTTGTCGTACCCAGAAGTAGGCAAAGTGGGCCTGAGCTGCGCGGTAATAAAGTTCGAAATCTGGGATCCCAAAGCCACCCTGTGAGTAAGGCCTGATAAGGACCTCCCATTTGAGCCTTGGTGATTTCCCGCCCCATACTAGTTTAAGCAGTTCCAAGCGCAGCAGTCGAAAAAAATAGGCTCCAGGGTGAAATGGTATGTTCAGGAAAAGGTATAGGAGCTGAGGGAGTATCACCATCTTAATTAATGAAACCCTCCCAGCCATGGATAGGGGAAGGGTTATCCATCTAGAGATATTGTCACTGATTTTATCCATCACTGTGCCATAATTAGCCCGAATCAATGCCTCCCTGTCTTTTTCTATGTGTATTCCCAGGTATTTAAAATCTCCCTCACACCAGGCAAGTGGGTACTCTAACGGAAACTTATGGGTCGAGGCGGTAAGTGGGAAAATACACGACTTGGTCCAGTTGATCTGGACACCAGAGAGGGCTCCAAACCGAATGAATTCCCTAAGGATGGGGTGCAAGTTCTCACCCGGGTGGCGGACATAGAGTGTAATATCGTTGGCATACATCGAGATTAGTATCTGCCGTTGCAAACACCTTAATGCACTATCTCGATGATGTTGACGTAGTTTTGCTGCGAGGGGTTCAGTGGCTATGGCAAATAGGAGTGGGGAAAGGGGGCAACCCTGCCTAGTTCCCCTGGACACCGGAAATTCCGGGGACAACCTACCGTTAATGAGTACCCTGGCTACCGGGCGTGTATACAATAGTCTAATCCAGGATATGAATATAAGTGGGAAGCCCATGCGTTCGAGTACCCTGAATACATAATCCCACTCCAGCGAATCAAACGCCTTGGTGGCGTCCAAAAATATGGCCGCCATCAGTAAGTCCTCGTGAACGGAATCATAGACAGAGAAAAAGGTGCGGAGATTATGCAATGTCGCCCTGCCCGGGACAAATCCAGTCTGATCAGGGAGTATCAGATCGGGTAATAGAAGGCTAATGCGCGCTGCTATTAACTTAGCAAGAATTTTCACGTCGCAGTTCAGCAACGACAGAGGCCTATATGAATCACAGTTAGTAGCAGGCTTCCCTGGTTTGAGGAGGGATGTGATGAGAGCGATTCTCATAGAGGCGGGGAGATGGCCAACCTCCAAGGCATCTTCATACACCTCGCGCAGGACTGGCGCCATGAAGTCTATGAACGTCTTGTAAAATTCGATAGGAATGCCGTCCAACCCCGTGGCCTTACCCGATTTCATGTGCATGATAGCCTCACGTACTTCGTCTAATTCGAACGGGGCACTTAGGAAGGCCCTCTGTGAATCGCTCAGCCACCCCAATGATACATCCATCAGGTAGTCGTCCAGCGTCAGTTTCCCCGTTCTGTTTGAGGAGTATAGCGCGCTGTAGTGTTCTACAAATGCATTCAGTATGTGTGTGGTGTCCCTGAGTAGTATCCCCTCAGCCGTTTCCAACTCAAGTATGACAGTAGGCGAACACAGAAGTCTAATCGTTGCAGCTAAGGCCTTCCCAGGCCTCTCACCCTCCCCATATCTTCTGGCCACCCAGTGTTTGTTCCTGAACTTCACCTCCCAAGTAGCTTCATCAGTGTATTCCGACAGTTTGGCACGGATCACAGCCAGGGTAGCACTCCCTGGATTAGCGCGGAGTGCATCCTCTGCGTGTCTAAGATCTGATTCCAGAGTCTTCAATCTATTCAGAATACTCTTGAGCACTCCGAGCCCTTTGATATGCAAAGACCCCTAAGCGTGACCTTAAAAGCATCCCATATAGTTTCGACATCTTGGACTGAGTCTTTATTACGTTTTAAAAAGTCTGGGCATTCAGTTCTAAGCTCTTCCTGGAATTCTGTATCAAGCAGCATCGTGGGTTGCATACGCCATGCCGTAACAGGGGGGCTCAGTTCAGTTCCTCTCAGCGTGACTATGACAGGCGAGTGATCCGAATATGTTCTGGGGGGATGCGTTGAGTATTCCAGGGATGTGTAGAGCTGTGGTGTCAAGAGTACATAATCCAGCCTGGCCCATGAGCGTGCCTGCGCAGTGAAGTGTGTACCCTCCCCCTTTGTCCCATGCATAGATCTCCATGCATCTATGAGCTTATTATCCTCAATAATCGCGCGGAGGACCTCCCTCCCATGAGTATAGTGATGGGGGGCGGGGTGCGACCTGTCCAAGACAGGGTCCAGAGCAGTGTTGAAATCACCCCCCCATATGATGTGTTGTGGTCCAGTGCCCACAATTGCCGCCCACAGGTCAGTAAAGTACATTGGATCGTCCACATTAGGGCCGTAGCAGCAGGCCAATGTCACAGCCATGCGACCCAATCTGCCCCACATTAAGCAAAACCTCCCCTGTGTGTCTGTCGTAGAGCCAGCCAGATGGAAAGGCGTGTTTCTTTTTATCAGAATAGCCGTACCACGTGCATATGAGGAATATGAGGAGAAAACTGTATAAGAGGCCCACCGTTTCCCAAATGAGTGTGGTCCATGAGGTTTGAAATGTGTCTCCTGAAGGAAAGCAATATGAATGTTATGTCGATCAAGAAACCAACAGCGGACCCCACCGACCTCAAGAATTACCGCCCCATCTCGCTCCTCCCGTTTCCAGCCAAAGTCATCGAGAAGACCGTCAACAAGCAGATGGCCGCTTTCCTCGAGACGAACGGATCCCTCGACCCCTCACAGTCCGGCTTCCGAGCCAACCACAGCACCGAGACCGCCCTCATCGCCGCCACCGATGACATCCGAGCCCTGATGGACAACGGAGAAACAGCGGCCCTCATCCTCCTGGACCTCTCCGCGGCATTCGACACGGTCTGCCACCGCACCCTAGTACGGCACCTCAGCAACGTCGGAATCCAGGACAAGGCGCTGGAATGGATCATCTCCTTCCTCGACGGGAGAACACAGAGAGTCCGCCTACCACCGTACAAGTCAGAGGCCACCGAAGTCATCTGCGGCGTCCCCCAAGGATCATCTCTGAGCCCCACCCTCTTCAACGTCTACATGAGCCCCCTCGCGGCCATCGTACGCAAACACAACCTCAGCATAATCTCCTACGCCGACGACACCCAGCTGATCCTCTCCCTGACCAACGACCCCGCCGCCGCCAGAGCAAACCTGCACGAAGGGATGAAAGAGGTAGCCGAGTGGATGACGACCAGCCGCCTGAAACTGAACTCGGACAAGACGGAGGTCCTCATCCTGGGCTCCTCTCCCTCCGCCTGGGACGACTCCTGGTGGCCTCCCGCCCTGGGCTCCGCACCCAAACCGACAGACCATGCACGCAACCTGGGCTTCATCCTGGACTCCTCCCTCTCCATGACCAGGCAAGTCAACAACGTCTCCTCGGCATGCTTCAACATCCTACGCATGCTACGGAAGATCTTCTGGTGGATCCCCACCGAGACCAGGAAGACCGTCACCCAGGCCCTCGTCACCAGCCGACTGGACTACGGCAACGCCCTCTACGCCGGTACCACCGCCAAGCTCCAGAAGAGACTCCAGCGGATCCAGAACGCCTCAGCCAGACTCATCCTCGACATCCCACGAACCAGCCACATCTCCGGACATCTGAGAGACCTTCACTGGCTCCCCGTCAACAAAAGAATCACCTTCCGCCTCCTCACCCACGCACACAAAGCCCTACACGACCAAGGCCCGAGCTACCTCAACAGCCGAGTCAACTTCTACGCTCCCAAACGCCACCTCCGATCAGCCAACCACGCCCTCGCCGCCGTCCCCCGCATCCGAAGAGCGACTACAGGAGGAAGGTCCTTCTCCTACCTGGCCGCCAAGACCTGGAACTCCCTCCCGACCGACCTGCGCCTGACCCAAGACCACCTCTCCTTCAGGAAGAAGCTGAAGACCTGGCTGTTCGAGCAGTAGCGGCTCCCCCCCCCCAGCGCCTTGAGGCCCTACGGGTATGTAGCGCGCTTTATAAGTGTCACTGATTGATTGATTGATTGATCAAGATAGCCTAGAATTTGCCTTCTCTTTCTATGATCACCGAGCCCTCTCACATTCCATGTGATGATATTCAAGTTTGTGTCCCCATGTGTGCATGTGTACACATATACCAGAATTAGCGTCATCCGGCATGGCGCATCTAATACCAGCAAGCATTGGGTTACGCTCAAGTCGTGTGTGTCCTGCACTCCCCAAGGTGAGTGGAGGGCCTAGCCCATGAGCAGTGTTTCTGTCCCCAGCGATGTTTTGTTGCAACATATAATTTACACATCCCATAATAGCCCATTTATCTCCCCGACGCACTCAGAGAGCCTCGCAGCAAGACATAGTAGTAATTCTTTGATACCTAGTGCACATGTTATGAACATAAACCAAACATTCCTCCCAATTGTGCCCCCCTCCCGTCCATTCAGCGCGCAGAAAGAACAGCAGCAGCTGATTCCCGTCCCCACTCGCGCAGTCTATACGGCTCCTCCAGAAGGGGCCATGCTCTGCTGTCTGCATTTCTCCCATACAAGGCATCTCGCCCACCCCCCCCACCCACTGAAGCATCCCCAACTTGCCAGCATTCCAAGCCCACCCCCCTCCCAAACAGCAACAAAACCAACCAAACATCAATAGAATTGAAGTCCAGGTCTTTGGGGTATACCCATTAGGGGTCATGAGAGGTGCACGTCCTTCCACCCCTCTACCTCCCGCTCCGTACATGTTTGCCCCTGATGTCACTATCCGGAGAGGAAAGGGGGCAGGGGGGTGGGTGCCTGGCATACGTTACCGCCTGCAGTCCAGTACCCGTCCTTGGTACCCCAAGTATCTGTTGCAGCCTCCAGCCGCAGTAGGACCACCGAACCCTGCAGTGAGACAGGTAACATGTTCCAGTAGTTTGCAGAGGCCTAGCAACATAGGGCCGCCGGTCACCTATTCAGAACTCGAGTCATGTTGGCCCTCAGCTTCCGCAGATCGTCGTCCCTGTTTAGGCAAAGTTTTAATATAATCCTCGACTTGTTGCGGGTTGAGAAAGAAATGTTGTGTGCCCTGATGAGTCACTCTCAATTTGGCCGGGTATAGGAGGGCATAGTCAATGTTCAGGCCTCTAAGTTTCCTTTTAACAGCAAGGAATTTACGCCGTTGTTCTTGCACCACTGGGGTAAAGTCAGGATAGATAGAGAATGTCAGACCATCATGTGTGAGGTTCTGGTTCGCTCGGGCCGCCGGCAGTGCCGCATCTCGATCTCTATAATTGAGCAGGCGCGCAATTATAGGCCTCGGCGGGGCACCAGGATTGGGCTGAGGTCCAAGGGAGCGATGAGCGCGTTCCACAATAAATTGGTTCGAGAAGGCCTCCGCCCCCACTGCAGATATAAGTATCTTCTCAATGTAGAGCTCCATTTTCCCTGTGTTGGTCGTCTCTGGTATGCCCGTGACGCGGATGTTATTCCTTCGGCTTCTCGCTTCTAATTCCTCATTTTTGGCGGCAATCACTCGCAACACATTGTCCATCATCGAGAGTCTCGAGGTGTGCGCATCCGTGGTGTCGTCATTTTCGGATATGTGGCGCTCCGCTTCCGTAATGCGCTCCTCGTGGATATCCATCTTCTGGACTATGCCGTCCATTCTGGCCGAAAGTCTATCAACTTTATCGACAACAGTGGCAAAGCCCTGGCGCATCTCATGTAGCATTGTGGTAATGTCCGGCACTGTAGGGGCTGATGTGGACACTTCCGCGGAAGGACTCCGAGGCTGTCCGCTTTCCACTGTATTCCTTGTCACTTTTTTCTGCACTGCGGCCTCAAAGTGCAGTTTGGGCTGTTTGTTGTCAGGTTTCCCCATTGCGCCGAGAATGCAAAATGGCTTCGCTCCAGGCGAATGCTGATCCCGCCTGGTTTAGTTGAAATCAGAAAGGCACCCCTCTATCAATGACGCGTAGTGCAGCAGTTGCATTGCATCTTCTACGCCACAGGTGGGCAAGGAAAGTCTTGGTAGTTTCTGCAGGGGTAACTTATGAGGAAGCTAAGGTTGGTGCATGAGACTGCGCAAGCAGCAGGGCCACGAGGGCTGGAGACGATGTTACTTTGGTGAGCGGCACCACGCAGAGCGGCCGGTAGCACCCCCAGGCAAACCGCATAAGCACGGGGTGTAGGAAGGTCCTGGTGGCTCCACTGTAGAGGCTTGTAGGGAAGCCAGGGATCGCACATGTGTTGGTGCAATCAATAGGGCTCCGGGGCCCGAGGCAACGTCGCCGCGGCGCGCGGCACAGTGCAGGGCAGCCGGCCGCGCCCCCAGGCCCAACCACGGAAGTTCGGGTAGTAGGAAGCGCTCCTATGTACAAAAGCGCTATGTTGAAGTGTCTGCAGAGGAGTTCGTGGCTGTAGCGCGGTCAATAACCGTTTCACAGGTTAGGGCAAGGCTCAAATAGTATGGAGGCAGCAAGACGATTTCTACGGCGCTATGACAATGCGCCAGTCAATGTGCTGAAAGCGGGACTCTTTGAAAGCGGAGGCGCCGCTATCAGCGCACGCTATGTCACTAAGCGCAGCAGCTTGTGGTCGCACAGGGATTCTCACCAGTCCGCACTCTGTTGTCGGTCGAGGCCGGGGAGGGGGGCGGTGAGATGAGTCTTCGTCCGCCTCCGCTATCGAGAACAGGAGCGCCACACGCTTCCGAGTTTTCAGGCCTGGGTGCCTCGTGGTGAGCCTCGGTGTCGCGTAGCCGTGCGAGCCGACTCAGGGTTCCACCACGGCAGGGCGCCTCCCGGGTTGAATCTTTGAAGGGCTCTACCGCCGCCACCCATGAAGGCAGAGCCACCAAACTCGCACCGAGTGCCCAGCGACACTCACTGTCCTTGCGTGGGGAGTTTCGGATGGGTGGGAGCAGGGTAAACAGGATTAATGCAGGATAATGGTGCCAGGCTGCCGGAGCCTCACTGGAGTGCGGCCATACAGCTCGTGCGTCCTCTAGCGCCCCCCTTGTCAAAGAATTCTTCCCTAGGTTTGGAATGCCTAGAATGGTCTGGAGTGATAATGGGAGTGAATTCGTGGGACGAGTGATGAAGAGAGTGTGTGAAGGGCTAGGCATACACCAGAAGTTCCACGCTGCAAATCACCCCCAATCAGCTGGACTAGTGGAGTGCTATAACGGCACTCTAAAATTGAAACTGGCCAAGATCCAAGCAAGCACAGGTCTTAAATGGCCTGACGCCCTGCCTTTGGCCCTCCTATTTACAAGAATGACTGTCCACTCTAGAGTGGGACTTAGTCCTCATGAAATTGTTTTCGGCCGCCCAGCCAACATATGGGGAGTGCCAAGGCCCACAAAGTTCAGTGAAATAGAGCATCCTGTACTGCTTGACTACCTGTACGAATTGACGACTAAATTGCGTGTTTTACACCAACAGTTCCACAGCTTTTCCCTGCCAGCGTCTGATGATCCAGGCCACGCAATTGAACCTGGCACCTGGGTCCTGGTGCGTAATTTCCAGCGAACCAAGAACGAGCAGCCTCGCTGGTCCGGCCCTTCCAAGTTTTACTGGCTACCCGCTCTGCAGTACGTGTCCACAGCAAGAAGAACTGGGTGCACGGCGCCCATTGTAAACGGGTCCCACTGCCCCTTCCATATGACTGTGCCTCGCCTCTTACCCTTCAGTGATGCACGTTTGAAAGGAACTACTTCAGAAAAGGAGAGCAATAACATTTTGCAGGGATCTGTGCCACCGTCAATGCAGTTGGACACTACTGAGCCTGAACTCCTGTTTCAAGACCACACAGCTCCTGGTCGAAACCGTTATAACTTGAGGTCAAGACCTATGACTAAGGACAAATAAAAACATTTTTCTTTTTGATTGTGCAGCTCTCTCATTCAGGAAACTTGCTCATTTTTGATTTTTGAACCGCCATCCGGTTCTGCTGCTAGGGTCGCGGTTGCCACAGTCTTTGGAGTGCAGCTGGAGACGGTTAGGTCGACAGTTCTGGTTGGTCTAAGGGAGTTGCCCTAAACTGACAGAAGCACTCCTTAGCAGAATCAATCTCCCACCGCGGGCAGCAACTTAGAGGATGGAGTTTCCCAAGATAGAGAGACCGGCCAAATCAGCGAACTTTGAAACGAGAATATGCACTGTGATGGCGAAAAAACAATTTTTAATAATATGCATCCTTATGTTGTGCAGTATAATGATGTTTTTGGTGGGCTATGCTTTATTCACCTTTCGAGTTTCATTTGCACACGACACTCAGCCCACACCTCCTCCTACTGTTTCCCCACACTCTTTTCACCCTCTACCTGAACACGAGTCTGCCAGTAGGTTAGAATTTGTAAAGAACTCATTTGTCCAGCTCCTACACCAGCACCAGTCTGTAATGAACACAACGAATTGTTGGGTATGTGGACTTATGCCACACACGACAGATAAGGGTATCCCATACTTTGTCCTGCCATTTAGCTACTATGGTTCTCTGTGGGCATTTCAAACCATGTTCCTATTTGCCAAAGAACCATATCCCCTGCGTCCCACAGGAAGAAATTCAAGTAACAGTGGCACAAATCAGAAATATGAGCAGGGATATCGACACATATCGAACGATCCCCAAAGATGAGTTTAAGGTGTACAGTAGATGGAATATAACTAAGTATGGAATTTCCTTGAGTGAGAGCCAGCGAGCAAAGAAGTCCTCCCCAATCTGGATAGTACCCCATCAAGGTCACCTATGTCTGCAGGGAAATGGCAAAAACCCTAGAGCTCAGTTAGGGAAGAGTGTCTGTACTGAGACTTACGTTTTCCCGTCTCAGACCTCCCTTTCATTCCTAGCAGCTAAGGGTACCTACTTCGTCTGCCATGATAGAGCATATACGTGGTTGCCCCCTGACTTTTCGGGCACATGTTTTATCTCGTTTCTGTTGCCACCCACCTACAAGGCCGAGGCAGGTTACCATCGGACAAGGACAGTTAGAGGTGTTGTGAGTAAAGACGACACTGCGGAACAGGAGTTTGGAGATTTCGCAAAAGGTTTTCTGCCGTTTTGGGGGCCTATGGTGAACAGCAGGAACATTCGCCAATTGACGAGGGTAGTTGAATCCGCCGTAATTGAAACGGCTGGTGCCCTTAGTAACTTGACTGCGGAGCTCCAGTCGGACCGCCTTATGACTCTTCAGAACAGGGTTGCCCTAGATGTCATACTTGCAGACCGTGGTGGGGTATGTAAAGTGATCCAATCCAGTTGCTGCATTTTAATCCCCGATAATGCTCCAACAGTATACCAGGCCATCTCCAAACTGCATAAGATCTCTGATTCCATTCACGTGGATAAAGGAGACCGGTCCTTGCTGGGGTGGTTCTGGGAACTGATATCTGCCTGGGGATGGAAAATTCTGATATTCATTGGGATGGTCTTAACCGTTCTGTTCATGTTCTGCCTGTGTGTACAGTGCGCTCCTGCAATATGTGGCCTCTGTGCTACATCATGTGTAAGGAAGCCTGTGTCAAGGGACGAACTAAGTAACAGGATGATGCTACAACAGCATCTCAATGACTTCATGAATACAGATTTGGACTCGGATTAGCATGAGTTATTGCCTATATAAGGGCAAAAGGAGGGGCTGTAGTACTGAAAATCTGGACCCTGCTATAATGTGGTACCGAAGTCCAACACTCGTGTCAGAAAATATCATCGTATCATGACGAATTTGGTATCAACAGACCGGTAATGATTAGGACATTATACCTATGCATTTGCGTCACGATCGAGTGATGCAATCACCTTAGAATCGTACTTTCTGTCTTGAACCCTCGGGTTCCATTTTGTGAGCGGCATCCATCTTGTGGTTGCCCTTACATAGTCAATTGACCAAGGCCGGATTCGATCTGAAAGGACACGTCCACCTTTCCTGACTCCTCTGTGACCTGGGCGAGCTGACTCCACTGCCTCAAGCCAAACCTGTTCGGGCAGTCCTCATCCCAATGGCCGAGCGAGATTAGCATCAAGGCACAACATGTCATAAACCATTCACCGCATACAAACCACGCTTTATCATACACACACCTGTCCCTGTTTCTTCTTTATGGCTAGTTTTACAAGGAGGAGGTGCCCGATTTTATTGGGGGTTCATTGATATCTGATGAAAGTTCTGGGCCTGGCTGGGTAATCTATCACGAACTGGACAAACGAAAATGTGGGCTTGCCATCATGACTCTGCTTTTTCTTTGTTGTGAAAATATGTATATGGTTGAACCGTAAAACAAAGAATTCTTGCCTGAAGCTAATATTTTTGTATAAAAGGAGAAGGCTGGTTCTGTAAAAACGAACAGTCTCCTGAGAATATACACACTGTGCTGTTGTACTTCTAGGACACTTGTTACTTGGTTGCAGCCAATAAAACTCGCTCCTTGTCATCACCTAGAAGACTCTGTGTTTCCGTGGTCCGAAACAGGAAGAACTCAAGAGGTCTCTGGGTGTTCCCCCTGGCACCGCCGGGTCCCTAAAAACCCGGTACCTCACTGGCAGCAACCCTTTTACCCACAGGGTTTCCCATTCAAACAAGGCCCCCACCATTTTTATACAGAGGCCGAAACACCGGCAGAGGACGACAAAAGAACCAAAGACAGGCGACCCGACAAACCTGGGGAGACCAAACGCCCAACATAGTTGTGACAAGGAACAAAGGGACAGACCTGGGACCATCAACAAGCAAGTAGCATCAAATGTGGTGAACCTCAAAAGCCATACCCTGACACAAGATGAGGAGACTGTACTCTCAAGAGGACTGGGGTTTGTGCCTACATCAAGGAATGATCTCTTCGCTCTTTGCACTGAACTGGTACAATTTTTCAGAAAGATTCATTTGAGAGACTTCTTCGATGGAAAAAAAGACCTCGACAAGGAACAAACAACTAAGCCACGGGCCTCAGAAAGAAGTCTATGTTTGTACCCCCTACACAATCCATCCTGTGCCACATCCTGGCTTTTGAAAAAGCTGTTATAAATGAAGTAGACACCATCAACTGTGCACAGAACAAAGGATTTCAGAATCTCAGACATGGGGAAAAGACAGCACTTGAGAACCTGAAAAAGAATGACTTACTGGTCATCAAACCAGCTGACAAGGGTGGAGCTATTGTGGTGATAGACCAAGAGAAGTATCACACAGAATACATTTGCCTCCTATCTGACCGGGGCAGATACGAAATTATCACCACGGACCCCACACCAAGACTGACCACTAGAATCAAGACTATGGTTGAGGAAGGCCTCGCCAAGGATTGGATTACGAACACGAGGCTAAATTTCTTGTGGGCGACTCCCCACGTACACCTAAATTCTATACCCTTCCAAAGATTCACAAGAACAAGGACCCACCACGAGGAAGACCACTTGTGTCGGGTATCAGCACATTGTTCGAACCCTTATAGCAATTCTGCCACTGCTCTATGACACCCACAGTGCAGACATCGGCATCATAGCTTAAAGACACCAAGGTTGTATTATGCCTACTTAGAGACATGGACATTGACCACAAGGAGTACTGGCTGATTGCGATGGACATAGAAGCTCTCTACACGAGCATCCCCCAAAGACGCACACTGGCAGTTGTAGAACACATCCTTCAAGAAAAGGAGTGAGATTTCCTTACCCCACGTAATTTCATCATGGAGTGTGCGGAGATGGCCCTTACAGAAAACCTTTTTTCTGTAACAACACCATATACCATCAGATAAGGGCACATGAAAATGAAGGGGTTTTGTAGAGAACGACTGCTGCCCGAGGGCATCCAAGCACTAAGTAGAGGTAATAGAACGCTGAGGGACGGGGGAGAAATCCAGGTGGGGAGCTAATTTCTGAAGAGGAATGTTTTTAGCTCTTTACGGAAGGACGAGAGAATAGGGTTGGACCTTAGTGAGAAGGGAAGGGAGTTCCCTAATTTAGCAGCGTTGAGCGTGAAGGACCTGCCTCCTGCTCTGGACCTTTTGACTCTGGGGACTGCAGCAAGGAATGCGTTCGTGGATCGAAGTGATTTACCGGGAAAGTAGGGGGTAAGAAGTGAGTGGTTAATCTCAGGGCTAGCTCTATGGAAGGCTTGATGCGATATGCACAGGGTTTTGAACTTTATTCTGTCCCTGACTGGGAGCCAGTGGAGTGACCTGATCCCTGACTTAGATGATTCTATGTGAGGGATCTGGAGCAGCGTGCGAGCTGCACAGTTCTGCGTGCGCTGAAGTTTCTCCAGCACGTATTCAGGGGCTCCCAAGTAGAGGGCATTGTTAAAGTCGAGCCGGGACTGGATGAGCCCGCTGTTCTTCTGTGCCAGAGAGACCACCAGCTGAGTGTCTTCCACATACGAGATGATCTTGATACCGTATTGTCGGACGACCTCAGCCAGCGGCCTCATGTACACATTGAACAGCGTGGGGCTCAAGGAGGAGCCTTGGGGTACCCCGCAGTTTAGAGGTCTGCTAGTGGAGCAGGAGTCGCATATCAGGCACATCAATGGGTAGCTCATTCGCTCCAAGCATGGCATGCCTCTACTTACACCACTTTGAGGAATACCACTTATACCATCAGGACAATCCCTTCAAACAACAACTGAAGTTGTGGCACAGGTACATTGACGACGTCCTCATCATCTGGCATGGAAACCAACAAAACGCCATTGAGTTCTGCGAATGTGTCCACACAAGAGATAAGCGCCTCAAGTTTACACACTGCATCAACAAAAACAAAGCATCTTTTTGGATTTTAGCTATCACTCTAGACAAGGAAGGGGTAAGGACAAAAGTCCATAACAAACCTACCTACAAAAATAGTCTTCTCATGTATGAGAGCTTCCACCCGAGAGCTTCAAAACAGAATCTCACAGTTGGACAGTTAGGAGGAACTGCTTGTCACTTGAAACATATGACAATCAAGCACAATCCCTGGAAAACAAATGTATTCAATCAACACCACTACCCAAGGAGAATGGTCACAAGGGCCAAGAAAAGAGTCAGAAATAATAATCGAGAGGCTCTGTTGGAGCACCATGAGAAACAGAGCAATGAAAAGGTGGTGTGTGTCACTACATACACTCCATTTTCCAATAAAGTCCAGAACATCATCTGCAAGCACTGGTGCATACTTAATGGGGCAGGGAAACAATGGCCCGCCCCTATGTTTGCCTGTAAGAGAAACATGAACATTTGGACCGAATTAGTCCCTGGCAAAATACTACCACAAGCAATGGACACACAGCAAACTTTATGGGACCATAACCGACCAGTTGGTCACTATCCCTGCAGAAATTATGTTGATAATCTGTCCACCTATTTCTATACATCACCAGTAATACTTATTACTTTTAAACAGCAGCCGTGGTTGCAACCATGTCATTTAAATATAAGCATTAGAATATAATCTAACACTCCATAATATGTACGCAACCGGTCAACTTCAAAAACATCAACAGCCACTAAACACTCTTAAAGGTTTTTTAACAGCAGTTTCCCGCACAATATGTGTATTTGTTTTCCCTGCTTACAATGGTACAGAGATGCTTTTTACATTAGCTCCATCACTGTGTAGCTGTACAGAAGCTTTAAGCTTCGCACAAGTGCTGCTGTAAGCTAAGCACCTTGCAGCCGTGTAGCAATCATGTGTTACAAGAACCATATTTTGGTGCTGAATCCCAAGTTCAGCGCAAGCACAGAGGTAACATGGGTCCCGACTTCACTACGCATGCGCGAAATACGGGACACTTTTAACTCCCTCTTCGGGAGGACGCATTTACGCTCGCGTCTACCGAATCACTGTCCCGCGTCTATGACTCGGGGTCAGGCTGTCAGGTCTTTCGTGGTTGCTCCTCAGGATTGGATCGATGCTATAAAGGGGCCCACCTCTAGATCATCCCAAGTCTGGCTGTTAAGGTCACAGACTATTAAGGAGATCAAGCGGGGGAAAAGGTAGGTCCGGAGGGGAACAGCTGGGCAACTGGAACCGAAAACCTGTAGATATAGAAAGCATGGGATGAGTGGAAAGATAACCCTCAGCTGGTAACTAGCTAACCAATACACTACACATTTACCTCACCTGCAATATCCTACAGGTGTGCAGCAACGAAGGAGTGATATAAAGGGCTTCTTCTAAATCCCCTGGTTTTTCTACTATAAGACACAACAAAAAAATGCATCAGTAAACTACTGTTTCACTCCCTTTCAGTAACCTTAATCAGATGGACAGAGAAGATGTAGGTAAACCTACCCAGAAATGGGGATGAAGATAACCAGAATGCCCAGGACATAAACTCAGTAAATAACACTCCTTTCCGGTATTTTCCTAATAACTGGTAAGGATTCCCCCAGAGGAAATGTATGATTAGAAGGTTAAAGGGTTAGCGCAGGAAGCTAAAGAGTCAACCCCAGTATGATTCATACATCCCCTAGATCGTTTGTTCACCAAGTAAGTTCCTGGTATAAAAGTAGTAACAAATAATAAGCCCAGCGTAAAGCAAAACACAGCGTCTGTACAGATTCTTCTCTGCAAGCGCAAACAGGAAAGTAACGTTCATAGAATGAACGAGCGGCACCTAAGCCTAGGTGTCCTGCAGTGACAGGAGCTTTGCGCTCCCCGTAGATAGTTCTGGAGCAGTTAAACGAACACCATGCTCCCCAGGAATGCACTCAAACACAAGCACACCACTCGATATTAGGAAAACCTGAGACAGCGTCCTCCGCTCTCGATATGGGCGCTTCCTAAGCCCCACCACAGTAATCCACAATCCAGGTGCAGAGAACACCGGTAAACTGTTCTCGTTGCGGGCGCTTCCTAAGCCCCACCACAGTAATCCACAATCCAGGTGCAGAGAACACCGGTAAACCGTTCTCGTTGCGGGCGCTTCCTAAGCCCCACCAAAACAATCCACAAATCCGGAATAGCGATAACGTGAGCTTACCGCAGCCCACCTCCACAAGACGCCAGCTAGATCTCAGGAAACACGAGCAGAAAAACTACTCGCCAAGCAGGATAATCGGCAACGCTTCCATCGGAAAACGCCATGATATCCTTTCCGGTCGCACAGCGTCATACTAGCGCGCCGCGCGAAGGCTCATGGGAAATGTAGTTTTCGAGCTCTCACTGACTCGCCTGGCAGTCAGTGATTTACCAGCGGCCGGGGAATCCTGACAGTACACCCCCTCTCACAAAATTCACTGACTGCCACCAGGTTTACCAGGATGTGTCAAATGGAACCTTCGCAACAGCCTAGGAGCATGTATAGCACCCACAGGCTCCCAAGAGTCCTCCTCCGGGCCATAACCCTTCCAAGATACCAAGTACTGGAGTTTACCTCGCACTCTACGGGCGTCCAAGATGCACCGTACCTCGTACTCCACATCCTGTTGCACTCTCACAGGCGCAGGGGCTTTAGAACAGGGACCCCGTGCCGGTTTGAGCAGCGAGACATGAAACACCGGATGTATCCGGAAATGCGATGGAAGTTTCAATTTCACCGCCACAGGGTTGACGTGGCGAATCACTTGGTAAGGGCCAATAAACCTAGGATTGAAAACACTATACCTACGGAAACGGATGTTTCGAGTGGACAACCACACCCAATCCCCTTTCTTGTATACAGGGCAGCACCTACGGTGTTTATCAGCCTGTGTCTTGTACTTCAGTTTCGCTTTCTCAAGATTCCTTCTAGCTTGCAGTACGGTTTTCCGCAACTGCACCAATCGGGACTGCAACTGCGGGATCGGGGCTTCAGTGACCGGCACACTCAAGGGGGCAAATCTAGGGTGAAACCCATAGGTACAGAAAAACGGGATGTACAAAGTAGAGGAATGGACCGCATCGTTGTATGCCACCTCAGCCGTCCACAACCAGTCCACCCATGCCTCAGTAGTGGCATCTACAAAACACCTCAGGTATTGTTTGAGGGTCTGGTTTAATCTTTCGGTCTGCCCATCCGTTTGAGGATGAAAGCTGGTGGACAAGGAAGAGGCAATGCCCAACCGGTCACACCAGACCTTCCAAAATTTTGCGGTGAATTGTGCCCCCCTATCTGAAACTATAACCTTGGGAAGTCCATGCAACCTGATTATATGAAGGAGTAAGAAATGGGCGAGCTGGCTAGCTGTGGGAACCCCTTTACAGGCTACAAAATGACCCATTTTGGTTAAGTAATCCACAACTACTATAATAGTCGTCATCCCGTGATCTTTAGGGAGACCCACCACAAAATCCACCGAAAAGCTCTCCCAAGGACTCACAGGAGTGGGTATGGTTTGCAAAAGCCCCTGGGCAGGTCGATGATCGCTTTTAGCCTGCGAACAAATGTCACACCGTTGAACCCAAGCAAACACATCAGGACGGATGGTCGGCCACCAATATGTGCGTAGCAATTTCTCCAAGGTTTTCTTCCCCCCAGTGTGTCCCGCACACATCAGATCGTGACACCATTTGAATGCTTGTTGTCTCAAACCTAATGTGGGAAGAAGCAACTGAGACCCTTTTCTTGGCAACCCCTGACGGACTCTCCATTCCGGATGTAAACGGATCCACGTTTTCCAAGCGAAGGTCTGGATACCTCTCTTGACTTTGTGGAGAAACTCCTCTGTGTGTATCACTCCTACCACCTTTTGGGGTTCAATGATGCTTGTCTCTGGCGATGCCGTTAATGCGGGGTGACTTTCCTGACGCGTGAGAGCATCCGCCTTCCGGTTGTCACATCCCGGACGAAAGGTAACCACGAAATGAAATTCAGAAAAAAAAGCATCCATCTAAGTTGTCTGGGGGTGAGATGGCGAGCTGCTCGCATGAACTGCAAGTTTCGGTGGTCGGTGTATACCGTGATTTGTTGAGAGGCGCCCATCAGCCAATGCCTCCATTCAGTGAAGGCGTCCTTGATTGCTAACAGTTCCTTCTCAGCAATGGTATAGTTGCGTTCTGCGGTATTTAGCTTGCGAGACATGAACGCTATGGGATGGAGATGACCAGTACTCTCATTTCTCTGCGAGAGAACGGCCCCCACTGCTAGTTCTGATGCATCAGCCTCTACCACAAAGGGGAGTTTCGGATCAGCATGGATTAAAATCGGTGCCGACGTGAAAGCGGTTTTCAATCGATCAAAGGCAGTTTGTTCGTCGAAGCCCCACACAAAGGGGGTGTTCTTCCGGGTCAATTTTGTGAGTGGGGTTACCATGTCCGAAAAGTGCGAGATGAACCTCCTATAGAAGTTTGCAAATCCAAGGAGTTTTTGGATGTCTTTGACACTGTTGGGTCTAGGCCACTCCACAATGGCACGTACCTTCCTTTCTGCCATTATTTGCCCTGATGGTGTGAGCATGACTCCTAAGAATTCAACAGTAGTAACGTGAAATTCACATTTTGTTAGCTTGCAGTACAGTTGGTTTTGTTTTAAGGCCTCAAGCACCTGACACACGTGTTTTTGATGTTCTGGTTCATCGTTGGAATATATCAAGATGTCATCTATGTAGACTACTACAAAGATGTCTAGAAAGTCTCTCAGCACCTCATTGAGGAAGAATTGGAAGGAGGCAGGGGCGTTGCAGAGCCCAAAGGGCATCACCAGGTACTCAAAGAGCCCATACCTCGTCTTAAATGTGGTCTTCCATTCATCGCCGTTTCGTATACGCACTAAATGGTAGGCTCCCCGCAGGTCCAATTTCGTATAGATTTTGGCCGCTCTCACTTGCTCCAATAATACCGGTATCAATGGGAGTGGGTATTGGTTCTTTGTTGTTATGGCATTTAATGCCCTATAGTCAATACAGCAGCGTAATTCCCCATTAGCCTTTGGAATGAAGAAAAGCGGGGAAGCTGCTGGAGACCTAGAAGGTCTGATGAATCCCAAAGCAAGGAGGTTACCCAAGTATTCCCGGAGATGTTTTGTTTCGTGTTGTGACAAAGCATATATTCGGCCACATGGAATGACAGACCCAGGTGTTAAATCGATCCGGCAGTCGTATTCCCTGTGATGAGGGAGCACTTCTGCTTTCACTTTACTGAAAACCTCCCCATATTCCTGATAACAACTGGGTAATACCACCTCCTTTTCAGCGGCGGTAGAGACAATGTGGGTAACGGCCAGCACCCTAGAGGGTCGAGGATTCTCTCTGATGCAGTGGTCTTGGCAATAGGGGGAGGAGAATTCCAAAGACTGCTCCTTCCACTTAATGGAGGGTTCATGTTTCTTCAGCCAAGGGAGTCCCAATATCACTCCATAGGTAGGGGCATGAATGAGATTGAACGAAAGACGTTCCATGTGGTAACCCCCATACCACAACTCGTACTCAGGTGTATGTTGGGTGATAGGACCGGATTCCAACACATGACCGTCTACGGCAAACACATCTTCAGGGACGGTTTTAGCGACAGGAGTCACCCCCAATTTCCGGGCTTCCGCCAAATGTCGCTCCTGAGTCTACCATGGCTCGGATATTCTTGGGGTTTTGGTTGATCCATAACTCTATGTCCAAAAAGAACAGCTGGTTTCCCACTAAGTCTTCTTCTGTTACTGAAGGGATGAAGTGCGCGCTCGAGTTCCTCCCTTCCTTTGAACTCAAGCTTTGGAGTTTTCCGATCCCTTGTCAACTGTGGATACCACTCCTTGTCCTGTACGATAGCGTCCTCCCTTAGGCTTCACTGGACATTCACGCAGGAAGTGTCCTTTTTTCCCACAGTAAAGACAGAGCCCGAATTTGCGGCGATGTTCTCTTTCACTCGATGTGAGGGACGCTCGTACTACTCCAATTTCCATTGGTTTTGTTTTTCCCTCAGGCTTATCCCCACTGGTTGGTTTGTCCCCCACTAGTAGTGGTCTGTCTTTTCTTCCTAGCTCTCCTTTTCTCTCTCGTAACCTGTGGTCCAAACGCAAGGCCAAATCAATAAAAGCAGCACACGTTGTAGGCTGGGGTTCAACTTGGGCTATAACGTCCTTTAAGTTGTCTGTGAGTCCTTGGTAGAACAAAACCATCTGCTTGGCCTCAGGCCAATCAGTTTCCGCAATCAACCTCCTAAAGTGGTTCAGATATGTTACTAAATCGGAATTGCCTTGTTTGAGGACAAGCAACTCCTTATCAGCGGAAAAGGTTTCTGCTCTCCTGTCAAAAGTTTTTTCAAATTCGATATGAAACAAATCCCAATCATAAAGGATCGCATCGTTATTCTTGACGACAGGGACCGCCCACTGAGCTGCCTCACCACCCAAATAGGAAATCAGAAAAGAAACCCTGGATTGGTTAGTAAGAAAACATTTGGGTTTACAGGTGAAGTGTAACATCACCTGGGTCATGAATACCTGCACCTTTTTTCTATCTCCCAGAAATCTTTCAGGGGGAGCTAAGGGAACAGGGGAAGGCATTTCTACCACTACTGAGGCAGGTGGAGGGGCAGGGTTCCCTGCATCAAAAGGGTTCCGTTGTAAGGCATCCATCCGTGCCTGCAATGCAGCAGTTTCCTGGCGGGAGGTGGCTAGTTCCACCTGCACTAAGCCTAGTGCGGCCAGTACATCATCTACGGTGGCCATCCCTGGATCAATCCAACCGGGAGGAGCAGAACTCTTGGGCCGATTATTCTGTCAGGTCTTTCGTGGTTGCTCCTCAGGATTGGATCGATGCTATAAAGGGGCCCACCTCTAGATCATCCCAAGTCTGGCTGTCAAGGTCACAGACTATTAAGGAGATCAAGCGGGGGAAAAGGTAGGTCCGGAGGGGAACAGCTGGGCAACTGGAACCGAAAACCTGTAGATATAGAAAGCATGGGATGAGTGGAAAGATAACCCTCAGCTGGTAACTAGCTAACCAATACACTACACATTTACCTCACCTGCAATATCCTACAGGTGTGCAGCAACGAAGGAGTGATATAAAGGGCTTCTTCTAAATCCCCTGGTTTTTCTACTATAAGACACAACAAAAGAAAGCATCAGTAAACCACTGTTTCACTCCCTTTCAGTAACCTTAATCAGATGGACAGAGAAGATGTAGGTAAACCTACCCAGAAATGGGGATGAAGATAACCAGAATGCCCAGGACATAAACTCAGTAAATAACACTCCTTTCCGGTATCTTCCTAATAACTGGTAAGGATTCCCCCCCGAGGAAATGTATGATTAGAAGGTTAAAGGGTTAGCGCAGGAAGCTAAAGAGTCAACCCCAGTATGATTCATACATCCCCTAGATCGTTTGTTCACCAAGTAAGTTCCTGGTATAAAAGTAGTAACAAATAATAAGCCCAGCGTAAAGCAAAACACAGCGTCTGTACAGATTCTTCTCTGCAAGCGCAAACAGGAAAGTAACGTTCATAGAATGAACGAGCGGCACCTAAGCCTAGGTGTCCTGCAGTGACAGGAGCTTCGCGCTCCCCGTAGATAGTTCTGGAGCAGTTAAACGAACACCATGCTCCCCAGGAATGCACTCAAACACAAGCACACCACTCGATATTAGGAAAACCTGAGACAGCGTCCTCCGCTCTCGATATGGGCGCTTCCTAAGCCCCACCACAGTAATCCACAATCCAGGTGCAGAGAACACCGGTAAACTGTTCTCGTTGCGGGAGCTTCCTAAGCCCCACCACAGTAATCCACAATCCAGGTGCAGAGAACACCGGTAAACCGTTCTCGTTGCGGGCGCTTCCTAAGCCCCACCAAAACAATCCACAAATCCGGAATAGCGATAACGCGAGCTTACCGCAGCCCACCTCCACAAGACGCCAGCTAGATCTCAGGAAACACGAGCAGAAAAACTACTCGCCAAGCAGGATAATCGGCAACGCTTCCATCGGAAAACGCCATGATATCCTTTCCGGTCGCACAGCGTCATACTAGCGCGCCGCGCGAAGGCTCATGGGAAATGTAGTTTTCGAGCTCTCACTGACTCGCCTGGCAGTCAGTGATTTACCAGCGGCCGGGGAATCCTGACACAGGCATTTAGTTGTGACCACAAAAGCAGGCTCACTAACAACAGCGTCAACAGGCACAGTAATTATGAATTCACAAGGCTCACACCTATCTCTTGATCGGAAGACACCCGTCCACTTATTAACTACGTAATTACTATTCAAAAACTTTATTTCGGCCGACTAGGACCATAAAAGTGCATCATTACAATCATCAGTCAACAAAGAAAAAATAAATAGCAATAGACTGTACAATCATATATCTACATTCATTACAGTATAAAAATAATGGAGAACCGTTATCATAAAATCAGATAAAACAATTGTAAAATTCATTTTAAGCTAATAAGGCAGAGGGTAGAGCCGAGCACTAGTGCAGAGTTCCCAATTAGCTAGATCCACAGTACTTTGTTAAAATAACATGCATAAAACTCTCCACAGAGTCACTTAACCCCTCCCATACTCGTGACGGAACCGTTCCGTCATGAGCCTCGGGTGGGCTGTGCTGGTGACGGAACGGTTCTGTCACGGCCCTCTCGCCGCGCCTGCGCGGCGCGAATTCCGCGCCTTCGCTAATGTTCTCTAGCGCGGGCGGGGCCGTGACGGAACCGTTCCGTCACAAGCACAGCTCACCCACGTGCCGTGACAAAGCAGTTCCATCACGGGCCCGGGACCGCCGCGCGGCCCCCACCCTCTCTTTGCACTGCGGAGGAATAGCCGCCGCAATGAAGGGGTTAAGGAAGCGCCTGTGCCACATACTATTTGGAAAGCGCGAAACAGCAAAAGCAATTGGGGAATGGGTGTCATATTTTAGTATCCTTTAGGCCTCTTGACTGCGCCTGAACCCTAGGTTTCTGCATATTGGGGCTAGCCATCGTTTGCGTGGCAAGTTGTATCCGGGGCAGACAAAGAGCACATTAGTTTCAGACTCTACCCTATATTTACACGCCGGGCATTCTTCCTTATTTTCTGTGGCCCATTTGCTGGAAAAGGCCATTAGTGGGAGGGTCCCCATTCTATTTTGCATGTACAGTTTCCAAGCCAAGGGGGGGAAAATCACATCCAGGCAGGGTTCTTTTCTGTATTCAGCCTTTACTTGGAGGAACTTTACTGTCAGTCGACCACCGGTGGCCCTTTCCTGGAGCGTTAATAGGTTGTGATGCCTATAGTGCCGCACAAGATCTAACCTGGATATTAGTGGACACGCTAACTCGGGCGTTTTCCAGAGGTCCTGCCTACCTAGCCTAGCACAGAGATCCCTTATGTGGATAAGCCACGGTATTTTCTTGTTGGTTAAATTAGTTAGGACCTCCCTGTGCTCGGCTCTGTAGCAGGACAACTCCGGTGTCGCCCATACCCTATGCCAGAATGTAATGGGCCTAAGGGCAATCTCTTCATCAATGGGTTGCAGGCCCAAGTCCATGTGGAGGGGGACTAAGGGGGTGCTACGAGGGAGACCCAATAATTGCCTCATGTAGTTGTGCTCTATTTTCATGAGGTTAGAGGGCCCACAGTTCAGCCCCATATAGGGTGGCCCTCCTGGCCTGGACTTTATATATTTCAATAACAGGGGCAGCTGGCTTGAACGTGGAGGTTCTGTGCATTTTATTAATCCCCCCACCGTCTGTGTTAGCTTGAGACTTGACTTGGCCAATTGGGTTTCCCACTCAAGATGTTCTGATAGTGTAATACCCAGGAACTCAAATGTCCTCACTCTTTCCAGGGGTGTGCCTTCTAGGGAGGTGTTTAAGCGGTGGTTTTGTAGGGATTGAAGATCATGAATTTGGTCTGGATTAAATTGATCTCCAAGCCCCTCAAATTGCAAAACTCTGCAAAACCATCCAGGGTGCGTTGTATGCCCATTGGTGTTTTGGACAACAACAAAGTGTTGTCCGCGAACATCAACGCAGGAACCTTCCCCGAGACTAACCTTAGTGCATCGCTGTCTTTAATACTATTTAGATGTTCGATAAGCCCATTGATGTAAAGACAGGATAGGGTAGGGGCAAGCACACATCCCTAGTGCACCCCCTTTTTGACAGGAAAGCGTGCAGAGAGTTTCCCATACTTTCCGCATCTTACTTGTGCATAATTCCCTGCGTGTAGCCTCACTAACACGTCAAGGAGGTAAGGTGGAATCCTAAGATCGCATAGTACTTTCCAGAGTTTTTCACTGGAAACTAAGTCGAAGGCCGACTTCAGGTCGACGAATATGAGATAGAGGCTGCCACCCTCTCTATTGAACGTGAGCTGGCCCGGTCTATCAGATTTGGTCCTTCCATTGCAAGCCCTCAATGAGAGGGCCAAAGTGAACGAGTTGAGTTGCATAACCAGTGGTGTCCAGGCTTTAACCGGTGCAATCTGTGGGTCGGGTACTGACCAATGCTGGTCCTCCTCAGTGGGCACACCTAGCGATGGATCAATAAGAGGCTCATATTGGCAATTAAAATCGCCTCCTATGATCAAAAGAACTGCTGGGTCCAAAGTTGATATAAAATATCCCAGCTCATCTATGGCACCCGATTCCTGTCTGTTATTCACAGGTCTGGAGTAGACATTGATTAAAGCTATTTGTACTTTTGAGGAGAGTGTTAACAGAACACATTGGACATCATTGGTAGAAGATGGAATCTGCTCGGCTTTAACACCAAGGTGTGTACCCACCCAAATGGTTAAACCGCCTGGCGGTCTCCCCCTCCCCTTCGTGGTAGCCAGAATGTTAAAAGAAGCGAAACCTACTCTCTGATATTCTTCCCTGGCCCATGTCTCTTGAAATATGCAGATATAATGGTTATCTACAAAACATCCCCAGTCTGGACAGGGTCGTTTGATCTTGAGTCCAGCCAGGTTCCAGGACAGGATCCGGATACTATCACCCTGTGCTCTGGCTCTACCCTGTGCCTCAGTGCCAGTAGCACACAGGGCCAGAAGATCACTGGCATGGGGTCAGCGTGAATTGTCAGGTGCCCCACCCAGTTCACCACTAGGGCCCCTCTGGACTACTAGAGGGGATACAACCAAGGCCCTCCCTTTCTGTATAGTCACCGATGGTAAACTAGAGCACGGGGCACCATCTGCACAACTCCCTCCAACCGAGCCAGACCCACTGAGCTCCAATGCTGCCCTCTGTGCCTGCCGCAGGATTACGGGGTTACCCCCTTCCTGATGCTCCCCCCCAGTCAGTCCACCTCCTCAAGACCTTCATACCTGTTATTCACCCTGATGTTGAAGTGGGGATGCCTACTATACAGGTCCCATCTTCTCTCCTTTGCGATCTCAGGGCCCATCTTTTGCATTATAGGTGCTGCACTATCTGTTAACATTGTATGTTGTTGGGGATAGAAGAAGTCTAGGGAACGAAGACTGATACCTGTTGGAGCATTCTGGTGGTTAATTGGAGTGTGGAGTAAATTTTAACAGAATTAGGATTTTTAAAATTAATAACAACATACACCCCTGAGTCTATTTTCCTGCAGGTTCCCACCCACCCTACTCCTGACAACATGATTATTTCCCCTGGTCTGGCGTGCTCGAAATGTTTGTATCTTGCAAGCCAAAACAGGCATTTATTTCTAATTTTGAGTAGGGTCTCTTTTGCATTGGGTGCAATTAGTGGGGTTCCTGATAATATGACAATATATGGGACGCATGCCGGGGGGAGATTTATATGAGGTAGGTCGGTTTCATCAAGTGCACTCCTAGCATCCTGATGAACGTGCTCTTGTTGCCTACTCTTGTTGCTATTGGTATCCAGGATTGGGAGGTTAGGACTATTACTGCATCTTGCGGCGGGGAGAGTGCGCTCTGCTCTCGGGGACTGGCTGGGGTTACTATTTCTCTTCTCATGTCTACTTCTCTCTACCCCTCCGTCTCGTATAGTAAGTGGGCCCTCCATAGTGCATTCTCCCCCTATTGTGTGTATTTCTTGGCGGTGGAATTAGGTTGTGCGGCAGTTCCTGCATCCCCTATTGCCATTGCTTTCTCAAGTTTATCTAATCTAATGATTAGAGGGGCTAGTTCAGCTCTGAGTGTGGCCCTCACTTTGTCGTGTAAAGCATCCATCAAGATGCATGCCCGTGGTGGGTAGAGAGTATCTCCACTAGCAACCTGTTTGGAATCTTGCCCTGTGCTCTTCTCCTCGTTGACCACAGTCTCCTCACAGATTTTTTTTTCCCTAGGGCCAGCCTCAGCGGTTGACTTGCGTTTGCCATTTTTGGGGGCGGTTGTCCGAGGTCTACCCTTGCGCAGGACCTATTTTAGTGGAATATCCCAGTGGGCGTCTTATTTTGTCCGACCTCCAGTGATTGGGGCATAACTACTGATGCAGGTGGGTCCAGTGTTTGGATAAATATATCTAGAGTGAGTGACAACCTCCGCTCCGTTAGCTCAATTTCAGTATTAACCACCTCAATAGCCCTCTGTAGCATTTTACCTATTGATGTTTGTGGCGGTGGGGGAGCACAGCTAGTTTTATTTCTACTAGAACCCACCCTTTTCCCCATTTTTCCATTACCTATCTCTTGGTTCATGGACACGATTTGAACCTACGGGTATGCGGAAGGAATACACCAGACAGAACAAATTGTGCCTTTTTCTCGCTATCCACAACACAACAGTTCCCAATTTTGGCGAAGCTCCTTGCAGTCCAGAGTTTTACTTTGTGGCCCAATTCAGTCAGAATATAAGTGGAACAGTGCTATAATTGCCTTAGACCATCTCAATCACACAGTTATGTATCAGGGCTTCCCCCGTGCACCGCCCGCACGCATCCCGCGTCGCGGGTGTCGTGGCGCTCTTAACAGCGCGAAGCTGGCTCCTCCCTAGCTGCGGTGGTTGGTGGGATCTGGAGCCCCTAGCAGTGGAGAAGAGTGGCGGAAAAGTCCGTGGAACACGCGTCGTGGGTGACGTGGCACGCTTATCAGCGCGAAGCTGGCTCCTCCCTAGCTGCGGTGGTTGGTGGGACCTGGAGTCCCTAGCAGTGGAGCAGAGTGGCGGCAAACTCAGTGGAACCCAACGTGTTCCTACGCAATTACAGATCCCAGCACCTATTTAAACCGCGCTCACTTCCCCAGTCAGTTGCCAGCGGGGAAAGCAACGAGGACGGATCATCTCAAGAGATGCACCTTGAAGTAGTAAGAGGTTGCATGTATGCCTGAGTAGGAAGCTTGGAGCTGGTCTCCTTTGCTTATTGAATGATTGCCTGTGTTTAAGTGCTAATCAAGTGCATTGGTACACACGATTATTAATCTCATGTTAAACTTGGTCTTTTAGAGTGTGACTTCAGGTGTCCCCCAATTCCTCCCTTCCCATGGCACATTTCTATCCCATTCCTGGGGTAAGTGTGTGACCTGGCCATAATACTGTTTTTATTCTTGAGCACCACATTTGCAGTAACACCAGCGCTCACAATTACACGCATTTCAATGCACTATATTCCTGTATACAGTTTGATTCCTCTATCTGCAATGTAAATGTAAAAACCTTGTTTCATACTGTGATATATCTTTATTCTTCACAGGTTTCTGAAGATTTACAGTAGAGTCTGACAAAGGTCAACCTACCTACAGTGGACTAGTTTTAGTCTCTTAGAGACTAGACAGGAGCCCATTCTTTCACGTCCTGATGAATGCCTTGGACCCTCCTGGCCTCAGAGGCAGAAACATGTTGGCGACATTAATGGGGATGGGGCACTAATCCCCCAAGTCCCCTTCACCAGTTTTAGTATTGAGCAAATCCTGTGTAATGAAAGTTTTTTGTAGCATTTGCATCAATTTTTAACATCACTCACTCATATTCTTAGCACGGGCCCCTACTTAGTTATAGAAGTGCCTCCCTGTCTCCAGGTGTAGACCCGCTCTTAATCTAACGTGGTTTTTAAAGAGTGAAGACTGCAGATGATGAAGCATGACACCAGATGGTGTGTGAGGACAGTCCATAATGTATTTTTTTAGATGCCCAACAGCACATAGGTTACAGGCATAGTGTGCCTTTACACCCCGAAGGAATCAGACGTCTTGTCAGGGTAGCTTCATGTTGTGTGATATATGTTTAACGAAGGCCGGCTTACCCTGACTGCCCCGTAGCCTCTTGTTCCCTCCCCCTTTGAACATAAGGGGTTCGTGTGTATATGCTCATTCTCTCCTGCCTGGACTACGGAAACTCCTTGTATTTCGAATCTCCTAAATCGGTCATCAAGAGACTTCAGGTGGCTCAAAATGCAGTGGCAAGGACTATCGAGAAGCTTCCCAAATATTCCTCCATGAACAGTACTTTGTCTTCTCTGCACTGGCTTCCAGTTGCAGGAAATGATAAAAAAGGCCCCTTTTTTGGCCCACAGGAGTATGAACATGCAGGACCTCCCCTGATTATGGCCCTTCTATCAGCGGATGTCCTCAATAGAAGTCTAAGATCTTCTAATGTAGGGCTCCTGAAGGTTCCATGTGTTCATAGATCCAGATGGGGTGGCAGATCATTTTCTTATCTGTCCCTCAAACTATGAATCTGTATGCCAAAAGAACTAAGAATATAACCCAATGGGATGAAGATTAGAAAATTGATCACAACTTGGTTCTATCCTCATTAGTTAATTAGGCATCAGCTCCAAATTATTAAGCATGCACTTTTTGATCTGCTCAGCGCTGAGAGGCCTTCAGGTAGCTACATGCTTTAAAACCCCACATTAGCATAGCATCCTGCACTCTCCCCATGCCGCTAAGGGCACTTTCTCTCTGTGAATCGCTTAGCACTGATATTCCAGCCTCCTTCTTGCTGACATGTGTCTCTTTTTCTTAACGTAACTAGTTGTGTAGAGCCCTCCACTATTTTTCCTAATTTCAATATCCTTTTTATATATTAAACTGTTTTAAAGTATGTGTGCTACACTGGAAAGCATGATGTCTAGCATGTTTCAGGGTTAACAAAATCATACAATCAAGTACATTTACTAGATCCAATGTACACAATTCACAAAACAAATGTATACAACATTCTCAGTTTTTTCTCATTCAGTTATATTTAAACGGATCACTGACATAATATCGAGGGACATAATATCGACTACCAAAAATATCGGCGAAAAATATCGACAGACAGAATATCGACTTTGTATCTACAAACAGGTAAGTACAAAAATATCGAGTAAAAAATATCGTTTACAAAAATATTGTTTGTAAAAATATCAACTTTATTAAAAACAATGTTAAATTAAATTAATATTAAAAATTATTTAGTAAAATATACTTAAAAATACTTAAATTACCTTATAATAATTAAATAATTAATTAAAGTTATAAAAATATTTTTTTACAATCATATTTGTTAAAACATATATATATAGTAACATAATATAATTAAAAAATATGCAATATTATTACCGTAGGATAGCGGAAGTGTAAAATTACTATTCCCACTCCATAGAGTGCAACAGTAGATAAGGCGTTGGATAGCGTAGAGGTAAAAATTACTATTCCCACTCCAGAGAGTGCAACAGTAGGGAAAGCGTTGGATAGCGTAGGGGTAAAACTTACTATTCCCCCTCCAGAAGTGCAACAGTAGGGAAAGCGTTGGATAGCGTAGGGGTAAAAATTACTATTCCCACTCCAGAGAGTGCAACAGTAAGGAAAGCGTTGGATAGCGTAGGGGTAAAAATTACTATTCCCACTCCAAAGAGTGCAACAGTAGATAAGGCGTTGGATAGCGTAAAGGTAAAAATTACTATTCCCATTCCAGAGAGTGCAACAGTAGGGAAAGCGTTGGATAGCGTAGGGGTAAAACTTACTATTCCCACTCCAAAGAGTGCAACAGTAGGGAAAGCGTTGAATAGAGTAGGGGTAAAAATTACTATTCCCACTCCAGAGAGTGCAACAGTAGGGAAAGCGTTGGATAGCGTAGGGGTAAAAATTACTATTCCCACTCCAGAGAGTGCAACAGTAAGGAAAGCGTTGGATAGCGTAGGGGTAAAAATTACTATTCCCACTCCAAAGAGTGCAACAGTAGATAAGGCGTTGGATAGCGTAGAGGTAAAAATTACTATTCCCACTCCAGAGAGAGCAACAGTAGGGAAAGCGTTGGATAGCGTAGGGGTAAAACGTACTATTACCACTACAGAGAGTGCAACAGTAGGGAAAGCGTTGGATAGCGTAGGGGTAAAAATTACTATTCCCACTCCAGAGAGTGCAACAGTAAGGAAAACGTTGGATAGCGTAGGGGTAAAAATTACTATTCCCACTCCAGAGAGTGCAACAGTAGGGAAAGCGTTGGATAGCGTAGGGGTTAAAATTACTATTCCCACTCCAGAAAGTGCAACAGTAGGTAAGGCGTTGGATAGCATTGAGGTAAAAATTACTATTCCCACTCCAGAGAGTGCAACAGTAGGGATAGGGTTGCATAGCGTAGAGGTAAAAATTACTATTCCCACTCCAGAGAGTGCAACAGTAGGGAAAGCGTTGGATAGCGTAGGGGTAAAACTTACTATTCCCCCTCCAGAAGTGCAACAGTAGGGAAAGCGTTGGATAGCGTAGGGGTAAAAATTACTATTCCCACTCCAGAGAGTGCAACAGTAAGGAAAGCGTTGGATAGCGTAGGGGTAAAAATTACTATTCCCACTCCAAAGAGTGCAACAGTAGATAAGGCGTTGGATAGCGTAAAGGTAAAAATTACTATTCCCATTCCAGAGAGTGCAACAGTAGGGAAAGCGTTGGATAGCGTAGGGGTAAAACTTACTATTCCCACTCCAAAGAGTGCAACAGTAGGGAAAGCGTTGAATAGAGTAGGGGTAAAAATTACTATTCCCACTCCAGAGAGTGCAACAGTAGGGAAAGCGTTGGATAGCGTAGGGGTAAAAATTACTATTCCCACTCCAGAGAGTGCAACAGTAAGGAAAGCGTTGGATAGCGTAGGGGTAAAAATTACTATTCCCACTCCAAAGAGTGCAACAGTAGATAAGGCGTTGGATAGCGTAGAGGTAAAAATTACTATTCCCACTCCAGAGAGAGCAACAGTAGGGAAAGCGTTGGATAGCGTAGGGGTAAAACTTACTATTACCACTACAGAGAGTGCAACAGTAGGGAAAGCGTTGGATAGCGTAGGGGTAAAAATTACTATTCCCACTCCAGAGAGTGCAACAGTAAGGAAAACGTTGGATAGCGTAGGGGTAAAAATTACTATTCCCACTCCAGAGAGTGCAACAGTAGGGAAAGCGTTGGATAGCGTAGGGGTTAAAATTACTATTCCCACTCCAGAAAGTGCAACAGTAGGTAAGGCGTTGGATAGCATTGAGGTAAAAATTACTATTCCCACTCCAGAGAGTGCAACAGTAGGGATAGGGTTGCATAGCGTAGGGGTAAAAATTACTATTCCCACTCCAGAGAGTGCAACAGTAGGGAAAGCGTTGGATAGCGTAGGGGTAAAAATTACTATTCCCACTCCAAAGAGTGCAACAGTAGGGAAAGAGTTGGATAGCGTAGGGGTTAAAATTACTATTCCCACTCCAGAAAATGCAACAGTAGGTAAGGCGTTGGATAGCGTAGAGGTAAAAATTACTATTCCCACTCTAGAGAGTGCTACAGTAGGGAAAGGGTTGGATAGCGTAGGGGTAAAAATTACTATTCCCACTCCAATGAGTGCAACAGTAGGGAAAGTAGATTCTTCATATATTATTTAAAAATATATATATATATTAATATCTATAAAAACTTTTATTAAAAGTAATTACCAATTTAATATAATATAATAATTAATTAATTACAAATACTAATTTATTTTAATCATTACAATTAGTTATCTATTAATACTAATTAATTACAAAGTAACAATTAATTAGTAATTAAAAAGTTACTTAACAATTAAAATCTAATAAATACACAAACAAATTAACATATGTAATTAGTTATAATTAAATTATTCCCCCATAAACCCACAACCCACTACAGAAAATAAATTTGTCAAATTAACATACCCACAACCCACTGCAGAAATTAAATTAGTTAAATTAACATAATTATCAATTAATCAATTAAATAAAATTAATTGGCAATTAAAATTTAATTAATTACCAAATAAAAATGATTTAACAATTAATTATAAATAAATAACACTACATAAATTAACATTTATAATTAATTATAATTAAATTACTTCCCACCCTACTCCCCTATAAAGCCAGAACCCGCTACAGAAATTAAATTAGTTAAATTAACATAATTATCAATTAATCACTTAAATAAAATTAATTGGCAATTAAAATGTAATTAATTACAAAATAAAAATTAAATAACTATTAATTATAAACAAATACCAATAAATAAATTTACATATTTAATTAATTATAATTAAATTACTTCCCACCCTATTCCCCTATAAACCCACAACCCGCTACAGAATTAAATTAAGCAAAATTTAAATAACATTAAATTCATTAATTAAATTACATTATAACATAAATAAACACTTTTAACACATAAAATACACTATAAAAAAATTTGATATTATTAAATGTTCGATATTTTTATTAACCTATATTATGTACTTCGATATTTTGTCTATCTATATTTTAAAATTCGATATTACATTACTTACCTTCAAAACAATATTTTTGATGTCTATATTCTGTCCATTCGATATTCTGTCCAGCCTATATTTTGTACTCAATATTATGTCCATTCAATATTTTGTACTCAATATTTTGTCTGTTTACCATTTAAACAAAATACTTCTTCTCAATAGATCCATAACAATTGAATAGCACATGATTACTTGCTACAATATGTAAGCTAACTCGTTTACATGTTGAATTTAATTTTTAAAAATGTTAAAATGCTGTTTGTTATCACATGCATATGTTCTTTTCTTTCATCCCCAATGCTTTTCGGGACATGTGTTCTTTCGTCAGGTGCCAATCTGTAAAGATAAAAAGATAACAATGTGCAGGTTCAAGTTGACATCCACCCACCTTCAAGGAAAAAGGTGCTCATTGTGTTTAGACCAGTGAGTTTCATGCTCAGTTTTCTCAGTGATGGTGCCCATCAAAGGTATACCTAAGTAACTAAGACTAAAGACCCAGGGGCAGATTTACAATAACTGGCGCATCCCTGCATATCAGCAGGGATTTTTCTAGTTATTGTGCGCCATGCCTCCGCCACCATGGATGCTCCGCATTTACAATGTGGCGCACCATGGGACAAAAACGGCACACATGCGTGACCCATCTGCGCCATAAAGGCGGCACATTGCTGGAGTTGCGTCGCAAGCACGACGCAGCTCCAGCAATGTCCTGGGGGGCCCTATTTTTACAATTCTGCGTCAATCTTTATGCCTGCTTCTAGCAGACGCAGGGTTTTGACGCAGCATGGGCTCAAAAGTGACTGAGTGAAATCTTGTAGATTTCACTCAGCCACTTTTAGAAGGCGTTCCTGTGCCGGAACGCCTCCCCTGTGCAGGAACGCCTCCTTCTGGCACAGGGCTTCACAACGTGGCGCATCTCCCAGATGCATCACGTTGTAAATACCCCACAGCATGGTGAATCTTTTTCGCTGCCGCTGGGTCACAAAAGTGACGCAATAGGGGGTAAAAGAGGCGCAAGGGGCTTGTAAATCTGCCCCTCAAACTTTCTATCAAACCTATGCTTTTCAGATTCCATCAAAACAGCGTATTCATGGATAAATGGTACGCCACTCTCAATAAATGTTCATTGGATTAAATTCTACTGTTGATAGAAGAGTTATCTAAAGCAATACGTGAACTTTCAGAGGTAATTGCCACCCTCAAATTGGATCTGGAAACACGAATGGAGCATGATTCTTGGAAAATCTCACTGAAAGGAATCAATCAAAAACTGGATATATACAGCAAAGAATTACAAGAGGGCAGACTATGTACATTTAAATGTGATACTTTGGACTATAAACTAAATGAGGTTTACACCTGGGCTGAGGAATATGACCCACAACATTTCAATTACAAAAAGAACACAACTACTTTATCTGAGGAAAGCGTAGTTACTGACAGCAAAACAGACATCAACCGGGCACCAGCTACACAAACAGTGTTGAGTAATGATCGCACTTTGAGAGACACAGGAAGTGATGTCTATACCCCGGTTAGTGTCTAAACCTTTTTTGTCTCCGGTTCCAGATACAAGTCAAATGCCAGGACTACACACTACAAAAACAAGTTCATCCACAGTAAAACCAGGAGAGGAAAAAGAAAAGGCACGAAAAAATCTAAGTAGCCAGAACAAAGTCTAGTGGTAAACCTATCCTCAACAAGTCTTACAGCGCAACAAGTGAAGATTTTGAATAAAGGAATGGGATTCGTACCTACATATAAAACGAGTAAGCTAGAGAGTGAAATAGCACTGTATAAATTTGTGCGTACATTAGGGCTGAAATATTTCTTCTCCAATATTATTCCACCTAAAGAGAATGAATAAGAACCAGAATGTCTTGAGTTCAAACCTAAAGGGTGTTTCCAGTCTCCAGTCTCCCATAAAATATTGGAAACATTTGAGATCTTAGTCAAGAAAGACATTCAGAAATTGGACTTCAATGCAGACAGACAACAAAACTTCACTAAGTCTGAAAGAAATGCGTTAAATTCACTTTGAACCAACACTGACATATGCATTCAAATCGCTGATAAAGGAGGAGCAGTTGTGTTAATGGACACTACATTTTACAAGATGAAAGTTAATCAACACGTTGCGGATACATCTACTTACTTAGTATTGGAACAAGATCCAACCGTCAGACTCACTCAAACATTAGAGAAGATTTTAGACAAAGCCCTTGAAATGGGTTGGAATAGCACAACCACCAAATCGTTCTTGACAGTTTCCAATCCACAAAGACCACATCTTTATATGTTGCCAAACATTCATAAAAGTGTTCAAGATCCTCCTTTCCATCTGATTGTCACAGGATACGGCACATTATTTGAACCACTTGGCAAATTTCTTGATTGTTTCTTACAACCTTTTGTACAAGGATGGTCATCATATGTGAAAGATATGACCACATTTTTATTGAAATTATGGCAAGTGGCAGACTTGAGAGAAGTGAACTACATACTATGCACTATCGACGTAAAATCGTTATACATTTCAATTCCACACATGGAGGGGATGGAAGCTGTTCAGTGGACATTGTTACAACAGCCAAAGATCAGAGCGAATAAAATATTTATTCTGGAGTTACTACATTTTTGCCTACATCACAGCTATTTCCAGTGGGAAGAACACTTCTATTTACAACTGACATGGACATCAATGAGCTTTGCGGGAGCACTGGCCTATGCGAATACCTTTATTGCCAAATTTGAGGCAGACCATGTGTACATTAATCCAGAGAGGAAAGAGACCCTTGAACTGTATTGTAGATTCACAGATGACATTTTCCTCATTTGGACTGAATCCAGAGAGAAACTTGAACATAAAATCCAACAGGTGAATACCTATGATTCGCATATCCAATTTACACATACGATTTAGGATTGCATGATTTTATTTGTAGATGTATCTATCAGTAAAACAGAATTTGGCATTCAGACTCAGGTACAAAGGAAATCTACGGACAAGAACAATGCGCTATCATACACAAGTTTCCATCCAACCAACTTAATAAGCAAACTACCATATTCACAATTTTTAAGAATAAAAAGGATTTGTTCTGAGACAGAATCTTTTGAAGAGCATATGGCAGTACAAAAACAAAAATACATTGATAGGTGGTACCGGACCAAGATTGTGGATGAAGCCATACAGAGCACTTCTAAAGAGGATAGAAACACACTCTTGAAAAAACAATCAAAAATCCAGGCACTTAGTCAAGTTTTTGTCTCAAAATACTCGACTATTTCAGCTGAGTTCAAAAGAATCATCAACACACGATGGGATATGCTCCAAAACGATCCGGATTTTAAAGACCTCTTTAAAGAGAAGCCACTACACACGTTTAGAAGATCCAAACATTTTAAGGAATTGCTGATGACACCCAAGTATGATAAGAATTTGATGCCACATGGAACGAGGAAGTGTCAAAATTGTATACATTGCAACAATGCTTTCATTGGAACCATCATGACACACCATAGAATGGGTGAAACTATCAGGTTAACACACACTACAGATTGCAAATCGAAGTACGTGATCTACAGTATTAAGTGCCCATGTGGATTACTTTATATTGGTAAAACTGAGAGAAAAAATAAAACAATGATATCAGAGCACAAGAATACTATCCGAACTTCAAATAAAACCTCAAGTTTGGGAGTACATTGGTCCACTGAAAGACATTCCATTTCACAGTAATGATTTCAGGTTGTAGAGATCCTAGTACCAACTCCTGGAAAAGACTTTAGATCCCTATTACAAAGGGAAATATATTGGATTAGACACACAGCACCCTAGAGGACTAAACAATGTACATGAGTGGTTTTCTATAGGATGAAGTTAAATACGCAGCCAGTTCAACGTTAATAGTGCACATCAGACCATGACACCCTATATTTCATTTAGGTAGTTTCATATTAGGTTTCTCTCTGTATGTATTTCCCTACATCAATGGGTTAACTCATGAATGAGAGGATTGCACATATCCCATAGTGTAAGATTGTAGATATGATGGTCACACAGATTATCACTAACCACTGATAGTTCCAAAACACGGGGGGTTGTTAATGCATGATTATGTTGGGCCTCAGTGGTATTCTGTTAACACAAGCATCACATGTGTAGAGTCGCGCTCTAGTGTTGCACGCTACGTGATGACGTAGCGTGCAAGGCGGCCATTTCCCGATCGCGCTACACAGCGCGAGTCGGGAGAAAACCCCTGAGGGCATTGGACGTCCCGGCGCTCTCCTGCTTGGAAATATATAATTAAAGAAACGTTCTGCACATACCACTGGCTCCAGATCTTTTGTGTGGGGGGGCTAAGTTAGCATCATTACAGTGGCAACGAGTATGGCAGCAAAATGAAATAAAAACGAGGAAAGAAGAAAGAACCCAGCACCACAAGGCCCCAGACCCCATATAGGAAGCACGGGTAGAGCCACGAGGGAAAAGCAAACAGGTACAGCAGGAGGGCGTGACAGAGGCACAGGAGGACACAGATGAAAGCATAGCTCACAATAACCAGGACACACAGACGCAGAAAAAAAGGGAGAGAGGAACAGGCCCCACAGGGACTCCTGCAACACAGAAGGGGGGAGAAGAGCTGGTGGAAACACCAGGGTAGAGGCCAAACCGGGAAGACACTGAACCAGGAGGTGGCCCTGGCGGAGTCAGTGAGAGACGGCGTAAGTGGCGCAGAGGGTCCCCAACTACCACCAGCGCAGAGTGTGGAAGCAAGCGCGCCGGGCAGCCCGAGAGGCCAGGAGATAGAACCAGCGAGACGCGCCGAAATGAGTGCGCAGGCATCATCACTGACTACGCTGATACCGTTCCTACCGAAACCAGGAGAGAGTATATTATGAACTACATTAAAGCTCTTGAAGACGAGCATGGAGAAGCCTTTCCAAGTAAAAGAAAGAAGAGGATATTCCTACACAACTTGGGCCCGAAGGGATTAGAGTATTTCAGAACCTAGTACCCATGCCCAGACAAGCCGCAGACGATGATGTGTTCGGACATGCCATAGAAGAGCTGAACAATCACTACCGACCTGCGGTGTGCACATCGATCGACCAATACAATTTCCAGCAGAGGAAGCAAGAAACAGGAGAGTCAATCGACGAATTTGTAGCTGCATTGAAGAAACTGGCAATGGCATGCAAGTTCGGCACGCTGCATGATGAGTTCATGAAGGACCAGATAGTCATCCATACAACCAACAAAACTTTGCAAGACAAATTGTGGGCGAGTGGAGACGCCACGCTAAAGGAGGTGATTGCCATGGTGAAAAAGGCTGAACTGACAAAAAGATGCGCCGACGCAGCAAAGAGGGAACCAGTCCCGAGACCCATGGTGAAGAAGGTAGATGATGAAGAACCAGCAGGAAGGAGCAAAACCCCGACGGCAAGTAATAGAGGACCCAACAGATGGCCCGGGAAACCGGCGCAGCAAGGGAAGCAGAACAGAGGAGGCAAGAACACGTGCTAACGATGCGGCAGTCAGGCCCACGAAGCCTACGATAAAAGATGCCCGGCGTTCCGGGCGAAGTGTATGTTCTGCGATATAATAGGACACTACGAGAAAGTATGTTGCCGGAAGGCTGGTCGCAACACTGTGAAATATGTAGAGCAAGATCTAGAAGAAGCTGAAGGTAAAGAGCAAGAGTAAGAGGACACAGTACTGTGCGTGGGGGGCCAAGTACTGGGCATAGACGGCCAACGGTCCCGCAAGCCGCAATGCGACATGACGATCGGAGGAGTACAGATATGAATTGTAGCAGACTCTGGGTCCCCGTATACTATCGTCCAAAGAGCAGTGTGGAATGAGAAGTTCAGACCCAGTCTAGGCCCACGGTTAGAATCTCCGGACATAAGACCAGTCACGTACACTGGAGAACCGATCCCCATGGTGAACTTCAGAGCGCTCCTTTGAATTCAATGGACAGAGTGCAGAGTGCAAGTTGTATGTGGCAGAGAAGGGGCAATCGGTCTTAGGGTGGATGAATCAAGGAGACCTAGGCATACAGCTGGATCCAGGAGGAGACACACAAGTACTGACGACAGCACCCGAGCATTGGCCGGATTTCGAGAAAATGAAGAGAGACTTCCCCAGGGTGTTTGGAGGAAAGGTCGGCAAATTGGAGAAATTCACACATAGAATAGAACTCAAAGAAGACTCCCGACCGGTTTCTCACAAGGTGCGGAATGTTCCCATCGCCGTACGAGAGGCAGTACAACAAGAACTACGCAGATTGGAGGAAAATTGAATCATCAGACCTATAAACTGCGCAGAGTGGTTGGCGCCCCTAGAGGTAGCGATGAAACCCAATGGTAAGGTCCGGCTCTGTGTAGACTTGAGAGAGCTAAACAAGTGCATTGTCGTAGAGAAATTCCCGCTACCCCGCATCGAAGAAATGTTGGGGAAGACAAAAGGAATAAAATGGTTCTCCACCATTGATCTCACGTCAGCCTATCATCAAATAGCTTTGCACCTGGAGAGCCGGCAACTAACGTCATTCATAACACCTTTTGGGTATTTCCAATTCCGCAGAATGCCATTCGGACTTGCATCGGCAGCGGCGGTGTTTCAGAAACTAATGCACCGCCTCTTCAAGGACATCGAAAGAGTGCAGTACTTCCAGGACGACATATTGGTGATGGGGAAAGACCTAAAAGATTATGACAAGAAATTGGACCTGGTACTGCGAGTTCTAGAAGAAAAGGACTTAACTGCAGAGTGGGAGAAGTGCCGGCTGGGAATTACCTCAGTCACCTACCTGGGACACGAGATAGGAGAACTCGGCATCACTCCGAAAAGAGGGAATGTCAGAGCCATTTGTGATGCGCCACCACCGTCTAGCAAGGAGAAGGTTAGATCCTTTTTAGGGATGGATGAATACTACAGCAAATTCGTTCAACATTTTGCCATGAAGATGCACCACCTAAGGCAACTCATAAGGGACAAGACAGTGTTCACATGGACGGAAGAGACACAGAAAGAATTCAATGGCCTGAAGAATGACATCTGCCAAGCCATACCCCTGCAGGGATATGATCCCCAAGGACTGTCAGTGCTGACGAAGGATGCTAGCGATAAGGGACTGGGAGCAGTCGTCATGCAAGAAGGAGGGAACGGAACTATGGAAACTCTCAGCTTCGCGTCCAGGTCCCTCTCACCCACAGAACAAAAATTATGCGTCATAGAGAAAGAGATGCTGGCCGTGGTATGGGCCATGGGGACATTCCGCCAGTTCCTGTGGGGCACGAGGTTCCAACTCAGAACTGACCATAAACAAGGTTCTCACGTCGAGTGGACATGGGAGCGCCACCCCTCGAATAGCCAAGATGACGCTAAAACTACTAGAAGACAGATACGACGTGGAATACAACCCGGGAAATAGGTACAGGGTAGCAAACTAGCTCAGTAGAGCTGCTGCAATGGAGAGAGCACCTGAAGGTGTAGAAGAGAGTGAGGAGATGGTGGCTTTGACAGAAGACCCGGAGAAGGTAATTAGCAACCAAGAGTGGTTGGAAGCTTATGAAGAAGACCAAGATATCCAAGAAGTAAAGGACTGTATCCGTCGGGGACGGCCTGAAAAGAAACACCTAAGGACACCACTCAAGAAGTTTTATGAAGTACGAGAAGAATTGTCCCTGGATGACAAGGGCACATTCATGTACAGAGGGGACAAAGTTGTTCCCCCGACCACGCTGGTACCGCACCTGTTGGTGATACTACATGAAGGACATCTAGGAATCGTAAAGATCAAAAAGAGGACAAAGCAGATGTACTGGTGGCCAGGAATGGACATCCAAATACAGAGACATGTGAGGGAATGCGACCAGTGTCAACGAGCAGAGAAGACCATGAAACCCCTGAGACTGGCCTTAGGGAAGTTTGTAAATCCGACAAACCCCTGGGAGGAGATATCAATAGACATTCTGAGACCCATATTAAAAATCCAGGGCCCCCCGAAATACCTATGTGTTGTCATTGACAGATACTCTAAATGCCCAGAAGTATATGGGCAAGAAGAAATTAACACTGACACAGTACTTCCATTCCTCACTTCTATTTTCCTCAGAGAGGGCATACCCAGATCCATCCTAAGTGACAACGGTCCACAGTTCACCTCAGAGAAATGGTGCAAGTATATGGAGAGGAATGGCATCAAAACCAAGCACACATCCATATACCACCCGCTGGAAATGGACAAGTGGAGCGTTTTAACAGAGTTCTAATGGGTTCCATTCAAGGCGCCATCACAATGGGAAAAGACTGGGAGAAAGAAATACAAAGCATGATATGGGCCTACCGCATCACTTCTACGAGCACGGGGTACAGCCCCTACCAGATCTTGAGGGGTAGTGACCCTTTCACTAAGGACAATCTATCATGGAAGGAAAAGACTGTGACAAGTAAATGGTCCCCGGCTGTGGTGCAGCACAATCTAGAAAAGGCCCAGCGGATACATACGGAACATTATAACAAGAGAAGGAATGTGAAAGAAACAACCCCGGAAAGAGGGGAATGGGTCAGAGTTGAACTGGCAGTACTTAGAAACAAAGGTGACAGCAAATACAGTCAACCTCTACAAGTGAAGGAAGTCTACGACAGAGCAGCGTTGCTCAGCGACGGGAATGTGTGGTCCGAAGATCGCATGTCCCGATGCAGTAAGATTCTGGAATGGGCGCCCGAAGAAAGAGAGAGAACCGCAATGGAGCCGTGGTCACTGGGAAATGAACCCGGCAGCCTGGAAGGAGAAGGTAGCATGGAAGCGGGAGTACAGAGTGAAGAGCTGGGGGACGGTGAGGTCTCCGGAGCAGAAGAACATCTAGGAGAAGAGAGACAGACCCGCAGAGAGAATGGTCGAGTGCATTGGAGGGGAAGGTGGTGAGCCCAGCTGAGAACTGTTCCAGAGAAGTGATCTATTCTCCACCCCGGTAAGGCGCACACGCGTAGGCAGAGCGATTGTGAGGCCTGCAAGATTTAAAGACTATGAACTGGAGGAAGGAAAATACCTCGACACTTGTAGAGACTCTGTGATTTATGTTGTGGTACAAAAAGGGGGAGATATGTAGAGTCGCGCTGTAGTGTGGCACGCTACGTAATGACGTAGCGTGCGAGGCGGCCATTTCCTGATCGCGCTACACAAGTCGGGAGAAAACCCCTGAGGGCATCGGACGTCCCGGCGCTCTCCTGCTTGGAAATATATAATTAAAGAAACGTTCTACACATACCACTGGCTCCAGATCTTTTGTGGGGGGGCTAAGTTAGCATCATTACAACATGCTTTGCAGTAAGGTGGACCATGGCTTAAACAAGGGTATCTATATTGGTTTGTGTGTTTTGAGCAGCTTCTTAAAGATGGCGGCTTTATTCTTGGGTTGCATTTGGACTGATGCTGTAGCTCGTTTTCGTTGCCGACTTTCCAACAAAGTATCTCTCAAGGGTGTAATAATGTCCGGCAATGTGACCTACATAGGTGTCTGAACGGCACTGAAAGAATTAACGCACTATCTGTTTGGTGAGTGTGGATGAGCTTGGTTTTGCACACTGTGCTCAGTTGAGCGGTGTTTAAACATGGGGGCTGTAGTGTTCCAAGGCGCAAGGGCAGCAGTCTAGCTGACCCGCGCCAACGGAGCGTCCCTGCACTGACGCATGACGTCAGACGCGGGAGTATATAAAATAAAGAGGCGTGGCTACGGCAGTCAGTCGGAGCCACGTGTAGACAGCAATCCTGGCTCCTTTGTTAATTAGCGTAGCGCGACCGCTCACATAGCGCTAGCCCAGCACGAACGCCACACTGGCGATGTGGGTCCCACAGAACCCACCTCATCACCAACATGACGCCCTCATCGCCCTGCCATCTCTCCGAGCGGCAAGCTCTGATTTCGAGCACCAAGTGGGGTATACAGCAACTAGACCCTGGCCACGTGCACAGTGGCCTCGCTTGCGACACAGCCGGTGAACGGAGAAAGGAGAGGGCAAGGCCCATTGGGTGGATACGGCGCCTCCCACGTCGACAGAGTGGGTAAGGCCAGCACACCACGCCGCCACCTCGAGCCAAGAGTCAACCCACAAACAGCAGGTACACGCATCGCCACCGAGGCCTCAGAGCCAGGTCGTGAGAGCGCGCCCAGTGCTGAGGGAGACCATACATTCATCCCGCAGGAGGGACAACTACTAATCCCTAGGCCGCTGCCACCTCCCATAAGCGCAGGAAAACAGTGCGGCGTAATGTGTACGTGCCAAAATGGCATCCATTCCCATCCTGGAACCCTTCATGGTTGACGGAGCTCCTTACTCCCTCGCCCCATGCTGGAGGGATTGGACAGACCGCCTACAAATCAACTTTAAAGGAGCGGGCATTTCTAGAGAAAGACGCAGAGCCCTACTCCTACACCTCGGTGGCAAGGACATACATCGCATCTACAAAACATTGACGGAGGCCACACCAAAGACATACCAAACACTCCTCGCAGCACTGAACGCCTACTTTGAACCTATGGCGAGCAAGGATTACGAGAGGTTCATCTTCCGCCAAGCGAAACAGGAGGCCGACGAGTCGCTGGACGCTTTCCACAGCAGATTAGAGGAACTAGCCAGCTCATGCAGATTCAGGGATGAACAGGAGGAAATCCGAGGACAGATCATCCAAGGCTGTTTCTCGTCCAAACTCTGAGTCGCCATACTCCAAGAAGACGTCAAACCCCTCACCGACATAACTTGGTCAGTCTAAAGAACTGTCTCAAGCGAGAGCATCCCATATGGAGTCGGCCCTACACCGGCCTGTCAAACTCGAACAAGTTCACACGGCAGAAAAGGTGAACGTGTTAAGACCAAAGGGGAGACAAACGAGCGGAAGAAAGCAACCTGACAAAAAGAAGGAGTGTGCATATTGCGGAGGCCAGCCACACCGCATGCAAGACTGTCCCGCAAGAGGAAAGAAATGTAGCGCATGCGGGTGGATGAACCACTTTGCGGCGGTATGCAGGTCCACGAGCGCCAAGAAGGAGGCCGCACATGTGGTGTGAGAAGGAGGAGACAGTGAAGACATGGACGATGACGCAGAAGACTATCCAGTCCACTACATATATGCCATCGACCAACCTAAAAGGGAGAAACGCCGCCTTCCAAAATGCTGCATCAAGATTCACCAGCAAGAGGTGAGAGCCACCATTGACACGGGGCGTCTATTGAACTGATGGCGACGAACGTGTACAACCAACTGCAGGCAAAGCCCCCACTACTAGAGGCAAAGATCCGAGTGTTCGCATATGGCCAGAAACGCCTATCCCTCTGATCGGGTGTTCCAAAACAGAACTACAACCCCAAGAGGCAACAGTGCCCACAACGATCTATGTCACGAAGGAAGGCAGTGGCATGCTGCTAAGCGGACAGTCGGCAGAAGATCTGAAACTCATATCTTATGCTCTGGCAGTACTAGAAAAAGAACTAGACACCATCATGGAAGAGTTTGAGGATGTGTTCAAAGGCATCGGATGCCTAAAAGGGAAGGAAGTGTCTCTCCACATCGACCCATCAGTCCAACCGGTTGCACTGAGGCATCGGCGCATTGTGTTCCACCTAAGGAAGAGAGTGGAAGAGGAACTCAAAACGCTAGAAAAACAAGGGATCATAGAAAAGGTCAGTGGACCACCCCATGGGTATCCCCGATCGTAGTAGCCCGAAAACCCAAGTAACCCGGACAAGCCCGCATCTGTGTGGACATGCGCCTCCCGAACGCAGCGGTAAAGAGAGAACGGTACCTAACCCCCACAATAGACGATATCCTTGGGGAACTCAACGGTGCCAAGTGGTTCCCCAAGGTAGATCTTCGATCAGGCTATCACCAACTACCTCTCCACCCGGATTTAAGGTACATACCCACTTTTTCCACTCATGTAGGACTAAGGCGATGTCGGCGCCTCAACTTCGGGATCTCGAGTGCAGCGGAAGTGTTCCAGAACACCATCCGCGAGGTCCTCAGTGGACTCCCGGGGGTTCTAAATGTGAGCGATGGCCTACTCATCTATGCAACATCCATTGAAGAACACCACCAAAGACTACGAGGGGTTCTACAAAGAATCAAAGAGTCAGGTTTAACCCTGCACCGAGAAAAGTGCCAGTTCCTGCAGCACAAAATCAGTTTCTTTGGGTATACCTACTCAGACCACGGAGTAGCGCCGGACCCAGACAATGTAAAGGATGTCCAAGAGGCCCCGGCCCCAACAAACGTCTCAGAAGCAAGGAGTTTTCTGGAGATGGTGAACTTCTGTGGGCCCTGACCTCTCCAACCTCACCAAGCCACTTCGAGAACTGACCAAATCAGCCACCACTTGGCAATGGGGCCCAGAACAAGAGAAAGCTTTCCGAGACACTAAGGCAGCGTTGTCAGCGGACACCACCCTCTCATACTTTGATCCCTCCAAGCCCACCAATGTGGCCGTAGATGCTTGCACCTTCGGTCTAGGGGCAGTGCTAACGCAGCTTCAGAGCAACGGGGAGTGGGCACCCATCGCCTATGCCAGCCGCTCATTGACAGACACGGAGCAGAGGTACTCACAGATTGAGAGAGACCATCCATTGGGCCTGCCAACACTTTCATGTCTATGTGTACGGCCACTCCTTCACGGTGACCACGGACCACAAGCCTCTCTTACCCCTGTTTCAAGGCACAGTATCAAAGCCACCTCCGAGAATCGAGAAGTGGATACTTCAGCTACAAGGGTACGATTACAGGGTGGAGTACAAGCCAGGGACAACAAACCCCACGGATTACCTGTCGAGACACCCCCGAGAAGCCACCCTGAAGGAGAGGGAAAAAGCGGAAGACATAGAGGAGTACGTCCGGTTGGTGACAGAAAGGTCCCAACCACTGCCCATGAGCCTGGAGTCCATCATTGAAGCCTCACAGAACGATGAATGCTTCCAACTGGTTGCCGATGCAATTCTGTCAGGAAACTGGTGCCCTATCCAGGACTCCCTGAGCAGAAGGACACCCCATGCGAAAGCAACCCTGGAATCCATCCTGAGAATCAAAGAAGAACTGTCCCTCGGCAGCCAAGGATGCCTCCTACAGGGCCCCCGCCTTGTCCTGCCCGCCAGCCTAACCCATCAAGCTGTGGAACTAGCAAATAGAGGACACCAAGGCATGGTGAAAACCAAGAGCCGGCTGAGAGCCAAGGTGTGATTCCCGGGCATGGACCCAATGGTGGAAGAAACTGTCAGAGCATGCAACTGGTGTCAGGCAGCGGGCCGCCAGACCGCCCTCATCTAGTCATGACTGAAGACAACCCTCAGAGGCCGTGGGAGTGCGTAAGTGCAGATTTTGGACACCTCCCTGATGGGCGATACGCGCTCGTGATAATTGATGACTTTACCAAGTATCCGGAGATAGAGATAGTAGGAAGCCAAACGGCCACGGAAGTCATCGCAAAATTCGAGAAGACTATCGCCACTCATGGCATCTTTGGAGTAGTCAAGACTGACAACAGACCGCCCTTCCAAGGACAAGAGTTTGCCGAGTACCTCAAGAACTGGGGAATCCATCACCGCAAAATAACCCCGCGCTGGCCCCAGGCCAATGGGGAAGTCGAGAGGTTCATGCGCACGCTCAACAAGACCATCCGCATAGCCCTCGCAGACGGCTCACCTCTAGAAAAGGCCATTTACTATCCCATGACCCCACATGTCACAACAGAGGCAGCACCGAGTGCGTCGACCATGGGCCGGATAGTGAAGGATACTCTCCCGAACCACCCCACCTGGGTTCCTGAACGAGCCAGGAAAGAAAAGGCCTTGGCAAATCGAACTCACTCCAATGAACAAGCCAGCAAATGACGAGGAGCCCGCGAATCCATGATTCAACCGAGTGACCAGGTCTATGTCAAGGACCGCTACCCCAGAAGCAAATTCCGACTTCCGTTCGAACATCAACCGTGGACAGTCACTCGCCGGAACGGCACCCTGGTGACAGCCCAGACAGGAGCCGAAACAGTCACCAGAGACATCTCATTCTTCATTAAAGCACACCAGAGCAATTCACCAGGAGCAATTCACCGGGAGCAACACCGGCCAGCCCAAGTCCACAGCAGGAAGAGGAGCCAGAGACTGATCCATACATCTCGGAGGAAGAAGGCCCGAGGGACCAAGACACCTCTCAGTTTCCAGCCACCCCTGAAAGCAGGATGTCAAGCCCGCTTCCTCTGGCTGGAGGAAACAGTACCCCAATCCCGGGGACAACGAGGGTGATTGTACCCAGGGGGGCCAGGATAGATATGGACTGCAGCGAAATCCAGCTCCCTCCTCCCAGCTAGCTGACTACCTGGTGGACTGACGCCCTGAATGAACACTAACAGAATGGTAACAGATCCATCGTTGTATAATTTACTGTAATTGTGAGAATGTTCTGTTTTAATAAAGGTTAGAAGGAATGTAGTGTTCCGAGGCGCAAGTGCAGCAGTCTAGCAGACCCGCGCCAACGGAGCGTCCCTGCGCTGATGCATGACGTCAGACGCGGGAGTATATAAAATAAAGAGGCGTGGCTACGGCAGTCAGTCGGAGCCACGTGTAGACAGCAATCCTGGCTCCTGTGTTAATTAGCGTAGCGCGGCCGCTCACATAGCGCTAGCACCGCACGAACGCTACAGGGGCTACGTTCTTGTGGAGTACTCAAGGTTATGGTAGTCCGTTTTTGTTGTCGACTCACCCAGGAGTGTTTTAAAAGGGTTCAACCGCATTCGGTTCCAGAACCGATATTGGCGTCCGAACTCCGTTAAAGATTTCAACAAACTATTTTATCGCTAAGTGCGGGATGGTCTTTGTAATGAGTAGTGAGCTCAATGGAGAGATGTTTAGGAAACTTACCATTTGAGTGCCAGGCAGCTCATTGATGAGTTTTTCATTTTGGTTCCATAGAGACAGTTTGCGTTTTTTTCAATTGTTTGAGGTTACTGGAGTTTAAATCAGCAGGTCAGTGTAAAACCTGGATTCGCTGTTATTTTCATCTAACAGCGGTATTTTGGCATTTTATGATGAGCATTGTTGTTTTAAACTTCACAGAAAGCAGTGAACTTACTAACGTCTGGAGTTTGGTGTTTAGAACCGCTTGTCATTGAGTAAGATCATTACGAAATGTTTATCGACATCACGTGTGAGGCAGCTGTCATATTTCACAACAGCCGTGTTTATCAAGTTGCATGTACAGGAGGTGTTATCAGTTGGCATCAGATATAGGGCTCAAGCATTTACACATTATATATGGTAACATTACGTAGGTATACCTTTCATGGGCACAATCACAGAGAAAACTGAGCATGAAACTCACTGGTCTTAACACAATGAACACCCTTTTCCTTGAAGGCAGGTGGATGTCAACTTGAACCTGTACGTTGTTATCTTTTTATCTTTACAGATTGTCCCCTGCCGAAGGGACACATGTCCCGAAATGCATTGGGCATGAAAGGAAAGAACATGTGCATGTGATAACAAACAGCATTTGAACATGTTTTTTTGATTACATTCAACATGTAAATGAGCTGGCATACATATTGTAGCAAGTAGTCCTGTGCTATTTGATTGTTATGTATCTATTGAGATGAATTATTTTGTTTAAATACAATTGAATGAGAAAGAACTGAGAATAGTGTATACATTTGCTTTGTGAACATTGCACATTGGATCGAGTATATGTACTAGATTGTATGATTCTCTTTTTCTTAAGACACTTGGCCCCTGGACCTTTATTTATTAAATCCACCTCCTCCGGGAATGACCAAAACGTTTCCCCTTCATTCCCTATAACTCCTCTTGTCCTGCTGCCTTTAAATATAGTGTGGCTCAATGATTAGAGAGGCAGACCCTGATGCAGAGGTCTAGCCCGGGACCAGGATTCAATTCCCCGCCTCGGTGGGTCTCGGGCTCAAAATTCCACGGACCTGATAATTCTCGCCTCGGTGCCTATTCCAATCATGGAGTCCCACTCTGCAACTCTGGGCAATAGCTTGCTTAATCTCCACAACGGCCCCCGCAACGCTAAGGATGCCTGGCCTCCACCTTGGGGGTGCCCAGGAGTGGACGCCTCACAGGGAAAGCCAGGATGGGTTCCACAGCGGTATTCGTACAAGCGCCTTGAGACCCTTGCGGGTGAGTAGTGCGCTATACAAGTATCAATTTACATTTAATTATTTCCTCCATGGAGTCCTTAATAGGCATGGGCGAATCTTGCGGATCTCGCGTTCGCGAATTTTGCGGATTTGCGAACTCGCAATCCGCAAAATCCGCGAATTCCCGCGAATTTGCGGATTTTTATTTTTTTTGTGTTCGCAAGGGTTTCTGCCAGTTCGCGGGGATTTGGTACTAGTTCGCAATTGCGAACTTACTTGTCGGCTCGCAACGGTCACGACTATGTTGTTTCTACGTCTGGTTCATCATCACAGCCTCCCAGCACCCTCTGTTTCACCACTGGCACCCTCTCTTTGACCCATGCCACCCTCTGTTACATCAATGCCACCCTCTGGTTCATCATCACTGTAGAAGATGGGGGGGGAAAAGCAAGCCCACCTGCCCTGCTTGAACTGACATGAATTAATTTGGGGTTAGTTTATTAACAACACCTGCCCTGCCCCAACTGACAATAATGAATTAGGGGCTAATTAATGTGTCACTGAAAGAATTTCAAGTTCCAGCCTGGCACCTGCTTGTCTGCTCCTTTAGCTGTAAATCAGGACCTTTGTGGCATACAGTTAAGGTCAGAGCAGGGTCACACAATAGTTGCAAGCAGGCAACCGAATTCTGGAGGGCCCCCTCAGGAAGCACTACAGAGAATCGTTACAAATCATGAGGTTGACCTTTTGCACCTGCTCATTGCTTTTGCTGAAATCGTTTTTCGGTTTTTTCGCGCTATTCGCGGGGCGCGGCGTCGTGCGAAACCGACCGCGGAAGCCGCCAATTCGTGCGAATGAGCATTTTATTTTTTTGCGGCTTGTTGTTTTGCGAGTTTTTTTGCAGTATTCGCGAGCCGCTTGCAGCGCAACACGCGAATTTACCCCAAGGTCGAGTACGGGCGCGGCCATTTTGTTTGCGTGACGTATTTCCGTTTCCGCCCACTATGTATAATCTCGCGCAGTAAGCGCATTGCGAGTAGAGGTTCGCACGAGATCGCGCGGGAAATCTAGAGGTTCGCACGAGATCGCGAGGAAAATCTCGCGCGAACTTACTTTCGCGCTCGTGAACAGGCGCCGGCCATCTTGTTTTTCATTCATTTCCTGTGTCTGGGCATGGTGTTTAATCCTCTTGGTATCTTTGCCATCCTTTGCTTGTTTTCAGTTTTTTTTTAACGATTTTGCTTCTTATCTATCCCTCTCTTTTCCTAGCTGTATATTTTTGTCTTTTCTGCTATTTTTCTTTACTTTTAAACTACTTTTTTAAACTCTTTTCTTTTCTTCTTCCCTATCCTATTCTTTCTTAATTTTCTACTTCTTCCTACCTTACCTGCCCAGACCATGGTCAAGCCAGGCGCCGTGAAGCTGCCCAGGCACTTGAGGGCCGCAGCGGCGGCGGGGAGTAGTGCTGGACCCAGTGCCAGGACAGCATGCGGGAGATTGAGGGGGGAGCAGGTGACGCGACGGGAGATATTCAGCCCGGAGGAAGTGGGCGCGCTAGTCTACTTCGTCCAGCGCCGCCTGCCCAGGACCATCGCGGGAGGCGGCAGGATCGCGGCCGGCGGCTACAACATGCGGGAGCGCCGGAAGCGGTGGGAGAAGGTGTGCTGGGCCATATCCCACCTCTACGGGGTCCAGCGCACCTACAGCCAGGTCACCCATCGCTGGACGGACCTCCTGGACCGCGAGCGCGACCTGCTGGACCAGCTCGGCTTGGAGATCCCCGGGCTTGGTGAGTAGTAGTAGCCATTTAATCACTCACTACTATGATGTTTTCTCCTGCTCTGTGTTGTTGTATTGCAAATATTTGTTTTTTACTTGGAGCAAGCCAATAATGCCGCTGATGACTATTACATTGTAGTTAAATTATATTTCAAAATCTTCTGTGCATTTCAGGTGCACTGCTCTCCTTCTCAGTGGCGTTGCTACTATGCTTATTTGTTTTCTATTTTGTGGTCTCATTGGCCTGAGTAACTATTATGTATGAGTGTACTTTACAGAACTGCGTAATGCTAGACACTAAGGGGCAGATTACATTTACAAGCCCCTTGCGCCACGTTTACGTTGCCTTGCGTGACGCAACAGCGGCGTAAACGTGCCGCATCCCTGCGAGTCATTTACAGCATGACGCATCTAGGGAGATGCGTCACGTTATAAAGCCATGGGCCTGCACCACAATGGGTGCGTTCCTAGTACGCAGGGTGGGCGGTCCGGCGGCTGTGCGCCTCGCAAAATTGCCTGCGTGAAATCTACAAGATTTAACGCAGGCACTTCTGCGACGCTGCTACGTCAATTCAATTCCTTATGTCTGCTCGAAGCAGGCGAAAGGACTGACACAGCATGTTAAGTATTGGGTGGCCCTGAGCATTACTGGAGTTGCATTGCGTTGGCGACGTGACTCCAGCGATGCGCCGCTCTTACGTGACGAGATGCGTCACGCAAGTGCCTACCCTTGCGCCAGGGCGCGCCGCATTGTAAATGAGGCGCATCTGCCGTGTCGCAAGGGTAGTTTTGCGTGACGCATTTGATCTGGCGCATCTCTGGAGATGCGCCAGAACGCGTAAGTAAGTATGCCCCTAAGGGGCAGAATTGCAATTACCGTCGCATCCCTGCAAAGTAGCAGGGATGCGCCATTAATTGTGCGGCCCGCTACCACCACCAAACATGGTGCGCCGTATTTGCAATGCGGCGCACCATGGGCCCAAAACGTCACCGAAGCTTTACTGCTGGAGTTGCGTCGCAACGATGGCGCAGCTCCAGCAATGCTCTGGGGTACCCTATCTCCCCAATGCTGGGTCAAGCCGTACGTCTGCTTCAAGCAGGTGCAGGGTTTGTGTGACGCATCATTGTCCTAAAGGTGACTGATTGAAATTTTGTAGATTTCCCTCAGCCACTATTAGGATGTGTTCCAGCGCAGGAATGCCCTCCCTTGCGCCGGAACGCCCCCTGATGGCGCAGGGCGTTATAACGGGATGCATCTCCCAAATGCGTCACGTTGTTATAATATTATATGCCGCACCATGGCGCCCTTTTTTGTTTAGCTGCTGCGTCACAAAAGTCACGCAAGAACGGCGCAAAAGAGCCGCAAGGGGCTTAAATCTGCCCCTTCCTTTGTACCCCTGACAATAAGAAAAATAGTGGCGGTGGATTGATAGTTAGACTATTTAAATGACTGGTAATGCAGCAGGCAACTGTTAGTGTTGTCACTGATCTGACTGAAATCACAATGGAGTTTGTCTGTCACTTTGCGTCTTGCCTGCGGACTGCTGCCTGCCAGTCCTAGGTGAACGTTTCAGTACTTTGTTTAGTGAGTTACGTGACTTTCGAAGTCACAGGTCCGCAAATAAATGAAAACTAACCCTAATCAATATAATTTCGCAGAAATATTTTGTTATTGTTCTTTTGAAATGTTTGATTTGGTTGACATTGACAAGCAACAATCATCCATGTTTTCTGTTCTTTCTTTCATGTTGTACGTCAGCTCCCCCCAGGGGCGAGAGGAGGACACAGGAGCAGCAGGCGGCGGATGCTGTTCAACAGGGCCAGGATCGGGCAGGCGAGGGCTCCTCTGCTGGCCCCAGTAAGTTTTCATTTTAGACTAGTACCTATTTTTCCTAGCGTTCCTCATTTGACTTTTTTCAAAATTGTCTTTGCTCTTCTTGTAGACTGTATCTAAATTCTTATCCTGCCTCTACTATGACTCCCTGTGGTATTACTAGATTATTCTTATTAGTTTGTCTGTGTAGCTAACTAAGATTGCACGGTTGGCGAAACTCCCATGATTCTAGTCAGCAATAGCTCTATCAACTTAGTGCAGTCCTCTGGGATTGTCCATAATGTCTTTTGAAGTGTTCTATCTGGACTCATGCTTGCAAAAATTGCAAAACCTTTCGCTCAGTCACTCTAGTCTGGACCAAAATACACAGATTGTATTTAAGTTTAAAAGCTTTATTAAAAGTAAACACATTTATTAAAATGAAGTCATAATAAAACTAAACGTTTAACTGATAATGGAAAAGTGGTTAGTGCTGACGATTAATTGAAGACATTTCTTGTGGTCGAGCCGAGCTCTCACCTGGTTTCAACTTGATCTTGTTGTTAGAAGTCCATCTTCTGTCTGTGTGGAGAAAAATGGTGCGTGTTAAAAAAACAGCCTTCATCAGTTGTGCCAAAAAGTGCAGCAAGACAACCTTCCCTGGAAAAAGGGACATTTTTTTTAACTTTAACGTAGACAGTCACAAATTACATTGTTTTCACATATCTTCATGCCTAGACCAAAGACTAGTGAGTGCTTTATTCTAACATTCTTAAATGTACTTTGTAGGTGGAACATCTGGTGGCGGGGCCAGTGTGGAGGTGGTGGTGCTCGACACGGAGGCGGAGGGCGATTCTTCAGGGGAGGAGGCGGCGGCTGTGAGAGTTGAGACGGTGGTGGTGGCGGCCAGAGGTAAGCTCTTATATATTCCTTACTTATTGAGATTGAAGACTAGCTGGGAAGGCAAGAATATGAGATGCATGGCTGGGTGAATGATGAAGCAATGATGGGTGGAAGGACAACAGCCTGGGTGGGTGACACAGAAACTGTATGTGTCCATATACCTGGATCATGCTACTATCTGACTCTTAGATAGCATATGTGTATCTAGAGCAGGGGTACTCATAGTACGGCCCGCGGGCCGGTGGTGGCCCGGCAAGCCTTCCTTGGCGGTGCGCAGACCTTGCAGACAATCACTGCTCCCCCGGCCCCCACAGAGCAGAGGCTTTTTTGTATTTCACCTGTTAGCGCCCCTGCATCTCCACTCTGACAATCACTGCTCCCCCGGCCCCCACAGAGCAGAGTGGAGATGCAAGGCCACAAAGAGGTGAAATAGAACAAAGCCTCTGCTCTGTGGGGCCGGGCAAGCAGTGATTGTCAGGGTGGAGAAGCAGGGGCGCTACAACAAACAAAGCCTCAATAATATTTAATGGTCTTTTAAAGACCTGTTAAGTACTTTGGTGTTGTTGTCTGTGTGTGCGCGTTGAGGAAGCGGTCTCAACCCGGGCTGAAGGCTGACACAGATAGACACACACACAGTGAGATGACAGAGGGGGAGGGAGAGGGAGGGCAGGAGGGAGAGAGAGATGGAGAGGGAGGGCAGGAGGGAGAGCAGGAGGGAGAGAGATGTATGTAAATGCTGGGTCTGGTGGCTCAGTGGATGAGGGCATCTGCTGCAGGGACCTGTGTGCAACCTCATGGTCACAAGTTATCGTTTTGCTTTAGCCCCGCCCCCTCTGACTCCGCCCCCACCAGTGCGTCCCTCGGCCCCAAACTACACTGTAAATGTAGCCCCTGAGAGAAAGTTTGTGAGTACCCATGATCTAGAGAGAGTAGACGGTCAGTGGATGAACTAAGTGTAACTTTGAAGAGCATGTAACACTGCACCCGCACGTCCGTTCCAGTGTAGGAAAGGCAAGGAAAAGAACTTTTAATTTTGTCCAAATACTACCATCATAAGTAGCAGTAGTTTGTATTGCAAGCACTGCATAGATCCGGTTATTACGGTGGCCACTCCCTACCTCTCTTAATAAGTTTAGTAGTACTCAGTCATTCATGTGTGGATGTATCACTGGTCACTCAATAAAAAGCAAAGCACCTAAAGTCATCCCATATATAAGCAAAAACATCCCATGTGAAGTGATAGATAATCAGATTATTTATCTTCTTCAATTTTCCATTTCTAGTACTCATTTCCACTGTAGGGTGAAAGTTAAATTAATTAAGCAGTAGCCCTTGAGTTGTAACAGAGTATTCTCAGTGCCACCCGTAATAGAAAAGTAAGAGCTTCACCACCTGCATGTACTGGACGGGTACAGTAACGCAACGCAAGTCTAGGTCACTCCTCATGGCGTGCGTCTCTTTTTCTCGGGTGCAAGTTTACTGCGCTGGCATTATGCCGGCTTGCAGAAGATAACGTACCAATTTTCCAAAAAAAGAGACAAGAAGAAGAATAAGACTGGTGTACTTTCATAGTCGACTCCAATGGAAGTCCATAGTGCTCGTAGAATTTGTTCCTTAAACTCCCACTAATGTTAGAGCAAGGATGAAGAAGTGTGAGGTTAGATAGATACTGGCCTCAATAGTTATGTAATGCGTTTGCAAGTTGCTAGTTGTAGTGCAACACAAATTTCTGCTGAATGATTGAGTTAATCTTAAAGAGCATTGGTTACAGACTATGTCTTTCTTTCTTCATATAGGTTCTCCTTCCAAACGAACAAGGAGGAAGGAGCTGGCTAGAGCGGCCCGGCAACGGAGGATCGATGCCACTGTGGCCGAATATCGGCGGCTGGTGGCCCTGGAGGTCGAAGAAAGTGTGCAGTCGACCACAACAACTACGTCGTATGCATCGGCCTCCGTTCCCCCACGGGCTGCCAGTGCCACCCAGCACAGTGGTCCACCCAGACTGAGCCGGGCTGCCAAAGCCAAACGCCACCGCCGAGTAGCAAGGACAACAGCTACAGCTTCCTCTCACAGCCGTTGCACCTACAAGGCATTGAAGGCACGCCTGCGCCGCAGTACCCTGATGGTGTCCCGCCTCCAGCAGGAGCTCCACCACTTTTCCACCCAGTTGGAGGGGCTCCGCGTAGAGCACGCCTTGCTCCGCCAGGAGCATGATGCCCTGGCCCAAAAAGTTGACAGCATCCACCCATAGTGTCCCTTGCCCCTTTTTTAGAGACTTTTGGGGGGTGGGAATTGGGAGTTGGGTTTTTGGGGACTTTTGAAGGACAATCGTTGGGGTTAGGGAGGGTCTTGCGGGAGATTATTTTGTTAGGGATATAAATATACTTTTTCAAACTTTATCTGAGCATACCCGTTTCTTACTGCTTGCCTGGTGGGTGGGGGTTTAACGTTGACTTTGTTTTCCTGAAAGTTTAGTTCCATTTTCTTCCTTTAAGTGTAAATGCCCAAATGTTTTCAACACTAAGTGCCTCTCACAGACTAAGTGAAGTGAATCCAAGAGTCCTAGGACTTTAGTAGTACTACCTTCAGTCTCTCGTCTCTCGTACTAATACTCCATTATACCCCCAAACCACCAAACGCTTATCTTACCTGTAATTTGTGTTTGAAAGTAGGGCTAGACCCAGGGCTGGCTCCACGGGAAACAGCGAATAAGGTTGGCAATCTTGGTCGGATAAAATTGCCTCATAGCGGTGGTACTAGTGGTGTGACACAGTGGCAGTTGCATGCCTATGAAAAAAAAGAAAATGAAATCTGGTTTGTCCTCCTGAGCAATTCAACGGTACAACTGAGAATATAGCAGGTGACAGAAGTACAGTAGAACAGTGCCACATTGTAGCCTAACAAATGGTAAAGTATAACTACTAATTCGGTTGAAGTTCTTTCACATTAGCAATGGTTCTTTGTCAAGCAGAGTAAGAAAATATCCTCGGATTTCTTCACCAGCCTGTTGCTATCACCTTATCCTCCCCAGCAAGTGTGTGGATTTATTGCTGTCATTTAGTCACACATCAATCAAAACCACACAGCCCGGGGGAAGAGGGTTAGGGTTTGAAAAATGGATGGGTACGGGGGTTTTTGGGAAAGGTTTTGGGAGACAAGAAAAAATAGCACAGCATAGACAAACAATTGTGAACATAAACAAATCTTTGGGTACAAACCTATCCATCAATCTTTGAAAGTGCATGCACTACTGCATACATGTCAGTGAAAAGTAAGTAGTACATTCGACAACTGTGGAAGAAAGAATGCGACAGTACAGGGCCTGTGTGGAATAAATTATTGATAACGATATTCAACATAAGGTCTCTGTAGCCAGATACCCGAGAGCCTTGCTGGTCACTATAAATCCATTCACAACAACACTCAGTGGGGTTGGTCTGGAAGGTATAGTAGATAGAAAAGGAGAAATTGCTTTTTTTCTAGGTGTCCCCTCACTCACCAGGGTTGCCCCTTGGTGACATGCTTCATCATTGGGGCCATCCCAGTCCTCTACGGCCTGGGGCGTGCTGCGACTTGCGAATTACGTAGGAGCACTTACAAATGACTATGTGTGGTGCAGATGTGATAGTGGAGTGGACTAAGTGATGTGTTAAGGGATCAATTTAGAAGCAGAGAGAGATCCAAGAAATGCAGTCACAGTCAGAGAAAAAGGCAAGGGATACTGTATCTATGTGGTTGTAGTGGTCCTGTTGGAAGTGGTAAGTAAGTTGCCTGCAGAAAAAAAATCCTCCTATTAGCGGCACTCCTCCATTGCAGCCGACGCTTCGTCCATCGATGTTGGTCACCAGAAGACACCCTGTCCACTGCCTGCCTGATGCTGAATTGTGGCTCGCTACTGTGAAGCCTGACTCCATCCTTTTTTCCCCATTGCAGAGACTGAAACCCGGCCTGTAATTATTCAACGAAAAACAGGAAGTGATATAATATTACAACACCACTGATAAATAAATATAAGGTATGTAGGCTGTGGAGTGCAAAAAGTCACAATTCGATTTTCCTAGTAGACAGTACAATATTTTTGAAAGTGCGTACTCTGAGTCACCTTTTGAAGGATAAATAAGTATGGGCAAATTAATGTAGCGGATCTTGCCCCTCAAGCTAGGTGTACTGTAAACTGTGTTTTAGAACAAAATTAGATCTTCCTAGCAGTGCTCCCACCCAGACCCTTACTAAAGCCAGTCGCAAAAATGTAGAAGACCCCCAATCAAATCTCAAAAAACGAGGCCTAGCAGAAAACTGGTGACAAAACTTACTTTGAAAGTAAAAGTAGGCCGAAGTACCCCCTTCCTAATTACCCCTTACCCACCGTGGATTGCATTCAAACCACTTGCAAGCAACCAAGCAAAAGTAGCCATAGCCAGCATCGCTCCAAGACTCGAAATCCCCCCCACTCAAACACATGCAATAGAAATACTGCTAACCCTAACGAACCCTAAGTTAAGAATAGTGGCAAAGGCTTTCTTTAACTATGCCAAATCCCCCCTTTCCCACCATGGATTTTTTTCAAATGACTTGCAACCAAAATTACACATTCTCACGAGTGCTCTAAGACCCCAGAACTCAGTTGCAAAAATCTAGAACACCCCGAAACACATGCAATCCTGCTGCTAGGGCTAACCCTAACGAACCCTAAGTTACAAAAAGTGCCAAAAGGCTTTTCCGCGAGGATTTTGTCCCAACCACTTCTACCCGGTATTAGACCTTCCCAGGAATGCCCCAAGACACGCCAACCCACCCGCCAAGAAGCATAACACCCCCAAACAGGCCAAAAGCATAATCTCATACTTGCAATATTTCTCGGCCTTCGGTCCAAACGCGCTGCGTAGCTAGGCCATAAGTCGGGGTTGCCACGACGGATTTCCTGAAAAGCAAATGCAATCAAGATTAGAGTGTCCCAGCAGTGCTCCCAGACCACGAAACTCACCCACAAACAGACGGAACCCCCCCTAAGAGCACCTCAAAGGCAAGCAAGTCATCAAAAACACAAAAAAAATTCCGCCTGGGATTTGGTCCAAAACACTTTTATCCGGTATTAGAGCTTCCCAGCAATGGCCCCAGAGCCGTCAACCCAGGAGAAAACGAGTAGAAGACCCCCAAACAGCCAAAGAGCAAAAGTACAAAAATGGGGACTTAGTCAATTTTTCACAAATTTCCCAAATCACTCCGCGCGCGCTCTGCAGCTAGGCCCTAACTCCCCTCTGCCACCATGGATTTGCTTCAAACCTCTTGCAAAGTAAAGTATATATAGCCAGCAGTGCGCCCAGACCCCGAAACCCACCCACAAACACCAGGAAGCCCCCCAAACAGGCCCCCGAAAACGCTACATTGAGCAAAATGTCAGAAATAGCCAAAAAAAAAATCGGCCTGGATTTTGTCCCAACCACTTCTACCCGGTATTAGACCTTCCCAGGAATGCCCCAAGACCCGCCAACCCACCCGCCAAGAAGCATAACACCCCCAAACAGGCCAAAAGCAAAATCTCATACTTGCAATATTTCTCGGCCTTCGGTCCAAACGCGCTGCGTAGCTAGGCCATAAGTCGGGGTTGCCACGACGGATTTCCTGAAAAGCAAATGCAATCAAGATTAGAGTGTCCCAGCAGTGCTCCCAGACCACGAAACTCACCCACAAACAGACGGAACCCCCCCTAAGAGCACCTCAAAGGCAAGCAAGTCATCAAAAACACAAAAAAAATTCCGCCTGGGATTTGGTCCAAAACCCTTTTATCCGGTATTAGAGCTTCCCAACAATGGTCCCAGAGCCGTCAACTCACCTGCAAAGAGGTACAACAACACCCCCACAAGTGCTGAGTCTTTCTTCATTGGGCGTAAACCAGCCCTCTGGTTTGATGGAAATAGGAGTCTGGAGGAGGAGGATAGAGGAGCATGTTCTTCTGAACTTGTGAACCTGAGGAATGCAGACTGCGGCAACTTCAAATCAATTAGCAAACCAGCGAAGACAGTTCTGCTGATGGGCTTGATTTTGTGATTATCTGATTAAAGTTTGAAATATATTAACTGTGCACAACAAAGAAAGACAGACACACAGGAATAAAAGTGAATAGGGACGAAAAAGAAAGTTATTGATTCGTTGTCTCATTTTCAGGGCTCGGTATCACGGTCCAGGAATAAGAATAAGGCTTCGTCATCATACTCTGCGAATTCAGGCAGGGTGAGCTCAGTGTCACCTGACAGAGTAGACCGGCATAAAAACCATAGAGATTGTGTAGAAAGAGCGACGCACGCCGACGGGCTACCATTGGAAAACCGCACATCTATATACACGCACACAGACCGGCTTACAATTTTACAAGGGTACAGATATAAAGTCCCCTGAGGAAGAGCTGTGTAGCTCGAAATGCATCGGGCAATGTATGAACCTATGTCAATCATTAAATTACTGAAGTAATAAGGAAAATGAAAAATGAAAAATGAAAAATTTCATGAGAATTAAATGAAATGAAATGAACAGTCAAACAATTGAGTAAAGAAGTTTATTTAACAAATTTGTTCACCTGCATATGAAAAGAAAGGAGAGTGCGGATGTGATTGTGAATCTTGTGATACAGGAAACACGCATCGACATTTATACTTTGACCCTGAGGCTCAGAAGGGTACTCACATCCCGCACCAACCACACTCCAGAAATTTGTTTCAAAAAATACACCTTCAAAAAACAAAACAGAGTGCGGAGTCAAAGGTCCATTTGGTTGTAACAGAGTAGAAATTCCCTCATCTATGCTGCTGGCCACCTCCTCTTCATCCGGCACGCTCTCTCGTACTCTGAAATCTGGTGGTATGAGGTGCTGATTCATCTTGATCATTGTTAACCTCTCCACATTTTTGGGCGAGAGGCGGCTCCGTTTGGGAGTTACAATGCCACCAGCAGCACTGAAAACGCGTTCAGAAGACACGCTTGCGAGTGGGCAAGACAAGTAGTTTAAAGCCAGGTTGGTGAGCTGTGGCCACAATTCTTTTTTCCCATGCCAATACGCCAATGGGTCAGAATTAACATAGACCTCTGTTGAGTCATTCAGATAGTCCTTCACCATCGACTCAAGGTCCTCATCCAAGGTTCCTCCACTTTGCTTAGCTCTTGCTGTGCCTCTGACCTTTTGAGAACCAAACCCACGCAGAGCTAGCCAATCCTCTTCAGCCTCCAATGTTTCTGTTGTGTTTCGTGCAGATGATCCGGTTGCCGTTGTCTTTAACGGCTGAGAGGTCACTTGTGCCACAGCCACAGGTGCAGAAGTGGATTGTTTTGACTGGGTATGGCCTGCTGATGTACTGCCATTTCCTTCAATTTCCAGCGTTCTGTTTCAAACCTCTTGGCTGACAAGGCTAGCCAACGTCTGTACTTTGGAACATGTTCATCATCAAAAGGAAAGAATGCTTGGCCTGCCAGCGCCTTTTTGTAGAGTGGATCCAGAATAGTAGCACAAATGTAATGCTGTTCTGAGTGGATCTTTTTAAGACGTTCATCACCTTGTAGGAGCTCTAATAATTGCTCAGCCAGAAGCAAAGAGTCTTGGTTTTTGTCATCTTTTTCAAACACAGAACACACCTCCTTCAGTTGGTCCTCCAGCATGTACAACAATGGGATAGCTTTTCCCAAATTAGAGTCCTCCTTGCTGACTGCACGCGTGAAGAACTCAAAAGGACGAAGCATGCGTGTCAGGCTTTGAACTATGTTCCATTGCGGCCCACCCATCCTCAGCTCCTCTGTACCCTCTGTAAGGAAATATTGATCGAGTTCCGTATACTGCTCATACAGACGCTCAAGCATGTAGAAGGTTGAGTTCCAACGTGTTACCACCTCCTGGATGAGTGCTTTCACTGGCATTTGACGTTGATATAGCAGGCTCCTCAGCTGCTTCCGGGCCTTAAAAGAATGGCTGAAATGCTTGCACATTTTTCGGCAGGTGTCCAATACACTGTACGCTGCACTGCCTTTATTACCCACGAATTTTTGGACAACCAGGTTTATACAGTGCGCCAAACACGGCACTCTGAAATAGTAACCGTCCCTCATGGCCTTAACTATATTGGCGCCATTGTCCGTGGAAACATAACCAACCTTGCGTTTTAGTGGGGACAGCCAGTTAAGGACCTTTGTGTTAAAGACATCCAAAATGTTTTCTGCTGTGTGACGTTTCTCCAAACCAAACATGGCTAGTGTTGCATGTTTCCGAGCAGCTTTAAAAACAATGTCCGTGTCAACACCTGTGTTTAGCTTTGCTTTAGCCCCTGAAAAAGAGACCCAGTGTGCAGTGATGCACCTGTAATCAGCGCCTGCGCCACTGGTCCACATGTCTGTTGTCAGATGTATAGTGTGAACAGCACTCTTCTGCAAAGCTGCCCCAATCACCTTCAGAACATCTTCATGTAGTGCTGGAACCGCAACTCGGGCAAAATAGAACCGGCTAGGAACCTTCCATTTAGGGCAGAGCGCTGCCACTAATTCTAGAAAACCAACCCCTTCTACAAAAGAAAAAGGGAGAAGGTCCAGAGCTAGCATTTTAGCCAGCTTAGTGTTATACAGACGCGTCATTGGGTGGTTGCGTTCATATTGCGCTTCTGTAAACAACATCTTTTTAATGTTGCCCTGGACCAAGGATTTACGGGATGATGATGATATCTTCGACCCACTTACGCTCGCTGATGAACTTTTCCGCATTGATGTCTCACTTTCTCCCACACTCTTAGTGTGGCTCACATGGGGTGTGCTGCTGACAGGGGTACTGGGTGTAAGTGAAGTGTTTGAATCGTCTTCTTCCTCCTCGTCATTATCAGATGAAAAATCAACGTTTGATTACGTGCAATTCTGGCTTGCATAAACGCCTCTAGGTGCGGAAGCCATTGGACAGGGTGCGCTCTCTTAAGATGACCTCTCTGGCCTCCGGTACCATAGTTAGAACCAAGCTTACCACGACCAACTCGAACCTTACAAAGGCTACAAATGGCTACGTTTTCCATTTTTGGGCAAACACTAAAGAAGTCCCAAACTGGAGACTTGAAATGTCTTTGGGGGCCGGAGGAGGCGGCGATACTGGTGGTGGTGGTCCTGCTGCTAATGTCAGATGAAGTGGAGGATGTGGATTGCCGAACTTCAGTACGTTTTGCACTATCACCACCACGAATTGAGGTCGAGGACGAGGTGGGTACCTTCTTGCGAGGAAGAAATATGGAAGCGGTAGGTTTTGGTGTACTACTTAACTCCAAATCTAATGATTCCATTTCCATTGCCTCCTCGCCGACATCATGATCACGCTCAGCAGCTTCTCGGGATAGGGTCAAAATGTCTCTTTGCTGCATGCCCGGTGGGGCTGCAGTGACCTTTGTGATGACTGGCTCGTCGTCATCGTGAGAGGCTTCATCACCAGCAGTATCTGTCACTTCTTGTTGAGCCTCATCACACTCCATAGGTATGAGTTTTTTGACGACCTTCCTTTTACGCTTAGGTACCTGTGTCAGATCATGGTGTGCCTCACTGTCAGACCGCAGTTGTGGTTCCCAAGACAGATCACTTGCATCAGAACGAGGTGGGCTTGAAGAAGATGTAGACACCCCCCTTGATCTTTTCCTTGCTAGGGATGTGGAAGACAATGAATGATCATCAGGAGGAGTGGCTTCCAATGATACCTCGGCTTCATTGTCGATTTCCTGATGTGCCCCTACTTCGGGAGGAACAACTATTGTGGGCACTTGTGAACCTCCATGCACCTTTGCTTGCGCATCTCCTTTTGCTGCCTCTCCTTCCACATGTACTTGGGCGTGTACTTGCACATGGTGTTGTTGTTGCGGCTGTGGTTGTTCAACACTTGTCAGATGAGTTACAACAACCTGTGTTGATTCAGGGACATTGCTGCTACTTTCTTGCAATGAGCCAACATCACTGGTCGATGGTGATTGGAGAAGTACACTGACTGCCTCTGAAGCACTCAAGGGCTTTGACTTAAGTTGGCGTGGTGGTGGAGGCACTGAACCCAATGGAGCAGGGGTGCTGCTCCCAGCTTGGTCCCCAGCAGATCCTGCTGCTGCAGGCGTACTTTTTTTTTTCTCCCAAAAAACGTGGCGGGTGGCACACCAGCCTCCTTGGTAACTTGCTTCTTCTGCTCCTTACTAGCAACTTTCTTGCTAGAGGAGCTACAGAGACCTTTTTTTGGGGCCATCTTCTTCAGAGCAGGTCAGACAGCAGGCCGCAGTTGCACAAATTGTCGCGTGACGTTATGCTGCACACACACACCGCTGCAGGACTTCTTCCTGGCACTGGTGGTTCTCTTGAGTCTTGTGCACCTAAAAAAAATGGAAGACAGAGGAACATCAGTTCAGTTATACAGCACAAAAAAATCGAAAAACACTGCAAAATCAGCACAATCCCAATCCATCCATGCCCTCCATAATGTTTAAATTCAAGACAACCCACAGAAAGACTAGGCCCATGCAAGACTCACTACCCCTGGGCATAAATAAAGGTTGAAAAGTAGGCAAAATGGTTGCAGGCCTAACAACAAAGCCTGCATTCAAAATGGCCACTTGCCTGCCAGCACATGGCCAGTGCCTGTAGCTGCACTCAAAATGGCCACCAGCCACATGGCCTGTCCCTCCCCATGAACACCCCCAAAAATCGAAAAACACTGCAAAATCAGCACAATCCCATTCCATCCATGCCCTCCATGATGTTTAAGTTCAAGACAACCCACAGAAAGACTAGGCCCATGCAAGACTCACTACCCCTGGGCATAAATAAAGGTTGAAAAGTAGGCAAAATGGTTGGAGGCCTAACAACAAAGCCTGCATTCAAAATGGCCACTTGCCTGCCAGCACATGGCCAGTGCCTGTAGCTGCACTCAAAATGGCCACCAGCCACATGGCCTGTCCCTCCCCATGAACACCCCCAAAAATCGAAAAACACTGCAAAATCAGCACAATCCCATTCCATCCATGCCCTCCATGATGTTTAAGTTCAAGACAACCCACAGAAAGACTAGGCCCATGCAAGACTCACTACCCCTGGGCATAAATAAAGGTTGAAAAGTAGGCAAAATGGTTGGAGGCCTAACAACAAAGCCTGCATTCAAAATGGCCACTTGCCTGCCAGCACATGGCCAGTGCCTGTAGCTGCACTCAAAATGGCCACCAGCCACATGGCCTGTCCCTCCCCATGAACACCCCCAAAAATCGAAAAACACTGCAAAATCAGCACAATCCCATTCCATCCATGCCCTCCATGATGTTTAAGTTCAAGACAACCCACAGAAAGACTAGGCCCATGCAAGACTCACTACCCCTGGGCATAAATAAAGGTTGAAAAGTAGGCAAAATGGTTGCAGGCCTAACAACAAAGCCTGCATTCAAAATGGCCACTTGCCTGCCAGCACATGGCCAGTGCCTGTAGCTGCACTCAAAATGGCCACCAGCCACATGGCCTGTCCCTCCCCATGAACACTCCCAAAAATCGAAAAACACTGCAAAATCAGCACAATCCCATTCCATCCATGGCCTCCATGATGTTTAAGGTCAAGACAGCCCACAGAAAGACTAGGCCCATGCTAGACTCAAATACCCCTGGTGAAAAGGCCACAAGTACAGGCCCAAAAAACGAAAATCACTGAAAAATCAGCACAATCCCATTCCATCCATGGCCTCCATGATGTTTAAATTCAAGACAACCCACAGAAAGACTAGGCCCATGCAAGACTCACTACCCCTGGGCATAAATAAAGGTTGAAAAGTAGGCAAAATGGTTGCAGGCCTAACAACAAAGCCTGCATTCAAAATGGCCACTTGCCTGCCAGCACATGGCCAGTGCCTGTAGCTGCACTCAAAATGGCCACCAGCCACATGGCCTGTCCCTCCCCATGAACACCCCCAAAAATCGAAAAACACTGCAAAATCAGCACAATCCCATTCCATCCATGGCCTCCATGATGTTTAAGTTCAAGACAGCCCACAGAAAGACTAGGCCCATGCTAGACTCAAATACCCCTGGTGAAAAGGCCACAAGTACAGGCCCAAAAAACGAAAATCACTGAAAAATCAGCACAATCCCATTCCATCCATGGCCTCCATGATGTTTAAATTCAAGACAACCCACAGAAAGACTAGGCCCATGCAAGACTCACTACCCCTGGGCATAAATAAAGGTTGAAAAGTAGGCAAAATGGTTGCAGGCCTAACAACAAAGCCTGCATTCAAAATGGCCACTTGCCTGCCAGCACATGGCCAGTGCCTGTAGCTGCACTCAAAATGGCCACCAGCCACATGGCCTGTCCCTCCCCATGAACACCCCCAAAAATCGAAAAACACTGCAAAATCAGCACAATCCCATTCCATCCATGGCCTCCATGATGTTTAAGTTCAAGACAGCCCACAGAAAGACTAGGCCAATGCTAGAGTCAAATACCCCTGGTGAAAAGGCCACAAGTACAGGCCCAAAAAACGAAAATCACTGAAAAATCAGCACAATCCCATTCCATCCATGGCCTCCATGAAGTTTAAATTCAAGACAACCCACAGAAAGACTAGGCCCATGCAAGACTCACTACCCCTGGGCATAAATAAAGGTTGAAAAGTAGGCAAAATGGTTGCAGGCCTAACAACAAAGCCTGCATTCAAAATGGCCACTTGCCTGCCAGCACATGGCCAGTGCCTGTAGCTGCACTCAAAATGGACACCAGCCACATGGCCTGTCCCTCCCCATGAACACCCCCAAAAATCGAAAAACACTGCAAAATCAGCACAATCCCATTCCATCCATGGCCTCAATGATATTTAAATTCAAGACAGCCCACAGAAAGACTAGGCCCATGCTAGACTCAAATACCCCTGGTGAAAAGGCCACAAGTACAGGCCCAAAAAACGAAAATCACTGAAAAATCAGCACAATCCCATTCCATCCATGGCCTCCATGATGTTTAAATTCAAGACAACCCACAGAAAGACTAGGCCCATGCAAGACTCACTACCCCTGGGCATAAATAAAGGTTGAAAAGTAGGCAAAATGGTTGCAGGCCTAACAACAAAGCCTGCATTCAAAATGGCCACTTGCCTGCCAGCACATGGCCAGTGCCTGTAGCTGCACTCAAAATGGCCACCAGCCACATGGCCTGTCCCTCCCCATGAACACCCCCAAAAATCGAAAAACACTGCAAAATCAGCACAATCCCATTCCATCCATGGCCTCCATGATGTTTAAGTTCAAGACAGCCCACAGAAAGACTAGGCCCATGCTAGACTCAAATACCCCTGGTGAAAAGGCCACAAGTACAGGCCCAAAAAACGAAAATCACTGAAAAATCAGCACAATCCCATTCCATCCATGGCCTCCATGGTGTTTAAATTCAAGACAACCCACAGAAAGACTAGGCCCATGCTAGACTCAAATACCCCTGGTGAAAAGGCCACAAGTACAGCCCCAAAAAACGAAAATCACTGAAAAATCAGCACAATCCCAATCCATCCATGGCCTCCATGATGTTTAAGTTCAAGACAACCCACAGAAAGACTCAGTCCACCCACCACTGAGTGCCCCTGGGCAAAAGGCCCCAAAACAGCCCAAAATTCGAAAATTCCAAAATTTTAGTTGCAGCAACTGTAATGCCCCAAACAAACTTACTTGTAAAATTTCTAATCCAACAGTGATCCAAAGAAAGTCAAAAAGGCCTCAAATCCAAATATCCAGCAGCATCCACAAAAAGTAATCCTTCCAGCTCCAGATCCAAATGAAAAGTGACCAGGAGATGGAAAAAGCACTGGGAGGAGCCTGCTGAACAGGAACAGGAAGTTGAAGACTGTGGGGCACTTCCTTCCTCCCACCCCCCTCCCCCCCTCCCCAAAATGGACTCCTCGCTAAAAAAGTGCAGGCAAATGTCAACCTAAGGAGTTATTCAGATAAAAATCATCATTTCTAGAAGGTTTATGCTGCTTGCTGGTGGATTTCTTGTGCAGAATTGCAAATTTTATATTTTCGCTCGCCGCATCTCAAATCTCGCAATTGCGAAGTACCGCGAGACGTGATCTCGCCGTACTCGCGTTGACAAACTCTCGCTGGCAATCCGCGATGACGTTGCGCGCTCGCCAATTCCTGCGGGATCACACAGCAAGATCCAAAATGGCGCAGCACTCGCAAACTATCGAGAAAAACAACCCGGCAAACGATGACAAACGCAGCGCGCCGCAAAAATTGTATCACCAACGCCGCGCGCCGCAAAAAAAATCCGCTGCGTGCGAATTTGCGGATTTTGCGGGAAATTCGCAAAACTTGCGGATTGCGAATTTCCCAAAAATCCGCAAAATCCGCGAGCGAAACGGATTTTCCGCCCATGCTTAGTCCTTAATCTCCTGTCTCGCAATCTCCCTAAATTTATTCTCCTCATGTGCTTCTTGCTCCTCAGCCATCCTGTCTACAATACACCTTGATGACTTAATTCTCCCCAAAACACTCTTTCAAATAATTTAATCTCACTATCAACTTTTTTTTACTGCAGCCTTTCCAATTCACAGTGTTAAAAATGGGCTCCTCAGGCCAATCGTTAGTAATCCCCAAAGAATAGTTTTCCAGTTCGCGAAACACAATGTAAGGTTCATTCCTCTAATGAGCATGTTAAACAGGGCCCAAATCCTTTGAAAACCATACCCAATGCGGAGCATGCCCTTATTAAATATGGCCAACCGCTTTCTAGCTTCTATTGAAGCATGCATGCACAGAAATGCACACACATCATTATGCAAGCCGAGTCAGTGTGAGATGTGCGTTTCAAAATCCGGCCTCAAAACGGATGAGTATTCCCATATGAACATGAAATTACGAGCTTCCAGGTATTTTAAGCCTAATAATATACATCAAAATTTAAAAATATGATTGTTTTCTCAAGAAAAATGACCATTTTAAAACTTATCTGGAACAAATGTATCTATTAAATCAAAAACAGAAACAATTCATGACATTCATTTTCTATATAATTTCTTTCAAAATCAAATCAACCAAACCTGCACTCTCTCAAAATCCATAAATTGGATTTACCCTGTAATCAAAGTAATCAATCTATACAACTCAACCTGGGATAAATATAAATGGACATACATGTCTGTTTAGAAGCAGCAAACAAAACAGGGAGAAGATGGAATTTTATGAGGTTTTATAGGCTGTGTTTTTCTGGATTTCTGATTATCAGCCATGTAATGTTCTACTTCTGGAATTTTGAAGTGTTTGCTGCTTGGATGTAGTGAATAAAAGTTAATGAATAATGCTAGCCTCCTGTCTTGTCATAAAATTAGGCATGCAGCCCTGAAGGACCTTGGAGCTACTCACAGGCTACCGGAGGCCTTTCTATCAATAGCCGAATAAGTAGTGGTGGTCTCACTTGGCAGTGGGGAGGGGGGTACGGGGGAGAGTAAAACATTTTAACAAACATACTCCGAAAAACTGAAAATCATTCTATAAGATGAACAGCGGTTTCCAGCTGTACTATATTACCATGCTAACCTAATCATGAAACACCAAAGAATAAGTTGGCCTTTTTAGGAAAACCTGATGAAGGGTGGTAAAGTGTTCTGTACTTGTTGTAGTAGTCAAGGAAAGGGTTAGTAGTCACTCAGGAAAGGAGGGTTGATCTACGGATGGTTGGATTGAGCCACAATCAATTAATGGATTTCTATTTTGGAATGCTGCTCCTCCCCCAAAGCGGAAGCCTTTTTGCAGATGTATTCTTGTGAAATGGTGGTACCTAGTGATTGTGTCCTAAGGCAGCAAGCTTACCTTGCACTAGGGAAGCACCAGTTCTGCAGATACATGACGAATGCAGTAGAAGCTTTTTCAAGAGTCCCAGGGTAAACAGGTACTAGGCTGAGAATGTATTAATGAGAGCCTCTTACCAGTGATGTGCTGGGACTTTACCATACTATTGAGGCAAAAACAGAGCACCAAATACAACCCTTTAGTTTCGAGAGCCTGATAAAAAATGGTCTGTCGACCCCTGTTTACGCACCAGAACCACAGGAGTACTAAACCATGCTCATGTCCAATATCTTGGCTAACTCTTCCTTGATGCACCCCAGGACCATTTCTGACATTCTGTATTGCCTGATTTTCACAGACAGACACGGAACAATGGTTCCACGCAGGATAGATTTCAGGCCCAAACCTACTAGGCAAATAATTACAAGGCAGAACCAGTCAGTTCAAATTATGCAGATAATTTGATTCAGTATATCATATCGCATTGCATGTGCTCCAAAAACTGTACAGTGCAAGGTAACATCAGTGAAGATGTGCATTAGTGCTGTACAAAAAGATATAAAATAAATATGTACATTAATCTCTAGGGGCTGATAAAATTAATTAATTGTTGCACGACTAAGAGTACTTAATGATTAATATGATCAATAATATCAGTCCACTAGTTCACATTTCGACATTTCAACCCTGTCATCAGGACAACAACATAATCATAGCAACTTGCAAGGAAGAAGAGAGACAAACTAATTAGCATACAAATTAGCATACACCCGAGTCTCACTGGGTATAATGAAATTGTATTGACACCAAAGTATTCATACATGAGAATGTCAAATACAATATAATGACTGGACTGAACTCCACAGGGGATTGGAGACAAGCATAATTGTTTTTATTAAACTGCATTTGATCTGCTTTGATCTTGATTTGTCATTCTTTACTATGATTAACTGATGGACACATTTTTGCCTCCAGGTGTCAGCAATGTTTCTATTGTTCTTGCGATTTGCTAATGTTTCACGTTGTATCACAGTTATCGGTATACATGGTATTGCGAGATTAACCTTTGTTCCCACTCTGACACTTTTAGTATGCAGTTATGGTGACTTTTCTATTTCTATTATAGTCCAGTAACCTCCCATAACTGTACTTTTTTTATCTTACAGTTTATCTTCTCAGGTTAGGTGCACTACCTCCCTCTGGCACAGTTTTTCTATAGCCCTTATTACATTTCTGGCCCATTGGGAGGGAGGGGGCAAGCCAAAATGAGACCAATTTTGAGTGTGAAAAAGGCTGCTTTATTGAAAAAAGGTACAAATTACAAATTCCAAACCTGGCATCTGCCTTACAAAACGAAAACCTTGCTATACATCGAATAACTGACCCCTGATGCCCCCTACAGTCCCCTCAAACCTTCCCTTACCCAGCCATTAACATAACAACAACATTACACAGTATTGCAGTTAAAGATTATGCTCTACAATAAAAACTCAAATCTTATACCTGCCGTTCAGCAACTGTAACTAACAAAACGTCTACCAGTGAAACTAATGCTACCCCTTTCCCTGCCCCTGCTCACAAACTTCCAACACTTAACCAAAAACCTCTGGCAACCCTGGCCAACTTTTCAAAACCCAACCACCCAGGAAAAATGAAGGGTGGGTCTACCACCTACCCTTTTTTCTGTCCCTCCCTTTCCTGTTAGGTACATTACCTTCCTAAGTGACTTTGAACATTTAGGGGCCTAGCCAAAACCTCATTAACTTCTAAGAGGTAGCCAATCCTGGAAAGATGAGCAGCATCCCCTCTGAAAAATTCAACAGCATCAAAATAAATCTTGTTATGAGCAATCCTGCCAAATCCCACCTCCCTAAAAAAATGTGCCACCTCAGTGATGTTGTTTTTTTTCTGGCCCTGTCTACCGCTTGAGCGCGCCATGCCAAACTCTACGGGGAGCAAACTCAGTCCAAGCTACAAAGCAGCCGGCCCACTGTTGATTAATCAATGCTAAATCCCTCTTCATATTTCTCAACAACACAATACCCTTTTCTTCACACAAATCATTTTCACCAAGGTGCATGACCAAAATGTCTGGGTACCTGTCGCCCACCATCAAGCTATTCAGGCACGGAATCAGTTCCCTCCAGCACATGTACCCTTTTCCTTTCCACAACACCTGAAAAAGCCTATAGTTAAATCCTAGATTCTGTCCAAAATAACTCTTGCGGGCCTGGAGTTGAGCCCACGGCAGGAAGGCATACTCCACAACCCAAAATATCATCTCTGCGGAAAGGGGGCCTGTCACCGTACCTGAAAAGAGAAGAATTTGCGTGAGTTTCTGCATTGTTGACAACCGTGCCAATCCTCCATCATTGCTTTGCAAGTAACGCATATAACACTCAGATGACCAGCTCCCCAGCGGCGTGATGTCTCCCCTCTCCCACCCTCTATTTTTAGCTTCTGACGCAGCCCCAATTCAGAAGGAATGTGTACCAAAATCCGCACCGTTGACTCCAAATTCCTTTAATGCCTTCCTCAAGATGGCAGTAGCTGGAAAGCTGTCACTCTGCTCCCATTAGCATGTTCGAAAACCGATCCCGAGCCCTTTGGATGTTGTGCGCCAACGTGCCTCCCAACTGCAAGGACAAGTGAGCTACGGAACGGATGCCTGTAGTGAAACCCATTTTTACTAGACCCCTCTGATCCATTTTAGACTTCTTCAACCAAATATGTACCCCGAGCTGCGCGGGACCACATCCTCCCATTGAAACCCCCCACCCATTCTGTCCCCCAACAATTCTGATACCCGAAATGTGCCAAAAAACATCCACACCATCAATGTGGAAAACAAGCAAGTCTCAAAGACATCCTCGCAGACTTTTGGCAAAATCTGTAGCACTCTACCTAGCAGCCACCAAGGCAAAGGTTTCCTGATATGTCTCTTTCAGCCTCGTTCCCTATCCCAACCTTCTAGCATTCTTGTTCCCAATTCACCTGCTGACAGCGAGTAGGCCCATAGCAGCTTAATCACAAAGGCAATCCCACTAACTTCCCTGCAATTGTGACCCTGGACAATCCTTTATCAATCATATCCAGTATGAACTGAATGACATCCTCCCCCCGTTGCTCTTTATCAAAGGGCCGCTTTGCCCCTGAAAACAGAAATCCCTTCCACGCTAGACTATAAGCTACCCTGGTAGACTTCGCTAGCGACCCTACCACCAGTTGTAGCATCCTGTGTTGCCTATGCACCACAACTGCTGGGCCATGGGCGTCGGAGTTCTGTTGGCATCCTTGGCTAGCCCACAGAATTTCCCCCACTGCGAACAAGACAAAGCATCAGCTATGTCATTGTCCACACCCGGGACACTCAGTGCCCTGAATGATATATCATGGCGCAAACAACCTAAGACAAACACTCTCAACAATTGCAGAACCTGCTCATCCCTTGCTGACTGGTGGTTCACTATCTCCACAACTGTCATATTATCTGCTCTGAATGTCACTTTCTTCTATGTCAGCTGTGCTCCCCACAATGTCACTGCCACCACTAAACGAAAAAACTCTAGAAAGCCAATGCTCCTACCCCGTCTCTCCATTGTGCAGGCCACTGTTCTGTGCACCACCTCCCTTGCCAAAACACTTGCTGTCTGCTGCGTCTGAGAAGATTTGTACATCCCATACTAAGGGGCAGATTTACGAGCCTTTGAGCCACTTTTGCGTCACTTTTAACATGGGAAAAGATATTCTTCCCTTGCAAGTGGAATCCTATTAAAAGCCTGAAAAAATACTCACCACATTCTCAAGCCCCTTTAACACCTGCTGAGAGTCACACATGATGGTGAAGTGGTTTTGTCCTGACAATGCCCGTCCCAATCTCCTGTAAATGTTTCTCCCTACTCTCACTACCCTGCATGTGAAGTTGAGATGGCCGAATAAGACCTATATCTCCTTAATTGTCACCTTTTCCTGAGCTAGCATAGCATTGAGCAATTCCAACATTTTTGTTTCTTTGCCTCCGTAAGCATGCCTGCATTGCCCTTGAATCTATTTCTATTCCTGGAAAAAACAGTGCTGTGCTAGGGCCTATTGTCTTTTCGGATGCCAACGGCACCCCCAGTTCCCCCATCAGCTCTTTGAAGTTTTCCAGGGCCTCCTGGCACTCTGTGGATCTGGAGGAGCCCACAAAGAAGAAATTGTCCAGCTAATGTGTCACCAACTTGAGACCCGTGAGCTTTGAAAACAGCCTCTGCAGAAAGGTGCAGAAGCACTCAAATAATGCGTATGACATCGAACAGCCCTTCGGTCTTGCTTTATCCATGTACCATTTCCCATTGAAATGGATACCCAGAAGATCCCAATCATCTGGATGGACTGGAAGCAAATGGAAAGCTGATTTTACGTCGCATTTTGCCATTGGTGCTGCTGTGCCCGCCGTCACACAAGTGACATGGCCACGTCAACTGATGAGTATGAAACTGTGGCTTCCTTTTCATCAATAAAATCGTTCACTGAGCTCCCTTCTGGCCATGATAAATGTTGAAAAAGCCGGAAATTACCTGGTTTCCTCTTTGGCACTACCCCAATGGGAGACACGATCACGTTTTCCATGGGCCAATCGGTGATCGGCCCAGCCATTCTTCCTTATCTCAATTCTTTGTCTAGCTTTTCTTGCACAATTTGTTTATGTTCCTTCGCGGACTGTAAGTTCTCTGCCCACTTTCTGTACTTCGGTCCCCCACGGGAAACATCCTTTACAACGCAACTTTTACAACGCAGTGCCTTTACAACGCGGTATTTACAACGACAACCATTACAACGCATTGCGCTGGGGGGCGCTCTAGGATAGGGAATACGTTTAATTTACTATCTCAACACCTTCCCTAGTGTCCACGGGGACTGGAGTTGGAATAGTAAATTAAACTATTCACTATCCAGCACCCCAAAGCACTATGCGTTGTAAAGGTTTTCGTTGTAAATACCGCGTTGTAAAGGCATGCGTGGTAAAAGTATGCGTTGTAACGTCATACATCCGTTCCCCACACCCCAAACGGAAAGCTCATCTGAAACCCTCCCTCAACACTTCTGCAGCCCTTCAGTCGTCATATCCCTGTAGAGCTGCATTCAACTTCTCTGGCCTAACTGGAGTATGAGCCGTTTGGCCCAGACCACTGAACTCCCCTAGCCCCCGCGCCCCTGCAAAGTGTTGCTGCTGTTGCCCCCCTGTGTTGCCTCTTCCCTGCTGCCACTGCTGTCCTCCTTGTTGGTAACAGCCCCCACCCCGAAGCAGTTAGCTAGGGCATGCCGACCTCCGCACTTCGAGCACTCGTTGCGGAATTTACAGAACTCCTGAGTGCACAGTCCCTTGTTGAAATCCCAACAGGATCCTCCTGATCCCATCTGCTTCTTCCAGTACTTCCCACCCCTCCCCGGGTGGGTCTCCCCTGACAGGGTGGGTAAACTATTGGAAACCCACTAGCTGTGAAAATGGTCCTACCATAGTGTGCTGCCACAAATATGTGTCCAGCTCACCCCATTTAGCTTCGGGGTCCAGGCAATGCGTGCCCTAAAGTCCTCATCGTATTGTGCCCACTCATAACTACCCCCCCCCTTTAATCTGCGCAGTCTGAATAACGTCCATGTATTTAAACAGCGCCACGTATCGCTCAGTATATTTTTTGCAGTGAATGCTTGCGTGAATCAGAAATGTAGCCGTCCAATTTTCTACAGTCAATGCAACCCTCGCCCGATTTGCCAGTTCACACTCCTCTTCTTTAGACCCTTCATTTGCTCACACCTCCCTATGCAACAGCCTGAGCATTTCCATGTATTCTCCCTTCCAAATGCGTTCTTTGGTTGCCAGCATCAAATGCGCTCCCAGTGGTTTGGTCACCCCCATATAAGGGAGTTTCTTAATCTCCAACTCTCGACTTTGTCTTTTTTCCCATCAATTGCCTCCTCCCCTTTATCTACCTTTTCTGCGCCTTTGCTAACTTCCACTTTGGTCCTTCCTTTCTTACCTTCTTCTTCGGTGCCCATGCCTATATCTAACATATACTTGCCCTTCTCTAACCTACCCTCCTCCCTCCTATCCCCCCTATCCTAATCGTAACCATCACCGGCTTCCCCATCCCGCCTTTTGCCTTACCTGGTTCTAATGAGGGTGCCCCTGTTGCTGCAGGCCTCCTCACCAGTAGTCCGGTGGTCGATAACGACTAGCTGGCCTCACCGCAGGCCTGACACCCTCTGTGTTACCTGCAAGACACTAGGAGAAACATTACTCTGCCCCCTACCCTGTCTTCATCATCTCGCAATTCGCCTTCTTCAAGGCTCCCCTCATTAAAATCAAGCTCTTCGCGCCATTAGGCCTGTGCCTCAACCTGATGGCCCTTACTGGGCCCGCGTCTCCCTGCTTCAGGGTGTGCCAACTGCACCCACCAGTATTCCACTGGTCCCTCTAACCGTTTAGTCATGTAGTCCTTTGGCCCTGCGGACTGCTGACGTCCGTCGGGTGTTGGGGCCAGCAAGACCACTCGGGGCCTACATATGCAGGCTGCAACGGGGTCCCCCGATGTTAACAAAGGCGCCGTTTGAGGCTCTGCCCTCCCTTCTCCTTGGCACCAGCAAGCCGCTCCCAGCTCTGCCGAATCTGTTCCTCCACCTGAAAAATAAACACCTGGTCTGGTGTGCTGGGCATATGTCATCCCTCCCCAACCTCCCGTCTCTCCTAGCTCCCGTCTCCTCTTCTTCCCTACCCTATAGTACTCTCTGCCCACCGACGTCCTACCTGGAACAGATCACCCACCTCTTTGTCACTGATACTCCCTTCCTCCCCTTCACTCCAGTCCAGCCCGGCGGCAACGCCCGCAGGTGACTGGCCCTGCCCTGGGACTGACACAAGGTCCCCACTGCCCTGCATGAAACTGATCCCCTCTTTTCCACCCTGAACCCATCTTTCCTGACCCATGCCCCTTTCCTCCACCCTAAAAGACCCACCCGAGCCACATACACGTCCACCTGCCCCACCTTGTTTAGGCCCCTCACCTACTCATACCAGGAGGTGAAAATATCTAACCCCTCCCAGGCCTGACTGCCCCCGCAAGCTCCCATTCCCCAGGAAAATCTTCCTCCTCCCCCTCCGAGTCTATGTGCTTCTGTACCCCCATAACCGGTGCCAAATCCTCGCCACGTTCCTCCTAGAAATTTCCACCATCTCCCAGTGCCACTCCCTTCTTGCCGGAATGCACCCGACCCACGGACAACTCAATTCGTCCCCCAGGGGCATGCTCTCCTGATGGCGATACCTCTCCTAAGCCCCCCCCACCGGCCTCGTTTATCTTTAGCACGCGTGCCTCCCTCTCGTCTTCACGCTGGGGCATGCCCACATCACTGCAGTTCGTAGCGTCCTTGTGTTACTCCACATGAGGGCACGAGTCTGCCATTTATACATCTGTTCATGTTTTAATTGCTGTACGTCTATTACCATCACCAGAAATTAGGAGTCCGAAGCACCTATCTCCTGAATGTAACCCCGCCTTAACTGAGTGTGTCCATTCTTCCCACAGTGGTAACTTCTTTTGCCTTTAATGTTTTTCTAGTGGGCAGGCATAAATTAGCTCCATCAAGCCCTTAACCCCTCCCCTGCTGGTGACGGAACCACTCCGTCATCAGCCGCGGTCGCGCTGTGCTGACGACGGAGCCGTTCCGTCACGGCCCGCTCGGAACGCCTGCGCAGCGTGGATTCCGCGCCTGCGCTGAACGTTCTATTGAGCGGGCGGGGTCGTGACGGAACCGCTCCGTCATGAGCACAGCGCAACCGCGGCTGGTGACGGAGTGGTTCCGTCACCAGCATGCGCCCGCCACGCAGCAGCCCCACCCCCTTAGCACTGCGGCGGAATAGCCGCCGCAGGGAAGGTGTTGAGAGACTCGCACTAGTATTATTACTGTTGATTTATGCAGCGTATGACATTTTCAGTTCTGGGGCTTCATTAATATAGCGATTAGTTTGGCATCTGCCTGCATAACCTTCGAAGTGACTATTTTTAGTCTGTGAGTGATATCAGCAACTTTTCTGTGTACCTCACTCATTTCTCTCATCTTTTTGTGCATTAATTTTGTTTCAGAATTACCATATCTTCTACTAAGTGATGGTTGATACAGATGGTCTAATAGGTTCCCGGTGGTCAGTTCAGTTCCATTCCCCTCCGGGTTTGGAGCACAACCCCTAGTCTTGCTCAACACCACCTCACAGAGGTGTTTCAGTTTTTCATCCTTTTGGAGTTTTTACTTAAACTATCATGGGGCACTTAACCCATTGTATCATGATGATTACAGAGAGATTGTTTAATCTGTGCATTTCAATTTAGATTTCTCTCCAGTTTTGGCACACTTGCATAAGCTGTGTTCAGCCCAACTCTGTAGTGGTCTTTGAGTGAGTTACCCTTATCGGTTCCATCCTCATGATTGTGTGGTGGCTTTTCACATGATTTGAGATACATATATGTGTGGCATTTGACCTTAAAGTTTTCTATCCTCTGCAGATTTTACTACACTATCTTGATTTATCTTCTGCATCAAAGGAGTGCATCCCTGCACTGGTAGGTTTTCCCCAGTCGATGATACAGTGGATTTACCCCCAGTGAAACTAGGGTTTATGCTCATTAGTTTGGTTATTTTCTTCCTTGCACTTTGCTACCATTATGTTGTTGTCCTGATGATGACCCTGACAATTTGTTTCTAGTGGGTTTGAAACATTGACAAATGAACTAGTGGACTGATATGGTTGATCATAATAATCATTATGTAAGAATAGTTAATTGTTATCACCCCCTAGAGGTCAATGTACATATTAACAATATATATTTTTGTGCAGAAGTAATGAACATCAACAATTGTTGTTTCGAACCACTTGATAATCAGGATATAGACCTCACTATCGAAGAGGATTTTATCTGGGATATCCCACAGCTTTCATTGTTACCCATTAAAAGATGGTCTGAGGCTGCATTACAGTTAAAAGTACTATGTGTCGAGTATGGGTTGCGGGCTACCAACGGAAGAACATTATCAGATAAGCAGGGCGCCCCTACTTTCTCAAACGGAAACACACACAGTCGCATTGATTATGTATTGACTAATAAAGAGAATTGGAGTAATGTTCTTGACATGAGGATTGAGTCAAGGGTGGAAAGTGACCACGACCCATTGATTCTAACTTTTAAATTGTTTGATCTGATGATAAATGAGGAAGAAAGGGAAAATGTACAGATAAACCTCTCTAACGACCAAAGACACATCAGATGGGCAATTTGTGCAGCCAATGAGGAAAGCATGATAACTATAAGGGATTTAACAACCCAGGCCATTCGAGAAGTACAGGGTATAAATGATAAAAATACCCCGATAGCTGAAATTAGCAGGATCCATGATGATTTTTTTAACAAGCTAAAATCGTTTTTTGTAAAGAAAGCTAAGAAGAAGCCACGTAGACCTATAAGAAAGGAGGATCAGTGGTATGGTAAGACCTGTAGGACTGCCTATAGGTTCCTGTCAGATGTGGTAAAAACTAGAGACAAAACCAAAATAAGGGAGGCCCGAGCTATGTATAAAAAAGTGCAATTTAGTGCAAAAAGGGATTGGGAGGAAGGCTACTGGAGGGACCTCCTCGAAGCCAGCAGGGAAAGATCCATGACACCCTTCTGGAATATTGTTAAATGGGGAAGGGGGGCAAATAGAGGAGAACCCACGAATCATGTGCTACCAGAAGCCTGGGTTTCCCATTTTGCTACTCAGTTTGCTGCTGAGGATGAAGGTGATGAGGAGTGTCGAGCCTTAGAAGATACTATAATGAGCCCTTTACTCTTCTCCAAAGATGATGTCCTAAAAACTTTGAGCAGCATACCTAAAGCCAGAGCTCCGGGCCTAGATTTTGTCCCTGCAGACTTGTTTATGCACGACAGGGACCTATGGGCCACCTATATCCAGCTGTTAGCCAATGCCATTGCAAAGGGCTCGCCCATTCCTGAGACCTGGAAAGGAGCCGAGATTATCCCCATCTTTAAAAAGGGGGCATGCTCGGATCCAGGCAATTATAGGCCTATCAGCCTGATTGCATGTATTCAAAAAGTGGTGGCAAGGTTATTATTACAGCGAATACATGGGTGGATAGATGATCACGACATATTATCACCCCTGCAGGCTGGTTTCCGCAGCCATACCAGCACCATTGACCAAGTTTTTAGATTTGTTTTATTGTACTGGCACACAGTTATATTAGGGGGCGGGATGCTTTTTGCGGCTTTTGTTGATTTAAAATCAGCTTTTGATTTAGTACCCCGCCACAAGTTGTGGAATATCCTACACGACCAGGGTATCCCAAAAGAAATCCTGTCCCTACTGATTAGAATGCATGAAAACAATTTTGCACAAGTACGCTGGAATCAGCAGGGAAGTGTCACTGAGAAGTTTCCCATTGAGAGGGGAGTTCGCCAAGGTTGCGTGCTCGCACCAACGCTCTTCTCGTTATACATCAACAGGGTGATCAGTTATTTTGAACATCAGCCCACGGATGCCCCAAGGTTGGCGGGAAAACTGATCCCCCTGTTGATGTTTGCGGACGATACCCTGCTGATATCGAAGACCCAGCAGGGACTTCAAAGGGCCATTAGGGTTTTTGAAGCATTTTGCACTGACCATGGACTTGTAATTAATACCAGCAAAACTAAATTTATGGTTATGCACAAGCGGAAACACATCAGAGGTAGAGTCATCATGGATGGGGTGCAGCTTGAACAGACCCAGGTCTTTAAGTACCTTGGTATTAATTTGTCTTATAATCTAGATTGGAAACAGCACATAAATGAATTAGATACAAAACATGCACAACTCGCAGGAGTTCTCACAAAGGAGCTTTTTTCATCTCATACCAAACCGATTAGACCTGTCCTAAAAATTTATAATGCTAAGGTTGGAGCAGCAGTCCTTTACGGAGCTGAACTCTGGGGGTCCAGTAATTTAACCAAGTTGACGGTAGCACAGAATAAATTTCTCCGCAACATTACTGGCTTACCAATATCAACCCCACTGATACCTTTAAATTATGATTTGGGATTTTATAGTTTTAGGGACATGGCCAGGTATAGAATCGTGGCCTACTGGAGAAGGTTATGGGTAACCCCAGAACTCTCCCAGTATGCCCAAGGTTTCCTAGAGGTGAGAACCCTGGATATTGGCTGTAAGATAGTCTGGATGAAAGAGGTTAAACTATTATATAGGGCACTGGGCTTACCCCAATTGTGGGATGATCCCCTAAATAGTGTATTTCCACCTAAAAAGATACTTCGAGAACTCTATTGGAGCATGGTGGAGATTAAGTGCTTTAGGAATCATATGGATCGTACTTTTACATATGATTATTTGGAGCTCAAGCACTCACCGGCCCTCGAATCCTACTGGGATTGGATTACGGTCCCAGGGGATCGGAAGAGGTACCACCAGCTGAGGGTGGGGACACTTCCTCTAAATGCCCTAATAGTGAAATGGAATAAGGTACAAACAGCAAGGTGCCCCTTCTGTCCGGACCATAATGAAAACATTGGACATGTGTTGTTTGCCTGCCCTGAATATAGAATGCCTAGACGTTCATGGCTTAAACCAATTTGCATCCAGTTAGGTTTAAAAACGTCAAACGAGGCTGTCAGGATTTTAAGAACAGATACCTCCCAGCCTGTTGTTATAGCTATGGCAAAATTTCTCCACTGGATGTGGATAATTCGGGCACGCAAAATGTGTCTGGAATAAACTTAGGATTGATATTGTTTGTTGTACTGCTTGTGATGAATTGAACTTCTGATCAGTATATTTTTGTGATAAACTATGCAAGCCTCATAAGCAATTGTCACTTTTCTATTTACCCTTTCGGTTGGCACAAATGAACTTAGCTTTCTAAATTCTAAATTTTACCCTTTTTTTGGTATTTTAATGGATATTTTAGGATTTTAAGATTATGTAATGATGTAAATAGGAAATTTTTAAGACTGTGTAAAAATGTAAATAGGATGAGATAGGAAGATGTTTTTTACTTTTGTCTATTTATTGTATCAACTCATTGTGGATCCTGTATACTTGGGGGGAGGGGGTGGGACAGAAACAACACATTTTTTTTCTTTCTTCTTCGTCTGTAAAATGTCTTTTATGATTGAAATATATCGAATAAAGACTAATTAAAGTGAAGTGAAGTGAACATCTTCTGTAATGATGGCACCCTCCACTTGTACTGCGCCACATTTGGTGAACCTGGATGTGATATGATATACTGAATAAAATTAGCTGCATAATTTGAACTGATTAATTCTGTATTGTAAATCTTCACCTATGAGGTTTAGGTTTGAAACCTCTCCGGCTGGGGACCATCATTATGTTTCTGCTTTCACTAGCCCGGGTTCCCAGAGTTACAAGGGTTGCCCAATAATAGTTTGTGATTGTCATAGGCAAGCCATCCATAGTGTCTGTGCCATGTACACAGACTGGCCTCAACCCTGGGGAGAGTGAGAGGGGAGCACATCTTCCTAATAACTCTCCCCCCTCTATATGCTGGGGGGTCGGGGTAAGTTTCACCCCAAGATTTTTCATCAGTGTGTAATAGGTTTGGTGGCGGCTCACGCTTCTCCTTAATTTCTTGTGCCAATGCCAGCAAACAAATTGTGTAGTCTCTGTTGAGGTATAACTTAAGTCGGTTCACGTGGAACATCCACTGGTTTTCCTGAGTGGCATCTATATCAGCCAGGTATTGACATCAGAGATCTTCCTGATCACCTTGTAGGGGCCACCCCATGGGTCCTTGAAAGCACAGGGATTAATTGACTACAGCTTCAGCACCTCCTGACTCTCCTGGTACCAGTTAGTTTTGTCTTTTATGTGATTGCTTCATCAGCCCTTGTCTAGCCTGAATAGTTTTCTTCAGTGTGTTCAACAACTGAGCATAAGATCTGTGATCTCAATGTAAGCATATAAAAAGAGACTAGAGTAAATATTTGAGGATACGAACCAATACATCCTCAAATACTTCCAATTTAACATACTGAGAAAAGACAAGGACAAAATTTCCCACAAATAAAATTACACCTTTACCACGAATGAGAACTAAACTCAAGTGTCCCAATCACAAAAGAAGAGAAACATAAGATAGAGACCAACCCCTCAGAACTGGAAATTCGGCTCCATAGAAGGGAGCAGCAATGAAAAATATCCAGAAACTTATAACAGTCCCTATGAACAACCAAATTCTGGGCAATCCTGTGTGTACTGTTTATGGGCACCCCAAATGAAAGTCAAGTGCCTTTTTAGGTTTAAGCAAAGGAAGAGGAAAAAGAAAAAAAGAAAAGACCAGAAAACAAGGAAAACCATGCAATTATGAGAGAGAACACTCAAAAGACCACTTGAAACAGAGGTCACAACAAGATCATTGAGTGAATAAATGACTTGGTTGTCAACCCAGAAAAGGTTGCTTTGACAGGCATGGAATTACAAGTTCTTAACCCCTTGACCGCGGCGGTAATTCCACCGCGGCGCTGGGGGGGAGGGGGCTCGCACGGCGCCGCCATGCTTGTGACGGAACCACTCCGTCACGAGCCACGGGCGCGCTGTGCTTATGACAGAGTGGTTCCGTCATGGTTCCGCCCACTCACTAATTCGCCCGCACAAGCGGGGAATCAGTGCCATGTGAGCGGAGCGGCTGCGGCATAACGGAACCACTCCGTCATGAGCACAGCCCGCATGTGGCTCGTGACGGAGTGGTTCCATCACAAGCATTGAAGGAGTTTATTCAGGAATTGGTTTTGCCCCTACTCAAGGTTGCAGCCCTTTTAACATTCGGACTGAAAGGCACAACTTCTCCCGAAAAATAAAGCTATTTTTTTCAGAACCAGATACATAGAATGGGAAAATAGATAGTGGACTCTGCTACAAGTCGAGTTTCTCGTCTCTCCCTTCTGCTATCCCCCCCCAGATGCAGATTCGTTTAAAAAAACAATTCAAAAGCATCTGGAGATGATAGAAAGACAGAACCACAAATATTATAACAATACCCCCAAAGCAGAAAGGCAGGCCGAGTCTAAAATAGAACACCAGGAGATTGTGGTAAAAACCAACCTAGAAAGGGGAGGCCATTGTCTTACTTAATGAATTATGGGGCATATTACCAAGCAATAGCGATAATTATCGCTATTGCTTAGTTAGAGACAAAAATTTACCGCTGAGCTGCGGTGATTTTTATCGCAAATAAACCTTGGTATTACCAAGGTTTATCGCAAATGCGATAAAAAACGGCCGCAATGCATGAATATCGCTGAAAAGTCAGCGATATTCATGCATTAGCGAGCTAATGCTCTTAGCCATGTTATCCACCTCCCATTGGATAACATGGCTAAGAACTGCTCAGGGCAGGTGTTAGCTTTTGGAGATATTCGCGCTTAGCGCGAATATCTCCAAAAGTTGGTAATAGGAGATAGCGATGTTAGCGACTGTTTCCAGTCGCTAACATCTTGGCACGCCCACTTTGCATGTCATTAGTGATAAATATCACTGACATGCAAAGCGGGGCCCAAGATGGTCGCTATCTCCTACTAGCTGTCGCTAACTGGTGTTAGCGACAGCTAGGTAATAGGGAGATAATTTTATCTCCGCTTTCTTGGCTTTTAAAGCCAAAAAAGCGGAGATAAGCCCCCTTGATAATATGCCCCTATATCACAAACCAACTAACAAAAACGTTTCAAAAAGGGGGTGGGGTCGCACACCACTCACTCACCAGCGGGATCGCCCCTAAGGACTATGGTCAGTGTAGTTTTGTATTCCGCGATGTATCTTTCTTCGCCATCCCTGGACACGTGTTTCGGGGTATTTACCCCTCATCAGCAGGGAATAGGCCATCTTCTTATCTTCTGGGGTTGCCGGTGGCTGCCAAATATTGCCAGGTCTAGTACCACACGGGCGCGCGGGTGCGGGGTCCCAGGCTCGTCAGCCCGCTTAAATATTTCAAAAAGGGGGTGGGGTCGCACACCACTCACTCACCAGCGGGATCGCCCCTAAGGACTATGGTCAGTGTAGTTTTGTATTCCGCAATGTATCTTTCTTCGCCATCCCTGGACACGTGTTTCGGGGTATTTACCCCTCATCAGCAGGGAATAGGCCATCTTCTTATCTTCTGGGGTTGCCGGTGGCTGCCAAATATTGCCAGGTCTAGTACCACACGGACGCGCGGGTGCGGGGTCCCAGGCTCGTCAGCCCGCTTAAATATTTCAAAAAGGGGGTGGGGTCGCACACCACTCACTCACCAGCGGGATCGCCCCTAAGGACTATGGTCAGTGTAGTTTTGTATTCCGCGATGTATCTTTCTTCGCCATCCCTGGACACGTGTTTCGGGGTATTTACCCCTCATCAGCAGGGAATAAGCCATCTTCTTATCTTCTGGGGTTGCCGGTGGCTGCCAAATATTGCCAGGTCTAGTACCACACGGGCGCGCGGGTGCGGGGTCCCAGGCTCGTCAGCCCGCTTAAATATTTCAAAAAGGGGGTGGGGTCGCACACCACTCACTCACCAGCGGGATCGCCCCTAAGGACTATGGTCAGTGTAGTTTTTTATTCCGCGATGTATCTTTTTTCGCCATCCCTGGACACGTGTTTTGGGGTATTTACCCCTCATCAGCAGGGAATAGGCCATCTTCTTATCTTCTGGGGTTGCCGGTGGCTGCCAAATATTGCCAGGTCTAGTACCACACGGGCGCGCATGTGCGGGGTCCCAGGCTCGTCAGCCCGCTTAAATATTTCAAAAAGGGGGTGGGGTCGCACACCACTCACTCACCAGCGGGATCACCCCTAAGGACTATGGTCAGTGTAGTTTTGTATTCCGCGATGTATCTTTCTTCGCCATCCCTGGACACGTGTTTCGGGGTATTTACCCCTCATCAGCAGGGAATAGGCCATCTTCTTATCTTCTGGGGTTGCCGGTGGCTGCCAAATATTGCCAGGTCTAGTACCACACGGGCGCGCGGGTGCGGGGTCCCAGGCTCGTCAGCCCGCTTAAATATTTCAAAAAGGGGGTGGGGTCGCAAACCACTCACTCACCAGCGGGATCGCCCCTAAGGACTATCATCAGTGTAGTTTTGTATTCCGCGATGTATCTTTCTTCGCCATCCCTGGACACGTGTTTCGGGGTATTTACCCCTCATCAGCAGGGAATAGGCCATCTTCTTATCTTATCTAAGCAGTGTGCTCCCACACCAATTTTCTACTTGAAGGCTCCCTCGAGCCGCTGTGGGCTGACGAGCTCGTGGAGAGGCACCTGTGCGCCTGGAGAGATACTACGTTCCAAGGATACGGCAGCCAGCTCAGCAACCCCAAATAATGCCTAATCTCTGCTGATGACAGATATTAATCTAGAAACACGTGTCCAGAGATGGACAGCACTAATCTGCACCCACCTGGTGAAACACTCTAAAGACTTTGCAAGTGTACTCGCTTGTCGGACTACATCTACCATGATGCTTAGGGGCGACCCTGCTGGGAGGTGAAGCAGTGTGCTCCCACACCAATTTTCTACTTGAAGGCTCCCTCGAGCCGCTGTGGGCTGACGAGCTCGTGGAGAGGCACCTGTGCGCCTGGAGAGATACTACGTTCCAAGGATACGGCAGCCAGCTCAGCAACCCCAAATAATGCCTAATCTCTGCTGATGACAGATAATAATCTAGAAACACGTGTCCAGAGATGGCCAGCACTAATCTGCACCCACCTGGTGAAACACTCTAAAGACTTTGCAAGTGTACTCGCTTGTCGGACTACATCTACCATGATGCTTAGGGGCGACCCTGCTGGGAGGTGAAGCAGTGTGCTCCCACACCAATTTTCTACTTGAAGGCTCCCTCGAGCCGCTGTGGGCTGACGAGCTCGTGGAGAGGCACATGTGCGCCTGGAGAGATACTACGTTCCAAGGATACGGCAGCCAGCTCAGCACCCCCAAATAATGCCTAATCTCTGCTGATGACAGATAATAATCTAGAAACACGTGTCCAGAGATGGCCAGCACTAATCTGCACCCACCTGGTGAAACACTCTAAAGACTTTGCAAGTGTACTCGCTTGTCGGACTACATTTACCATGATGCTTAGGGGCGACCCTGCTGGGAGGTGAAGCAGTGTGCTCCACACCAATTTTCTACTTGAAGGCTCCCTCGAGCCGCTGTGGGCTGACGAGCTCGTGGAGAGGCACCTGTGCGCCTGGAGAGATACTACGTTCCAAGGATACGGCAGCCAGCTCAGCAACCCCAAATAATGCCTAATCTCTGCTGATGACAGATAATAATCTAGAAACACGTGTCCAGAGATGGCCAGCACTAATCTGCACCCACCTGGTGAAACACTCTAAAGACTTTGCAAGTGTACTCGCTTGTCGGACTACATCTACCATGATGCTTAGGGGCGACCCTGCTGGGAGGTGAAGCAGTGTGCTCCCACACCAATTTTCTACTTGAAGGCTCCCTCGAGCCGCTGTGGGCTGACGAGCTCGTGGAGAGGCACCTGTGCGCCTGGAGAGATACTACGTTCCAAGGATACGGCAGCCAGCTCAGCAACCCCAAATAATGCCTAATCTCTGCTGATGACAGATAATAATCTAGAAACACGTGTCCAGAGATGGCCAGCACTAATCTGCACCCACCTGGTGAAACACTCTAAAGACTTTGCAAGTGTACTCGCTTGTCGGACTACATCTACCATGATGCTTAGGGGCGACCCTGCTGGGAGGTGAAGCAGTGTGCTCCCACACCAATTTTCTACTTGAAGGCTCCCTCGAGCCGCTGTGGGCTGACGAGCTCGTGGAGAGGCACCTGTGCGCCTGGAGAGATACTACGTTCCAAGGATACGGCAGCCAGCTCAGCAACCCCAAATAATGCCTAATCTCTGCTGATGACAGATAATAATCTAGAAACACGTGTCCAGAGATGGCCAGCACTAATCTGCACCCACCTGGTGAAACACTCTAAAGACTTTGCAAGTGTACTCGCTTGTCGGACTACATCTACCATAATGCTTAGGGGCGACCCTGCTGGGAGGTGAAGCAGTGTGCTCCCACACCAATTTTCTACTTGAAGGCTCCCTCGAGCCGCTGTGGGCTGACGAGCTCGTGGAGAGACACCTGTGCGCCTGGAGAGATACTACGTTCCAAGGATACGGCAGCCAGCTCAGCAACCCCAAATAATGCCTAATCTCTGCTGATGACAGATAATAATCTAGAAACACGTGTCCAGAGATGGCCAGCACTAATCTGCACCCACCTGGTGAAACACTCTAAAGACTTTGCAAGTGTACTCGCTTGTCGGACTACATCTACCATGATGCTTAGGGGCGACCCTGCTGGGAGGTGAAGCAGTGTGCTCCCACACCAATTTTCTACTTGAAGGCTCCCTCGAGCCGCTGTGGGCTGACGAGCTCGTGGAGAGGCACCTGTGCGCCTGGAGAGATACTACGTTCCAAGGATACGGCAGCCAGCTCAGCAACCCCAAATAATGCCTAATCTCTGCTGATGACAGATAATAATCTAGAAACACGTGTCCAGAGATGGCCAGCACTAATCTGCACCCACCTGGTGAAACACTCTAAAGACTTTGCAAGTGTACTCGCTTGTCGGACTACATCTACCATGATGCTTAGGGGCGACCCTGCTGGGAGGTGAAGCAGTGTGCTCCCACACCAATTTTCTACTTGAAGGCTCCCTCGAGCCGCTGTGGGCTGACGAGCTCGTGGAGAGGCACCTGTGCGCCTGGAGAGATACTACGTTCCAAGGATACGGCAGCCAGCTCAGCAACCCCAAATAATGCCTAATCTCTGCTGATGACAGATAATAATCTAGAAACACGTGTCCAGAGATGGCCAGCACTAATCTGCACCCACCTGGTGAAACACTCTAAAGACTTTTCAAGTTTACTCGCTTGTCGGACTACATCTACCATGATGCTTAGGGGCGACCCTGCTGGGAGGTGAAGCAGTGTGCTCCCACACCAATTTTCTACTTGAAGGCTCCCTCGAGCCGCTGTGGGCTGACAAGCTCGTGGAGAGGCACCTGTGCGCCTGGAGAGATACTACGTTCCAAGGATACGGCAGCCAGCTCAGCAACCCCAAATAATGCCTAATCTCTGCTGATGACAGATAATAATCTAGAAACACGTGTCCAGAGATGGCCAGCACTAATCTGCACCCACCTGGTGAAACACTCTAAAGACTTTGCAAGTGTACTCGCTTGTCGGACTACATCTACCATGATGCTTAGGGGCGACCCTGCTGGGAGGTGAAGCAGTGTGCTCCCACACCAATTTTCTACTTGAAGGCTCCCTCGAGCCGCTGTGGGCTGACGAGCTCGTGGAGAGGCACCTGTGCGCCTGGAGAGATACTACGTTCCAAGGATACGGCAGCCAGCTCAGCAACCCCAAATAATGCCTAATCTCTACTGATGACAGATAATAATCTAGAAACACGTGTCCAGAGATGGCCAGCACTAATCTGCACCCACCTGGTGAAACACTCTAAAGACTTTGCAAGTGTACTCGCTTGTCGGACTACATCTACCATGATGCTTAGGGGCGACCCTGCTGGGAGGTGAAGCAGTGTGCTCCCACACCAATTTTCTACTTGAAGGCTCCCTCGAGCCGCTGTGGGCTGACGAGCTCGTGGAGAGGCACCTGTGCGCCTGGAGAGATACTACGTTCCAAGGATACGGCAGCCAGCTCAGCAACCCCAAATAATGCCTAATCTCTGCTGATGACAGATAATAATCTAGAAACACGTGTCCAGAGATGGCCAGCACTAATCTGCACCCACCTGGTGAAACACTCTAAAGACTTTGCAAGTGTACTCGCTTGTCGGACTACATCTACCATGATGCTTAGGGGCGACCCTGCTGGGAGGTGAAGCAGTGTGCTCCCACACCAATTTTCAACTAACAAAAACGCACTGGTATTATTTGAGAGACGCCATGACAACATGGAAAGTTCTAACAAGAATCAATAAACATAGGAGTATCATTTGGTAAGGAAATTTAGCACTAAACTAGCAAGGATCACAAAGAGAAACATTGCACGGACTGTGACCTTTATTGGACAGTCACAGAAAAAGTCCCTAATGAAGACTCTAAAACCTTAACCCCTTCTCTGCCGGGCAAATTCCCCCGTGGTGCTGGAGGGGCGGGGCTGGGCGTGGCGCTCGGATACTCAGGGCGGCTTTCGGCCGTCAAAAGTCACAGTAGGTGTGTGCTCATGACGGCCGCGACCCTTCCGAACTCAGCCCACTGATTAATTCTCCCACACAGGCGGGGAATTAATCGCACATGAGCGGAGTGACAACATTCAGACGGCTCCCGGCCTTCATAAGCACACACCTACTGTGCCTCATGAGGGCCGGGAGCCGTCCTGAGCATGGAAGGTGTTAATCCTCTAGAAGCAGTATTGGGTGTTCCAGCAGAATAGCCATCTGGTGGGTCTTTACAATGAGATTAAATGGACCCAACTCTAAATAAGACATCTGGGATGAGATTGTTGAGGAGAGGTGCAGAATATTCAGGATTATGTCCCTAGACACAAAGGTTTATGTACACGTCAGAAACAATAAGCACCCTCAAGGTATATTAGGTTTAAATTTTGAGTGTGTTTGGTACTTTTCGACACACATCCAGAGAATATACCAACTACCCTTTTTCGTGGCTCTCATACAAAATGAGTATGTCAAGCTGTGACTACAGTAAGGGTAATTTGACTCATAAAGGTCCTTGCAATTCTCCCTCTGTATTAAGTAATCTGGCAGGCAAGGTATTATATTGGATTACTATTACAAACCCATGTTCTTTGACAGAATTAGTTTCTATAATGCAACAAACTGATATTTGACTGAATAAAAGCTCTCAAATAATAAACCCAAGTATGAATTTCTCCTTTGATAGCATGGCACACAACACTCTGCTCCAAGCAGCCTGGTCCCTCTACTGTGCACTGGATCAGTGTTTTGTATCTTGGATCAAATATAAATGTAAATGTAAATGTGTGTATACTTGTAGAGCGCACTGCCGCCCCATCTCGGGGCATCCTGGCGCTGTATACCGCTGTGGAACCCTTCATGGCTTTCCCTTTGAGATGCCCCCTCCTAGGCACCCCCAAGGTGAAGCCAGGCCTCCCAGCGCTGTTTGGGCCGTTGTGAAGATTAAGCAAGCTACTGCCCAGAGTTGCAGAGTGGGACCCATGATTAGAGTAGGCACCGAGGCGAGAATTATCGAGTCCGCGGACATTGAGCCCAAGATCCTGCCGCATCAGAAATTGAACCCTGGTCCCAGGCCTGACCTCTGCATCAGGGTCTGCCGCTTCTAACCAGTGAGCCACACTTCTCTGCAAGCCTTTATAGTGGTGAGTATCCAGACAGGCTTTAATGGTTGCCACATAATTGGGCTTCATAATTGAGCTATTTAGAAGTTTTCAGATTGCAAATCATGGAGTTTGGGCTAACTAATAGATGTTGCTTTTTCTCCTTTAGAAGTGGTGATGGGATGAGTTTGTAGGTGGTACATACTTTTTACGTCTCGGCTACACAGCGCATGTGCTGTTTCAAAGAGACATGTGTTTAATCTGTGGGCTTCAGCTTCATACAGGCTTCTCATTTGCTCACTCCATCCTCTGTCTCATATTCTTTGTCACTATTTGTCCTTGGAATGCACAGTCATGCCTCTTCTTGTGTTTAGCCCTCCCCCAGAGCACGGACCAAGTACTTGTAAAAATCCACTGCTCCTGTTTTTACGACCATTTTAGGACCTACTTTTATCTTTCTTTTTCAGCACTCTACACACTGCCTCTGCTTTTATCAGCTCCATCTACTCCCACCCGCACTCATGTCCCATCCAGATCACCCCCTCCCCGCCAATGCTTTTCCTATTGTGGTTTCTTTTTGTTTCCCCCAACTCCTCACTTCCATTGCTGCTTGCTTCCTCGCACCGCCCGGTGCTTGCCTTGTCGACAGATCACCCCGTCACTGCTTTCCATTTGTTGCTGCTTTCCATTTCCCCCATCTCCTCCCTCTCGTCTCTGCTTGCTCCCTCGCACCTTCTGGTGATCGTCGCATCCACAAATCACCCCTTCCACGACACTGCTTTAAACCCCCATTGTAGCCTGTTTTGCTCTATTGAGTGGTGGTGTTCTGCTTTTTAATGCCCTGTTAGTGTATAGATGATGTGCTGATTGGAGCATGTGTGCATATCTGCTATTACTTGACACAGGTGTAGTCTCTTTATTTTCATGTGGATACTAGGTGTGTGTGTGTTTGCACCATATGTGGTCATTCAGCAATGGTGTTTGTAGCTGGAGAATCAAACCTTAAGTGGATTGGGTATGCGTTATCACAGGGGATGTCAGAGCTTCTAAAGTACCTGTGTCTTCTGCTGTAATTGCTTTGCCAAGTTTTTTCTGTGTGAAATGATTGAACTGTTCCTGTTTCACCTTGTTGCTTCTCAATTCAGAGGGTGAGACTCTATTTCTTCAAATTTCTTCCATCTGAACACTTTCTTACTTTTTCCGCATTCACTGGTGAATAGTTTCCATGCGTCATTGTTGCTTAACTTGAATTCTCTTCAAAGGAGCCAGGTTGAGTCTTGATTTCATCAAGCTCTGCCTGCCCCTCAGTGACCATGGCAAAAATAGTCCTTTTAATGTTGTTGCCAATGCAATGTATTTCTTCATCTTCACTACTGTAAACCAGCCGAACACTGCGATTCTTTCTATTTTATTTGTGCAGTTTTATATAGCGCCAACACCAACCGAAGGTAGTGGAGGTTCAGCAAGACCCTGTCAATACCGAACAAGCATTGGCAAAGCCAATAGACTTCGGCAATGCCCGAGCTATTGGCCCTGTTAAGGTGAATGTCTTTTAGCCATGTTGTCTAGCAGCACATCTGCAGTTCCGCATGGTTGAAATTCACTGGAAAAAGTGCTATGATGTGGCTAGTGCAGAGTGCATCAAAAGTGCTTTTTGTGTTAGGAGGGACAGGACAATAAACTCCACATGGAGGGCGAAGAGGATCAGCGTCGGCCCAACATCCTGAGATTCTGGGCTTTCAGTGACTTTCAGCCATGCTGAACAGCAAATGTGTTCAGCATGGCTAAAAGACATTGACAAGGCCAATAGCTCAGGCATTGCTGAGACCTATTGACATTGCGGGTGCTTGTTTGCTGTTTGCAGTGACCACAAGCATGCTTTGCATTTTTTTACTATAAATTGCATGGTATTGCATGGAACGATTGGGTATGTACTGGCACAATGAATACAGATCCAGTATGACGCACCATCCCTGGCGGGCGAGCGTATTCCAACTCTCCTGTTCGCCGACGATACTCTTCTTCTTTCTAAATCCCCAGTTGGGCTCCAGAATCTCCTTGATAGCTTCCAGATCTTTTGCGCATCGAGGGGGCTTGTGATAAACACCAGCAAGACTAAATATCTGGTATTGAACCCGCCGAAAAAGCTGGGCAAGCCCCCTGTTTTAAATTTGGAGCCTCTTGAGAGGGTCATGGAATTCGATTATCTCTGCATCTGACTTTCGGATTCTAAGAAGTGGAACCCTCACGTGCAGCAGATGATATTGGGCCACAAGAGGGTTAATGGGGCCATGTTAAAGGAACAGCGCTCTACATCTATCAGACTATTGGTCCAGTAATTGACATATACAGGGCCAGGGGGGTAAGCGCGGCCCTTTATGGAGCAGAACTCTGGCGGTCCAGCAATATAGAACACCTCGCCAAATCTGAAAACAGATTCCTAAGGGAATTAATGGCACTCCACAGAGCACGCCCATGGTGCCACTGTTGTTGGATCTTGGGTGCCATGCCATTAGTGACCTGGCAAAACTTTGCCCCCTTCTATTGTGGGCGCGGCTCTGGCGGGTCCCAGAGCTGGCCAAATAAGCAGAAGGCTTGGCAGAGGTGATGTCTACTATGGGCTGGCAAAAAATCAAATGGCTCCAAGACGTTAAGTCCCTACTATGTGACCTAGGTCTTAGTGAATCATGCGAGAATAGATCAGGTCCACCAAAATCAGTAATAAAGAACCTCTTTTGGAATTGAGTTTCAAGGAAGCGCAATTGTGACCCTAAGATGGGAAGTGTAACTAATAGGTTCCTAATGATAAAGGAAATTATGTCTACCGAGCCATATTTAGATACCATACATAAATCCCAAGATAGGGCACTGTTCTTTAAATTCAGGATCGGTACCCTACCCATAAGGGAATTTACTGCACGCTGGAAAACCCAATTCCAAACGTCTTCTGCTTGCCCTTGTTGTACACGAGGAACAGAGTCTATGGCGCACTTCTTGTTTGCTTGTCTGGCCTATAGAGTTCCAAGGGGTTACTGGCTCAAACCGTTGTGCAAAGCACTGGGTACTAGAGACTATGTTGTAGCACTACGTATCCTTTCTTCAGACTCTAGTCTTTTGTGTGTCATTGGCCTGGCCAAATACTTAAGCTGGGCTTGGACGATTAGAGTAAAAAGGCTGAAAGAAAATGTTTAATTCTTATTTTAAAGCTTTTAATGTATAACTGTTCTTGGGAATTATTAATCTTCAGCAATGTGTAAATTTGTCTAAATTTGTTCTTTAAAGTAAAATGTGAAAGTTTGTTGTAATTCAGTGGAGTTTTAGAGCCCCAAGCTGTGTTTTTACTGTGTTTTAAGTGTAAAATGCTAATGTTGGTGCTTTTAAGATATTTTTTATATCGAAATAAAGCCTTACTACTACTACTACTGATACCATATATTACCTTTATGTGTGCTCTAAAACTACTCCCTTACAGGTCTAAAGTACCAGAAGATGCTGCACTAACAAGCAAGGTGTAAAGCTTGATTTTCGTTTATTGGCTGAGTAACTACATATCATATTTACCCAAAGATAGGGATAGGTATAGGATTTTAGGGGACCGTTTCCCTATCCTACCGAATGCCCTGGATTGGTATAGGCCATGAATAGTGAACAGAAGCAAGCACTGGGGCTCCACATTACGCGGTTCTGAGTACATTACTTTTAACCTTTTGATAGGGAGGCACCAATAAAGGATTTTTAGTAAACTTCCCTCCCCTGTACATTTTTAGGTCGAGCCTAGCAGAGCGCATGCGCTGCTCTGCGGGGCTTCTTGTGTCTACTCTGTGTGGGTCTGACTCCTCCCACACATTGGATTGGCTTTTGCGTGTGTCTTTCTTTAATGAAACCACGCAAATGGCTAAAGATGGGTGCATGTCCCACCTCTTTTGAAATGTTCTCTCCCACAGCGTTTTACTTGGCAGCGACCAGCGACACGCAGGGCGCGCAAGAGGCCAAATCGCATGGCTTGTATCAGCATTAAAACCAGATGTTCTTCTAGTGGCGCAGATTGATAAAGCTGAAAAGATAGTGTAGTGAGTGCTTTGGGCTGCTCGTTTTTCAGCTTGCTGCAGTATTCACAGACGTTTCTTTATTTCTTTCTTTAAATCAGAAAGCACTTTCTTCTTGGAAAGCAGCACATTTATATATTTAGAGGACTGACTTTCTTTCCTGCGGTTTCTTCCATTGTCTGAAAGACAGGTGTAACTGTTGATGTTATGCTTGCTTTGGGAACCCTTTTCACAGATTAAGGCAAAATTATTCTATGGATCAGCTTGTTTTTAGCGTTTGCAGGCTGACCAGATTAATTAGCGTCTACGCAGACACACTGCCTCTAAATACCAAGCTATTTCTAATTTCGTCTTTTTTCCAGTGCTTGTCCTGTGTCTCCCACTCATGTATGTCCTTGCTTCTTTTACCCTACTTCACCTCCCCTTCCTATGTCTTCCACTCATATCCGTGTTTCTTTTACCCTGCCTCGCCCCCATTCCCTCTGCATGCCCTGTGTGCACCATTCCTGACCGTGCCTCTTTACCTTGCCTCGCCCCCCTCCTGTGTCTTCTATTCCTGTCCTTGCTTCTTTTACCCTGCCTGCCTCGCCTCCCCTTCCTATGTCTTCTACTCATAACCTTGCTTCTTTTCCCTGCCTCGCCTCCCCTTCCTATGTCTTCCACTCATATTCTTGCTTCTTTTACCTGTCTCGCCTCCCCCTTCCTATGTCTTACCTCATATCTTTGCTTCTTTCCCCTGCCTCCCCTCCCCCTCCTATGTCTTCCACTCATAACCTTGCTTCTTTTCCCTGCCTCGTCTCCCCCTTCCTATGTCTTTAAGTCAGCAGGTATTTTCTCAGCCATTTCGCGCGGGGGCAGAAAACAGTCCAGACACTGAGATAGGAGGCTCCACTTTGTGTATCGCGTTCTGAAATAAGGGGGGCTCGTGTGCAAAACCTAGCAACTTCAAATGACGTGTTCATGGTCCCTGGAGTTTGCCGACCACACACATTTGTGCTGTGCACTGGCAAGGACTTTGATAATATTAGTAAAATGCATCCGTTGCATCCATTATGTCCTGTCCATCTCCAAAAGAATAAAACATTAACAGCCCTGCTCTTCTACGCACAATTTGCTACTGCTCCATTGATACCACCTTCGATTAGAAACAAGCATCTTCGAGGCACAATTTTGACTCGCTTAATCTAGTCACTGTTCTTTCTGGCCACACTTTTCCACCACACCTGTCCTCCTCCACCTGAGCTAAGAATGGCATACCTCGTTGTGTACTTTTTGATTACATGTTTAATTTGTTGGAGTTAAGGGTGATTTTTCAAACAAAGACCTTCTGATTTAATATAGTAGGTGAAATACATACATAAAGAATCACAAACGGAGAGTGACTAATATGTGTTATACTCTTTGTTGTGATTTGCTGTGGAATGTGTCAATGCTTAGCAGACGCAACCCATTTATACTTTTCTGCCTATCAAAAACGGGTGGTAAACCATTAGCAAAGCAGATGCTTCCACAGTACCAGTCGTTAAATGCAAATTTATTTTTGAGAGGAGCACCTATCCCATTAAACAACATAATCTGGCTGGTTCACAAAAAGAAATCAAGAAGAATAATTCCCTTGAACAAAACTTTACAGCATTTGGTTAAAGAAATTAAAACCTAAATCACAAAGAATCATACATAGGTTGACAACTGAAATAAAAAGGGGATTCACAATTTATTATGTATACATACACTGAAAGTTACAATAAAATACAAACAATTCTTGAGCTAAAAATAACTGTAGGATTTTGAATAAAAACCAATTCAATACAACACATAAAATACATAACATTCAATTATGACCCGCATAATTGGTGAAAGAGACAGAAACAGTAAGACATAAAAATCGTGCAATACTAATAGTATATTCGTACTCCTACGTATTCACATCAATGTCGTATGTAAAAATCATCAATAAATCTACAGCGATGAGGGAGTCTTGAATTATACAACTTTGGAAAGCGTCGACACGTTTCGGTGGGTATTCTTGAATTTTGCCACCTTTTTCAAGACTATCACAATATCTGTCGTAACCACGGGGTCATTTAGTTTCCCTAAAGAAATATATACAACATTTTAGGAGAAATTGTCAAAAGCTATTGGATATGTCACATTCAATTCATGATCAAAAACCACAATTATTAAAACAGCCTACTACATATGATCTAGACTCTCTTGTACCTCTTCGGTCTTAAAACAGAGGTGGCTATCCTACATTTCTAGTAGAAAGGCTACTCGGAAGTTGCAGCTAAAGGAATTCATGTTAATGCACAATCAGCTATTATATAATTGGACTGAGTTCACAATGGACAAAATCTAATTGAGCCTACCATGGGAGGACAAAATCATGATGGTCATAGTTAAATAATGGTTAGAGGGAACGATGGATTTGAGCTATATCATTTATCATATTAAGTTTAAATATAAGGTAAAGGATAATAGGCCTCTGTTTGAAACAAATCCTAGGTGAGGTCTCTACACGTAGTACCTTATTGTTTTCTAAGACAGGTGAACCCGAAGACTTTGGGCGAGCCCCTAGCGCGGCTGGGTTCTAAAACCCGGTTCTTCAGTTGGCGCCTAACGTGGGGCGACATCAAGCGGAGACGGCTACGAAGGACCGCTGCCCTGACTGTCGCCCTGTCTTGGACCCCCCTTTGTGCAGCTTTGTAAGGCGAGACGATAGACGGGTCTTCTGGTGACGTGACTGATACCTTAGTTAAGTATACATGGGTCGCTCCCAGCTCTTTGTTTTTGGTTCTTTTGCATCCTTAGTTTTTGGGTCTTTGATTTGGATATTGCAATTTCCAAAGCCGAGGGACTCGTATATTTGCAAGAATATCGTTGTAGATAATCCCATGAAGTTTGAAGCTAGATTAGTGAGCGAAGATGCCTGGTCTTAGCAAAATTAGGAAGATATTCTGTTGTGGTTGTAACAGGTACTCCCTATTGGAGGACTCATGTCCAATACCTCCAGTTGGAACCCCGACTTATGAGCTCTGTTCTAAACACGGCGGGGGCCCCATTATGTTTAACGAAGTATGGGTTCGCTATACTAGGAAAGATGGTGTTTTACGATGGCCCCAACATGGTAGTTTTGATACAGAGATTTTAGATAATTTAGAAACAAAATTATTTAGGAAGAAAGCCCAGCCGGCAATGTTTGACTCCTTCCGTCTTTGGCGTAAAGAAGCCAGACAACGAGAGATTAAACAAACCAAAAGAGATAAGAGAGTAAAGGGTATATTGATAATGCAAGCTGCCAGGCAGTTCAAAGAAGACGAAGAAGATAAAGCAATTGAAGTGTCAGATAGGCAACATAAAAGGCTATCGATAAATGTTATCCAGCTTTGCCACCTCTCCTTGAGAAGGCGACAAAGGACCCTGAAAAGGACCCCTTAATGTCAAATTTATTGAGATTACCACCCCCTTATGCACAAAGTGCTATAGCACCTCCTCACCCTCCAGTTGTTCCACCTCCTGGTCCTGCTCAACCTCCGGCTCCTCTTCAGCTGGTCCTTCCTCCTACGGCCCAGCCTCCTCTGGGGCTGTCAACTTTGCTATCAGTTTTGCCTGGGCTTTCTTTGCCTTACTCTCCTTTACCTTTGACTTCTGCTACTTTGCCTCAAAATACTTTGTCTCCCGTCCTTATGATGGCTTCTCCTTCTGCTCGACAACGAATAACTGAAACTGTTATTGGTCTTTTATCTCCTTTCTTTGGGTCGCGTGGTGCGACCCCTGTTTCTGCACGAAAACAACTGCGCAGTCAGTTACCTGGTCCAGAAGAGCGGGCCGTGTTAGATCTCCTGGTTCGCAGATGGATTTCGAACGTTTCGAGGTATAATTTAGAGTCAGTCATGGATGTCTTCCTGCAGTGGGAACCACCCAAGCAAAGATATGTGTTTGATGTAATGTGTACTTTCCTCCGTGAGGAATGGGAAGATAATGATTTGGGTTCAGTCCCAGTGGAGTTGCTAAATGTACAGTCTGAGTTTGCGAAAGGGACGGTAGTGGGTCCCGGAGTTGAGAAAGCAGTTGCGATGGTACTTGCGTTAAGGAGCGATTTTCCATCTCAGCGACTATATCAGTTAGGAGAAAGGTACGACAATATCCGATGAGAGAGGTTCCCCCAGTTTGGAGGGAAGGGGACGCAAACGCTGTTCCACCTGTTCTGCCTCACTTTCAGAGAGTATGGGTACATGTTCCATGGAAGAGGGTAGAGGTTTTGGCCCTCAAACAGTCTTTACCTGATCCCCGTAAAAATCCTGCTGGCTATTACAAAGAATTGTCCCAGACAGTTGACGCATGCGTCATGAATCTAGCTGACATAGATATGCTATTGGATAACGTAGTTCCTCAACCTTTATGGGTGAAGATTCGTCGTGAGGACCATGCGATAGAATTAGGTGACTCCTGGGCTAATATTTCTGCTGCGGACAAGTTGGTGGTTCCAAACCTGAGCCTTTATTGGCGAATCTACCTGGCAGAATTATAGATCTTATGAAACCGATGATGCCAGCGTTACGAGTAAATTGGGACAAGTTGGCAGTATGTAAGCAGAAGAAGGACGAAAGTGTGTCTGATTTTTTCACTAGGTTTGAAGAGATATTTGTAGATCATAGTGGTCAGGATATGAGCACGGAAGGTGGCCAAAGATTGTTCGTGGGTAAGTTCAGCTTTAACTTACTCCCTGAACTGTGTAATAAGTTGAAAGATTCTGAAAGTTCTTGGGCTGTTTCCTCGTCAGCCCAGATATTGGCAACTGCACAGTACTACCAGAATAGGGATAAGGACGAGAAAGAGAGAGTAGAGAAAAAGACAATAGACTTAAAGACAAAAGTTCTTCTGCAGCAGGCGTATCCGCCTCGCTCGAATCAGCAAGAGTCACAGCAACGCCCACAATTTCAGCAGCCTCCATCGTTTCAGAGACAGCCAAAGAAATCTGGGTATTTTCCTCCAAGAGCGCCTTGGGTTTGAACCAGTGTGCGTAATGTAGGGAGGAAGGTCATTATAAGAATGAGTGCCCTGTTTTGCGACAGCGCATGAGTGATACACCGGCCCCAAGAGGCCGTGGTGGTTTCCAGCAAGTGTTTAGGGGTAGAGGACGGAGTGTGATTCCTCAGAACGAACGTCCTTTTCCCCCGCAGACTTCGATGAACTATTTTGAAAAGCAGAACGTACAGACTGGCATATCTCCGCAATATTATGCTGATGACTACTATGTTGAGAGTGAGAGTACTGGCTATAATGATTGCTAGGACAGCCAAGGACAAAGGGAGGGAGTATTGTCAGTTCCAGTAGACCAGAATGGACCTTATGTTGCAGTAGTCACATCGGGTGTGGTAGAGCCTTTTCTCTTGGATACTGGTGCAGCGAAGAGTTCTATCATGCACTCTAAACTCCCTGGCGCACTTTTGTCTGGCTTGACGAATATTTCAGTAGGATTTTCTGGCGCCCCAGTTCGTAATCCAGTTTCTAGTCCTTTGTCTTTGTCTATTAGGCCTTGTGAATTGGAAGCACCCCTTATTCTAACAACAGGTTGTGGTGAGAATCTGTTGGGTCTGGATTTGTTAAAAAGATTGCATGCAACATTGTATTGTTCTCCTTCGGGAGTACATCTAACATTGGGTAAGAAAGTGATCTCTCCGATGTATCTGTCTAAAGATCGATTTCCACTGGAATTGCGTTGTCTCCCTGATACTCTTTGGGATACTGGTCCTAATGACATAGGTCTCTTGGAGATTCCACCATATGTTGTGACGCTCAAATCAAATGTTAAATTGCCACATATTCCCCAATATCGGATTTCGAGTGATGGTGAACGAGCGCTTTTGGCAATTATTTATGATTTAATTGAGAAAGGTGTGATTGAAGAAACCAGAGGTAACGTGTGTAACAGTCCTGTTCTGCCTGTTCTGAAGCAGACTGATTCTTCTCAGCCGCCTGTGTATAGGTTTGTGATCGATCTTCGAGAGGTTAATAAGATTGTTGTGCCACAGTTTCCTGTTGTCCCGGACATTACTGCTTTGTTGACTTTGATTCCTGCTTCACCTGCTTGGTTTTCAGTCATAGACTTAAAGAACGCTTTCTTTAGTATACCAATTGCCAAAGAAAGTAGAGATATTTTTGGCTTCTCTTTAGGAGGCCGAAGCTTCCGGTTTAAGCGCGCTCCTCAAGGCTATTGCGAAAGACCCTCCATTTATAGTCAGGCTTTGAAAACTCAGCTAGATACTCTTGTGTTGCCTGCTGGTGCTGCTCTTATGCAGTATGTTGACGACTTATCAGTGGCTGCTGATGATGAGGAAACTTGTAAAGAAGCTACTCTTTCTTTGTTTCGACATTTGTCTGACTTGCATCATAAAGTGTCACCTTCAAAGTTGCAATATTGTCGCCAAGAAGTGACCTACTTAGGTCATCTCTTGTCGAAGTAGGGAAGAAGGTTGACCCCAGAACGAATTCAAGCGATTGCTCAAATGACTGTGCCAAGTACACAGAGAGAGGTACATGCTTTCTTGGGCATCACGTCGTATTGTAGACAGTGGATTCCGAACTTTTCTTTGTTGGCAAAACCTCTGTTGGCATTGACTTGTAAGGATACACCGAACCCCCTTCCTTGGTCGGACGATAGTCAGAAAAGTTTTTCTGAATTGCGTGATGCGTTGTGTTCTGCTCCAGTGTTGGGTACTCCTAACTACAGTAAGCCTTTTACACTCTACGTCCACGAGAGAGAGGGTTGCGCATTGTCAGTTTTGACGCAACAATTCGGTGATAGGGAGTGTCCATGTGCATATTTCTCGTCGACTTTAGATCCGGTAGCTAGAGCGTTGCCAAGTTGCTTAAGGGCTACAGCAGCAGCGGCCGTTTCTATCCGACAGTCTGCTGGATTAGTGATGGATAATACATTGGTTGTGATGGTTCCACATGCAGTGGATACCTTATTAAACAGAACAAAGACTCAGCATCTTACTAGTGCAAGGTTGTCGGGTTATGAGTTGACGCTTTTGGCTAGTCATGTGCACATCAAGCGGTGTAATGTATTAAATCCAGCAACATTGTTGCCGATTTCTATGGATACAGATGGTCAGGAACAGCATGATTGCTTCCTTAGGACGGAAGAGGAAACGAAGGGTAGGGTCGATCTGAAAGATACTCCTCTTTCGAATCCTGATGGTACGCTATGGGTTGATGGGTCATGCTACAAGCTTCCGAATGGTGATACGACTGCGGCATATGCCGTGACGACATTATGTACGATTATTAAAACTGCACGAGTGAGCTATAATTCGGTGCAAGCAGCGGAATTGATTGCATTAACGAGAGCGTGTGTTTTATCTGAGGGAAAGAGAGTGAATGTGTATACCGACAGCCAATATGCGTTTGGTGTTGCCTATAGTTTTGGACATTTGTGGAAGGAGTGTGGTTTCCTTACGTCTCATGGTACGAAGATTCAGCTTGGACAGTTGGTGAATGAGCTTCTTGAGTCACTTACTTTACCGAAGCAAGTTGGGATTGTGAAGTGTAGTGCTCACCGGAAGGTCACGGATGAAGTCGGTCGTGGTAATGCGTTTGCGGATGAAGTTGCGAAAGAAACAGCGAGAAATGTGATGAGTCAAATGTATGTAGCAGGCCCTGCGAGATGGATTGGTGCAGCTGGAATGTGTGAGGATACGATTGAAAGTGTAAAATCAATTCAGGCTGAAGCCACTGAAGGTGAAAAGAGTGTGTGGAAAGAAACTACGGGCAGATTGGATTCGACCGGTTGTTGGGTCGAGTTATCGGAACACCAAAGATGGATGTTGCCTGATGCGTATGTGCTTGCAGTGGTTACGATGGCACATGGAATGTCTCACATTAGTGTGAAAGGGATTTGTAAGTTGTTGGCTCCAGTGTGGGAGAATGGTGGAATTCCCAAATGTGCGGAGAATGTGGTCAAGAATTGTATGGTGTGTCTGATGTATAATCCTGGTAAGGGAACCCCAAATCCAGCTGGTCACTTTGCGCCTCCGACGTATATGTTTGAGGTTTTGCAATTTAATTTTATCCACATTGAAAGATGTAACAATTTGAAATACGTCCTTGTAGTTGTTTGTGCCTTTTCTTGATGGGTAGAAGCATATTCCCTAAAAGACAATACTGCCTCATCCACAGCTAAAGTCTTGCTCATGGAATATTTCCCTAGATTCGGGTTGCCAAGGATGGTGTGGAGTGATAACGGAAGTGAGTTTGTGGGGAAGATCATGAAGAGAGTGTGTGAGGGTTTGGGCATAAAACAGAAATTCCATGCTGCGAATCATCCCCAATCAGCTGGTTTAGTGGAATGCTACAATGGCACTTTGAAATTGAAGTTAGCCAAGATTCAGGCGAGTTCTGGTCTCCAATGGCCCGATGCTTTGCTGTTGGCACTTTTGTCAACTAGAACTACAGTGCATTCCCGAATCGAACTTAGTCCGTATGAAATTGTTTTTGGTCGACCGGCAAATGTGTGGGGAGTGCCAAGACCAACAAAATGTAGTGATATTGACTATCCTGTGTTGGTGGACTTTTTGTATGACCTAACGGCTAAATTGCGTGTCTTGCATCAACAGGTTCACGATAACCTGCCACCAGCCTCTGCGGACCCAGGTCACACCATTAATCCTGGTGACTGGGTCCTCGTGAAAAATTTTCAGCGGACCAAGAACGATCAGCCCCGCTGGACAGGCCCTCATCAGGTGTTACTGTCCACGAGAACATCTGTGAAAGTCTTTGGGAAGAAAAATTGGATCCACGGCGTACATTGTAAGAGGGTACCTTTACCTCTGCTGTACGACCAGTGGATCCGTGAAGGCATTGCAGACACTGAGACTGAAAGGTTGCCGAAGTTCACTCCGTTTAGCGACGCTGAGTTGGTATGGAGAGGGACTGAGAAAGACAAAGATGTCTTGCAAGCAGCCGTGCCCTCACCTTTGAGATTGGACACCACCGAGCCTGAACTGTTGTTTCGAAGCCAGACAGAGCATGGTAGAAATCGTTATAACTTACGACCTAGAGACAATGAACTTATAAAGAACAAATAATTATTTTTTGTTTCTGAGAACTGCACTATCTCTCTGCCAAGAAACTGTTTTATTTTTTTTTCCTTTTTCAACCCACCATCCGGGGTCAGCTGTAGGGTTGCGGTGTAAAGACTTGGGATTGCAGCCGTGTAGACATAAGGTCGACGGTTCTGGTTGGTCTCAGGGCGTTCCCTGGACTGACAGACGCACTCCCTAGCAGAAGAGAACCAACCTCCGCGAACAGCACAGTTAGAGGATGGAGTTTTTCGAGGTCGAGAGTGCTGCTGAGGAAACGAATTTTAAGATGAAACTTTGTAGAATAATGCATAACAAATGTTTTCTGATTACATGTACTCTGATGTTTTCTAGCATGACGTTAACTTTGGTGGGTTGGATTGTTTTTACTAACCAATTGACCTCTGCGCCCACTTCCCAACCTACGACTTTTCCTACTACTGTTTCTTTGCATTCTTTTCATATCTTACCCGAACACGAGCAGATTAGAAGGTCAGAATTTGTAAATAAGTCATTTGTACAGCTTCTGCATCAACATCAGTTGGTAGTGAACATCACTAATTGTTGGGTGTGTGGTCTTATGCCACATACTACAGATAGACGTATTCCCTATCTGATCTTACCGTTTAGTCAGAATGGGTCCCTATGGGCTCTCCAGACGATGTTCATTTATGCCCTCGAAATCTATCCCCTGCGGTCCATGAGGGATAACTCGAGTAATCAAGCCTTGGTGAAGGGAATCACGAATATGAGCAGAGATATCGATACATATAGGACTATTCCCAAGAGTTATTGGCCTATATTGGCTGGAACATGACCGGATACAGTGTCAGTCTGAGTGAAAAATAGAGGCGAAAGAGGTCACCTCCGATTTGGATCGTACCCCACCGAGGTCATTTTTGTCTTCAAGGTAATGGCAAGAATCCGAAAGCTCAGTTGGGGAAGAGTGTTTGTACTCAGACGTATGTTTTTACGTCTCAATCTTCCCCGCTGTTTTTGGCAGCTAAGGGTTCGTATTTTGTTTGTTACAACAAAGCATATACATGGTTGCCCCCTGATTTTTCGGGAACATGTTATGTTGGATATTTGTTGCCTCCTACATATACTGCTGCTGCAGATTATCACAAGACGAGAGTTGTTAGAGGTGTCTTCGATCAGGAAGATACCGCTGGGCAGGAAGTGGGAGACTTCTTTAAGGGTTTCTTACCGTTTTGGGGACCTATGTCTAACAGTAGAGGCTTGCGGCAATTGAGGAGAGTGGTTCTAAAACCCAGTTCTTCAGTGTGCATAGCGCAGTTCAAACCGTTTGCAGGGGCTACCAGCCCCTGCTCTGACACAAAGCTGGACAAAGGAAATTGGTGTAGCCACCCCTCTTTCCAGACCCTCCCATAGTTGGGTCCCCAGAGTATGTCCAACCCCTTTTCTAAGTATAAGTATGGGACCCCTGGCAACAGGACTTTAGATTACACCTGGACGAAACTCTGACACTGAATCCTGGAACTTTGACGCTCTACTAAAGACTTGAGGACGTAAAATCTCCCTTGCGGTCAAGGTGTGACTCCCCTGCTCAAGCAGGCACCACCGAAGCATCTTGCTGGTCTACATTTCCGAAGTTCCTGGTGGACTGCAAAGTATCTGTGACATAGGAAGAGTATTTCCAGACTTCTTAGAGGCCGACACGATACTGAGACCCACAGCCCTCATGAGTGACGTGGAACCGGAACCCCTGGACCTCGTGCACATTTGCTAGTGCATCAACTTCCCGAGTTTTCCCGAAGTTGTGCATTAAGTTTCTTGTAGCCCAAGCCCCGAGAACCATCTGCACCGAAGATTGTGGGCTTACACTCCATAAGTGTTCCGTAAGCCCGCTTCATGCATTTCAGCTTGAGGCCCCTTCACTATCCCTAGTCCGTTGACTGGTGGGTCCCCACTAAGGTATCGCTACTTTTCCTTGGGCTTCCCTGGTTTCTCCAGACATGCCCTGACTCCCCACCGCGTGGTGAGTCCCTAAGACCTTGCTGGTCTGCACCGAAGCCAATCTCTGCTTTCTGCATGGGTTGGCGTTGCCAAGGCTTGTTGGGTCCAATCTGGAAAACGACATCGCAGCACTCAAAATCCTTTGTGGGATAGCTCGAATCCAGAACCTGGTTGTGGTCGATACCTCCTGGTCCTCGTGGCTGAAGAGTCAAGCTTCACCTTCTTCACCTGCAAGCACCTGACATCGCTGGGCATCCACCTATTGTCTTCCTGATAAAACAAACTGCTTTACATTACTCCAAGACTTAGCCTGAAGGGTGCTCTCCACAGCTACCACTAGGATAGCTTTCTATAAAGGTTATCTTTAACCTACCATCAATAAGGGTCGTTTGGACTGGTGCAAGGTACCCACTAGAATAGTGGACAGCATATGCCAGGCCAACTTCTCACATTTAATATGCAGTTGAGAAATGGTAGGTCCTTTTTCCTCTCCGATCCCTCTCTTTGCTACCTCAGGCCGGGCAAAGCTAAACCAGGAAAAGATTGAAAGCAGGGCCCTTGCCACTACCTTGGACAGTAGTGTTTCTAAGGGTCCTTGCTGGGATAGTCCACTACAACCAAGATATCCTTGTTACCTTAAGCAGACAGGGCAATTAAGTAGATTAACTGTGCCTAAGTCCACACTCTCAAACAGCACACTGAACACAAGTAGTCACATCAATGGTGCCTTGAGTTGCCTCCAGGCTTATACATTACTTAACAAGCTGGGCAAGTTTTGCAAAACATTTTCATGTCTTGAACCATACCAGTAGAACAAAGGCTCTACCTTGCCATTGGACTTTTTGAAGTCAGGTCCCCAGCTATTGGTACCTAAAGGGCTAGTGACCGTGGAAATTACTATGTGTTTTCAGGACCATAAGCTTATTGCTGGTATCTGGGTCCATGGGTTCAGTATACAGAAGTACATTCTTCCTTTAAGACCACACTGTGTCTGACAACTACTCCAAAGGCAATCTATTTCGCAGCCACCTTACGATTCTGACTAAAGTAGGGCACCTTGCGGAGCTCCTCTTGGGAAGGTCATCTATCCACTAGCAACTTCTGCAGCCATTTTACTCTTCATCCAAACAAGGCTCTACGGATGCCTTACCTGATGTCTTTTCGGAGCTTGTCCTGGTCCTCAGAATAATACTGTCCTTGGATTCCTCCTCTGTAGGAGTCCCCACAGCCTCCTCCTGAAACTGAAGGACAGCCTGTGGCGTGGTAAGTACCACTGATGTTGTCAAGGCCATGTAGGCCTCTGGCCTTGGTACTGATCGGAGCACAAAATGGTCACTAGAAAACAGGCACCCAGCACCATTTTCTTTCGCACCTCTAAGCAGACCATGGTAATCTTGCCATTGAATTCTACCTCAACCGGGGCAAGCTTCCTGTCATCTCCACTGTCCACCAGGCCATTGCCAATGATATCAAGCAGAATGTTCTCCGGTTTGAAGATACTTCCTCTGAACTGTAGTCACTACCATCCCTCAGCACAGGACCCTTTCTCACATTCACAACCACCTCACTGACACACCCCATGGTGCTTGTGATAATGTGCAACAGAGCATCTGTGTTACTGGAACAACATCTCAATTATACAATGTGGTGTAATGGCATAATCTCAAGCATGACCTGAAATGCTGGAAATTACCCACAATTATGCTGGTGTAATCGAAATCTCACCTGGGCCTAGTTTGTAACCATTTACTGAAGCTCTTCTCTCATTTACTCCTGGAACCATGTTGTTCCAACCACTTGTCACCTGGTTGGCAAACCACTTGTCACCTGGTTGGCAAACCACTTGTTATGTAGAAGAGCAAGTTTCTCTGGATTGTTCTCTGGCAGATCAGGGGGAGGCGCTCTCCTAACCTACTTACTCTGCCACCAACAACCAGCTAAGAGACTGGTAATCTTTCAAGTCTATCTGTCTCACCCAGTCATTGCAGTCATGCACTGCATCATGGGAATGAAATCTATCCAGTTTCTTGTCCTCAAGGAACCCCTGAAGGAAGTAGACTGGCTTCAGCCTAAGCCATCTAATCCTTCATGGATTCATATCTTAAATAGACATTCTCAGGCATTCTTACAGACACATCCACCATTGAAAGGGAGTAAACTCCGTGGAGTTATTACCTTGGCTTGTCATTAAACGTTGCAGTTAAATGCAATCACAAAACCAAGGAAGTTTACCAAAAGAGCAGTCTGTGGGTTATACATGTTTATCCATTCCTGGGTACTTTAGTGTGCTAGTGTAGTAAGATGGAGTATTATGTAGTGATGCTGGTTAGGCTTCACTATAAAATACTCTCACAATACCCCAAGGATGGTCATTAGATTCACAATAATAAATCCTTAGCTCAGTCCTGTTAGAGTGGCAAAGAGCAGTCAGGCTTTACTAGAGGAGCACGTGTTAAGCATTTCAGAGTACCAACATGAATGATAAGTAATTGACATGATATGAAAGAAATCCAACACCAATTTATAAAACAAAAGCAGATTTTATATCAATTTAGACACCAAAATAAAGTTAATCAGATAAGTATAACCAGAGTTATGGATTGTAGAAGCAAAATGAAATCAGTGCAAAACAATACTGCAATACTTTTTTATGGCAGTAAATAGGAAAAAGCACTAGTGACAATCGGTCACTTGCTGGTCGAGTTGTGTGGAACTTAACACCTTGGCTGCTTGAGATGATCTTCTGCTGTGCTGAAGGTCAATAGAAACGGGTGTGGTCATGATGAGCTCAGCTCGTCATGAGCACACAAGCAGTGTGCCTCATGACGAGCTGAGCTCATCATGAGCATGGAAGGGTTTGTGTTTAAGATGATGCGACTCCAAGGACCAAGCCGCAATAATCAGTTTGAATTTACCTGGCTCGAGAAGCGCGGGGGCAAAGTTGTCCTAGCGACTTTGGTGCTGAAGCAGAAGCTGCAAGGAACTGGTTTTTCCACTTACACGTTGCTGGTGAGGAAACCAGTGCATAAAGTCAACAATGAAGCCACTGCTGACGTTGGATGAAGGTGTTGTGGTGTTCCCTAGAGGTGCAGCGTTGAGTAACAGTGGTGGTTGCTGGACCATCCCAAGGACTGTCTTTGGGGTATTGTGAGAGTACTGCATAATGAAGTCTGGCCACCAACATGCCTTTGCAGCGGTAATGTCAGCAGGTTATCGTAAAAACAGGTATTCCATAACACAACATGAAGTAAGTAGTGTTGCCATACACAGCAACACATGTTTCTTCACACAAGTGACTTCCTCCAGGCTGCAATGAATAATAACTTAAAGTCAGCACTATTTATACAGTACAGATACCCAAAAACAGGCACATGATTTTTTTTTACATTCACTTAATGAAAACTTAATGGAGTTCCAATACTAGTGCGAAAAAGAAACATAAAAGGGTGCCGCTTTATGTATGACCAACAACTACCAGAATCCCAGAATAAGGGGGTTAGTTGGAGAGATTTTGATGATTGATTTACCATTTCTTTTTATGACTATTAAAGGCACCAGCGATCACAAGTGTAAGCCTATTAAGACTAAGAGAGCCCCAAAATCTACTTTTAGAAGTATTTGAGACATTTTGTGAAGGAACATTAAGTTCTCACTACCTCATTTTTTGTTTTTTTAGACAACTTCAATCACAGTTCTTTTGATACTTGATTACCAACGGGATCCATATTTTTTCAAATATTGTTCATAAATGCTACTACATTCGTATGCTCTAGAGGTTTATGCTCAATATATAGACTATCACCATATTTAATTAACTGATGCACATTATACTTCCACATAATTACTTCTCGCCACAGGGTATGCAATCTCCTACCTTACAGGCTTGGGCATATTGGTTTTCTTCTTTTCTCTTTTCTTGTACTTTTTCCTCTCCTTGGTAGTTGTTGGTGATACATAGGGGGCCACCCTTCTACGATTCGTTTTTTTCACAGTGTTTTTAAACTCCAGAAAGTTTTCATAGAGTGAATGTTCCCTTTTTTTCGTGTCCTTGTTGTTGGGTATCTGTACTATATAAATTGTGCTGACTTTAAGTTATTATTTCTTGCAGCCTTGAAGAAGTCACTTGTGTGACAAAACACGTGTTGGCTGTGTTTTGCAATGCTACTTACTTCATGTGTTCAGGATTACATTTTTGTACAGTAAACCAGACTGGATTGAAATCTATTAGAATCATAACTTAATTGGATCTATAAATTGCTCATTGGACTTCCTAACAAATGCTTTCATATATCCATACTAATATAATAAAGAGAGACCCCAAACCTTTGAGGCGGGTAATCTCAGGAACCACAGCACCAATCACAACACCCAATACAGCGTTGGAAAGGGCAGTTGCAGCAGAAGGACATAGGCTATGCAGACGCCCACCATATACCTGGCTTTTTAATCAATAGATCCTGCTCCTTCCTCTCAGGGTAAACAATTCAGATACTCAGCGCCGAGACGCCCACGTGCCTTCGTATGCGCTTTATAAATATCAAAAATAAATAAATAAATAAATAAATACATTTAAAAGGTAAAAGAACTGTGCCAGCAAAGTAGTCCCTTGTGGGCGTGTCTGCGTTGTGCTGTGGGCGTGTGCTGGGGGCGTGACAAACGCTGGGGGCGTGTGGTACGTTCCGCCCTTCATGCCATGTCTCATATTGTGTGCTAATCCCACCCTGCTCCCTTTAAATACACCTGCACTCCGTAATCCTAACCCACCTTTACTCCTTAAAATACCCCAACACCCTTAAACACTAACCCATCTTAACCCTATAAATATACCCTGTACCCCCAAACCTATCCCTAAACCCTAAAAATACACCTGTACCGCAAAACCCAAACCTAGCCCTGAACACTATAAATACCCCTGTACCTCAAAACCCAAACCTACCCCTGAACCCTAAAAATAACCCTGTACCCCAAAATCCAAACCTAGCCCTGAACCCTAAAAATACCACTGTACCCCAAAACCCAAACCTAGCCCTGAACCCTAAAAATATCCCTGTACCCCAAAACCCAAACCTAGCCCTGAACCCTTAAAATACCCCTGTACCCCAAAACCTAAACCTACCCCTGAACCCTAAAAATACCTCTATACCCCAAAACCCAAACCTAGCCATGAACCCTAAAAATACCCCTGTACCCCAAAACCCATACCTATCCCTAAACCCTAAAACTACCCCTGTACCCCATAACCCAAAACTACATCTGAACCGTTAAAATACCCAAACACCCCGAAAAATATACCCCTATACGCATACTTACCTTATCCTAACATAAAAAAAGACATGCTTTTATCATTCATGCATTTACAATGAATTTCGTTGTAAATGTAAGCGTGGTAAAAGCATATAAAATGTAATGCCATGCGTTATAATGGCATTGCGGAGTCATGATACTTTTGTAATGGAAGTATGCGGAGTCTTGGTATGCGGAAAGAAAATTGCGGAATAATGGTTGTTTACCCTCCCCCGGTAAATACATTGGTGGCACGGCGGCCCACATCTCCAGCAACATACTCATATTTTTTCACCACCTATTTGAAAAATGCACAGGTCTCTCTCATTGATGACCAGCACGAACATACACTTTTAGACACACCTCCCGCCACAAGTTCTAGAATTGCGAACTTTAGAGCTGGGGAGCTACGTTCGAATCTCGGCATCAGCTCAACATCCTGTGATTCCAGGCAAATCGCTTTGTCTCCCCGTGCCTACCACAAATGAATGTGTTCTTCTGTAATGTAAATTGTGCTCATGCCATGTTGTCGAGTTAGCGCTATATAATATTGCAAGGAAAAATAAAGTAGGGAAACTCGAGTTCACACACTACTGAACGCGCACTCTTAAGTGCATCAGCAGTGTACTGTGAATCGGAGCGTTTCACAGGCCTGGCACAGATAAGAAATGCTATCAAAAACGAAATCCTACAAAACAATATACTACTGGCTGGCAGCAATTCATACCCGTACAACGTCGGGGCGGGCTGCTAGTTTTGTATAATTCTATTATTCAGTGTTTTTGATCCACTGCTTCTTGACACCTCTGGTAGTAGAAAGTCTAGATATCTGCACCAACCACTTGACATTCACATGTATAAATCTACCGACTAAAATTGTATTGCAAATAGGAGGTGCGATTTCATATACCACTACTACAGCTGTATATTTCTGCTTATTGTGCTTATCAGCACCCCCTTCTTTTGTGTTGTGGGATTCAACTCTACTCTAGCTCTATTTAGTCTCCACTAATGAATATGGTACAATCTGACGATGGCAGGGACAATCTATTACTGGAACTTTTTTCCAACAAGACAGCTAGGTGATTGCTAACTATAAAAATCATTGGGAAGCCTCACAGAGTTCTTTTGCTAATGCAAACAATATTTATTTGTCTGTCTATTAATTATTTTGATTCTAAAATGACATATTTTCCGTTAGGAGCTTATCAGTTCTCTCTCACACTTCAAGTCTGGGACAAACCATAGCATATACACTCCGATATCGATTTCAGGTGATCAAATGGTTGGTTTGAGGAGAGCAGTCTACTGTTGAATTCTAAATATAGATATAATGGGACCTTTTACGTCTCTTAAAATATTCATATGACAAGATATAATTTGTCTATTTTCCTATATTGCAGCTATTAGGACCAGTAGTGTAACAGTATTATGATTAAGAAGTCTTTAGATCACATTGTTTGACCATCACCCAATATTCTAGGTGGGTAAAATGAGGGAGGTTTATATGGCACCATGTAGTCTAACTAGATTTCAACAGCGGTCTTTTTCCCACGTTCTAATTTATACCTATACTATTTTCAGATTTCCCTAATACTGGCTCACATTGCAGAATAAGGGGGTTTATTGGAGAGATTTGGACAATTGAGTCACCATTCCTTTTTAAGACTACTACAGTGATAGTGATTACCAGTGTAAACTTATTAGGGTTAAGAGACCTGCAAAATCTGCTTTTAGACATATTTGAGACATTATATGAAGAGCATTAGGTTCTCACTATCTTATTTTTTGTGTTTCTAGAGACCTTCAGAGACTGTTCTTTTGATGCTTGATTACGAAAGGACACAACAGTGTCTCGAATAGTGTTCATATATCCGACTACATTCGTATGCCCTGGCAGTTTGTGCGCATTATATAGAATATCGAATTATGCACATTATACTTTCACGTAACTCTTTTCTACTACTTTGGTTCTTTCACAAATTATTTCTCATCACATCAGGGTACGGAATCTCCTACCTTACACACCAGGGTGTATTGGTTGACTTCTTTTCTCTTCACTTGTTCTTTTTCTTCACTTTGGTGGTTGTTGGTGATACATAAGGTGGCACCCTTTTACGTTTCTTTTTCACATGGGAAATGGAACTCTGGGAATGTTTTCATAAGGTGAATTTTCCCTTTTTTCATGTCCTTGTTTTTGGGTATCTGTACTATATAAAATGTGCTGATTTTAAGTTATTCCTTGCAACCTTGAAGAAGTCACATGTGTCATGAAACCTGCGTTGGCTGTGCATGGCAATGCCACTTACCTCATGTTGTGCTAAGGACTACATTGTTGTACAATAAATCAAATTGAATCGAAATCTATTAGAATCATGACTTAATTGGATCTATATACTTTTCATCGGACTACCTAAAAAGTGCTTTGATATCTCTTGGAAAATCCTTTTTGAATTCTTCTCCTTCCACTTCCTCTTTTCACACCCTGGGGTATATTGTCAAGGACTTATCGCCGAGTTAGCGGCACTTTATCACAGCCAAAGTGGTGATAATATATCACCCTATTTACAAACTGTACCATAAAAGGGAGCCCAGTACGGAGCCACACCTAAAGAATAACAGATGCCATGGAGCTACTGATCATGCAGCTTGGACACCCAAGAGGGCCACAAAACCCACTACCACCACCCCCTCTAGACAAAGATATGTTACATCAACTTTATGAAATCATGAACAAATAATTCGCCTAATGTCTCACAATTACAACACTTAACATGCGTGTGTGGTCAGAAAAAGGGGAATCATTCATTCATCTTAGAATTTCCAAACAAATCATTTTATTCAAATTAAACTCTTTGGTAGAGCCAGGGAGTGTCTTCTTTGCACAATCTGTAAGACACAGCCTGCAAGACAAAATTCAACATAAGAAGGTGTGTCATGAGCTCATCAAAGGACAGAGAGAGTAAGAAAGAAAGGGAGAGAGAGTGAAAGGAAGAGAATGAGAGAGAGAGAAAGAGAGAGAAAAAGAGAGGGAGAGAGAGAGAGAAAGGAAGAGCGGGAGAGAGAGTGAAAGGAAGAGAGAGAGAAAGAGAGAGAGAGAGGGAGAGAAAGAGAGAGGGAAAGAAAGGGAGAGAGAGTGAAAGGAAGATAAGGCGAGAGAGAGAAAGGGAGAGAGAGAGAGAAAGGAAGAGAGGGAGAGAGAAAGAGAAATGAGGCGAGGGAGAGAGAGAAAAAAAGAGGGAGAGAAAGAGAGAAAGGAAGAGAGAGAGAGAGAGAGAGAGAAAGTAAGAGAGAGAGAGAGAGAGAGAAAGAAAGGGGGAAAGAGTGAAAGGAAGAGAAGGAGAGAAAGAAAGAGAGGGAGAGAGAGAGAGAAAGGAAGCGAGGGCGAGAGAGAGAAAGAGAGAATGAAAGGAAGAGAGAGAGAAAGAGAGAGACAGAGAGGGAGTGAGAGAGGGAAAGAGAGAGAGAGAGAGAGAAAGAGAGGGCGAGAGAGTGCTGACACTGCGGACCCAAGCCTCACTGCTCACCTGCTGCCACTGGTGTGTCTCCAACCATGTGCCGGTATACACTGCAGTCCACCAGGTCCCTTATCTAAAACAGAGTCCAGATTCATGAACGGGAGAGTCCATACAATTACACACGCCATCATCGCTTGCCCGCCCCTGCTCTCACAGGCTGCTGCACCCCAGCCCCTCCTGCCGGCCAGCGGTTATTGCCTGCCCCTGCCACCCATGCCTCACTGCTCATCTCCCTCCACCGGCGTGTCTCCAAGAGATCCCACCACGTGCCGGTGAAAGCTCCAAGCCCGGGGCCCGTGGCAGCCTCCACATCATGCAGCCGCTGGCCACCTGGTCACACACTTGATTCTGGGTCTTGATTTTGCAATGGAAGCGATCATATCAGTGCGCATGGCATCATCGCAGGCTGCACACCAGCTCAGCTCTTTAGGTGCCACTAACTCTGTAAACCGCGAGGCAACGCCACATGGCGGTAGGCCCGGCCTGCCCGCTGGCTCAGGCCTACACTACGGTCCAGCAGGGCTCACACAAATCTTTACCAGTCCGGACAGCCAGGACGGGGCATCATCGCAGGCTGCACACCCACTCAGCACTTAAGGTGCCCCTACCTCAGTGCACCGAAAGTCACCGGTCCGTGGCGGTAGGCCCATGCTGTCCGCAGTGTATTTAGTGCCACCACGTCTGTGCAACGCAAGTCATGGACCCTTTCTGATTGAGTCTTGTGGTGCGGACGTCATCATCTAACCTCCAGCAGTGGGGAATGTGATGAGGTATGGCCCTAGACCCTCATGCATAAATAATCACCAACACGGATACAGCCAGATAGAGAGTAGAAATGGCATCCAGCCCGTGCGCTGGGCCCTTTTTATTGGCAGGGTCACATGTCCTGTTACGCATGTGCTGGAGGGGTGTGGTGTGGGTGTAAACCAGCTGTGATGGAGTGGCTGTGGCATGCGGACAACTATACCTGTGATCAGCAGATCACTACAGGGAAGATCTCGGACATGTAGTGTTGTCATCCCCCCTGTAAGCGTAAGAGGAGTGGGCTGGCCTGGCGTGTGCCAGTCCAGTGTAGGGGTGTGAACGATGACCACGTGGCTCTGGGCGTGGTTCCGTCCTGGGCTGAACAAGGAAGTAAGTAATGCATGTGTCTCTGTTGTAGTGTCGGCACCACCCGGACCGCAGTCAGTAATGGTGCACCCTGTGACTCATCCCACAACATAAGCAACATGGAAGTAAGGGGAAATCACTGACTCTACATTCATCCACACTTCCACACTTAAATGATCATAGACATGACACATCTGTGTGAATATGAATGTTTAATGCACATTCAGTGGAGTGTTGTAGCTGGAGCAGTACAGGGCCATGCAAACCCCACTGTACATTGTAGGCCCGTGGAGGGCCAGCCAGAGTCATTTATAGAATGACAAGTTCATCGGAAGAGGAAGAGTTCAGTCCGCAGCCAGAATATGGCAGTCCATGTTGAGGTCCAAGATGAGTGTCGCAGAGTACATCGGTGGACAGTGGAAGGTGATTATGCGGAGGGCAGAACCAAGCAGAAACAGGCCATATGGTGGCGATGAATGCTACAGCTTTCTTCTTATCACTAAGGCAGATTTATCCTCATCTTCAGCCTCTGCTGTTTCATGTGCCTCACATGTGGATGGTGGTGTTTTGCATCCAGCTGTGACACCTCAGGGGCCGGAGTGGAATGTCTGCCACACTGTGTGGCACTGACACTTCAGGGGGCGAAGATGTGGATGGAGTGGTAGCAGCAGCATTCATCCGAGCCAGGTCTTGTGGCAGCAATTCCATGAGGAGGGTGCGCAGGGCACGGAAGACCCAAGCTACTTCTCGCTGGTGTGCAGCCGTGGCAGCCACTCTTTTCGCCTGAGTCCGCTCCAGGTTCTCCATGATCCTTCGCATGTGTCCCAACTCCCAGGTGACATCGCTGGAGCCACTCTGACTAGACAGTGGTCCTTGTCTCAGAGTCAGGACTCCAGCGATGTCGGCCATGGATCGTTGTAGAGCATGTAGCAGACTGTTGGTGTCCGTTAGGGGCTGTGAGTGGTCCCTGATGGGACTTATACACCAACGTATGGCATCTAGTTTGGCTGCCATTCGGTTGAACCCCACCCGTTCCTGTTCATCCAGCTGCTCCTGGTACCCCAACACACGGCGTTGGAAGGCCATGTGTTGTTCCTGGGGGTCGTGGGAGGCAACCATGGTGGTGGGTGCTGCCTGCTGTGTGGTCTGTGCAGGAGGTGGGTTCTCATTGATGCAGCTGGGCTGCCCTGCTCCTGGAAGTGGGTTCATGTAGCTGTCAATGAACTCTTGGAGGGCGTCAGTGTCGAAGGTGTGGTGGTCCTCTTCATCATCAGAGAAGAGAAGTTTGGTCTGCTCTGCAGGAAGTGTGAGTTTTCCCTCTGCAATATAAAGGGGAGATGCAGTGTAATATTGTGTTCACATGTATGTTGACGCATTATACATGTTTCCATACAGATTGCATGACATGGTGCATTGTGAATGTTTGGGAGGAGCTGCTTATTTGATGCGGGACAGTGGACATTTCGATAATATCACAGATGTGTGTTTGTGCTTGTACATTATCAACTCACATTTCCCTGCTATGCCAAATGTGATTGACCAGTTTTTACACACAAGCGGCACCAGTTGTGTCCTCTGTTCTGTTGTGGACGTGTTGTGGTTTGTACCATATTGTTGGCAATGTTGATGTGCTCTGCATGTTATGTGTGTGTTAATGTTTGAGAGAGTCGCCCCTGCAGCTATGATTTGGCAGCCCCTTATCCCTTTTCTGCGATGTCCCTTTGACTTCTGTGCTTATACAATGCTGAGATGTTGCAGACTTGGGTACAATGGGCTCTTGGTGGGAGTTGGGAGTCTGGGGCATGGTTCTCCGTAGATGTGTTGTTGACGTCAGGGGTTGTGTGTGCTCGTGGATGTGTCAGAGTGTGACCTGCTACTTTACGGATGTGGTCCACACTCAGCCACCTCAGTGTCATGGTGTGCAACATTTCATGATATATTGACTGCAGCAATGCTATTCGTCATGCAGTTTCACTTGCATTGTCAGTGTTGCTCACAGACATGCTGCTTTGCTGGGTTTAACACATGTCCATGGGTTGGTTGTGAGATTGGTGGTGTGTGGGAAGGGCCCCCTCTGGGCACATAGTCGAAGGGGGCCTACTTGCTGTTTTTAGATGTGCTGCAGTGTGCCAAGGGGATCAGAGACATGCTCCAGAGTCATTGTGGATGTGCACTGTGCTATACGTAATTGTGCATTTGTGCCATTGTGCCCATCTCCCCCCGTCCCCCCAGTCCCTGGTTGTTACTCACCCTGTTGCAGTTGTGTCAGGTCATGTTAAGCAGTGTCCGGCCCCCCAACTCCTGCCACTGTCTCCACACTGATGACTGTGGACACCATTTCCTCCATCTCATCCAGTTCCTCCTGTGGCGCTGGTTTTGCTCTTCACATCATTACAACACCTCTTGACCTCTTCCATTGTCCTCCTCAGCACTCCGACTGCATTCACCTTGTCCACAATGGACTGCCATATACCATTTTTTGTTGCAGTGGAGGTGACGAACAGTAGTCAATAGTGTTCTATCACCTCCGTTATCAGGATCCTATTTTCCTGCGGACTGAACCGTGTCTTCCTCTTCTTCTTGTCCTTGCCCTTCCCTGACCCCAAGGTCCCAGACTGGTCCTCCAGGGGGCTTTTGGGGTTCTGGTTGCTCCGGCTACCTCCATTGTGCTTCGCAGTTGTTTTGCTTTTGTTTGTATTTTTTTCTACTTTTATGGTGATTTTTCCAGCCTGACGTGTGCGACTTGCAGGCCTGGCGCAGCTTATCGCTGATTTTTTTTATCGCGGTTGGGCCCATCGCTACTTTTTTCGTGTTGGGATTTTGATTTTTATCGCCGTCCCGGTGAATTTATCGCAGACATTTGACGAATTATTGGGATAATATCGCATGTTACCGCCTTGTTGTGAATAAGACGTTAACACAGAGTTATTTTCCCGCGATAGACGGCGATGTGAAACATTGCAATAACGGTTTTTGGTGATGATTAGCTCACGTTCTTAAGAAATCCCCCCCTATTGTTTGCTCTGTTTTCCCTTCTCCTCAATGCACCTCCTCACCCCTGCAGAGACATCAAGCCTCCAAAGTGACTTATTACTACTATAGATTTATGTACACTTATATATGTTGTACTAATGTTCTGATTTTCTGTCTGGCTTGGACGTCACTTTTGACATGCATGAATATGTTTCTCTGGTTGTCTGGAGATGAATAATAGGTGGGTGGAAGGGGGGAGGACACAAGACTCAGTGACGAGCATGAGAAGGACACAGCGGTTCCTGCTGCAGAAACCTGTGCTTATCTCATATAGAAGTGAAGGCCAATGACAAGTTCTTTCAATGCCTGTTTCAATGAAAGGAGTCTCTCAATATATATGAATAAAATGCAATCAAATGGAAACTGCCCAGCCTCACCTGTGAATACTCACTCAGTTCATTACACCACACCCTAGTGATGAGATTATGCACCATCCCTCTAAGGTCTATTAGACATCCCTGTGTGTCTTATTTGCTGATTTCCTGATCTCGAACTCTGCAGGGGAAGCACCTGGCTCCCAGCCTCTTGAAAGCCAATCGCAATGCTGCAATGCAGCGCTGTGATTGGTCTGAGCGCGTGGTTTGGCGCTCACCCAGGGAATGGGAGGCAGCCTGCATGGAGAACATTCAAAGTGCTCATGAATGTTTGGCGGCCCCAGAAAGCCGGTCAAACATTCATACGCACTTACAGAGTGCCCATCACTCCTCTCCCTGTTTTGAGAGCAGAGCAGATCTGCCCCACCTGCCCAGACGCTGGCTAGTCTTGAATCCACCTCATGCTTCTTTAATCCACTACCAGATACTTCCTGCCTCTTTATCTCACTCTTGCAGGTTCATGCTTTCTCCCTTTGTGACAGTTTTTCTGTCTTTCTCTTCCTCCTTCTTCCCCCCTTTGTCTGATTTTCCCTGTCATGCTCTTCATTTGTCTGATGAAGAAAAATAAATCCCGAAAATGGAGTGCTGTGCATCCCACTGCCAACCCCTGGCTCAAATTAAGCACTGGGTGTATTATTATTTTCTGAGGAGACCCTCCTGATCTGGAAACTCTGCAGAGACCTTCTTCCCTAGTTCTCAAATTCCGCAGGGCCCCCCTTAGACTCTAGAGAACCTCCTGCGCTTCTCAACCCAGTAGGGGCGCTCCCGGGTGACGGGGCAGGTCTGCCCATGACTCTTGCAGCCTTGACACACATACAAACGCGCGCATTGATTTCCTGCTCCAGGCAGTCGGCACTCAGCAAGACTGAAATTACTCCCGGTCACTGGACTGAATTATTGCCAGCTATTTCCAGTTAGGCCATGGACTTGCGCTGGCTGCAAATGTGTCCACTCTCCAATAAAGGGACAATTTTCCTGTAGATTTAGTGTGTGCCGTGATGGGTGATGTGTGCTCGGTGTGACAGGGCTCCCTGTTCTACAATCCTCACGCATCGCAGAGTCTATAACCGCTCTTTCCTTAGATGGGCCCGTCACACCATGAAAAATGCTGCTGTCACAAGCAGTTTTTTAATTCCAATGAAACTTTTATTGCGTGAAACCTGCAGCGGGGCCGACGCACGTCATCACAGCCATGGCTCTGCTGACATTGTTCCCAACCTTGGACTGGAGACTTCCGGGACATTTTCTTCACATGCAGCTTTTCTCCAGAAGGCAGCAGTGCTTAAAGTGCAAAATAATAAGTGAGGGGGCGTGACCAGGAGGCCACTGCAGCTTGCACCACACAATCCCAGTGACATCACTGCTAATGCCGGTACCAAAACTGATACTAACCAGCTCTCTCACCTGCAAGTGCGACAGTTCAGAGTATTCCAGGTCCTCAAAGCTAAAGGAATGGCTGGGGTGCTGGTATTAGTACATTTTTTTGTATGTATATTGTAATCATAAACAACCGTTCTGCTCCTCTCTAAATTGTATGAGTAGCGTCACCATGTCGGACTGTCATAAGTGTGAGCACAGGAAACCAATTAGGCTCATATTAAGCAGTGCCATAAGGAGAAATGTTGCTGTTATGTTTTATTGCCTCGTGCTGATTGTACTTGCCTTGCGTTGTGTTCCTGGCCGCGAACACTTGCCCAAGGTTCTATGGCGTCCATCGGTTCTGGAATAGAACCTTGGGCATGGGCGGCGGTTGGGAGGACAGTTGGGGCAGATTTCTTGTACCAAGAAGGCACGCATGTCGGTGTCAGGGCATTTACTGAATAAAGACTATGGGGCATATTATCAACAACTAGCAATATTCATTGCTAAATAAGCTTAGCGACAATTTTTTTGTTGCCACGCATTGCCGGATTTTATCTCAGAGATAACGTGCTATTAGCAACGTTTATCTCCAATGCGATAAAATATCCTAATAGGGTCTTAACCTGAATATCCACCTCCCATTGTATATACGGGCTAAGAAGTGGTCTGAGCAGGCGTTAGGTTTTGGCGATATTCACGCTTAGTGCAAATTTTTTCATCGCTTCGCCTGCGTTGATAATAGGCGATAAAGTGTTAGCGACTGCTTTCAGTCGCTAACAGGTTGGGTACACCCATTTTGCATGTCATTAGCGATAAATATCGCTGACATGCAAAGCGGGCCCCAAACCGCTCGCTATCGCCTACAAGCTGTTGCTAACTGCTGTTAGCGACAGCTTTCTAATAGGGCGATAAAATTATCGCCACATTGCGGCCGAAAACAGCCGCTAAAGCGGCGAAAATCTCATATCGTTCGACTTGATAATATGCCCCTATTTTCCTTAACTGCTACGCCTCTTTGTTCTATACAGTAGTCGTAACATGAAAAAGAAGGGCCCAGGTTCAGAGGTGTAACATAAAATGCCCCCCTCTGCCCCTGCAAAATGTGAACAGAGCCACCTATGGAGAAGCCATTGCATAAAGATGCTTTACTTGCTGTTTACCGGTTCCGGGTGGAGACAAACATTGAAAGCCATGTCCTCAGAACTGTGCGCAAAGCATACTGGGGCAGGAGCTCGCCGTATCTGCAGTAATGATCCTCCCACTATGACGCCAGAGATGCATCTCTTCATCTGCTCACCTGATATGACAAGGAACCTACAAATGGATAAAACTTGGACAGCAGACAATAAAGCTGTTTTTACGAGTTGACCAGTATAGAATGCAACACTCATATCACAAAAATCATAATCCTGAGATCTGCGGTGGTCGGGTGGTATAAATAACCTCACATATTGGAATTCATAGGCTCACTCAAAATGTGGCCATAGGAACAGGGGCTTAGCTTCAGGGGGATGTGTTTGGGGTGGTGCCCCCCCCCCTCCCCACTCTCCCCTAGTAAATGCATTTTCTGGTAAATAGTTGGGTAAAGGTATTTCAGTTGGGTTTGGTGAGGTGTCTGTCGCATTTCACAAGGACCTTTTACATACACACACAGATAAAAACACATTCACACTCTCTCCATCCCTCAATTTTGAAAGTCTTCAAAAAGGTTGTTTATTTTCAGGCCCGGACTGGCCATAGCGGGCACCGGGCAATTCCCGGTGCACCGCACGGGTGGGGGCCGGTTTTGGGCCCCTGGGGGCCGTTTTTGTTACAGGGCCGTTTTTGCAGCATAGCTGCAAAATCGGCCATGTACCAAAATCGGCCGAAAACTGGCCCTAGCAAAGAGCTCGGCTGCACCTCCAACCCCCCCCCCCCCCCCCCCCCCCGAGTGGGAAGGGGGGTCCAGTTGAAGACTTTGCCAGGGCTGGTTGTGGTTCCCAGACCGGCCCTGGTTATTTTATACAATATTGTGATTTTTATCACTAGGTAACCCTACCAATCTGCATTTCTCTCCCTTTTTACTTCCCTTTAAGACCCTCTCATGCGCCCTGCTTGTGGTATAATGTATTTGCACATTATATTGTTGGGAGAACTGAAGCTCAACCTCCCCCTCCCCACCCCCATCCCCCCAATTTTACTGGACAAGATACCCCCTGCCTAGGAGTGAAAGGCCCTAGGTTGTGGAATACCAGGAGCCCAGGACTGAGGTTTCAACTAAACTAAATACACTTCAGGAAGAATCCGAAAGGAGACACTTTCTGGCAGGTCCATAACTTAATTAAACTAAAATAGTGGTTTCAAGCAAGATTAGCCTCTTCTTCACTTTCTAAACTCTACCTTCCCTCGACTTCATTGGGCCTTTTCCGATCCTATCTAGCCCTCTGAATTTACGACAAGGTTCCATAGAGCCCTTTACAAAGCATAAGTAAATAAAACATAAATATTTCTTGGTCACCAGGTAGCAACAGCACGCCCAGATCTCCACAACAGTATGAAGCATAGACAGGAATCATAATGAATCAAACGTGTGTATTTAGAAGACAAAACAACAATCAAAATGTATGGCATTATTTTGTCAGGTATAAATGATAAATGGTTTGACACATTTGACTAGCCTAAGTGTAACACTCTTCAGCCCACAATCCTCCAATGCATCACTATTACAGAAGTGGATGCCATATGATAAAACAGTGAGAAACATTCAAGGAGATCCCTGCTAGTGTCTGAGAATAATTACCCTGAGTACAGGAAGTCTCGGCTTTCACTCACCACCTCAGGACAGGATGATAGTGGCACATAGCTGATTATCCGACTTCAAGCAGGACATTCTGAAGTGTTTTCAACACAGATATACACTCGTAAGGCTGACGATCCTGCTTTCTGGACTAAACTAGCTGCCAAGTTGGCACTGCATCACGCTAAGACCTGCAATATTTTGTGAGGTGACTTAAACTTATCAATGGATACTATTCTAGACAGGAACTCAACATTTAAATATAGAACCCCTAAGGATCATGATGCAATGCACTCACTTTGTACAGGGCACACCCTCGCAGACATCTGGGGGCAGATTTACAAGCCCCTTGCGCCACTTTTGCGTCACGTTTCCCATGTTAAAAGTGACGCAAAAGTGGTGCAAGGGGCTTGTAAATCTGCCCCTTGGAGTCTACATAATCCTACCATCAATGACCACCACCCCACATAGTAACTTCTCTAGAATTGGTTACATTCTTGTAGACAATTGACTGTTGCAAGATTCCTACTCCTCTTCCATTGAACCCATCACCATCTCTGGTCATGAAGCTGCCTCTGGCTTTATTAGGATTCTGCCTCCCCAAACAAATTCCTGAGCGTGGCGAATGAATACCGAAATTCTAGAGAGCGAAATTGATATATTTAAATTACCACGAGCTATCATTATTCTTAGAGCACAACACATCCTAGGTCTCCTCTCCAGTGATGCTTTGGGATACTCTGAAATGCTTCTTTCGCGGTCAGGTGTTAAGCTGTATGTCTAGAAAAACAAGGACGTTAGGTCATCCCTAGAAAAACTAGTGACAGATACCAAAAGCAATGCCATTCTTTTCAGGAACTGAAAAGAGCCTTCTGTCCTGACACAATTAAAGAAACTGAAGTAAGAGTATAATAAAAAGTGTGAGTAAATGCGCTCACTTATGAGTTCGGGTATACAAAGGAACTTAAACAAAGCAGGGAAAACATAAGCCGCCTGCTTAAAATTCAACAAAAACTCCAAACTGATTTCTAAGATTACCGAATTTTATGGCTCCTCCAAAGCCAAAACCAGTGACATCCTCGAAATGTTCACACAATTCCACACTTACCTATATTCCCCCACAGTTTCCTCGCCCAAGGATGTCTGCCTGTAGTTCCTACAGGTGCTTCCGATACAAAACTTCTCTCTTGAGTATCATTTGAGATTGAATGAACCTATGAAACAGAGCGAGATACGGAAGGAGAGTAAGCTCATCGCGTCCAGAAAGACACCGGGACCAGGCGGCTTTCCCATAAGTTTCTACAAAACCGTTGAACCTATACTTAGAGCCCCTTAGAGAATGTGCCTATTAACTTTGAGACCACGGGGGAAGTTTCAGGTATCCCTGTGGAAACCACTACTGTGGTGATCCCTTAGGAAGGGAAGGCTCCGGACGATCCAAAAAACTTTAGACCAATTCATTTAATAAACATGGAAGCCAAAATCTATGCCAAAATACTGGGGTGCCGTCTTGCTCCCTTAATAACAAAGCTAAACCCCCCATCACAGCAAGGTTTTGTCAAAGATAAGTTAGCAAGTGATAACATCTGTTTGTGTTGCCATGTTATCAAAAAATCATCCCCTTCTCTCGCTCCTGCTGTGGCAGCTATAGCTCTAGACAAGGGGAAGGCCTTCAATATGGTCTCCTGGCCCTTTCTGGAAGACGTACTAACTAGGTGCAATCTCGAGGGAAATTCTGTCAACATGGTCATGGCCTTATACATCAAGCCTACTGCACGAATCAGAGTCAATGGAGAACTATGCTCCCAAGTCCTACGCCAACAAGGCACTCGTCAAGTCTGCCCTTTGTCTCCTTTTCTCTTTTTATTGGCTATTAATTCCTATGATTGCGATGTTGAACAGCTCTATAGACATTGAAGGAATAAAGTATGGAGATCGAGGGGCACATTAGGATGGTCCTGTGGAGGACATTAGTATGTGCCCGCCACACTGGCGGGCGCATCCCGCATTTCTAGCATTGCGGTTCAGCACCGCCCGCCGCAATGCTAAAAATGCACATCATGCAGTTCAATGCACAACGTGACAGGCACCGCACGGTGCCTGCCATGTTGTACATGGAACTGCAGGGGGGTACCATAGGGAACCCCATGTGCACCCCCCATCCCCCAGAATCCCTGGGGGCCCGCTACGGGCCCCCAATGTTAAAAACCGCCTGCCTTTCCGCCACAGAAAGGCACATCTCCGCCTGCATACAAATATGGATGGCGATATCTACCAGACACCGCCACCATATAAACTGCTTTTCCGCCCAGTATGCAATCGGGCAGATTGCCTACCGGCGGAAAAACGGGGGAGAGTCTTCCCGTCCACTGGGGTCCCCCGCCCCCCCGCCATGGTAATGTGGCGGGGGGAAATTAGAGGTGGCGGAGGTTTTTGGCAGGCGGATCGCCACCGCTATCATAATGGGCACCTAAGTCTTTAAACCTGCCTCGATGCAGATGACAATTTAATCTTTTCCGGAATACCGGATAGGGCTATCTCTTCCATCCTAGACATGATCAATAAGTTCTCCCATTTCTCTGGGTACTCTTTAAATAAAGATAAAACTGAAGTTAGGACTCTTAGTGGCCACTGCACGCCCTCCTCTATGGGCTCCTCCCAATTCCAGTGGCAATCGAAAATCATCAAATATCTGGGGTTTCGGTTTTGTAATAACTTGGCTGATTTTATATCCCAGAACAAATCTAAAATAAATAAAATTAAAGAACTTCTGTCAGCCAGGGTCCCCAATTTTTTTTATCAAGGTGGGGCCAACTGGAAACCCTAAAGATGATGGTGACACCTTGCCTTAATGTTCTATATAGTACATCCCCAGTTTGATTTCCTCTTCTTTCTTCGCCACCATAGACAAAATTTGCTCCAAGTTACTTTGGAAAAACAAATGAGCCAGAATGAGTTTCAAGAAACTTAGAGTCCCCACCCACTTTGGTGGCTACAGTCTTCCAGACTGGTTCAACTACCAGACTGCATTACCTAACAAGGATTTTTACGAATTCCTGAAGCTGAAAGCAAGAATTTACAAACTGGGCACACTCTCCCTCCGCTTTTTTTGCCACATTCAAATGTATTCAATCAGGTGGACACGTAGCCTCCAAAATCTTTAAATGTATGCATGAGGGCACGTTCCTACCAGCATTTAGGCCGGAGACCAAATGGTCCAGTTACTTTACTCACAAGGGTACAACTTCCCCAACGGAGGAATCCTGGAGTAAAATATGTTCCTCTCGGTTTCAGTGCAAATGTATCCCGGTTCTATTGCAAACCAAATACTTTCTAGACCACTCACTGTGTTAGACTCCGAAGAAATTTTTTTGACTGAAGCTGAAAGACACAGATAATTGCTGGTCCTGCAGGACGACGTGTGGTGACATGGAACACATGTTCGTCTTATGTCCTAATCTTACTTACTACTGAGACAATTAAGTAAAATATTCTAAACTGCGGTCTTGCTGGACTTCCCATTTATTGTACTTGGCCCATATGTGGCTGGAAAATCCCTTGCACTATCTGGGCCGTATTATAGTAAGTGCCCCGGGGGTGCAGGTGTTTGCTCCCCCTTTGCGCACCCCTGGGGTACTTGGCATCACAGAAGGGGGCGCAGACGCTTGTGCGTCCCTTTTACTAAAACCGATAGCACTGACGCACCTAAAGCTCCAGCGCTACCATCACGGGGCATTATGCAAATGAGGGAATTCCTTTGCCTCTGCGACTGCGCCATATTACAGACATTGACACAGAGGGAAAGAAGCTCTCAGAGGGCACACTCCCAGGTGGCACCCTGTGAGTGTGCCACCTGAGCCCCCTGGGAGCAGTTCTCTGAAAGGGAGAAGGGGGTGCTATGGACCCCCAGACATCCCCTTGCAGGCGAGTGCAGTCACTGACTGCACCCGCCTGCAAGGGGATCTCTAAATCCCTTTAAAATTTCAGGCACGTTACCGCTCTGTGTTTTCACATGAATGCGCTGCCCCCAGGGCAGAACTAGTTCACGGCTGGCATGGGGGCAGCGCATTTACCATAGTGGGGCACATTATCATTGTTTGCGCCCAGCGTAACTTCTAAAAGGTGCACCGGACGCAAACAATGACAATGGGTAATATAGCCCCTGATGTCGATCTCATGCTCTATGACTTGTTGACCACCATTGCTCTTAAATTAATTTTACGTGATTAGAAAGACTTCAGAAATGTTTCTCATCATAATTGGTGGGCGTGGGTCACTTATACTAGAAGCACACACTCTACACAATCACATCTGACTAGCATCTCAGACCCATCTATGCATGTTAGGGGAACTTTGGACTCTTTTCTACATAGCCTTGAGTAAGCGCCTCTGACCTGTCACTGGGCCAGTTTCCAATGACCCGTGCCAGACAGTGCCGCACCCATGCCCCTATCAACCTTCTATTTGGCTCTCTTTCCCCTTTCACATGCCTTTCTTTATTTCATCCTCTGTTTCCGTCCTTTACTTCTTCTTACTCTCAACTTTATTGCACACCCCTGATTTAGGGCCTGATTACACCTTTGGCAGGGTAACGCCGCGTCTGCCCCACCACCGCACCGCCAAAGCCGCGGTCAAGCAGCGTGCCAGATTAGGAGTTTTCTCCTGTCTGGTGGGCTTTTTTTGGAGTTCCCACAGCGGTGCCTTTAAAAACGGACACCTGCAATGGGAACGCCAAAAACAATTCCTGCATATCTTGGACTGAAAAGTCCATTCTGTGCAGGAACTTGTGTGCATGCACACAGGGGGCGCTTATGTTGTGCCCCTCTATGTGCTTCCACAGGGCGCAGAAGCATCAGGGGGCCCTGCAAGGCCCACTTTGTTTCCTCCTTACCAGGATTTTCATGGAGGAGGAACCGCCATGTAAACCCTGCCAGAGAGGAAACTCCAAATATGCTTGGCGAGACCGCTGCAGTCCTGCCCAGCATATGGATGTCTCTACACTGCCACAACACCACCAGGGAAAGGTGGTTCCCTGGCAGCTGCGGAGGGGCTGTGGCGGTCCAACCACTCGACTCCTGATAGGGAGGCCGGGAGAATGCTACCGCCACGCCCCCGTGAGTCTGGTGGTCCGTTGACCACCAGACTCCTAAAAGGGGTCTTCATCTTTAGGAACACCAGACAGAATCCAGTCCACTAGTGATGTAACTGTTGACGTTTTTGTGCTTGCATTTCCATTTATTCTGTACCTATTAGTACAAACGCATAGGCTCTGTATGATATATGCACTGAACTCTTAATATTGTATTTTTTGTTTACAACAACATGGATGCTATTGTATCTCTAGCCCTAAACACTGAACAACAAGCTGAACTACTGTAATTTGTTTTTAGAGCTGCTCTTTGCTTATATTTCACTACAATCAATAAAACTTTTTGAACAAAAAAACCCAGACACATTTAATGAGCACCAATTGTAGCGGATATTATCGACGAACACTGGGAGGTAGAATGATTTTGAGAAGCACCAAACTGTATTTTTTAATTGGTTTCTAGGGAAACATATGTTGATTGTCTGGTTGAGAATGGAATACAGGCCAAGATCAGGAAACACTTAATGGCTGCAACAGGTATACCTGTAGGGGCGCATGGAAGAAGCCAGCTTCGTGAATGGAAGTTGGCGCCCATCCTCTGCCTCCAAATCCCAGCCCATCACTGGTGTCCTTTTCCCTATAAATAAGGGATATGTGCCCTAACCTTGGAGGAGTATTTCGTTTAGGGCTCAGGTCAGTAGAGCCGTGGATCCTTTTTTTGTATTTTTATTTTTTATTGGAGTTCATGGTGCAATGAGAAAATACATAATTATCCGCAAGCAAGGTATAAGAGCATCTAATACAGTTACATAATCACATAGATATCAGCAGCTAAAAGCACATTATTTAACGTGGGATAAAAATACTACAGAAAATCTATCAATAAATATAACAATACAGTGCATTTCAAGTTCTTATTCTGTTCTCCAGCCATTTCTTAACCGGGGCCCATAATCGTCTTCCCATCTCTCTCTTTTTTTAACACCTTTAAATTATAGAGACAAGACTCAATATTATAAATACCCAAAAATCTGGAGACCCACATTTGAAAAGGGGGGGATGTAACATCCTTCCATCCAGCCGAGATTAAGATTCTAAGCACAGCGACTCACATAAAAACCAAAGCAGACTCATCCTCTGTTTTTATTTAACCATAATGCTAGATGCAAATCTACATCCGGGTTTCCCAGTTTATTTGCCCAGTCACTTTCTACTTTTCCTACATCATCCTCTAATCTGGACGTCAGCATATTATAAACCTCTTTTATCTTCGTAGTTCCTACATCCTCTTCCAATGCCCTCAACCACAGGGAAGTCTACCAGGTGTTTAAGTTTTGGCCTGCAAGCCTGTATGATACCCGAGATTTGGCCATATATAAGCTACTGATTTTCAGGGAGGCCATATCTTCTTTGCATGTCCTCAAACCCGCTTATCTTGTCTCCAACCATTAGGTCTCCAATAGGCTTAACCCCTAAGCCCTTCCAAATTTGTAGATTCCCATCATTACTTAGCTGAGGAAAAAGACTTGAATTTTCCAAAAGGAGAAAAGGGTTAATTTTAGGGACATGAAAGAATTTTAAGATTGATTTCCATACTTGCCATGCCCCCAGTAAGGTCTTAAATCGTGCCTTCCTATAGAACCTATATTCTAGTTCCGTCAACAATAGGCCCGTTGCTTTCCCCCCCATCAGCATTTTAAAGATTGGAGGGGGACACTGACTGTCTACAATAGTCACGCCAGTGTCGCATTGAAACAGAATTGACATCTGGATCAGGAGACAAGCCCAGTGGTACAATCTCAGGTTCGGGAGTGCCATCCCACCCCTTTCCCACGGAAGGGACATAAGGGTCGTTGATCGTCTGACCGTACCATACTGCCATATGAATCCAATAAAGGCAGATTCTAATTTCTTCAGAGTTTTCTCCCCAATATATAGAGGAATGGCTCTAAATAGATACAGCACCCTAGGAAACATCCCCATTTTTAAGACGTTTACTCTCCCAACCAGAGATAGATGGAGAACATCCATCCTTTTCAGTTCTATCTCTATGGATTTAATAAGGGGGGGGGGTAGTTCTCTTCCACTATCTTACCCACTGAAGCATTAATCTTTACCCCTAAATATATATCAGAATCGACATACCTTAAATCAGGTCTTGGTATTTTCCTGGTGCAAATTATTTGGGTTTTGGATTCATTCAAAAGATATCCAGAGCCTTGACCGAAAACTTTAGCCTGTTGTTCAGGCTCTCGTACTTTCCCGTATTGATTACGGGAATGCGCTATATCTTGGTGCCGATAAGGCCACTATAAATAAACTTCAAGTGGTACAAAACTCGGCAGCCCGCTTACTGTGCAATGTACCTCGGAGATCCTCTGCAGCTCAGGCTTTGCGTGACCTTCACTGGCTCAGAGTCCCGAATCGCGTAAAATTCAAAACCTTATGCCTCCTTTTTAAAATCATTCAGAAAAGGGGGTGGTGATGAACAGAGTGTCTGAATTAAGCAGACCACTCTTACCCAGTCCAAAGATCAGGGCTTGATTCATCACCGTTTTTTAGCTCACTGCACCATCCCAGCTCAGAACCCGGCTACATGCAAATTAGTCTGTTCCTGTCCCAGTGCGTGATGGGAACAGGGCAAACCAAACTACCAAGCCAATTCTTATACTGGGAAGGAAACAAGCTACCGGGGACCGGTTTCTGGCATTTCAGCCGTCGTCGGCCCGGCTTGCTTGAATCCTGATGGTGCAATGAGCAAGGGACTCACATCTGAGTATACCCTTCCACGCTTATGGTGGACAAAATGATTCAGAAAAGGGGGTGGTGATGAACAGAGTGTCTGAATTAAGCAGACCACTCTTACCCAGTCCAAAGATCAGGGCTTGATCCATCACCGTTTTTTAGCTCACTGAACCATCCCAGCTCAGAACCCGGCTACATGCAAATTAGTCTGTTCCTGTCCCAGTGTATGATGGGAACAGGGCAAACCAAACTACCAAGCCAATTCTTATACTGGGAAGGAAACAAGCTACCGGGGACCGGTTTCTGGCATTTCAGCCGTCGTCGGCCCAGCTTGCTTGAATCCTGATGGTGCAATGAGCAAGGGACTCACATCTGAGTATACCCTTCCACGCTTATGGTGGACAAAATGATTCAGAAAAGGGGGTGGTGTTGAACAGAGTGTCTGAATTAAGCAGACCACTCTTACCCAGTCCAAAGATCAGGGCTTGATCCATTACCGTTTTTTAGCTCACTGCACCATCCCAGCTCAGAACCCGGCTACATGCAAATTAGTCTGTTCCTGTCCCAGTGCATAATGGGAACAGGGCAAACCAAACTACCAAGCCAATTCTTGGTGCCGATAAGGCCACTATAAATAAACTTCAAGTGGTACAAAACTCGGCAGCCCGCTTACTGTGCAATGTACCTCGGAGATCCTCTGCAGCTCAGGCTTTGCGTGACCTTCACTGGCTCAGAGTCCCGAATCGCGTAAAATTCAAAACCTTATGCCTCCTTTTTAAAATCAGGCAGGGCTCTGCCCCCAAATACCTGCACAACCTGGTTCAAGTCTATAAGCCTGGTCGAACTTTAAGATCTTCCACTAGTGGTGACTTTTTTGTTCCCAGAATTAAACTAGCCAAAATGGGCGGCCGCTCATTTTCTTATCTTGGCCCAAAGATGTGGAATGCTCTTCCGACGGCTTTGAAAGCTGAGACCAATCTTCTTTCCTTTCGCAAAAAATTGAAGACTCTCCTGTTTAATTAATTCCCTGGCACTCCCAGTTCTGTTTGAGCCTTTTGCTTGTTTCTTTCTTTTATCTATCTCTGGCGCCGGGAAACCCATTGAGGGTAGCTGTGCGCAATATAAGTTTAATAAAATAAAAATCTGTACTAATTCCGGGAGTGCCTGCTGCGGGTTTGTTGTGATAACCGCCAGGTCATCGGCATAGGCTAAGATCTTATTTTCGTAGCCATTGTAGATCACTGGAGCTATTCTAGGGCACTCTAAGATTTTCTGAATAAGAGGGTCTATGTATAAAGCGAATAGTATGGGGGAGCAGGGGCAGCCCTGCCGTGTCCCTCTACTTATCTTAAACTTATCTGATTTCTCCCCCATAACCGTAATTGTTGCCACTGGATCTATATACATAGCTTTGATAGCCCTGATGACATTCGGACCAAAACCTCTCCCGGCCAAAATGCTCCAGAGAAAGCTCCACCCTACCCGGTCAAAAGCTTTTTCTGCATCGAGCAGGATCATGGCTATCCCTCCCCCCACGGCTTCCTGGGCATCAAACAAAGTTATCGCTCTACTGGTATGATCTGCCGTACCACGCCCAGGAACAAAACCATGTTGCCACGGGGAGACGAGACCATGCCAACCTCTTCGTCCAGATCTTTGAGTATAGTTTAGTATCGGCATTTATTAAGGATATAGGCCGATATGACCCCGGTTTCTCGGCTGGTTTACCTTTCTTATGAAAGACTATAATATTCGTTTCTTTCCACGAATCCGGGACCACCCCCGAATACAGTATCCCATTAAATAGATCTACTAAAAGAGGAACGATCACTTTTTCCATTGCTTTATATACCTCCAAGGGGAGGCCATCAGGGCCTGATGCTGTCCCTGGCGCTAACTCTCGCAGGGCAGATAAAACTTCATCAGACGTTATATCCTTATCAAGGGCTGTTCTTGTTAAATCATCCAGACAAGGTCTATTGTCAAGACATCCCTCCTCCTGATCATTATTAAAGGGATCCTCCTCATATAATTTCTGATAGTATTTTTTAAACACCAACAGAATATCCTTTATCTCTGTATATGTTATCCCTTCCTCTTCTATACACACAATCACATTTTTTGATCTTTCCTGTCTTATCCGAAGAGCAAGTGCTCTACCTGCTTGTTCTCCCGTTTCGTACCTCTATGCTCTTGTGGATTGATATTCCCCGATTGCTTTCTGTGTAACCTCTTTCTGTAGTGCCGCTTTTACTGCCAGCAAAACAGCCTGACTAGCCTCACTATTACTACATGAAGCAATATCCTTTATATGTTGTTCTTCCGCCTTAACCAGTTTATCCATTAATTTCTCTACTGCGCTCCTATCTTCTCTTCTAAGCCTGGCGGCACAGCTGATTGTTTCTCCTCTCAGCGCAGCTTTGAAAGCCTCCCAGACCCCGTTCCGAGATGTACTATATCTATTTGCCGAGAAAAATTCTCCAGCCCATATATTCAGATGATCAACAAATCTACTATCTGCCAGCAGCCTTCTTTCAAAAGTCCAGTTTGTCTTAGACCGTTCTAACCCTCCCATAGCATAGTTTAGTAACAGAGGGTTATGATCTGAAATAACCCTTGGGAGTCTACATATCTTAACTTTTTCAGATTTTAAAACAGAGACAAAAAAATAGTCCAATCTTGAGTATCTCTGGGCTGGATTAGAAAAGTAAGTATAGCCTGCATTTAGGGGTTCTTTAGCTCTCCATAGATCCTGAAGCCCATGAGAAGCTAACATAGCTTGGACCGCCTTAAAAACTCTGGGTTTTCTCCCCTGATACGAGATGCCCATCCCCCATTCAGAAGAGATATTTAAATCTCCTGTGAAAACCAGAGGAGTGGGCCAATTTGCAAGCTCTGTTTCTAGAAAATCGTAAATTTCAGGGTCGTCCTCATTAGAACCATATACCGTACAGATAGTTAGACCCAATTCCATCTCGATAATCACCCATCTTCCATTGCTATCTACTTTCACTTTCCTCACTTTCCCTAAGCTTTTCCTTCCTAGAATGGCGACCCCCCTAATAGTTGATGTTTGAGTTGTACAGGCTAATAATTCGAAACCATTTATAGAAAGCAAATTTCTCTCAGACCAAGGGAGGTGGGTCTCTTGTAAACCGAGAAGATCTATTCTATTATGTTTTACCGCATATGCTAATTTCTGTCTTTTCCTCCAATCGTTTAATCCCCCAGCGTTCATTGTACAAATATTAATGCGTGCCATCAAATTGAATGTAGTAACCTATATCGAAAATCCTTTCAGAAATCTTTTTCCTTGCTGGCATCCTTTGACCATTACCAATTCTGCACCAATCCCTCCTTTTTTCAGTTTTTGTCTTATTCTCACCCACCCTTCCCCCTCCCTTTCCTACTCCCCCCTCTCCCCCCCCCTCTCGCGCCCCTTTCCCCACTCCAACCCGTGAGGCATCCTGGGACCAAGGGGCCCCAGGTGTGGGCGACCGAGTGATCCGAACATCACCGCTTGCTTGATCGCCTGAGATATCATGAGTCTTTAACCATATAGCAGTTCGGCTGGTTACTTTCTTTCCCCCTCCTATTTTCTTAGTTCAGAAAGTTCTTGCAGGTAAGCTTCTGCTTGGATCTCACTTGTAAAGTTCCTTGATGTTCCTTTGTAAAGTACTCTCAAACGTGCTGGATTTAATAGATAGACGGTTGCTCCAATCTTCTCAAAAGGGGCAAAGAGTTGTCTCAGCCTCAATCGGCATTAAACCGTTGCATGCACAAAATCCGGGCGGACAAATAACTTATTTCCTTGAAATTCTTTTCTGCTCGTTGGTCTAGACAGGTCGTAAAATGCTTCTCGTAGAAGAAAGTTTCCGAGACAGACCAGAATAGCTCTTGGGTACTGATTTTCTTTTCTAGGTCTCTTAGGGAGTGTCAGAGGAAAGCGATGAGCACGATGAACTTCTCGTTCCAATTCCCATTTTGAGAGTTCGGGCATGGAAGACTTCAAAAGGTTGACAATATATCCCTTGGCATCGTTTCCCTCTGCCCCTTCTGCAATTCCCAAGAATCGGAGGTTATTCCGTCTTCCCCGATTCTCAAGGTCCTCCATCTTTGTCATTAGGTCTTCGATAATTGCAGTTTGAGACTTTTCTCTACCTTGAAGTTTGATGACATCTGCTTCTAGGTTTTCTGGGCGACTCTCCACCGAGGCCATTCTATCGACTATCTCTGTACAGGTATTATCTACCTTCTGAATAGCACCTTGGAGTTGTTGGATCGCGCCATGATTTCTTTGACTATCGATTTTAACATCCGAATGAAAATCCTTAATGGTCCTCAGGACCTCACTCAATGATGGTTCTGCAGACCCTCCTAGTTTGTCTGTGTTATGAAGTTGTTTTTCCTCCTTACTCGTTTCAGCTGCCCCATTATTAGGATTTTTCAGTTCTGTGTCTCCCTTAAGTGTAGGGGTCAGACTCTTCCGGAAGGGTCTAGATTTTCTCTTTGCTTGGTCCTGGTTACTCCCCTGATCCGTTGTTTCATCATCTAATGGTTTGTGAGATTTTCTAAATTTGGATTTCTTCTTCTCCACTTTCTTTTTAGATGCCGAGTCTCGACCCGGTTCATTATTGCTCTTTATATCAGTTGCTCCCAGATTGGTGGTTGGTGAGTTTTCGTCCTCGCTGACCGCACTTGTGCCTCCAATTTCACTTTCGATTTCGCTAGAAATTGAAACGCCAGTTTCATAAGTTTCAGAGTTAGATTCAGCGGACGAATCTTCGCCCCCTGTTTCTAATCTTTTATCTTCGGCTATAATTTGTGCGTTAGTGTGCACATAGTCCCGTTCTTGATAAATTAGATCTGTAGCCAATTCCGCCATTTCCGACATTTCTGCACCTTTGTTAGTTAGATTTAGATTTATTCCATCACTGGAGCCATGGATCCAGGGCGCGCCATGTCTGGTTTCGGTTCTTGGGCACAGCATGGCAGGGGGATCCCCTAGTGTGGTTCAGGGCACTCTCACAGCATCCAGCGAGGGGGATCAGCCTGTGCTCAGCACCCTGCCAGGCAGAGACTAGAGATGCTGTGGAGGGGCTCCTCCTTGTAATCAAAAATACAAAGGGCCTGATTTATAGTTTGGATCCACTCACCTCATTTAGAGATAGATAAACATTACGTTTTCTACAAAAACCTGAAGGGGGCGAAAATAAACACAAGCTACCCATGCACCTTCAGAGAGAACTCCCTGGGAGTGGGGAATTATTCGTTTTTTTGCTTTGGGTGCCCACCTGGACATCAGCTTCTGAGACCACTGGAGTCTGAAGCCTTCACTGCAGTGCAAGCACCACACCATGTCTGCCCATGTGTGCAAGATGCTCACACTTTGCTCATCTGTTTAAAACTCATGAGACTCAATCCTTAGCCTGTTCTCATATCCCATTTTCCTTGCACTGTCTGTCCATATGCCCCAAACTTGCAGCGTCCCGGACTATGTCCATGTGTCCAAATATTGTTCATGCTCCACAAGATCTCACACTATGTTCATTTGTCCAGTCACATAGTGCTCTGCCCATGTACCCACAACACCTCATACTCTATGCCCATTCATCTCAGTCTCCTTGCACACTCTTTTCATGACCATACCTCCTCATACTGACTTCTCATGTGCATACATGCTTCTCACACTCTTTTTCCAAGCATCTCAAAGTGTCTTTCCAGGTGTCACCAGGCCCTCACACAATCTTCCTCTGTTCCCCAAACTCCATACACCATCTATCGATGGGATTCAAGTTCCTCACTCTGTTCTTCTTGTCACTTGAGTCAATCATGCCTAATCGTGACAGGCTATCTATGCGTGCTCCAAATACTCTATCCCACTTCTCTGAGACTAGGGAACCTTAGCACTCATGAGGCCACTGCCAGCCTGGTTCTGAATCACAAGCAAGTAAAATCAATGTCTGCACACTGAGGAGCCATGATGCTTATTGGACATATTGGACAGGGGTGCCAAAGTCGCTCTATTATCATGTGCACTATGCACAACTATCCATATTTAATTACAGTTTTCCTATACAGTTTCCAAACTTTTTTTTAATTAAAACATTATTTTATCGCTTGATCCTTCCTATGCTGTTCTTAACCACTGATACACTATTAACCTGCAAGCCATAGCAGTCACAACACATGGAATTTCAGCTTTGTCCTGAACACAATAAAGGAATCACTTTGCTGCAAATGAAGCGGGCACTGGGGATTCAATAAAGTAGTTTTCTGAACTAAAATGCTTAGTGATTAACCCTAAGTGTGGTCTCGCTACTAAGCATTAATTTGAAATTCTGAGCGATCGGACAGGAATCTGTGCATTCAGTGTGCTCCTATGAAGAGGTTACATTTACTATTCCCACTCCAAACCTTACAAAATTGGGGTAAGTGTTGGACTTTGGAGGGGTCAGATTTACTATTGACTCTCTAACCTGTGAAATAGTAGGGAAAGTGCGGTACTTTAGAGGGGTCAAAATTTCCATTCCCACTCCCCAAAAAAAGTTAAGAAATGTATTTACTATTCCCACTTCATAATAGAAAGAACTTAACAGAAAATCCAAATTCCCAAATATACACATAAAAATAAAAGTAATAAAAAATAGTCTCACAACAATCATACACATTTAATTAAATATATATAATAAAATACATAATGAACATAAAGAGAAAATAAAAGGGAAATTCACAAAATCCATATTTAACATGTTTAAAAAGTAATTTATTAAATATAATTCCTTTTTTTTTAAAAAGTGTCTAAATAATTATAATTTAAGATGATAGTACTTATTTATAAAATCTATATAAATAAAAATTCAAAATCTCAAATCTCCGAAAGTTCTTCACCGACTGCTTTGAAATTTTGACACAACATTGCATTCGAATACACGTGTGTTTTTATATACACAACGTTGGATTCGAATACGCGTGTGTTGAATGAGCGCGTTTTTAATCGAAAGCACAAACAGACACATAAAAATTTAAATGTGCGTTTGATAAAAATCTAAAATCTACAAAAGTTCTTCACCGATTGATTTGAAATTTTGACACAACGTCGAATTCGAATAAGCGCGGGTTTATATATACAGATCGTTGGATTCGAATAAGCGCATGTTTTTAATCTAAGGGACGAACAGACCCTATTGATTGGGTTGCTGCGCAACAACTACAATAGACGCATAGAGACAATAGTCTACATATATTAGGATGGACAGTTGGTGTCAGGATGACAGACCGGGAAGTGGGTGGAAGGAGGGGGGAGGAGTTGGTTCACTTGGCAACATTAAGAAAGAACGCATAGAGACAATAGTCTACATATATTAGGATGGACAGTTGGTGTCAGGATGGCAGACCAAGAAGTGGGTGGAGGGAGGGGGAGGAGTTGGTTCACTTTGCAACATTAGCGCGTTTTTATATATACACAGCCTTGGTTTCGAATACGTGCGTGTCCAATACGCACATGTTTTTAATCAAAAGGCCGAACAGACCCTATAGATTTGGTTGCTGCGCAACAAATACAAGGGATGCATATAGACAATAATCTTCATATATTAGGATGGACAGTTGGTGTCAGGATGGCAGACCGGGAAGTGGGTGGAGGGAGGGGGGAGGAGTTGGTTCACTTTGCAACTCGAACAGACCCTATTGATTTGGTTGCTGTGCAACAAATACAAGGAACGCATATAGACAATAGTCTACATATGTTAGGATGGACAGTTGGCGTCAGGATGGCAGACCGGGAAGTGGGTGGAGGAAGGGGGTAGGAGTTGGTTCACTTTGCAACATTAAGAAAGAACGCATAGAGACAATAGTCTAAATAGATTAGGAAGGACAGTTGGTGGCCGGATGGCAGACCGGGAAGTGGGTGGGGGGAGGGGAGAGGAGTTGGTTCACTTTGCAACATTAGCGCGTAAGACCGGGAAGTGGGTGGAGGGAGGGGGGAGGAGTTGGTTCACTTGGCAGCATTAAGAAAGGACGCCTAGAGACAATAGTCTACATATATTAGGATGGACAGTTGGTGTCAGGGTGGCAGACCGGGAAGTGGGTGGAGGGAGGGGGGAGGAGTTGATTCACTTTGAAACATTAGCGCGTGTTTATATATACACAACGTTGGCTTCCAATACGCGCGTGTTTTTAATCGAACGGCCGAAAAAAGACCCTATTGATTTGGTTGCTGCGCAACAAATACGAGGGATGCATATAGACAATAGTCTACAGATATTAGGATGGACAGTTGGTATCAGGATGGCAGACCGGGAAGTGGGTAGAGGGACGGGGGAGGAGTTGGTTCACTTTGCAACCTGAACAGACCCTATTGATTTGGTTGCTGGGGCAACAAATACAAGGGACGCATATAGACAATAGTCTACATATATTAGGATGGACAAAAACATATTGTATACCCACAAGCATTGTGAAATTAAACATATTTCAAACGTGTGCTTACTCTTTTCTTTCTCTTCCATTTAACCAGACTAAGCCACAGCAACGCGTGGCCGGGTACAGCTAGTGTACAATAAAAATGATAATCAAATGAACAAAAATGCTGAAACGTCATATATAGTGTGTAAACACAATTCTACTAGTTAATAGTTAATAGATAATTTAAGAAACACTTACCATTCTATGTCACTACAAAAACAACCCACCAAAGAAGCAACACATTTAATTACAAAATATAACTATAATTTATCATGTAAAATAAACATAAACACATGATTTAAGATGTTCCATAACATAAGCAATAAATATACTTTTCAATATTTAATAAAATAGCAAATATTCATGACTTTTACGAAAAATAAGTCAACATTTTTGCATAATTAATATATACATCATTCAATTAATCACTAATAAAACTAAAAACATATATTTTAATACTTTTCCAACCCTACCCTCCTACAAACCCAACAAAACATCAAAAATACAAAGTTATATCTAAAAAAAGTTATGATACATAAAACACACACACATTGCACTGAAAATAATTATTAATTTAATAGATTAAAAACCTTAAGATTAAAAATATTTACAAATAAAAATTAAATAATTTACATGACTAACAATCTTATTGACCAATTAAAAATAATAAATAAATTAACAATATTAAAGTATATATTTTTAAAACATGTCACACCCAACTCTCCTATAAATCCAGCAACCTGACAAAAAAAATCAAAATTATTACAATTAAATGCAATAAAATAGCCTAAATATATTACTAAACAAAATGTTCTTTACTGCAATAATTAAAAACTAATAGTAACACATAACATTTAAAGTAATAAACCATTACAAACCAATTGCTAATGGATATTATATACACCATTGATAAGGAAAACAATATTAAAACTATTGAATTAAAAAGTAAAAAGGCAACTATTAGTATCTTCAATATTCCTTTATGTCCCACAATATTCTGGATATCAGAATATTTTTGCAACGCTATTAAAGACCAACAATAGTCTTGAGTTAATATTAAGGTGGCACACCAAAGAGTAAATTTAATTGCACGGCACATTGAAGACTGACATAAAGGAGAGCTTGTTTGGGGTCACAGGAGAGTGACATTGGATGGTAGAAAAAACTAGTTACTTACCTGTACACTATGGTTCTCCAGTATTGATATCTTTCATAGATTCACATGCTTGTATCTTCCCCGTCGTCATGGTGGGAGTCTCACGGTAAAAGAATAACCATAGCAGTAAAAGAGAAACTGGATAGAAAAACCCCTAGAGAATCATATAGTTTGGTAACCTAACATCATTATTATGTGGTCCAGAACTCAGCCAATCTGCTGCCAGCGCAGACATGCATCACACTCCCCAGCAGAGCCTCAGATTTCCAGACCCGAGTGAGAGCCAATGATGTATCTAGAGATAAAATGGTCTACCTGAGAAACGGGGAGGAGGGCGGGTCGCATGTGAATCTATGAAAGATATCAATGCTGGAGAAACATATTGTACAGGTAAGTAGCTAGTTTTTCTCCAGTATCGAATCTTTCATAGATTCACATGCTTGTATCAGAATAGAGTGCAGTACTCATACCGAATTGCGTTTCCAGGATAGAACCCCTATTCTCTCAGGGCTCTGCACCTTATCACTAGGATATCATAAACACCTAGAACCAAGCAAATATTAACGCCCATGCAATGAAATCATTTATCCAATGACAACATCTATATATATGAATATCAATATGTATAAGTATATATATATATATGTATATATATATATATATATATATATGTATAAATATATATATACCTTATTGAAACAAATGACGTAGAACTGCTTGTCCAACTACTGTATCCTCCTTCTACGCAGTGTCTAGACAATAGTGTCTAGTGAAGGTGTGTACATTCTTCCATGTTGCCGCTCTGCAGATGTCTGGTAGCAATACTCCCGCGAACAAAGCCGCTGAAGTTGCCATCTTTCTCGTGGGTGAGCGTGCACTCTGGATTGCAGAGGTTTTCCAGCTTTCTCATGGCATAAGGAAATGGCAGAAATTATCCATCTCGAAATACTAGATCTGGACAGAGCTAAACCTTTTCTAGGCCCAGAAAAGGCTACAAATAGTTGGTTTGATTTCGAAATGATTTTGTTTTGTCAATATAGAATTTTAGACATTGTTTAATGTCCAGAGTGTGCAGGGCTCTTTCCGCTGCTGAAGAAGGATCTTTAAAGAATGTAGGCAACACTACAGGTTCATTGAGATGAAAAATAGAAGGGACTTTAGGAATGAATTTAGGATTTGTCCTGTGAATAACTTTATCTTACCTGAATTGAAGAAATTGTTCTGCAATAGAGAAAGCCTGAATCTCACTGACCCTCCCAGCTTTCATGAGGGCTAATAGCAAGGCTCTCTTCCAAGAAATGAACTGTAATTCTGCTTAATGTACTGGTTCAAACGGCTTCATGAGCTGGGTCATAACCGTATTGAGCTGCCAAGTGACTAGCGGGTGTTGAACTGAAGGAAACATTCTGAATAGCCCTTTAAGAAATTCCTTTATCACTCTTTGCGACCAAAGAGATGGATGGTTTGGTACTCTGCGATATCTTGAAATAGCTGCAAGATGTATTTTGAGTGACGCATGAGAGAGACCTGCTTTGGCCAAATGTAAAAGGTACAGGAGAATTTGTTCTGGAGAGGCATAAAAGGGATGCAGAGACTGATTGCCATGTCTGAACTGGGGTGGCAGCGTGGGCTAAAGAACGGTGATGGATTAAACCCAGATCTTTTGACTGGGTGTGAGTGTTTGATTGATTCAGATGCTCCGTCCATCACCACCCCCTTTTGTACCGCTTTTGGCTGCCACAAGTGTGGCAGGGTATGCTCAGACGTGAGTCCCTTGCTCACTTTGCCATTGGATTCAAGCAAGCCGGGCTGAAGACGACTGGAATGCCAGAAACCGGTCCTCGGAAGCTTGTTTCCGGTCCAGGGAAGACATGGCTTGGCAGTTCGGGCTGGACTGTTCCCATGAGGCACAGGGTCAGACTGATTTGCATATAGCCATGTCTGAACTGGGGTGGCAGAGTGGGCTAAAGAACGGTGATGGATTAAACCCAGATCTTCTGACTGTGTGTGAGTGTTTGATTGATTAATATGCTCCGTCCATCACCACCCCCTTTTGTACCGCTTTTGGCCGCCACAAGTGTGGCAGGGTATGCTCAGTCGTGAGTCCCTTGCTCAGTTTGCCTCTGGATTCAAGCAAGCCGGGCTGAAGACGGCTGGAATGCCAGAAACCGGTCCTCGGAAGCTTGTTTCCGGTCCAGGGAAGACATGGCTTGGCAGTTCGGGCTGGACTGTTCCCATGAGGCACAGGGTCAGACTGATTTGCATATAGCCATGTCTGAACTGGGGTGACAGAGTGGGCTAAAGAACGGTGATGGATTAAACCCAGATTTTTGACTGGGTGTGAGTGTTTGATTGATTCAGATGCTGCGTCCATCACCACCCCCTTTTGTACTGCTTTTGGCCGTCACAAGTGTAGCAGGGTATGCTCAGACTTTGCCACTGAATTCAAGCAAGCCGAGCTGAAGACGGCTGGAATGCCAGAAACCGGTCCTCGGAAGCTTGTTTCCGGTCCAGGGAAGACATGGCTTGGCAGTTCGGGCTGAACTGTTCCCATGAGGCACAGGGTCAGACTGATTTGCATATAGCCATGTCTGAACTGGGGTGGCAGAGTGGGCTAAAGAACGGTGATGGATTAAACCCAGATCTTCTAACTGGGTGTGAGTGTTTGATTGATTAAGATGCTCCGTCCATCACCACCCCCTTTTGTACTGCTTTTGGCCGTCACAAGTGTAGCAGGGTATGCTCAGACGTGAGTCCCTTGCTCACTTTGCCACTGAATTCAAGCAAGCCGGGCTGAAGACGGCTGGAATGCCAGAAACCGGTCCTCGGAAGCTTGTTTCCGGTCCAGGGAAGACATGGCTTGGCAGTTCGGGCTGGACTGTTCCCATGAGGCACAGGGTCAGACTGATTTGCATATAGTCATGTCTGAACTGGGGTGGTAGAGTGGGCTAAAGAATGGTGATGGATTAAACCCAGATCTTTTGACTGGGTATGAGTGTTTGATTGATTCAGATGCTCCATCCATCACTACCCCCTTTTGTACCGAGATTGAGATGCACACCACTGGCAAAATCTCTTCCGTTTTGCTGTATAAGTTTTATTTGTTGAAATTGCTAGAGATTTAGAGAGTATGTCCCGGCATTTTTGAGCGATGTTAATTTTGGATAGAGAATGTGTCCGTTGTTCATAGAGATCAGGTCCTGAATTAGAGGAAACTGTACTCTGGGGGCCACCGACAGCTGGAGGAGCTACGAGTACCAGAACTGTCTCAACCATGCGGGGCTATCAGAATTAAGTGACATGGTTCTGATCTCATTTTCTGTAACACTCTCGGTATCAGAGGAAATGGAGGAAATGTGTACGCGAACATTCCTGTCCAGCGTAGATGTAGTGCATTCCCCCCCGCTTGAGAGAACCTGCTTGCAAAGTGTTTGCATTTCGTGTTGTGGTGGTTTGTAAACAGATCTGAAGATGGGGTGCCCCACAGACGAAACACTCTCAGAAGTTGACTTTGAGCTGATTCCCATTCGTGGGAAACACTGGCTGATCTGCTCAGGATATCTGCCCTTGTGTTGTGCACTCCTGTAACGTGCTGGACCTGGAGAGAGATATTGTGCAGCAGTAGCCATTTCCAAATCTCTTGAGCTTGTTTCGATAAGAGCTTTAACTTGGTACCCCCTTGTTTTAATAGGTAAAACATCGTTGTCATACTGTCTGTCCTGACTAGTACCGCCGAATCGTGGATTCTGGGGAGGAATGCCTGTAAACCCAAGAATACTGCTTTTAGCTCCAACAAGTTGAAATGAAGTTGAACTTCGTGGGTGGACAAATGTCCTTGTATTTCGATGTCTTGGAGGTGTGCCCCACAACCTTGAAGTGATGCGTCTGTCGTCATAACATAACTGGGACGTTGAGGTACGAAGAGCAGACCTTTTGTTAAATGTTTTCTGATCCTCCACGACAGGGCTGCCTGAATCTGAGGAGTGATGGTGATCTGATCTTCAAAGGACTCTTAGGATTGCACCCATTGCTTGTCGAGAAGCTCTTGGAGAGGCCTCATGTGCAATCGGCAATTGGGAAGCAAAGGGATACAGGAAAACATCATCCCCAATAAGCACTTGAAGATTCTCACTGAAGTGCACCTTCTTGTTTGCAATTGTGATGCCAGGTTTAAGATTTTTTTAATACGCTCCTCTGACGAATAAGCTTTTGCTTCCTTTGTGTGAAGCATGACTCCTAGAAAATGAAGGGATTGTAACAGAATGAGACACGATTTTTCTAAGTTGATCTGTAGTCCCAGACAATGGAAAAGATCATCTGGGAGATGAGCTAATAACGGTGCACTGTCCGACCACATTTGTCTATTGTATCGACTGATCAGAGCTAGAGCGTTTGAAGCTCTAATCAAAGCTGCTGCCACCACTGCGAAATGCTTCCCGCGGCATCCATCCGTCTTCCTTCCTTGTCGGGTGGAGCTGCAAAAGTCGAGACTGGATTTTTGGGCTGTCTCTGTGTCACCTGCATCACTACTGATTCTGGACATGGATGCCCAATTAGGCATGCTGGAGAAGACTCTGGGGCCTGATATTTATTCTCTATTCTGGGCACCGAGGCCGCAACCGAGGCTGGATTTTTCAATATCTTCAAGCCCTCGTTCCAGATATGATTAATGATAGGAATTGATCTGATAGACTTTCTCGATTCTTCTTTGAAGTCGTATAGGAAACAATGAGTTGCCTGCACCAGTAGTGGAAGATCAAACCTCTTGGAGGCTTTTTCCATATTATCGTGAAATCCTCCAATGTCCTGCAGTGGAGAATTTGCGGGCGAGGGAGACGATGCCGTTGGCAAGATATATTGATCCCATTCGTCACCTACTGGATTCTCCTGAATAAGTTCCCCTTCTTTTGGCTGGTCTTCTCCATCACTCTCTGCGAAATCATACCTAATTGTGATTACTGGGGAAGATCGTATCTTTTGCACCGTTGTTGGAGGCTGACCCACCGAAGCTTGAGCTGCAGGTTGGGAGCCGCCTGAAGTATTTGAGGCAGGAGCGTTAGCGTCTGGAAAACGGCAATAATAGTTGTTGATCATGTGACGTAAATCAGTCACTAGAGTAATAGGCATTGATATGGACTCCTTCCTCACATCAGGCTGTGCTTCCTCTTCTTCAATATACACCAAAGGTACCAGAGGGTCTAAGGTAGGTATGCCCACATACAAGAAACCAAACCAGGGCTCACCCTTACAACCAAGTAGTGACACAGAGAGCTCTCCGTGGATGAGGACAGGTACCCATCAGTCACCATTCGGATCCGCCCTTCATCATTTGGGATTTTTATCCGTACCACCCGTCAGAGATTTATCGGTACTCTCCTAGGAGGTCAACCCGGTGGTAGGGGGTAGCCTCACTAGAGTAAGAGGACGACAGTGTGGTGTACCACTCGATGTAAGTGAGTGGTAAACAAGATGGGACTGGGGTGTGTAGTGCAAAAAGAGATGTGAGGGAACACAAAAACCAAAGGGAGTGGATTTAAAATTGGCTAAGGCTAAGCACCCAACAATGATTTTATTCCAATTGTGCTTACCGTACCAATGTTAAAAGCAATACGCCTGCTGACTGACCAATTATGTGGACAGCCACAGGACAGTGTGGTCGACTAGTTTCAGCAATTCAGCGACTTATTTTGTCAATTGCTTTCTTCAGGACCAATAATACCAAAAAAAGCTACTACACCATGTGAAAGAAAGTAACACCCTGAGAACACACAGCAAGTGCAGACAGTCACCTGGACGTTCTGGGTGTCCTTACAGTCTGTGCAGAACACTGTAGGAAGTGGATGAGAGGAAAGGTTTACAAGTAGAAATGGGCCACATAGTCTAACCATCAATATATGCTTTGGACTGGAACATAACAGTATGTTATTAAAAAGCACTACCTTAGCGCAAACTAAATACAAAGACATTTGGATAAAAAGTTTTTAAATGCCAAAGGTTGATAAACTCTTACCTAGACATGTAAGGTAAGATGGCCTCACCCCACCTGGCTGTGGCTCAGGGGAAGAATGAAGCACCGCTCTAGGAAACATGTAGGACACACATTAATACATCAATTGCACGAAATAAAAACAAAGACAAAGTAGCCCCTATGCTTTAAATAAGCAAACAGAACATGGTCAACTAGACCAGTTAAAGTGATTAGATGGTAAAAGGCACTGCTGGGCACTGTTATAAACCCACTAGCAAACACGCGAGAATCCTCCTTACCTAACCGTCGGTACTCCTGGCCGGCGTCCTGCCCATCTGGGGAGGTACCGACCATTGGCGAGGAGATGATATTATACTCGATCGTGATAGGGAGAGAGGTCACGTGGGGTAACACACTCTCGTATGGCTGACAGCGTTAGAGCAGCGTCATACGGTGTGGCAGATGTGTTGCCAAGTGAGCTTCGTAAACAAGAAAGCTAAAGGGAGCTCTTACTCATAACCGCGCTGCTATTAGGTGCGCGGTGATGTGACGTGTGAGCCTCGCGTCTCTCTCGCGTATTCCGATTGGATAACTCCTCTTAACAGATCGGCCCATCAAGGCTGTCACGTGAATTTAGGCGCCTATCAGGAGTCATGTAAGGCGTTCGTTCCGGGTCTGCCTACTGTCACCACGGAAACGGGGAAAACAGAGAGGGGTAAACCACAACAACTGTTTTAGACAAGGAATTAACACGTGCAGAACATGCACGAGAAAGGTTGATGTAATTCATTTGCATCGATGGTGAAATGGCATTGAATTAGCGGGCTGCAGCATATTAAATAGAGACAAATGAGATTAAACAGTAGGCGCTGGTGGTCTCATAGCACTCTATGCCATAAACATATAGAGACTAAACTAATGCCTATCTCATCAAGGCTCAATAGTGATAGGGTACGGATGGCATTGTTCACTAATGGTATTCCTGTAGCCTGCTCATACTAATATGGATGTAAGTGACCTAGAAAAGCAGCAGTTCACAGAGAGGACCACGGGATGTCATCATTAAGTCCCTCTTTGTGTGTCTTCAATTTCAGGACCCATCTCTGTTCTTTTTTCAGCAGATAATTGGCCACGTCTGTGGTGTGTGCAGGAATGAACGGCTGTTCAAGGACAGTCCATAAAAATTCTGTGGCTTGGTGTTTTGCTTCTAGGAAGTGGGCAGTTAGCTTGGTGGCTTGTCTGGCACAACGGATCGTACTCTTATGCTCTGATATCCGTGTGCGGACCTTCCTAGTTGTCATGCCCACGTATCTATAATCGCAAGGGCAGGTGATAAGATAGATCACGTGGTCGCTGTTGCAGTTGGTGAACTTAACTTGCTTCCACGGTCTGTTGGTACCTATATCTACTTCCTGCGATTTCTTGGTTTGTGGACAGACCTGGCAATTCCCACAGGGATGATGCCCCTGAACTGGGGGAAGATTCCACAATGTGCCCACTGCTCTGGGCATCTCCTCGCGTGGCCTTGTGTGAACCAATCTGTCCCTCAAATTTGGGCCCCTTTTGAATGAGACTCGTATGACTGTTGGAACGACTCATATCTTTTGGAGTCGGATACTGGGCGGTCTTTAAAAGAAAAATCCCCTTAAACCTCCTGGCACTTTTCTTCATCTATGTCCTGGCTCTTTATTTGTAGCTGTGAGGGACTATATGCTACTCCAAATGACCCTTCATCCTCTGTTTCTTGTAAATCCAGCAGATTTGATGGATGAAGTGGAGACATTTTTGTCCAAGTAGTAAATTCTGTGGATTTCTTGTCCGTCAACGAGCCCATCGACGGTGGAAAAGTCCTGATAGAGATCAATGATTTTGACATTGAAGACTTAAAGGTAATCGTCGACGGAGCTCCCGTAGTCGATGCTCCCGTAGACGAAGTCGACGACGAAGACATTCAAATTATCGTCGACGAGGTCGTCGTAGACGGTGTCGTCAACGAGGTTTTTGCCAACGGTGCCGTCGATGATGTCGACGATGCTCTTCCCGTCGATGAAGTCGATGAAGTCGTCGACGAACCTTTCTTCGACGGCGTTGTCTTTGTCACTGACATCGACGTCGCTGTCGTCGTCAAGATTGTTATTGTCGACGATGTAGTCATCGACAGTGTCATCAACGGTGTAGCAGGGTATGCTCAGACTTTGCCACTGAATTCAAGCAAGCCGAGCTGAAGACGGCTGGAATGCCAGAAACCGGTCCTCGGAAGCTTGTTTCCGGTCCAGGGAAGACATGGCTTGGCAGTTCGGGCTGAACTGTTCCCATGAGGCACAGGGTCAGACTGATTTGCATATAGCCATGTCTGAACTGGGGTGGCAGAGTGGGCTAAAGAACGGTGATGGATTAAACCCAGATCTTCTAACTGGGTGTGAGTGTTTGATTGATTAAGATGCTCCGTCCATCACCACCCCCTTTTGTACTGCTTTTGGCCGTCACAAGTGTAGCAGGGTATGCTCAGACGTGAGTCCCTTGCTCACTTTGCCACTAAATTCAAGCAAGCCGGGCTGAAGACGGCTGGAATGCCAGAAACCGGTCCTCGGAAGCTTGTTTCCGGTCCAGGGAAGACATGGCTTGGCAGTTCGGGCTGGACTGTTCCCATGAGGCACAGGGTCAGACTGATTTGCATATAGTCATGTCTGAACTGGGGTGGTAGAGTGGGCTAAAGAATGGTGATGGATTAAACCCAGATCTTTTGACTGGGTATGAGTGTTTGATTGATTCAGATGCTCCATCCATCACTACCCCCTTTTGTACCGAGATTGAGATGCACACCACTGGCAAAATCTCTTCCGTTTTGCTGTATAAGTTTTATTTGTTGAAATTGCTAGAGATTTAGAGAGTATATCCCGGCATTTTTGAGCGATGTTAATTTTGGATAGAGAATGTGTCCGTTGTTCATAGAGATCAGGTCCTGAATTAGAGGAAACTGTACTCTGGGGGCCACCGACAGCTGGAGGAGCTACGAGTACCAGAACTGTCTCAACCATGCGGGGCTATCAGAATTAAGTGACATGGTTCTGATCTCATTTTCTGTAACACTCTCGGTATCAGAGGAAATGGAGGAAATGTGTACGCGAACATTCCTGTCCAGCGTAGATGTAGTGCATTCCCCCCCGCTTGAGAGAACCTGCTTGCAAAGTGTTTGCATTTCGTGTTGTGGTGGTTTGTAAACAGATCTGAAGATGGGGTGCCCCACAGACGAAACACTCTCAGAAGTTGACTTTGAGCTGATTCCCATTCGTGGGAAACACTGGCTGATCTGCTCAGGATATCTGCCCTTGTGTTGTGCACTCCTGTAACGTGCTGGACCTGGAGAGAGATGTTGTGCAGCAGTAGCCATTTCCAAATCTCTTGAGCTTGTTTCGATAAGAGCTTTAACTTGGTACCCCCTTGTTTTAATAGGTAAAACATCGTTGTCATACTGTCTGTCCTGACTAGTACCGCCGAATCGTGGATTCTGGGGAGGAATGCCTGTAAACCCAAGAATACTGCTTTTAGCTCCAACAAGTTGAAATGAAGTTGAACTTCGTGGGTGGACAAATGTCCTTGTATTTCGATGTCTTGGAGGTGTGCCCCACAACCTTGAAGTGATGCGTCTGTCGTCATAACATAACTGGGACGTTGAGGTACGAAGAGCAGACCTTTTGTTAAATGTTTTCTGATCCTCCACGACAGGGCTGCCTGAATCTGAGGAGTGATGGTGATCTGATCTTCAAAGGACTCTTAGGATTGCACCCATTGCTTGTCGAGAAGCTCTTGGAGAGGCCTCATGTGCAATCGGCAATTGGGAAGCAAAGGGATACAGGAAAACATCATCCCCAATAAGCACTTGAAGATTCTCACTGAAGTGCACCTTCTTGTTTGCAATTGTGATGCCAGGTTTAAGATTTTTTTAATACGCTCCTCTGACGAATAAGCTTTTGCTTCCTTTGTGTGAAGCATGACTCCTAGAAAATGAAGGGATTGTAACAGAATGAGAGACGATTTTTCTAAGTTGATCTGTAGTCCCAGACAATGGAAAAGATCATCTGGGAGATGAGCTAATAACGGTGCACTGTCCGACCACATTTGTCTATTGTATCGACTGATCAGAGCTAGAGCGTTTGAAGCTCTAATCAAAGCTGCTGCCACCACTGCGAAATGCTTCCCGCGGCATCCATCCGTCTTCCTTCCTTGTCGGGTGGAGCTGCAAAAGTCGAGACTGGATTTTTGGGCTGTCTCTGTGTCACCTGCATCACTACTGATTCTGGACATGGATGCCCAATTAGGCATGCTGGAGAAGACTCTGGGGCCTGATATTTATTCTCTATTCTGGGCACCGAGGCCGCAACCGAGGCTGGATTTTTCAATATCTTCAAGCCCTCGTTCCAGATATGATTAATGATAGGAATTGATCTGATAGACTTTCTCGATTCTTCTTTGAAGTCGTATAGGAAACAATGAGTTGCCTGCACCAGTAGTGGAAGATCAAACCTCTTGGAGGCTTTTTCCATATTATCGTGAAATCCTCCAATGTCCTGCAGTGGAGAATTTGCGGGCGAGGGAGACGATGCCGTTGGCAAGATATATTGATCCCATTCGTCACCTACTGGATTCTCCTGAATAAGTTCCCCTTCTTTTGGCTGGTCTTCTCCATCACTCTCTGCGAAATCATACCTAATTGTGATTACTGGGGAAGATCGTATCTTTTGCACCGTTGTTGGAGGCTGACCCACCGAAGCTTGAGCTGCAGGTTGGGAGCCGCCTGAAGTATTTGAGGCAGGAGCGTTAGCGTCTGGAAAACGGCAATAATAGTTGTTGATCATGTGACGTAAATCAGTCACTAGAGTAATAGGCATTGATATGGACTCCTTCCTCACATCAGGCTGTGCTTCCTCTTCTTCAATATACACCAAAGGTACCAGAGGGTCTAAGGTAGGTATGCCCACATACAAGAAACCAAACCAGGGCTCACCCTTACAACCAAGTAGTGACACAGAGAGCTCTCCGTGGATGAGGACAGGTACCCATCAGTCACCATTCGGATCCGCCCTTCATCATTTGGGATTTTTATCCGTACCACCCGTCAGAGATTTATCGGTACTCTCCTAGGAGGTCAACCCGGTGGTAGGGGGTAGCCTCACTAGAGTAAGAGGACGACAGTGTGGTGTACCACTCGATGTAAGTGAGTGGTAAACAAGATGGGACTGGGGTGTGTAGTGCAAAAAGAGATGTGAGGGAACACAAAAACCAAAGGGAGTGGATTTAAAATTGGCTAAGGCTAAGCACCCAACAATGATTTTATTCCAATTGTGCTTACCGTACCAATGTTAAAAGCAATACGCCTGCTGACTGACCAATTATGTGGACAGCCACAGGACAGTGTGGTCGACTAGTTTCAGCAATTCAGCGACTTATTTTGTCAATTGCTTTCTTCAGGACCAATAATACCAAAAAAAGCTACTACACCATGTGAAAGAAAGTAACACCCTGAGAACACACAGCAAGTGCAGACAGTCACCTGGACGTTCTGGGTGTCCTTTCAGTCTGTGCAGAACACTGTAGGAAGTGGATGAGAGGAAAGGTTTACAAGTAGAAATGGGCCACATAGTCTAACCATCAATATATGCTTTGGACTGGAACATAACAGTATGTTATTAAAAAGCACTACCTTAGCGCAAACTAAATACAAAGACATTTGGATAAAAAGTTTTTAAATGCCAAAGGTTGATAAACTCTTACCTAGACATGTAAGGTAAGATGGCCTCACCCCACCTGGCTGTGGCTCAGGGGAAGAATGAAGCACCGCTCTAGGAAACATGTAGGACACACATTAATACATCAATTGCACGAAATAAAAACAAAGACAAAGTAGCCCCTATGCTTTAAATAAGCAAACAGAACATGGTCAACTAGACCAGTTAAAGTGATTAGATGGTAAAAGGCACTGCTGGGCACTGTTATAAACCCACTAGCAAACACGCGAGAATCCTCCTTACCTAACCGTCGGTACTCCTGGCCGGCGTCCTGCCCATCTGGGGAGGTACCGACCATTGGCGAGGAGATGATATTATACTCGATCGTGATAGGGAGAGAGGTCACGTGGGGTAACACACTCTCGTATGGCTGACAGCGTTAGAGCAGCGTCATACGGTGTGGCAGATGTGTTGCCAAGTGAGCTTCGTAAACAAGAAAGCTAAAGGGAGCTCTTACTCATAACCGCGCTGCTATTAGGTGCGCGGTGATGTGACGTGTGAGCCTCGCGTCTCTCTCGCGTATTCCGATTGGATAACTCCTCTTAACAGATCGGCCCATCAAGGCTGTCACGTGAATTTAGGCGCCTATCAGGAGTCATGTAAGGCGTTCGTTCCGGGTCTGCCTACTGTCACCACGGAAACGGGGAAAACAGAGAGGGGTAAACCACAACAACTGTTTTAGACAAGGAATTAACACGTGCAGAACATGCACGAGAAAGGTTGATGTAATTCATTTGCATCGATGGTGAAATGGCATTGAATTAGCGGGCTGCAGCATATTAAATAGAGACAAATGAGATTAAACAGTAGGCGCTGGTGGTCTCATAGCACTCTATGCCATAAACATATAGAGACTAAACTAATGCCTATCTCATCAAGGCTCAATAGTGATAGGGTACGGATGGCATTGTTCACTAATGGTATTCCTGTAGCCTGCTCATACTAATATGGATGTAAGTGACCTAGAAAAGCAGCAGTTCACAGAGAGGACCACGGGATGTCATCATTAAGTCCCTCTTTGTGTGTCTTCAATTTCAGGACCCATCTCTGTTCTTTTTTCAGCAGATAATTGGCCACGTCTGTGGTGTGTGCAGGAATGAACGGCTGTTCAAGGACAGTCCATAAAAATTCTGTGGCTTGGTGTTTTGCTTCTAGGAAGTGGGCAGTTAGCTTGGTGGCTTGTCTGGCACAACGGATCGTACTCTTATGCTCTGATATCCGTGTGCGGACCTTCCTAGTTGTCATGCCCACGTATCTATAATCGCAAGGGCAGGTGATAAGATAGATCACGTGGTCGCTGTTGCAGTTGGTGAACTTAACTTGCTTCCACGGTCTGTTGGTACCTATATCTACTTCCTGCGATTTCTTGGTTTGTGGACAGACCTGGCAATTCCCACAGGGATGATGCCCCTGAACTGGGGGAAGATTCCACAATGTGCCCACTGCTCTGGGCATCTCCTCGCGTGGCCTTGTGTGAACCAATCTGTCCCTCAAATTTGGGCCCCTTTTGAATGAGACTCGTATGACTGTTGGAACGACTCATATCTTTTGGAGTCGGATACTGGGCGGTCTTTAAAAGAAAAATCCCCTTAAACCTCCTGGCACTTTTCTTCATCTATGTCCTGGCTCTTTATTTGTAGCTGTGAGGGACTATATGCTACTCCAAATGACCCTTCATCCTCTGTTTCTTGTAAATCCAGCAGATTTGATGGAGGAAGTGGAGACATTTTTGTCCAAGTAGTAAATTCTGTGGATTTCTTGTCCGTCAACGAGCCCATCGACGGTGGAAAAGTCCTGATAGAGATCAATGATTTTGACATTGAAGACTTAAAGGTAATCGTCGACGGAGCTCCCGTAGTCGATGCTCCCGTAGACGAAGTCGACGACGAAGACATTCAAATTATCGTCGACGAGGTCGTCGTAGACGGTGTCGTCAACGAGGTTTTTGCCGACGGTGCCGTCGATGATGTCGACGATGCTCTTCCCGTCGATGAAGTCGATGAAGTCGTCGACGAACCTTTCTTCGACGGCGTTGTCTTTGTCACTGACATCGACGTCGCTGTCGTCGTCAAGATTGTTATTGTCGACGATGTAGTCATCGACAGTGTCATCAACGGTTTCACAGGAACTAGAGCCGGAGACGCCCCGGTCTTCGTCGACGGGGCTGAAGACACTACCCTTGACTCTGAAGACTTCTTTAGTGGTGTATGAGATAGAGAAGATGAAGACGCCTCCTTGTCTTTAATCTTTTGCTTTCTAGCCTCCACTTTCTCCTCAGAAGTAGTTGACTTCCACTTTTTAGAAGATTGAGTTTTTGAATCATCTTCTGAATCCGTTTCTGAGGTGGCCTTCTTTTTCTGAAGCCACAACAGTAAACGTGCCTCTCTGTCCTTTAAAGTTTTAGCCGAAAAAGCTCTGCAGTGCTTGCAGTCCTTACGCACATGTTTTGGATGTAGACAGTACAAGCAATCTCTGTGGGGGTCTTCAGAATACATTCCGGCCTTCCCACAAGATTTGCAGGGCCTGAAAAGACTCTTTTTTGAGCTTTCAGCCTTTTTTAGACACAAGATGGAAAATGGTGCCTTCAATCTAGTTGAAAAGATGTGCAGATAGATAGGTAAAAAGTTCACCCATGAACAAACTGAGCAAGGCTCAGGGGGACTCCTTCTCACACGAAGGCGGTTGGAAATCTGAGGTATGGTGGCCCTGCTGGGGAGTGTGATGTCAGGGCTGGCAGATGAGTGGCTGAGTTTTGGACCACATAATAATGATGTTAGGTTACCAAACAATATGATTCCCTAGGGGTATTTCTATGTAGTTTTTCTTTTACTGCTTGTCACAATTTGCTCCCTGTGCTCTCGTACCCACCACCAGGGGGGCAAATAGTGGGATTTTCCAGTCTTCTAATAAGCTTCCAGACCCTCCCCTGTATGCATATCCTGACTTCCAGCCATTTGGACACTTATTGGGAACTGACATCAATTTCCAATCCATGCTGGGTTTTGTGAAAGCCAGTCTGCTTATACTTGAAGCCAGCATACTCATGCCTGAAACTCCATTACCCAGAATCCCTTGCTCACTGCTTTGTCTCCACCCCTGCAGGCCAAGGATGGGTGGAGGAATTCAGCTCACCTGTGGCTGGCTGCTGCTAGCCTGCGCACACCTGCTGCATGTGATTACTGTGAGCTCTTATAAGCTCCAGCTCCCTTCAGGCTAAGGTTGGTCATTGTAGCTGTTACCGATCCTTGTTTCCAGCGCTCCCTGAGCTTTTGCTATTCTTGTTTTCAGTCTTTCTTGAGCTTTAGTTATGCGTTGTTCCTGACCTGCTGCTGTTTTCCTTGTTCCTGAATTCGCATTGCCTGCAGTACTACCTTGACCCCTGAGCCTTAGTATTCCTTGTTCCTGAACTGCAGCAGTTTCCCTTCTCCTGAATTAGCACTGCTTGGAGTGCTACCTTGTTTCCTGAGTTCCTGAGCTATAGCTATTCATGTACCTGAACTAGCACTACCTGCAGTGCTCTTGTTTCCTGAGCTCTTGAGCTATATTTCTTTGTTCCTGTTCCTGGGCTTCAGCTATTTTCTTGTTCCTGTAGTTAGTCTGAATGCTAAATTTGCCTCGTGAGTGCCCTTCCTTTCTGAGTCTTACCCATCTTGTTCAATTCTACAGGCTTCCCCTTTGGATCCCTTTTTCTCCTCTGACTCCCTGTAAGATCCAGGGCAGCGCTGTACTCCTCTTTCTGTGTACGTTCTCTACCCAGTTCCCAGTCCTTGCCCAAGTTCCTGACTGTGTTCCCTACATAGTCCCGGACAGTCCCTGACAGAATAGCCAACCCACATTTACAGGGTAATTTGTGAGGTTTCTGTGAGTTCTGTTAGCTACCATTTGTTTGTTACAGTTGTGTGTGAAAATATTGAAGGTGTCATAAAGAGAGGTTTAAGAAAAAAACCACCAGTGCATCATTTAAGTTTATGCAGGGCAGTTTACCAGTGCCCAACAATGAGAGGCATTTAGTGTCCACTTTACGTTTTGAGGATGTTAAACCTAGTCCTAAAACTATGAATCCTCTTATGAGAAATGGATATTTACGTTCTGAATATTTTACTCATTGGCTCTCAAACAACTCCTTGCCAGATCCTGACTTGCTGTTCTGATCCAGATTCAAAGTCTGTGTCAGCATTGGGAAAGAAGAATAATGCCATACTCAGTTTGCTGAACAAGAATTCTGGTTCTAGCATGTCTGTTGTAAGTGGTTCTAAAATACAATATTCAACCACACAACCATAGAAAGAGCAGATTCATTTCATAACCTCTGTTCTCCTTTCACATAATGTTCCCCAGTCTTGTAATCCAGTAAAGATCACCGTCCTGGATACTAAAGGGACCTTGTGAAATACTTCATTCAAAGTAAAGAAGCAGTTGAACAAAAGAGAGAAAAGACCTACTAGAACACAGGCGGCCAATAGCCAGTTTGAACAAAATCCAAGTTGTAGCTCTATTGCTAGTTGTGAAGTTGCCAAGTCTACCACTGTCCGCGTAGAGAAAGATCTGCAATCTTCACAGGATATAACTGCATCTAAGATTCTTGAATTACAGCAAGAGAATACAATGTTTCAGACTCTGTTAAAAAATTATAACCCAGAGTTCAAGTGGGAATCTAAAACCCCCGTACAAGACTACTTTTCAGCTTCTATGTTAGCCTCCTAAGAAATGTAGAATGAAACTTTGTCTACTATTTTGCGGTCCCCTCAGAGCTGGTCCAGTAATTGTGTAAATAATACTGTGGCAGATTCCACTCAGAATAGCCATAGTACCATGTCACAAAGTGCAGTTAAAGAAAATATTTGTTTGAATTCAGAATTTTCTAACTCAGTTTTGTCTTCTAGTACTAAATTACATCTAGGTGCTACATCTGACATGTGTCCCACCAGTTTTAAGGAACCCCAAATTCCAAGCAAGACACAAAACTTCTCTTTACTTTCTTTTCCTGGTAGTGAGGTCAGTTCTACCCCGGGGATATCACACACATTGGCCATTGACAGACAGACAAAACCCGAACCATTGACCCCCATATTGACTTATGTGACAATGTCCTGTGGCTCACACCATCCTCTTGATGTAACTGCTGCAACTGAAGTCAACCTCCTTGCTGAGAAGAATCAAAATCCTGACCCCTTCTTTGCTGTTTTGCCTTCAAGCACATCACATATTGAAAAGTCAGGAAATTATAGTACTCTATGCTCTGATGCACCTGTACCACCTTCTACTGCAGAAGAAAATGAGAATATGTCCAAAGGCCAAGTGATCTCTTACCTGTTTGCTCTGACTGAGACATGTGAACTGCCAAATGGTAAAGGGAGTCTGATCATCACAGACACTAAGACAAGCACTATTCTGAGCCATCCCGAAGAAAGAACATGAGTGTGTTTTAAAGAGCCAAGGAACTGTGAAGATTTCACTCTTGACAACAGGGATGTTCATGGGCAATGGCCATTCCCAGAATTTAAAATATGTCATCCTTGTGCCTCTCTGCCAACAGCTAGTCTTCTTGCAGAGTCTCCAGAGTCCTCAGCCGGCCTGCTACTTTCAGAGTCTTCAGAGTCCTCAGCTGGCCTGCTGCCTTCGGAACTTCAGTCTGCAGCCTGCCTGCCATTTGAACCCGAGCATGCAGCCTGCCTGCCATTTGAGCCCGAGCCTGCAGCCTGCCTGCCATTTGGGCCCGAGCCTGCAGCCTGCCTGCCATCTTAGCCCGAACCTGCAGCGTACCTGCCATCTGAGCCCGAGCCTCCAGACTGCCTATCTTTAGTACCGGAGCCTCCAGACTGCCTGCCTTAGTACCGGAGCCTCCAGACTGCCTGCCTTCAGTACCGGAGCCTCCAGACTGCCTGCATTCAGAGCCCAAGCCCACAGCTCACCTGCCTAATAAGTCAAAGCTTCTAGCCTGTCTGACTACAGAGCAAGAGCTTCCAGGCTCCCTGCCTTCTGCACAAAAGCTTCCAGGCTCCCTGCCTTCAGCACAAGAGCTTCCAGGCTCCCGGCCTTCAGCACAAGAGCTTCCAGGCTCCATTTCTTCAGCACAAGAGCTTCAAGGCTCCCTGCCTTCAGCATCAGGGATTCAAGGCCCACTGCCTTCAGCACCATGGCTTGCAGGCCCCCTGCCTTCTGGCCTTGAGCCTCTACCTTGCCTACTTTTTGACCCTGTGCTTCCAGTCTGCCAGCCTCCAGAGGTCTCAGCACATATACATTTAGAGACTGAATCTCAAGCATCAGAGACAAAACTCTCAACATGTAGGCCTCAAGGGCCTGGTGAGGTTCCGTGACGATTTGAACCCGTGTTTTCAATATTGTCGGAAATACATAATATTAGTATCAGTGAACCGCAAATGGTCCATTTAGCATATCCTGGTGTTTTCGCTATGCTACGAGCAAGAGCACTCCTGTTATGAACACATTTCCGATCTACCCATGGCATCCATCTTAGATCATGGCAGCCATTTTGTGTTTCTTGCCCTCACATATGCAATAACCTCTGATCACTACATTTCGATTAAGGACACGTAGCCTTAGCCGGAGATTCACCTCTTTAGTGACACGTGCACCTTAAACCAGATCACGCTGAAGCTGCATGACTCGACAAAGGCTGCCTCCTCTGCCCGAGGCCAGCCCACCTGAACTGGTTTTCCTGTCCATTGTCCTGATCATGATTAGGCGGCCGAAGCCGGTAGCCTTGCCCATTTACGACCCACAAACATCTCCTATCCCACTTTTCCATCTTCCACACCTGGCTCCGTTCCTTTCTTTCTGAATCTTTATTAGGGGGAGGTAACGAACTTTACGATGAGGCGGTCCGGGTCTTGAATACAATATTGACAAGGGATTGTGATGGACTAGTGGGAACCCCTCTTCGTGATGTTTGACATCAGATATTATCGACAATTCCTGTGTAACGCCAAATATTTATTGTTTAAGACACAAAGGTTTAGGAATGTACTAACATGTGAAATATTTGCCTGAAGCACAATTTTTAGTATATAAGGAGCAACCCTCAATGTACAAATCGAACAGGCTCCTAGTCTCTGCCCGTGTGTAGATTCTGTGACTTCTGTGTCCCTGCAGTAATAAACCTTTGGTCTTTGACGCCACCATCGAGAAGCCCGTGTTTCTGTTCATTTGCGCACCAAGGCAGGTGGAACTCCGGGGTCTTTGGGTGTTGTTCCCTGACACCTCTGGACGGAACCAAAAAGTCCAGAACTCCAATTGGCGCCCAACGTGGGGCGACGTCATTCGGTACCGGTCCAAAAGCCTGAGGAGTTCGAGAAGCTTCGTGTGAAGATTCCTGAGGGAGGCGCCCCACTTCATCGATCCCGGCATATCGCAAAAGTGGCCCTGACGTTCTCTTCCACGAGGATTCCCGTTCAGGACGGCTGCAGTGGGCCGTTGCCTTGACCGTCGCCCTGTCTTGGACCCGAGGTGCAGCCCTTAGTACAGCGAAACGTGACGGGTTTCTCCTTGGTGACGTCTTCAGTGCCTCAGTTAAGTATTTAGTGATAGCTAGCTGGTTACTTTGTGAGGATTGTTAAAAATCCTTGATCGGTTCTTGGTTTGGTTTGGTTTCGTAAGATTATCACTAGTTGTTCTGGTTACGATAATCTATTTGGTTCAGTTTGGGTATCGATACATTAGTTTGGTTTTGGTAGGCCTAAGTTCTTGGTTCGAGTGCACATATTTGTTCCGTGTTTTTGTTTGTCTTGTGTTCCGGACTGAAGATGGTAAGTCGGAAAATGTTGTCTTGTTTTGGTTGCAACCATGACTCACGATTGGAGGATTCCTGTCTGGTTCCTCCGATTGGGACTCCCCTTTATGACTTATATTGCAAATTTGGTGTGGGTCCTATATCCTATAACGAGGTATGGGTCCGCTACACTGCGAAGGATGGTGTCCTTAGTTGGCCACTACATGGTAGTTTTGAACACGAAATTCTTGACAATTTAGAAGCGAAACTGTTTAAGAAGAAAGCCCGGCCGGCAATGTTTGATTCTTTCCGTTACTGGCGAAAAGAATCTAAACAGAGAGAAATGAAAAGGTTGAAGAAAGAACAGAAAGAGCAAGAAGAGTTAACTCTAGAGCAAGCAACTAAACAGTTGCAAGATAATGAGTGCGAGAAGGCTATTGAGGTGGCAATTAGAGAGCGTAATTTAGCGATTGACAAGTGCTATCCTGCCTTGCCATCGAAAACAGCTAAGATACTGGAGGATTCCGAAAACGATCCTCTGTTGTCTTATTTGTTACGGTCACCTCCACCGTATGCACAAGGTGCTACGGCTCCACTTGTACCGAATGTTCAATTGCCGGTTGCTGGACAACCTGGTGTTCCTGTTCCTCAGAATCAAGTTCCTGTACCTCCTGTGATTAATGTGAATGTTCCTACGGCTCCTCCTCTTCCTGGATTGCCGACTTCTATACCTGTATCTATCTCGCTTACACCTAATGTTCCGCAAACTATTTTCCTCGATACTCCTACTGCTCCGCTATCTGTTCCTACCTCTACTGCGTTCTCTACATCTGCGAGTGTGTTAACTCCACTTTCTGTACGTCGAAAAATCACTGATTCTGTTGCTAGTATACTGTCTCCTTTATATAAATCTTTAATTAAGACTCCTACTCCTGATTCAGTTCAGAGACGTAGTCAGCTACCAAGTACTGAAGAACGGGGAATTTTAGATTCCACGGCTCTCAGATGGATTACGAAAGTTAGAAGATATAGTACGAGAGATGTACTAGATACGTTTATGCAGTGGAAGGAACCAACGCAACGGTACGTCTTCGATGAGATGTGCTCGTTGTTACGTGAGGAAATAGAGGAAGATGATGTTGAATCAGACTTGGAAGATTTAATTAAGGTGCAAAAAGAGTTTGCTGCAGGAATGATAGTGGGTGACAATATCGAAGAAGCGATGGAACTTATTTTAAGTTTTAGGAATGATCCATCTCTTCGTTCGCCGAGAGATTTAGAGAAAGGTAAAATGAAGCTAAGTCGCCAATATCCTATGAGGGAGGTTCCTCCAATCTGGCGCGAAGCAATACAACGTGATGATAATGCGGGTATTGCAGCTGCTCCAGCACAGTTCCAACGAGTGTGGATACACATTCCATGGAAGCGAGCTGAAGTGCTAGCGGTGAAACAGGCCTTGCCAGATCCGCGTAAGAATCCTGCTGGGTATTACAAGGAATTGGCACAGACAGTTGAGGCTTGTATAATGAACTTAGCAGACATCGACATGTTATTTGGCAATGTAGTTCCACAACCAGTGTGGGCTAAAATTCGTAGGGAGGATCATCAAGTAGCCTTAGGTGGTGATTGGGCAGCAATCACTGCAGCGGATGGTCAGCAAGTAGGTGGTGCAAAACCCGAACCCCTAATTGCTAATCTTCCAGGTAGAATAATTGACTTAATGAAGACTCTGATGCCTGCGTTGCGTGTCAATTGGGATAAATTATCCGCATGTAAACAGAAGAAAGACGAAAGTGTCTCCGACTTCTTCACGAGGTTCGAAGAGACTTTTGTAGATCATAGTGGTCAAGATATGAGCACAGAAGGAGGACAGAGATTGTTTGTCGATAAATTTGTGCATAATTTGTTACCTGAGTTATGCAATAAATTGAAAGATTCAGAAAGTGCGTGGGCTGTTTCTACAACTGCGCAAATACTTGCGACTGCACAGTACTATGAAAATAGGGATAAAGAGGAAAAGGAGAAATCAGAAAAGAAAACGAAAGATTTAAAGACTAAGGTTCTTTTGCAGCAGGCGTATCCGCCTCGCACGAATCAGACTAATATGCAACAGAATTCGTATCAAAAGACAGATTATAGTTCAACCAGGCCTCAATATCAGTGGAATCAGTGTGCGTACTGTAAGAAAGAGGGTCACTACAAAAATGAGTGTTCGATCTTAGCGCAAAATAATGCAGCAGCAGCTCAGAGAGGTCGTGGTGGTTTTGTGCAGAATTCTAGAGGTCGAGGACGAGGTGCTATGCCTCCACAAACGAATAATAGTCCTTCAAATCACTTTGATCAGCGAAATGGACAGTCAGCTCAACAGAATAGATCTCAGCAATATCTTGTTGAAGACTATTGTGAAGCAGATGAGGAATTTCAACGAAATGGGTACTAGGACAGCCATAGACAGAGAGAGGGAGTAGTATCAGTTCCAGTGGATCAGAGTGGGCCTTATGTCGCAGTAGCAACATCAGGTGTAGTCGAACCGTTTCTGTTGGATACTGGTGCCGCAAAAAGTTCTATCATTCATGCGAAACTCCCTGGCGCACCTTTGTCTGGCTCAACAAATGTTTCCGTAGGTTTTTCAGGCGCCCCTGTTTACAACCCGATATCTGGTCCTTTGTCTATTTCTGTTGGACCGTGTCAATTGAAAGCACCCTTGATTTTGACGACGGGTTGTAATGAAAACCTGCTTGGTTTGGATTTGTTAAAACGACTATATGCGACATTGTACTGTTCTCCGGAAGGGGTACAGCTTACATTGGGTAAAAGAATCACTTCTCCGATGTACTTGTCAATGGATGCACTCCCGCCAGAGCTACGTTCACTCCCAGATTCTCTTTGGGCGACTGGTCCTAATGATGTAGGCCTTTTAGAAATACCACCATATGTAGTTACTTTGAAAGCCAATGTAAAATTTCCAAGAATTCCTCAATATAAAATATCTAGTGAAGGAGAGCGTGCACTGTTATTGATTGTGCAAGATTTGATTAAGAAAGGTGTGGTTGAAGAAACTCGAGGAAATGTTTGTAATAGTCCTGTATTGCCGATTCTGAAACGAACTGACCCTACAAAGCCTCCAGTATATAGGTTTGTCATAGACCTTAGAGAAGTTAATAAGATTGTGATTCCACAGTTTCCTGTGGTTCCAGATATCACTGCCTTGTTAACGTTAATTCCTGCTACAGCCACTTGGTTCTCAGTCATAGACTTAAAGAATGCCTTTTTCAGCATTCCGATAGCGGAAGAAAGCAGGGATATTTTTGGCTTCTGTCTAGGAGGTCGCAGTTTCAGATTTAAACGCGCTCCACAAGGCTACTGTGAGAGTCCATCTATTTACAGTCAAGCATTAAAAAGTCAGTTAGATTCTTTTGTCCTTCCTCCAGGATCTGCCCTAGTACAGTACGTAGATGATCTTCTAGTGGCTGCCGATGACAAGGAAACTTGCAAAGCAGCTACGGTATCGTTATTGCATCATTTGTCTAGTTTGAATCACAAGGTGTCACCTTCCAAAATGCAATACTGCTGCCAAGAAGTGACCTACCTAGGTCATCTCTTGTCAAAGGAGGGAAGGAAGTTGACCCCAGAGAGAATAAAAGCAATTACGCAAATGAGTGTTCCACGCACACAGAGGGAAGTACGCGCCTTTTTAGGTATTACCTCTTACTGTAGGCAGTGGATCCCAAATTTTTCTCTTTTAGCGAAACCATTGGTAGCTTTGACTGGGAAAAACGTTCCGAGTCCAGTGCCATGGTCTAATGAATGTCAAGAGAGTTTCACTGAATTACGAAAAGCATTATGTTCAGCTCCTGTATTGGGTACACCCGATTACAGTAAGCCATTCACGCTCTACGTTCACGAGAGAGAAGGTTGCGCGTTGAGTGTTCTGACACAGAAGTTTGGTGATAAACAACGCCCCTGTGCGTATTTCTCATCAACATTGGATCCGGTAGCTAGAGCATTGCCTAGTTGTTTGAGAGCTACAGCGGCAGCTGCGGCTTCCATTCGACAATCTGCTGGTTTGGTGATGAACAACATGCTAGTGGTCATGGTTCCTCATGCAGTGGACACACTCATGAACCGAACGAAGACACAACACCTTACTAGTGCGAGATTATCTGGTTACGAGTTGACATTACTAGCAAGTCATATTCAGATCAAAAGATGTAACATATTGAATCCAGCAACACTGTTGCCGGCTAATCAAGAGTCGAGTGATTCCGAGCCACATGATTGCTGTTTCAAAACGGAGGAAGAGACAAAAGGACGCATTGATTTGAGGGATACTCCATTATCAGATCCGGATGGTACGCTGTATGTGGACGGGTCATGTTTTAAATTGGAGAATGGTGATGTGACTGCTGCTTACGCAGTAACGACTTTGAAGACGATTGTGGAGACTGCAAGAGTGAGTCAGAATTCTGCCCAAGCTGCAGAATTAATAGCCCTAATGAGAGCATGTGTTTTAGCTGAGGGAAAGAGAGTAAATGTTTTTACAGATAGTCAGTACGCATTTGGCGTGGCCCATAGTTTTGGCCGCTTGTGGAGAGAAAGAGGTTTCATTACGTCCCATGGGACTAAGATTCAACATGGTCAGCTAGTTAACGACTTGTTGGAATCACTAACCTTGCCGACTGAAGTTGCGATTGTAAAGTGCAGTGCTCATAAAGCAATCACGGATGATGTTGGTCGTGGGAATGCTTTTGCTGATGAAATTGCTAAACAGACAGCTAGAGACATGATGAGTAGAATGTATGTTGCTACATCTGCAAGATGGATTGCTGAGTCTGGAATGTGTGAGGATACAATGGAAAGTGTGAGAGAGATTCAGAAAGAAGCAACTGAGGAAGAGAAACGTGTATGGAGAGAAAGTACGGGCAAGTTGGATTCAAATGGGTGTTGGATTGATTTGACAGAACAGCAACGTTGGATGTTGCCCAATGCGTATGTGCTTGCAGTGGTGACAATGGCACATGGAGTAGCGCATATAAGTTCCAAAGGAATCTGTAAGACGTTGGCTCCGGTCTGGAAGAATGATGGGATCAGTAAGTGTGCAGAAAGAGTGGTGAAAAATTGTATGGTATGCCTGATGCATAATCCTGGCAAGGGAACTCCAACTCCAGCTGGTCACTGTCATGAAATCACACCACAGCCTCTCCAATCCCCAGAAAACCTGCAGCATGCACGTTAAACAAAAAAGAAGAAAACTATATTTCATTTAGGAAACCCACCCCTGTCCCGTGCATCCTGCACTCCGTGTTACGGTGTTAATGTGTATGATCTTTCAGGAATATTGTTTGTGCATGTAATATACAATGATAACACTGATCTCCTTTTTTGTGACTCTTGGCGGGGTAAGCTTTGGGTTAATCTGTGACTTGGAAAGTGGTAACAGGCGGTATACTTTCCTAATACTTTGGTTAAAACAACATTGGTTTCTATCTCGTTTCTGCAGACAAGCGGCAACACGCGTTTGGTTAACTTTCTGAAATACGCGTGTGTTCCGCTTCTGAAAAGACGCGTTTGTTTACATTTCTCTCTGTGCGCACGGAGAGAAACAGAGCATCGGAAGGCACGCATGCGTCTTGACGTTCGGGTGTGGTTCCTCTATAAAAACCACACCCGAGCTTCTGGAAGACGCTTAGCCTTCCAGCCCTTCGTGAGGAAACATCGCGCTTCTCAGGAAGACCTTCAGGATTCCTTCTTGGCTCGCAGATTGCAGCGCTCCTTTCAAGGACGGATTCTGGACAAAGCAACATCATGATTAAGAAAGCTAAGTGCAAACTCTTTTATTTTTAAGGCGCCCACCGCTAGCAACCTACTTGGAAAGAACAATTTTTGGAAACATTCTCTCTGACTACAAGAGGAGAATTTACAACAACAAAAGACTTTTGTTTAAAGTGTTCAAGGGAACATACTGTGTGATTTGTTTAAAGTAGTTACAGATTGTGAATTCTGTTTAGGTTACGTGTACATTCTTGTTTGCTGTACGTGCATGTACATGTCTTTTAGTTCTATAAGCAGGAAAACAAAGTCAACTGAAAAAACGTGGAAGTGGTGAAAGTTAAAACAGTTAGCAAGAAAGTAAGTGTAATGGGAAGTTGAGCTAATTTGGAACCTATCTTTTAGAGTTGATATAATTGTGCATTTGTATCTTTGTAGTGAAACTACATCTTCCAACGGAATCTCCTTCAACTTCACATCTCTGCTAACCAGTACCGACACACCACACCACTTCCAGGACGCGAAGCCAATCTTAGTAGATCGCAGGTAGGACTTCTAAATCTGAAAATAGATTGAGAGAATTGCAGTGTAGTAAAAGTGAGAGAGAGTGTCAATTCCTTTTGAGAATAAGAAACTAAGGTGAGCTTGTTGTTTTGCAGGTCGACTACAAGAACTCACATTAGCGTCAGATCCGGCCACTCTCCCTTTTAGCTATTCAGTATCTTGGCGTGTGAATCTACTAAACCACCAGAGGTAGGATAGGTTTCAGGGAGTTTGGCTCATAGCGTCTCTGCAAAACCCTACAAGCACCTTACAGGTAAGATCGCACAGCCTTGCAGGTAAGAGTGACTTGAATCACCTGACAGAAGGCTAAGCCCACGGAAATAGTTTTGCCCAGACGCTATGGACCAAACAGGTGAGGTGTCTCTTCAAGACATAGCAGTTATGTTAGCGCAGATTAGGCACGAGAATGCAGAGTTACGTAGGGATGTTTCTGAATTACAGAATAATTTGCAAACTACTAAAACATCTTGGACTTCTCCTATCCGACCAGCTACCTTCCAACCTCCACTGCAAACTCTGTATAGGGGAGACGCATCTAGTTCCCCTTCTGCATCCACTCAAATCCAGGTAGTTACCCCTATTTCTGTACCCTTGGCACCGCCAGAGAGATTCTATGGGGATTGCAACAAGTTTGCTATATTTTTAAATCAATGCCATTTGCATTTTGTAGCTAAACCCACAGCATTTCCAGATGACTCGGCGAAGGTGGCTTTTATCCTCTCTTATTTGGGTGGTGAGGCAGCTCTTTGGTCTGTACCCTATGTAGAGAGGGATGATGCTATTTTGTATGATCTAAGACGATTTAAAAATACCATGAAAAAACTATTTGCCAAACATGTCTTTGTGCAGTCGGCCGATCACGAACTATTAAGTTTGAAGCAAGGGTCTTCAGATCTTCTACATTACATCTCTTCTTTCAACAGGTTAGTAATAGAAGCTGAATGGCCAGAAGACAAACGAGTGTCTTTGTTCTATAGGGGTTTGAAGGACGATTTAAAAGACATGGTTACACAGATCCTTGATCCTCCCACTGGCTGTGAAGAATTTATAGATCTAGTAGTTAAGTTGAATCACCGCATAATGGAGAGAAAGGGAGAAAAAGGGAAGACAGATTTCAAGTTCTTTTTATCTAGAGACAAAGCAAATTCTAAAAACGAAACCACGCCTAGGCAGGATCCAACAGAACCAATGCAAATTGGGACAGTTAGAGGTCCTCTGTCCAAAGACGAAAGAGAGAAGAGGAGAAAGTTAAATCAGTGTATGTATTGTGGGAAGTCAGGGCACTTTGTCAAAGAATGCCCGACTCGACCCACAAAACCAAAAACAAAGTCAGTCGATGTCAACGCGATATCGCAGGCGGAAAACTTGTGAGCTCGATAGACCAGGAGGTCAGTTTATCGGGTAAGCAGCTTAGTTTGGCCTCTAATGCTCCAACTATCTCCCATAGTCATCTTAGTATGAGAGTACTACTCCAATCTCAATTAGACAACACCCGCTCTTGGTCAGTGGATGCTTTAATAGATTCTGGAGCCACTGGCAATTTTATTGACACCCAATTGTTTGAGAAGTTAGGTTTGCAAAGAACCGAGAAAAAATCCCCAGAAATAGTTAGGGCCGTGGATGGAAAAGAACTAACTTCAGGGCCAATACAACATCACACTGAGATCTTAACTATGTTATGTGCAACTAAACACAGCGAAGATATAACCTTTGACATAATTGATGCCCCTCAGTTTGGTTTAATCTTGGGTATCCCTTGGTTAGTCCTCCACAACCCTTATATAGATTGGGTTAACAGAACCATTCTCTTCAAATCTGATTACTGTCATGCAAAGTGCTTTAGGCAATATCCTGGTACAGATCTCATAGTTCAGGGCTATAATTTTCCTAAACAAATTCAGAGTGTACTAACTATTTCAGGGGTTCCAGAAGATTATCAGGACCTACTGGATGTATTTGATAAGACGAAAGCCAACACCTTGCCACCACACAGGGATTATGACTGTCAAATTGACCTAGTTCCAGGAGCTACATTGCCATGCAGTAGAATTTATGCCCTTACTGAGAAGGAAAATGAACATCTCAGGTCATATTTGGATGAATATCTTGCAAATGGATTTATTAGACACTCTAAGTCCCCAGTCTCCTCTCCTTTATTTTTTATTCCAAAGAAGGGAGGGGAATTGCGCACCTGTATTGACTATCGCGCAATTAACAACGTGACTGTCAAGAATAGATACCCATTGCCCTTGATTCCGACTTTACTTGACCAAATTAAAGATGCAGCAATCTATACTAAACTAGATTTGCGAGGAGCCTATCACCTAGTAAGAGTCCGAGAGGGTGATGAGTGGAAGACTGCTTTCCGCACAAAGTTTGGACTATATGAGTATCAAGTCATGCCCTTCGGACTCTGCAATGCTCCAGCAGCATTTCAGTTCTTCATAAATGAGGTTCTAAGGGAATTTCTTGATGTATGTTGTATCGTCTATATTGATGATATTCTCATTTACTCCAAGAATGTGTCTGAGCATGTGAAGCAAGTACGAGCCATTTTGAAACAGCTTTTACAGAATTCTCTATTTGTGAAACTAGAGAAAAGTCTGTTCCATGTTACCACTGTAGATTTCTTGGGGTATATCCTCAGTCCTTCTGGCATAGAGATGGATCAAAAGAAAGTACAAGCCATCATTGACTGGCCCATCCCAAACAGTGTTAAACAAATCCAAAGCTTTTTAGGATTCGCAAATTTCTATAGGCGATTCATTAAGGATTTTTCACACATAATCACCCCAATCACAAAACTGCTGAGAAAAAATGTGAAATTTGAATGGGATCTCGAAGCTAATAAAGCTTTTCAGAAATTGAAAACTCAATTTACTACCGCCCCGATTCTAAAACACCCAGATCCATCTCAACCATTTATCGTAGAGGCTGATGCTTCCCAATTCGCTATTGGAGGCATACTTTCCCAACGAAGTACTAACACTGGTCAGATGCATCCTGTTGCCTTTTTCTCTAGAAAACTCAATCCAACAGAGCAGAACTATGCCATAGCAGATAGAGAATTGCTTGCCATTAAAGCTGTCTTCAAAGAATGGCGACACTACTTGCTAGGGGCCAGACACCCAGTGACCATTTACACAGATCATAGAAACCTTCAGTCGCTTAAATCTGTAAAGGCCTTGTCTGCTCGTCAGCTAAGGTGGACTTTGTTTTTCAACGATTTTGACTTTATCATCACCTATCGTCCCGGGAAAGAAAACAATAAAGCGGATGCTTTATCAAGAATTGGAGGTAGTGATGATATGAACATAAGACAAGAGCCTATACTTCCGATTATTCCTGCTGAACGTTTTCTTGTAGGCCTTGTAGATTCTGATGTTGCATTAGATCTTAAAGAAGCATTCCAATCTCAACCAAAGGAGGATTGGAATAAGGCCTATCCTTCGTTACAATGGAAAGAAAATGTTTTGTACATGAATAATCAAGTATTTGTACCTGTTGAATCTCTTCAAAAAAAGGTTTTGCAGTTGTATCATGATACTTCTCTGTCAATACATCCTGGTGTTACAAAGATGTATCAGTTGATCAAGAGAAAGTTTTGGTGGCCTTCATTGTATAAAGACATACAACATTACGTAGATACGTGCACAGTTTGCAGTCAGAACAAGCCTGAACATCATGCTCCTAGTGGTCTCCTTTTGCCTTTAGCTTTACCGCCTCAGCCATGGCATACTGTGTCACTTGACTTCATTGTAGAATTACCTTGTTCCAAGACAGGTCACACTACGATCCTCACTGTAGTTGATCATTTCACTCGCTATGCTCATTTCATACCTCTTTCTAAGCTTCCCACAGCTTCCGAATTAACTCAAATTTTCATGAAAGAAGTAGTGAAATTACATGGAATACCATCAGTCTTAATATCTGACAGGGGCCCACAGTTTATTTCTCATTTCTGGCGTAATTTGGGGAAGGCTTTGAAAATGGAAATTCGTACCTCTACGAGTTACCATCCCCAAACCGATGGGTTAACGGAGCGAACAAATCAAACTGTTGAACAACTATTACGTTGCCTGTTAGCCTCTCACGATCAGGATTGGTCAGACGTTCTTTGGGCCGCAGAATTTGCCTATAATAATGCTGACCACTCTTCCATTGGAATGTCCCCATTCTTCTGCTCCTTTGGTTATCATCCTAAGGAAATACTGGGATCAGATTTGGGTTCAACTTTAGTTCCAGCAGTTTCTGATTATGTAAAAGACCTAGTTGACATTCAGCAAGAAGCTCAACAACATCTAGCACAAGCCAAAGAAACCCAAAAGAGGTATGCCGACAAACATCGTTCTGAAACACCTCAGTACGCGGTAGGAGACAAGGTCTGGTTGGCAACTAAGAATCTTAAATTGAAGTGTCACAAAACTTTCCGCCCCAGATTCATAGGTCCTTTTCCTATAGAAAAGGTGGTTAACCCTGTTTGTGTGAAATTAACGTTACCAGCTAGGTTTCGCATTCATCCTGTATTTCACATGTCCTTGATTAAACCCTGTAATCCTGAAACCAGACACCTTAAAAACCCTCCAGCTATTGAAATTGATGGAATTCCAGAGTTTGAAGTTAAAGCTGTATTAGACTCCAAAAGGGTAAAAGGAAAATTACATTACTTAGTTGACTGGAAAGGCTACGGTCCTGAGGAGAGAACTTGGGAACCGTTGGTGAACCTGCAAAATGCTCCCAAAGTCCTGAAGATTTTTCATACTAAGTATCCTAATAAACCCAAACCAGTTCCTACTGTGTTAGGAGGGATTCTACGAGGGGGGTACTGTCATGAAATCACACCACAGCCTCTCCAATCCCCAGAAAACCTGCAGCATGCACGTTAAACAAAAAAGAAGAAAACTATATTTCATTTAGGAAACCCACCCCTGTCCCGTGCATCCTGCACTCCGTGTTACGGTGTTAATGTGTATGATCTTTCAGGAATATTGTTTGTGCATGTAATATACAATGATAACACTGATCTCCTTTTTTGTGACTCTTGGCGGGGTAAGCTTTGGGTTAATCTGTGACTTGGAAAGTGGTAACAGGCGGTATACTTTCCTAATACTTTGGTTAAAACAACATTGGTTTCTATCTCGTTTCTGCAGACAAGCGGCAACACGCGTTTGGTTAACTTTCTGAAATACGCGTGTGTTCCGCTTCTGAAAAGACGCGTTTGTTTACATTTCTCTCTGTGCGCACGGAGAGAAACAGAGCATCGGAAGGCACGCATGCGTCTTGACGTTCGGGTGTGGTTCCTCTATAAAAACCACACCCGAGCTTCTGGAAGACGCTTAGCCTTCCAGCCCTTCGTGAGGAAACATCGCGCTTCTCAGGAAGACCTTCAGGATTCCTTCTTGGCTCGCAGATTGCAGCGCTCCTTTCAAGGACGGATTCTGGACAAAGCAACATCATGATTAAGAAAGCTAAGTGCAAACTCTTTTATTTTTAAGGCGCCCACCGCTAGCAACCTACTTGGAAAGAACAATTTTTGGAAACATTCTCTCTGACTACAAGAGGAGAATTTACAACAACAAAAGACTTTTGTTTAAAGTGTTCAAGGGAACATACTGTGTGATTTGTTTAAAGTAGTTACAGATTGTGAATTCTGTTTAGGTTACGTGTACATTCTTGTTTGCTGTACGTGCATGTACATGTCTTTTAGTTCTATAAGCAGGAAAACAAAGTCAACTGAAAAAACGTGGAAGTGGTGAAAGTTAAAACAGTTAGCAAGAAAGTAAGTGTAATGGGAAGTTGAGCTAATTTGGAACCTATCTTTTAGAGTTGATATAATTGTGCATTTGTATCTTTGTAGTGAAACTACATCTTCCAACGGAATCTCCTTCAACTTCACATCTCTGCTAACCAGTACCGACACACCACACCACTTCCAGGACGCGAAGCCAATCTTAGTAGATCGCAGGTAGGACTTCTAAATCTGAAAATAGATTGAGAGAATTGCAGTGTAGTAAAAGTGAGAGAGAGTGTCAATTCCTTTTGAGAATAAGAAACTAAGGTGAGCTTGTTGTTTTGCAGGTCGACTACAAGAACTCACATTAGCGTCGGATCCGGCCACTCTCCCTTTTAGCTATTCAGTATCTTGGCGTGTGAATCTACTAAACCACCAGAGGTAGGATAGGTTTCAGGGAGTTTGGCTCATAGCGTCTCTGCAAAACCCTACAAGCACCTTACAGGTAAGATCGCACAGCCTTGCAGGTAAGAGTGACTTGAATCACCTGACAATTTCGCTCCTCCTTCCTGCCCCTTTGAAGTGATTCAGTTAGACTTCATTCACATGGATCGCTGTAATAACTTAAAGTATGTCCTGGTGGTAGTTTGTGCTTTTTCCAGGTGGATAGAAGCATATCCACTAAAGGACAATACTGCCCTATCAACTGCCAAAATCCTTCTCAAAGAATATTTCCCTAGGTATGGCATGCCACGGATTGTATGGTCAGATAACGGAAGTGAGTTTATAGGGAAAGTTATGCAGAGTGTGTGTGCAGGCTTAGGTCTGAAACAAAAATTTCACAGTGCAAACCATCCCCAGTCTGCTGGTTTAGTGGAGGGTTATAATGGCACCCTCAAGCTGAAGATAGCTAAAATACAGGCATCCACGGGTTTAGCCTGGCCAGACGCACTTCCTTTGGCTTTGTTATCAACAAGAGCAACTGTACGTTCTAGAGTGGGGCTTAGTCCCTACGAAATAGTCTTTGGCCGCCCAGCAAATATCTGGGGTGTGCCAAGGCCTAAGGAATTTAACTCTCTAGAATATCCTATGTTGATAGACTACCTTTACGACTTGACTGCTAAATTGAGTCTTATTCATCAACAGGTTTTCGATGCTTTGCCAAAACCTCCGGAGAGTCCAGGGCATCAGCTGAAACCAGGAGATCTGGTTGTCATCAAGAACTTCGCGAGGACGAAGAACCTTCAACCGAGATTTGTGGGGCCCTTCCAGATCTTACTGGCAACGAGGACAGCAGTTCGTGTAGCTGGCCGCAAACACTGGGTACACGCCTCTCATGTAAAGCGTGTACCCCTGCCGCTCCCTTATGACGACTGGGTGAAGAAGGGAATTGGTGCCTCCGAAACTGAAAGCACACCGAAATTTATCCCTTTCAGCGATGCCGAATTGATTACTGATACTCCAAGTTCGGACTCTCCTCCTGAAAAGACTCCTTTGAACACTGAACATTTGTCTCCAGCATCAAAAGAAACTTTGCTATCTGCGAACTTAAACACTGCAACAGCTGCTAGTGATACACTATTTTCCGACCAGACAGTACCTGCGAAGCAGAGATACAACTTGAGAAAACGTAACATGGACAAATAAAGCAGGCAACTGCATATTGTGATTTTGATATATTGAACTTTTGCCTTCAGCCAGGAAGTTTGCTATTGTTTATTGTTTTTAATTGCCTTGCCGTCTGGGTAGCCGTAGGGTCGTGGCTGTGTGCCTAGTTGAATCTGCAGGGGTCCGACACAAGGTCGATCTTTCTGTTGGTTCTGGGAACTCCCAGGGCTGATAGAGGCATTTTCATCTACGTACACATCATCAGTGGTCGCGAGCGGATTGTAGAAGATGGAGCTTCCTGCGCTGCAACGAGAAAATGTGATTTATGTTCGCAGAAACAGACTTTACAAAATTCTTCGTAGCAAATGCTTTTTGATGCAATGTGCCATTACATTTTTGATTATCTTAGCAACATTGGTGGGTGGAATCGTCTTTAGTATAAATTTGATTTTTGTGCCAATTACTACAGTACCTCCCCTTGATCCTGCTACTTCTACTGTTTCTTCTATACACTCTTTTCATTCGTTTCCTGAACATGAGCAAGCCCGACGTTCAGAATTCATTAACAACACTTTTGTACAGCTCTTGCACCAACACCAACTGGTAGTTAACACTACAGACTGCTGGGTGTGTGGCTTGATACCCCACACTATGGATAAAGGTATTCCCTATCTGGTTTTGCCTTTCAGCTACAATGGATCATTTCAGGCCCTTCAAACCATCTTTGCTTATGCCCTTGAGACCTATCCTCCACGTCCACCACGGTCCACTAAATATAACTCTGCCAACAAAGCTTTAGTCCAGGGAATTATTGACATGATCAAGGATGTCAATAATACTCCATCATACCCTAGAGACGAACTGCGAGTGTATTTAAGTTGGAATACTTCAGAGTATCGCCTTAGTTTAGGAGAAAGCAAGCGTAAAAGCTCAACTCCAATCTGGGTCGTACCTCACCGAGGTCAGGTCTGTTTGCAAGGTAATGGGAGAAATCCGAGAGCTCAGCTAGGGAGGAGTGAGTGCGTAGAGACTTACGTATTTCCGTCTAACTCTTCCCCTGCTTTTCTTACTGCTAGGGGTACCTACTTCATCTGTCGAGACAGAGCATATACATGGTTGCCTGTTGATTTTGCAGGTTCATGTTACATTGCTCGATTGTTGCCTCCAACATACACTGCTTCATCTGATTACCACAGAACCAGAGTAGCGAGAGGTGTCTTCAGCAAGGAAGATACTGCTGGTCAGGAAGCTGGAGACTTCTTCAAAGGCTTCCTTCCATTCTGGGGGCCTATGGCCAATAGTAGAAACATACGTCAGCTAACACGGGTAGTTGAATCTACTATTACCGAAACTGCTGGTGCCCTTAGCAATCTGACAGCTGAGCTTCAGGCGGATAGACTCATGACGTTGCAAAACCGTATGGTTTTAGACGTTATCCTTGCAGACCGAGGTGGGGTATGCAGAATGATCCAATCGAGCTGCTGTGTCTTTATTCCTAATAATGCTCCAACAGTCTATGAGGCGATCTCTAAGCTACATAAGATTTCCGACTCTATACACGTAGACGAGGGAAACTGGTCCTTTATGGAGTGGTTGTGGACTCTGATCTCAGCGTGGGGATGGAAGGTTCTTATGGTCATTGGTGTCATCCTAGTATTCCTATTCTCATGTTGCCTGATTATCCAGTGTGGTCCTGCTCTATGTAGTCTTTGTGCTACAACCTGTTTTAGGAAACCACCTGCGTTTGGAGAAAAGGCACGAGAAAGGATGATGATACAACAGCATGTCACTGACCTAATGAGCATAGAATTAGATTCTGACATAGACTGATTAATTGCCTATGTAAGGGCAAAAGGAGGGTCTGAGGTTCCGTGACGATTTGAACCCGTGTTTTCAATATTGTCGGAAATACATAATATTAGTATCAGTGAACCGCAAATGGTCCATTTAGCATATCCTGGTGTTTTCGCTATGCTACGAGCAAGAGCACTCCTGTTATGAACACATTTCCGATCTACCCATGGCATCCATCTTAGATCATGGCAGCCATTTTGTGTTTCTTGCCCTCACATATGCAATAACCTCTGATCACTACATTTCGATTAAGGACACGTAGCCTTAGCCGGAGATTCACCTCTTTAGTGACACGTGCACCTTAAACCAGATCACGCTGAAGCTGCATGACTCGACAAAGGCTGCCTCCTCTGCCCGAGGCCAGCCCACCTGAACTGGTTTTCCTGTCCATTGTCCTGATCATGATTAGGCGGCCGAAGCCGGTAGCCTTGCCCATTTACGACCCACAAACATCTCCTATCCCACTTTTCCATCTTCCACACCTGGCTCCGTTCCTTTCTTTCTGAATCTTTATTAGGGGGAGGTAACGAACTTTACGATGAGGCGGTCCGGGTCTTGAATACAATATTGACAAGGGATTGTGATGGACTAGTGGGAACCCCTCTTCGTGATGTTTGACATCAGATATTATCGACAATTCCTGTGTAACGCCAAATATTTATTGTTTAAGACACAAAGGTTTAGGAATGTACTAACATGTGAAATATTTGCCTGAAGCACAATTTTTAGTATATAAGGAGCAACCCTCAATGTACAAATCGAACAGGCTCCTAGTCTCTGCCCGTGTGTAGATTCTGTGACTTCTGTGTCCCTGCAGTAATAAACCTTTGGTCTTTGACGCCACCATCGAGAAGCCCGTGTTTCTGTTCATTTGCGCACCAAGGCAGGTGGAACTCCGGGGTCTTTGGGTGTTGTTCCCTGACACCTCTGGACGGAACCAAAAAGTCCAGAACTCCACTGGGTCTCCTTCATACCTACTTCCAAAGTCTCCTGCATGTGAGCCTTCTGTATATTTTCCTCCAGGGCCAGAACTTCAGGTCTGCTTCCTGTCACCTCCTTCTTTTTAAGCCACTTTGCCTTTGACCTCTGTGCCTCCTGCCAATCCGTTATCTGCTTTTGACTCTACAGTCAATCTGCTTTTGTTTTCAGAGCGCTACTATAGCCTGCCATCATCAGGACTTCAAACACTTTTATTTCAGGCTTCTAAGCCCCTGTCACTGGGTTTGGACTCTTCAAGTTCTACCTTCAATACTGCTGTTAATTTACAGACTATTATCCTAACCTTCAGAACATCACAAGTTACCTTCAGTCCTCTGATAGCGTGCACTGTATCTATGATGGAAATTGACTTAATTCTTAGGAGAAAATGCTTTGGATCCAGTTCCAGACTCCAGGAGACGGTCTTTGGAGGGGGAGTACTGTCACGATTCGCTCCCTGCGCTCTCGTACCCACCACCAGGGGGACACACAGTGGGACTTTCCAGTCTTCTAATAAGCTTCCAGACCCTCCCCTGTATGCAGATCCTGACTTCCAGCCATTTGGACACTTATTGGGAACTGACATCTATTCACCATCCTTACCGGGTTTTGTGAAAGCCCACCTGCTTATACTTGAAGCCAGCCTACTCATGCCTGAAACTCCATTACACAGAATTCCTTGCTCACTGCTTTGTCTCCACCCCTGCAGGCCAAAGATGGGTGGAGGAATTCAGCTCACCTGTAGCTGGCTGCTGCTAGCCTGCACACACCTGCTGTGTGTGATTAGTGTGAGCTCTTATAAGCCCCAGCTCCCTTCAGGCCAAGGTTGGTCATTGTAGCTGTTTACCAATCCTTGTTTCCAGTGCTCCCTGAGCTTTTGCTACTCTTGTTTCCAGTCTTTCTTGAGCTTTAGTTATGCCTTGTTCCTGACCTGCTGCTGTTTTCCTTGTTTCTGAATTAGCACTGCCTGCAGTGCTACCTTGACCCCTGGGCCTTCCTGAGTATTCCTTGTTCCTGAACTACAGCAGTTTCCCTTCTCCTGAATTAGCACTGCTTGCAGTGCTACCTTGTTTCCTAAATTCCTGAGCTATAGCTATTCTGGTACCTGAATTAGCACTGCCTTCAGTGCTACCTTGTTTCCTGAATTCCTGAGCTATAGTTCTTTGTTCCTGTTCCTGGGCTTCAGCTATTTTCTTATTCCTGATTTGCACTGCTTGCAGTGTACTCTTGACTCCTTGTTTCCTGAGCTGTAGCTATGTCCTGTTTCCTTGAACCAGTCCTGCCTGCAGTGCTACCTTGACTTCTGGGCTATAGTAATTTCCCTGTTTCCTGAACTAGCACTGCCTGCAGTGCTACCTTGACTCCTGAGCCTTTGCTCAATTCTTGTTCCTGCCCCAGTACTGCCTTCTATGCTACTTTGTTTTCTTGATTCCTTAACCTGCACTATTTTAGTATACCCTTGTAGCCTCACCTTCTGTATATCCCTTTCCCGTCCCTGCCTTTCTTCCCAGTTCTTTGGTTCCAGTTCCTAGTTTGCTGTCTTTCTATTGTGCCGTCTTGCTTCTATTGCCTTGTAAGTGTGTTACCTGCTTTCGGCCAAGTGTATATGTATCAACAAGGACTAGCTATTCGTGGCTTGTGTGTCAGAACGCTATGACCTGTACATTGGCACCTATTGGGTGTCTTCATGAAGCCCTCACCCACCAACCTAGTTGGTGGCATGCTTCATCATCGGGCCCACCCAGTGACACCTAATGTGTCCCAGGTGTGCTTCGACGCCTGATTACAGCGGAGCAGGTATTCTTAGGCTGATTTCTGAAAAGGATCCACTTCTTGCACTGGAACCCATCTGCTAGAGCGATAACAGCAAAAGTTATCTCAGAATTGTTGTATAAATATCGCAATGTGTCAGGGTTGCCTGCTTTCCCTACTTTTATTTGTCCTCACTGCTGAGCCACTGGCTGCGGTAAACCAGAGGGAACGGACCGTGGCGGCTGCCGCCAATTCACAGTGGTAGGGCTGGGTGGGGGTGGGTGGGGGAAAGGGGGGGCTGGAGGGAATAAAATAAATAAAATGAATTAGTGCTGACCAAACATCTTCTCCTTGTCCCAGCCGCAGGTACCTGCAAAGAGGGAGTCTGCTTCTCAGGTTTCATTAACCCCTTCACTGCTGATAAGAAACAACAGAGCCCCTGCACTATACAATGTCAATCAATTTCTTGGTAATGTTCGTGTCAGTTGAAAAAGTTGACTAAGCACATCAAACAATATTTCCGTGTCAAACTTCAAAGATAAGAGAACATCAGTAGATATATAAAAGTTCAAAAGACGTTCTGTTCTTGGTGTAGTGAAACAGTTTATTGTTCCTTTGTACAGGCCAACACGTGTTTCATCGCAGGGAACAGACTGTGAATCTTCAGGGCTGGATAGAAACATAAAAAGTACATTTGCGAAAATGTTCTATTCATGAGCATGTTACGGTAGTGACTTTATTGTGTAAACCATGGTGAAGAAAGGCATGCCATTCAGTGACTCTGTGTCAATGTGACTCAAGATCACTATCTAGGTGACTTTTGTGAGCTGTGTGATTTTTAAGTGGTTGGATAAGCCAAAATTATTTTATTAGTTATTCTACTTCTATTTGAGTTTTTGTATAAGTCCAATAGAAGACATGTATATACACACTGACCGGAAGGAAATTAAGGCGACAAAGTGAAAAGGGTGTATAGGTGTTGCAGAGGATAGTATCCCAGGTGACTCAAGTGATATAGCTAGATGTCTGAAAAAACAAAGCAATTACAACTAGTTCATTACGTCTGTGACATTGTACTCATTTAAATTGAAGATTGCTTTTTAGTTTCGGATGGTCTAATTTTATATTTAGTGCCTATTATTCCGATGATCTATACCTCATTTGTATTTAGAGAAACATTCACACTAAATGAATGTGGAACTATGTTTTCAAGATTCCCTGGTTTTGGATCTAATTCTAATAGGATATCCAGAGGTATATGGTTCTCTGTCAGAGGAAATTGAGGGGATGAAGCCAGTCAGTGAATAAGCTCTGTAGTATATCTACAGAGAAATTTGATAAGTATTAAGCCAGAGAAAAGGGCAAGGGGAGAAAAGAATAAAGAAAAAAGAGGGAATTGCATCGTCCGATAAAAAGAACACCAACTAAATTAAAGTGAAATAAAATAAAATTGCAAGGCGGGATGGAGTGATTATAACATATGACTCTATAATGCAGAGTTAATATCGAGATTAGTAACTCCATATTTCCTTCATACTACCCCTTTTTCTTAATGAACCAATGCAATTTGCTGGGGTTCATTTATATTACAAATGTGCTCCATTTGAACACCAATTACATTTCTTTCATAAGCGCTGCATTCCTCTTTCTCTTTTTCTTATTTTGGGCTTTTACGTCATTCTAGATGACCGAAATTCCACACCCTACCCCAAATATAACCATCCCACACAACGGGTCGATTATATCGTATATTGGGCTTGAAATTGCGTTGCACTATACACTGACCCTCGCTGGTGCTCTGACAGTGGAAGTGTGTAGTATTTCTTCTTTGTTTTGCCAATATTTGCTTTAACAAAGAACCGAACGATGCTCTAGCTTTTTTCTCTGTGGAGGCGGGACACCGGCATATATTCAGAGCCGACTTCCGGTCATGTGACCGTCTTTGATACACGGCACCGGGAACTTCAGGAGGGGGAAGGAAATCAATGAGGTAAGCGAGCTCCCTGAGATAGGTTAGAACTCTAGATCTAACATCTACCTTCCCTGATAGTCATAATGACTCAAACCCTCATTCCCCGGGCCGTTTCTTCCTTTTTAGGTGTACCCGCCTTCATTGCATTACTGAATATTACCGCCTAAACCGGATCCTGACCACTACTCTCTTCTCCTCCCGGTGACAGCTCCATTTGTTTATATTTGAGGTAGGATACGATATGGATTGTTAATCCACTTTCTGAACATGTACTAAGAAGAATATAAGAACTAATACTATATACACCATTTAGATACCACAGATTGCGCAGAAAGCGAACAAGCACGTTTTGGAAATCCGAATAGAGGATTCCATGCACCACCCCAACCGGGTGTTTTTGACCAACATATTTACGCCCATATCTCATGAGGGTGAGTTTCTATATGTTTTTGTATGTTTAGGAACTAAAACCTGCACTGTATATATCAAGAGGCTACCTGAACACTTGTCATCTTGCTCAGTCCATCCCGCCTTGCAATTTTATTTTATTTCACTTTAATTTAGTAGGTTTTCTTTTTATCGGACGATGCAATTCCCTCTTTTTTCTTTATTCTTTTCTCCCCTTGCCCTTTTCTCTGGCTTACTACTTATCAAATTTCTCTGTAGATATACTACAGAGCTTATTCACTGACTGGCTTCATCCCCTCAATTTCCTCCGACAGAGAACCATATACCTCTGGATATCCTATTAGAATTAGATCCAAAACCAGGGAATTTTGAAAACATAGTTCCACATTCATTTAGTGTGAATGTTTCTCTAAATACAAATGAGGTATAGATAATCGGAATAATAGGCACTAAATATAAAATTAGACCATCCGAAACTAAAAAGCAATCTTCAATTTAAATGAGTACAATGTCACAGACGTAATGAACTAGTTGTAATTGCTTTGTTTTTTCAGACATCTAGCTATATCACTTGAGTCACCTGGGATACTATCCTCTGCAACACCTATACACCCTTTTCACTTTGTCGCCTTAATTTCCTTCCGGTCAGTGTGTATATACATGTCTTCTATTGGACTTATACAAAAACTCAAATAGAAGTAGAATAACTAATAAAATAATTTTGGCTTATCCAACCACTTAAAAACCACACAGCTCACAAAAGTCACCTAGATAGTGATCTTGAGTCACATTGACACAGAGTCACTGTATGGCATGCCTTTCTTCACCATGGTTTACACAATAAAGTCACTACCGTAACATGCTCATGAATAGAACATTTTCGCAAATGTACTTTTTATGTTTCTATCCAGCCCTGAAGATTCGCAGTCTGTTCCCTGCGATGAAACACGTGTTGGCCTGTACAAAGGAACAATAAACTGTTTCACTACACCAAGAACAGAACGTATTTTGAACTTTTATATATCTACTGATGTTCTCTTATCTTTGAAGTTTGTCACGGAAATATTGTTTGATGTGCTTAGTCAACTTTTTCAACTGACATGAACATTACCAAGAAATTGATTGACATTGTATAGTGCAGGGGCTCTGTTGTTTCTTGTTATTTGTGTGGATCTCCTTGGTCCAACCACGAGCGGTTGTGAGGGATTACCGCTCGCCCTATTGCCTATACCAACTACTTCCGGTTACCTTTCACTTTGCGGTTACTCAGGTTGTGCGCCTAGTTATTCTGGAATATCCAAAAAAAAAACTCTTAGCTGTATTCTGTTTATACTAATTTCCAGAGAGGGCTGCCCCCCGCGACCACTCTTCAATCCTAGTTCTATACTCAAGCACACCAAATTCTAAAAAACATCTAAGAACGTCTCTACCTCAACATGGACAGAGACAAAATAGCAGCTGATCTTTTTGAGAATCTAGCCAAAGGCATGCCCACACACACTGCCACGGCCAATTCTGGTCCCCCTCGAGTGGAGGGCTTAAAAGATAAATTCAAGAAACTTGAAAGATTAAAAAAACAAGAGAAGTCACGATGGTGGGACTCCACTACCCTGAAGCAGTACATGCGTTTAAAACAGATACCCAGAGGCTTACGCTCTCATATCTTTCCAACATACGACGATCTTGATATAGATCTTTTGAAGAAATGGGATGATTCTGTAACCAATAATTCTTTTGTTCTCATGGACATTCTAATAGAAAGTGCAGATCGCAAATCCAGTAAATTACTAGGGGAAATTGCGATCCTGGAGCAAGAGATAAAAGATCTTAATTTGCCTGAACCCACGATTAAAAACTATACAATTTTAGACGAGGTCTTACTGAAACATCAGGAAGAGATCAAGAACAGGAAAGCGAGACAAATAAAAAGAGATGATGCAGACTACCGCAATGGTAGAATCTTCACTTATGATCGCAAATACGATGCAATGATTCGGCCTAACAACCCCAAAAAATCCGGGAACAATGTATCTGCTCCCAGCTCTATCTCATCCAGCAATACATCTCTGAATTCGTCAGGTACAAGCGAACAAGAACAAGAAAGGGGTGACACTTTAGATACCGACAGTACTCCTTTTTTAGTAGAAATGGAACGCATTCGCAAAGGGAACAGGACCCAACCCCAAAGAGGAATACCAAACCAAACACCCACAGAGGTACCAGGGGGGGCCAACGAAGAGTATCGCAGAAAACTAAGATCAGGAACAGCAAAGAAATAGAAAATGGGAACAAAGAGGTCCAAGTAATTAACCTTTCCTCTTTCCCATTAACTCCTGACATGACTAATCTTCTCTCTAAAGGCTAACTTCAATCCATACTCCACAGGGGATATCTGCCAAACTAAGATAGATCTTTTTAAATTTGTCCGCAGCCTGAAAATAAAAAAGTACTTTGCAGGAAAAACACCTAGTGCCAGAAATGTGAAAAATATTCCTGATGTTTTGGTGAACGATGTACATACAATAAAAGATATACAAGCCATACATTTATTGTTGTCAATCACTGAACGGGAAGATAGCCCTTTGGAAATGGGGCAACTTTTAGAAGAACTTAATATTGATACAGACCTTGGGGTTGTTAGTGGTCTCAAGGGTAAATCCACATGGACTCCTACTCTACCAGGTGGTAACAATATTGATAATTTTCACAGACGGGTTCTAGAAGACCTAAACAAAATCAACACAAAAAAACTTAATGAAACCTTCACATTTAAAGACAATTTAACTAAAGGAGAGCGTCATGCCCTTACCACTCTCACGCAGATCTCCACCATTATCATTCGTGAGGCGGACAAGGGAGGTAATATCGTGGTGATGAACGCAGACGATTATAACAACGAAATATTGAACCAATTAGCAGACCTATCTTGCTATAAAGCAATTGCACTAAACCCTATGGGTACATTGACGATCAAGATCAATGACCATCTACGAAAATGGAAAGAAGATGGTCTCCTAAATGAGGACGAGTACCTGTATCTAAAAGTACTTAAACCAACATACCCATGGCTCTACACCCTCCCAAAAATCCACAAAGATCTCCCCTTTCCACCAGGTAGACCTATTGTCTCTGGAATAGGGGGCCCCACTGAGAGACTGGCAGAATATGTTGATGTGTTTCTAGACCCACTAGTCAGAAACCTGCCGTCCTATATACAAGACTCCAAGCATATACTGAGTCTACTAGGCGACCTAGAATGGCAACCGAATACCACCTTAGTGACCATGGATGTTGTAGCACTCTACACCAGCATCAATCCAATACTGGGTATAGAAGCAATTACTCGTGTTTTGTCCAATAGACCAGCATCCCTCTGGGCACACACACAGATGTTAATCTCTATGATGAATCTAATTTTAAACAACAATTTGTTCATCTTTCACAAACAATGGTACCAACAAAAACGCGGAGTAGCCATGGGTTCTAAATTTTCTCCATCTTTCGCCAACCTATTTATGGGGTCATTCGAAGCAGACCACATTTGGGGCACTCAAGGCAGCTCATATACCGACTCCATTCTATTTTGGGGTCGTTATATAGATGACTGCATTTTACTTTGGACTGGTACTGATGAATTGCTTCAAAGTTTCTTTCACCACCTGAACCACAACAACTGGGAACTGAACTTCACTATGAAATCTAGCAAAACCAACATAGAATTTCTAGACCTCGAATTCTATGTCATAGACAATAAACTACAAAGCAAACTTTACAGGAAACCAACGTCCTGCAATGCCATACTTAGAGCTGATAGTTTCCATCCTCTGCACCAGATTAAATCAATACCTTTCGGGGAGTTTCTCCGTGCTAGACGAAACTGCAGTGACGACAAAGATCTTGATACTGTTATACAAGATATGGAAATGAGATTTGAGAAACGTGGCTATCCCAAAACCACGCTTGCTGTAGCAAAAAAGAGACTCAAGAAAATCAAAAGACCAGAGACATTGAGAATGAATAATTCCAAGAAGTCGAAAGACTCAACAGTGAGATTGATCACTGAATATAATGGCCTACATCAACCGATCAGGAATATTATCACCAAACACTGGGGTCTGCTGAAAGATGACTTGGTACTAAAAGAAATGATTCCCACATCTCCCCAAATTACTTTCCGCAAAGGGAGAACGCTGAGAAATAGACTCAGCCCTACCGTGCCACGCATAGACATGATCCCTGACTGGCTAACTCAACACAGTAATGGGTTTTTTAAGTGTGGCTTCTGTACAATGTGTAAATGGGCCAAACATAAAACCAAACAATTCAATGGACCCAACAAAGAAAGATATGACATCAGAGTGAACATCAACTGCACCACGAAATATGTGGTATACATAATTGAATGCCAGTGTGGGAAAAAATACGTCAGAAGCACTATCAGGATGTTGAAAGACAGAATTTCAGAACACATGAGGGCCATCCAAAAACAAGATCCTAAATATCCAGTATCCCTACATGTAGCCAAATGCCAAACCAACACAGAAGATTTCCGAGTATCGTTCTTTGGTATCGAAACGGTGCCCGCCCATGTGAGAGGCGGTAACCGTGAGTTGGCATTAAGACGAAAAGAAGCTACTTGGATCATGCGTCTTCGAAGTATTGAATTTGGGCTTAATTATGACCCAGAGCTGCAATTTTTCCTAGGAAATTAAACTTGGATACATTGATGTTCATTTACTGTCGTTTTAGCTTACTTCCCCAAATACACATCAAATTAGCATTATGTCTGTATTTACATACTTATATTTTAATAATGTAACTCTCATTATATAATGTATGTTAATTCAACTTCTCTACTGTGTTTATTCTCGTCTATGTTCTTAACCTGATAATATTAATACGCACCAGTGTTACATTTGTTATGATTATAACATATGACTCTATAATACAGAGTTAATATCGAGATTAGTAACTCCATATTTCCTTCATACTACCCCTTTTTCTTAATGAACCAATGCAATTTGCTGGGGTTCATTTATATTACAAATGTGCTCCATTCGAACACCAATTACATTTCTTTCATAAGCGCTGCATTCCTCTTTCTCTTTTTCTTATTTTGGGCTTTTACGTCATTCTAGATGACCGAAATTCCACACCCTACCCCAAATATAACCATCCCACACAACGGGTCGATTATATCGTATATTGGGCTTGAAATTGCGTTGCACTATACACCGACCCTCGCTGGTGCTCTGACAGTGGAAGTGTGTAGTATTTCTTCTTTGTTTTGCCAATATTTGCTTTAACAAAGAACCGAACGATGCTCTAGCTTTTTTTCTCTGTGGAGGCGGGACACCGGCATATATTCAGAGCCGACTTCCGGTCATGTGACCGTCTTTGATACACGGCACCGGGAACTTCAGGAGGGGGAAGGAAATCAATGAGGTAAGCGAGCTCCCTGAGATAGGTTAGAACTCTAGATCTAACATCTACCTTCCCTGATAGTCATAATGACTCAAACCCTCATTCCCCGGGCCGTTTCTTCCTTTTTAGGTGTACCCGCCTTCATTGCATTACTGAATATTACCGCCTAAACCGGATCCTGACCACTACTCTCTTCCAAACATCCAAAACTGACCTGCTGCTTCAGGAGCCGTGAGGGGAACGGCGGCGCTGCAGATCGCGCCACACAAACGCCGGGAGGCAGCGCCCAGCGGACCACAATCCCCAGCAGCCCCTGGGGCGGGTGCACGCGAGTGACGACGAAGGAGCGCCCGGAGGCGCCTGTAAAAGGCTGACCCCCCGGGAGCACAGTGGGGGAACATCCAAAACTGACCTGCTGCTTCAGGAGCCGTGAGGGGAACGGCGGCGCTGCAGATCGCGCCACACAAACGCCGGGAGGCAGCGCCCAGCGGACCACAATCCCCAGCAGCCCCTGGGGCGGGTGCACGCGAGTGACGACGAAGGAGCGCCCGGAGGCGCCTGTAAAAGGCTGACCCCCCGGGAGCACAGTGGGGGAACATCCAAAACTGACCTGCTGCTTCAGGAGCCGTGAGGGGAACGGCGGCGCTGCAGATCGCGCCACACAAACGCCGGGAGGCAGCGCCCAGCGGACCACAATCCCCAGCAGCCCCTGGGGCGGGTGCACGCGAGTGACGACGAAGGAGCGCCCGGAGGCGCCTGTAAAAGGCTGACACCCCCTCTCGCCCCGCGAGTCGCGCGCGGGAGCGACCGGGAGAAGCCCGGGACAAGGGCGGGACAGTCTACGGCAGTCCACGGCAAGACCAGGCAGGGCTGGGCCACCTATCGTACATCTCTTGCAAACATGGGTAAGCGGAAGAATGGTGCTACTGCAGATGATGGTGGTAAAAAGGCTAAAATGGCTAAACAATCAGATTCTATTCTGTCCTATCTCACTTCTGCGGTGGGGGCTTTAACCAAAGAAATTGCCACAGCACAGCAAGAACTGGGTTTAATTGCTAAGTCCCCCTCCTCAGCTATATCACCTGAGACACAAGCCATCCCTTTAGAGCCTGATATCATCATAACAAAACCCACAACTGCTACTGTCTGCACTTTACCTCAAGCTTGCGCATCCCAAACACTGCTCCCTACAGCAAATCCAGACCCTTTGGGAACTTTAAAAACACCCCCGAAAAAACGTAAGAAGAGGGAGGCCCCCCCTCGAGTCACTCATGGGATGGAGGAGTCACTGAAGGACCTTATCGAGGCTCTATTTGAGGAACGGATTGAACCCCTTTTAGTGGGAATTGCAAAGGACATAGTAGACACTATGACCACATGTCTTGAAGGCTTACTAAAAAAATGTGTACTAATTGATGATATAGCGAAAAAATTGGACAGCTTGCATCTTGGTGATAAAAAAGTTGTAGATCGTCATAGAGTACAACTCCCACCTTTACCATCAGCTGAGGCCATTCTTGAGCCTATGGAATCAGATATAGTAGGTATACAGGTTGCCCAATCACCCATACCTATTACCCCACAGGAGATCCCCTCGACATCAGGGGCAACCAATTTCCTGGAAAGCAAGATCCATCTAAATCTGCCCCCTGCAGTAGTACCCTACGTAGCCGTTTTCCTAGGGGTGACCCCGCTAAGGGAAGGCGAGGAGGAGTCAACTCCCGTACTTATTGGAAAAGCAAAAAAATGGTGTGATGATTTAAGTAGCGGTGACTCAAATACATCCTCTAGTATCATAGCTGCTAGAAGGGTAGGATGGGTGGGAAAACGGGCTAAAAATGTGAAAGGTGATTGTGTGGTGATAAACTTCAACAATGACCATTGCCCAAGCACTTTGTTTTGGGATGGTTCAGATATTAAGGAAAATGATAGCCTCAGAGCAGTCCCATTAGGTTTCTTTTATCCCCCACAGTCCCATTATAATTCACACAGGATGCCCCCCCCAACTACGGCCCCCTCAGTGTATGACTGGCAAACTGTAACTAGGAACGTGAGACGATACCGACAAATGCCCCATAACTCAGCCCCTATTATGGATTTGGTCAATCGTTTTAACCCTTTACATGATCTGGATACCAACGATTGACTACCTTCACCCCTAACATCACCCACAATAGTAATGCCTGAGAGGGTAATTTCCCTACCATGTACATTTATGACTTGGAACGTGGCAGGAACAAGAGCTAAAAGATCAGACCCAACTTGGATCCAATATATTTCTAAACACAAGGTCATAGCTCTGCAAGAAACGTGGGACACTTCACCTTCCTTTTACTTAGATGGATTCTTAAGTTATACAACACCCGCTAGTACTAGTACTGCGGGGAGAGCAAAAGGGGGGCTTATTACACTTTTTTCTTTAGATCTAGTAGGATCTTTTAACCCATTGAATTCAGGTTCCCCAAACATCCTAGCAATAGAATGGACAGTCTCCCCAAGCTGTATTATACTAGTAATTAATTTCTACAATGCCTGGGGTGGACCAAACGAATCTGAACACGTGCACTGTTTGGCGAACTTGTTAAATACATACAGTCAAAACTCACATACTCCATTCGAAATTCTTTTAATGGGCGATTTTAATAGCCACAAATGTCATATGCCTTGCCAATCATTAGATGCAGATTCTCCCGATGGAGCCTGCATTCCCCACTTTGAACACACCAAAATGGGGGAGTCACTTGACTTATTGTGTGCCAATTTTAATTTATATGAACTTGTCAAAACTGCTATTAATGAGAATGTCCCCACGTATAAAGGCACAACTAAAGGGACGATAATTGATTACATATTTATGTCCGTAGGCCTAAATTCAAAGGCAAGTGACTATAAAGTTACTGTCTCACACCATAGTGACCATAACCCTCTGTCAACTGCAATACACTGGAGTGACTTATGGCGCAGGCAGGTGGATCAGCCCCGGGTTTGCGCCTTGACGGTGCCCAGTGATCAGGGCAGACGACTTAGATGGGGTATGGCCATGGAGGAACGGTTTATGGAAACCCTACTTCCCAAAATTGAGGGACAGATAGAAACTTGTCTGGATCAAACTGCCTCGAACCCCCAGGTTGTTGCAGCTTTTAATTGCATCTGTGCACAAACCGTCAGGGATCTTACAAAACCTAAATCTAAGTACCCCACAAAGCCCCACAAATGGTTTGATAGCAAATGTTCAAGGGCTCACAGAGAACTGAAAATGGCTCTTAAGGCCAAGAAAAGGGATAAAGAACAAATCTCTAACTTAAGACGGGCCTACAAAACCAATGTGAGGGCAAGGAAAAATGAGATTAAGAATAATGCTTGGACCGATCTTCTCAATGTAGATGTCCTAAAAAACAGCAAACAGTTTTGGGAAATTATCAACCATCCCTTTTTTTCAGGGGAGAACAACCTGAATACAGATTGTGTAATCCCCGATGAGAGATGGGTACAGCATTTTAGCAAGATTTACGGGGGTGAACCATCAGGCTGCCCAAGTACTACTGAGGTGACCTTATGTGCAGACACAGTGGTAGTCACGGAAGAGCAGGTCCTTAAAGCCATTGCGGATACCACAAAAAATAAGGCCCCAGGTCCGGATGGTGTCCCGGCAGACTTTTTTAAATATTGCCCAGTACTCTGGAGTAAAATCTTGACCAGAGTGTTCAAAGCAGCGGCCGAAGGATGCCTACCTCAAACATGGGCAACATCCATAATAGTTCCCATTTTTAAGAAGGGAAATCGGGAGGACCCTGGGTGTTATCGCCCTATTTCCCTCATCGACTCTACTTTTAAAATCTTAGGTAGAGTCCTTTTGAATCAGCTAAGGGAAAATTTAGAACTGAATGGGGGACTCTCGAATATCCAATATGGCTTTCGAGAGAATAGGGGGACATTGGAACAATGTTCTAACCTCCACCTTCTAGTCTCCAGGTATACGGTGGCCGGGGAGGGGACAGTTTATCTGGCCTTTATGGACCTCTCCTCGGCCTTCGACCTGGTGAACAGAAGTAAGCTATGGACTACCCTACTAGAGTTAGGCATAGAGGAGCCCTTGGTGGCCTTTATGGCAAGGCTACATCAAGATCTTAAGGCAAAAATAAGAGTCACCAGGGACGGTAGGTGCACAGAAAGTTTTAATTCTGAAAAAGGGGTGCGCCAGGGTTGCATCCTGGCCCCCCTTCTTTTTACTATTTATATAAATGGTCTCGGGAAACACCTAGAAACAGGATCGGCGGATGTTCCACGTGTAGGAGGTGCTCAGATCCCAGCCCTCCTATACGCGGACGACGCCGTCCTGATAGCACGTACAGGGATTAGCTTACAGATTCTTCTGGACCGTTTTGGTTCCTTTATGGAGAACCTGGACTTGAAAATCAATGTCTCTAAGTCTCACACCATGATCATTGGTCGTAAAGTCAATACGTTGCAGAAAAAAACTTTTATTTGTAAAGGGGAGATCCTTTCTAGGGTCCCAGTCTTTCCTTATCTGGGAGTCCTTTTTGATCAAAGAGGGTCCTGGGTTCCCCAGGTCAATGCTAAAAGACTTAGCTTAGCACGATCCTCATCAGCTTTGCTGGCCTTTACAAAACGTTTGGGAGCTAAACCAATGGAGGCCGTGGTCAAAATATATAATAGTAAGTGCGTTCCAATCGCTATGTATGGTTCTGCGATTTGGGGTTACGCAGAGACGGCAAAAATCCAGAGGGTAGAAAACGGTATCATCAGGAATATTCTATCTGTTCCAGATTCCACACCTACCTTCTCTATTCATGAGGAAATAGGCTTACCATACATTTCTGATAAACTTAAACTAGCACCCCTCCTCTTCTGGGTCAAAACGTGGTTGAATCCCGAGCTGACGCTAAACCATGCCATCCTTAAGGACGTCATTACAAGGGATAACGCCATGAGAATCCCCTGGCTAAAATTTATTAAATCTACCTTTTTAATGCTGGGGAGACCGGAACTTTTTAATGACCCATCGAATATAAGGAGGGGGGACGTTGGGTGGATTAAGCAGATGTTTATGGAGAGGACCCGTATGGATAGAGAAGATTTAGAATTAAGGAAACCCATGGTGAGGGCACATATTGTTTTAACTACTTCACCCACCATGGAACCCTATTTAAAAACCGTAACTAATCCTCTACATAGACTCCTACTGACCAAATTCAGGATGAATTTAATTCATTACACCTTAGGAAACTTCCCGGTTTGGTCAAAACCTGAGGATGGCCCGCCATGCGGCTGTGATAACTTCTCACCGCAAGATACCCTTCATTTCATATTTTTTTGCGACTTTTATTGCAGTGAAAGGAAGAAATATCTATTCCCTGTTCTGAAGGCAGCGGGCTTTACTCAAATAAGGCCAGCCTTAATCTTCCTTCAAATGTTAGCAGATACTTACACCATGTTCAGCGTTGCTTGCTTTTTAACTGCGGCATTTAGAACAAGGAAAAAAAGACTACCCCAGACTAACTTGTTTTAACTCAAACTTGTTTTTAAAGGAAAATTTTTTACATTTGTAAATAGATTTGTATTTTTGCATGCAACAATTTGATGAAATGTAATCATTATGCAGAAAACCATCCTTTTTTTAACGTGATTTAGTGATGTTTTTAAATATTGTATTGTGATTGTCCTATGCCTTTTATGATTTTAACAAAAATCGAATAAAGAGTATTTTGACTGACTGACTGACACTACTCTCTTCTCCTCCCGGTGACAGCTCCATTTGTTTATATTTGAGGTAGGATACGATATGGATTGTTAATCCACTTTCTGAACATGTACTAAGAAGAATATAAGAACTAATACTATATACACCATTTAGATACCACAGATTGCGCAGAAAGCGAACAAGCACGTTTTGGAAATCCGAATAGAGGATTCCATGCACCACCCCAACCGGGTGTTTTTGACCAACATATTTACGCCCATATCTCATGAGGGTGAGTTTCTATATGTTTTTGTATGTTTAGGAACTTAAACCTGCACTGTATATATCAAGAGGCTACCTGAACACTTGTCATCTTGCTCACTCCATCCCGCCTTGCAATTTTATTTTATTTCACTTTAATTTAGTTGGTGTTCTTTTTATCGGACGATGCAATTCCCTCTTTTTTCTTTATTCTTTTCTCCCCTTGCCCTTTTCTCTGGCTTAATACTTATCAAATTTCTCTGTAGATATACTACAGAGCTTATTCACTGACTGGCTTCATCCCCTCAATTTCCTCTGACAGAGAACCATATACCTCTGGATATCCTATTAGAATTAGATCCAAAACCAGGGAATCTTGAAAACATAGTTCCACATTCATTTAGTGTGAATGTTTCTCTAAATACAAATGAGGTATAGATCATCGGAATAATAGGCACTAATTATAAAATTAGACCATCCGAAACTAAAAAGCAATCTTCAATTTAAATGAGTACAATGTCACAGACGTAATGAACTAGTTGTAATTGCTTTGTTTTTTCAGACATCTAGCTATATCACTTGAGTCACCTGGGATACTATCCTCTGCAACACCTATACACCCTTTTCACTTTGTCGCCTTAATTTCCTTCCGGTCAGTGTGTATATACATGTCTTCTATTGGACTTATACAGAAACTCAAATAGAAGTAGAATAACTAATAAAATAATTTTGGCTTATCCAACCACTTAAAAACCACGCAGCTCACAAAAGTCACCTAGATAGTGATCTTGAGTCACATTGACAATGTACTTTTTATGTTTCTATCCAGCCCTGAAGATTCGCAGTCTGTTCCCTGCGATGAAACACGTGTTGGCCTGTACAAAGGAACAATAAACTGTTTCACTACACCAAGAACAGAACGTCTTTTGAACTTTTATATATCTACTGATGTTCTCTTATCTTTGAAGTTTGACACGGAAATATTGTTTGATGTGCTTAGTCAACTTTTTCAACTGACACGAACATTACCAAGAAATTGATTGACATTGTATAATGCAGGGGCTCTGTTGTTTCTTGTTATTTGTGTGGATCTCCTTGGTCCAACCACGAGCGGTTGTGAGGGATTACCGCTCGCCCTATTGCCTATACCAACTACTTCCTGTTACCTTTCACTTTGCGGTTACTCAGGTTGTGCGCCTAGTTATTCTGGAATATCAAAAAAAAACCTCCTAGCTGTATTCCCTTCGCTGCTGATGACAAGCTCAGCTCGTCATCAGCCACGGTGGTCGTGTGCGGATGACGAGCTGAGCTCGTCATGTAACGCGGGTTTTTGTAAATTGCCGCACAGCGGAAAAATTACCGCCGCAGCAATGTGGTTAAAAAGCCAAGGCATATTATTTACTCTTTCAGATATGATGTAGGCTGCCTGGTCAGCCTCTCATGGACAGCCATCTCAGACACTGTGGATTTATTAAACATTACATAGCTTGTGTTGTATAGGTAACTAATGGCTCCCTCCCTCCAGCGTGCAAATGGTTTACTCGCAGTCTATCTCACCCTCTGAAATTACCCCCAAAAAGTTTGTTTGGATTGAGTTAGGGGCCTCAGAGTCTGGTAAAGTAATCTGCTAACCAACATTAACTGGTGAGAGGTAACATAGGGGAGCATTGCTGTGGCAATGATTTTCTTGCACACCTCCAGTGTGAATTCAAAAGTGAGAACCTGTACTTGGTGATGGTGCTTAAATTCACTTCCAATGCATCTGTTTTTTTTACTCTCGTTATATAATGCTAATAAATGTTATTTGCAATGGAGAGAGGAGTGCAAAAATGGTAACTAGCCGAACAGGGGAAATAACAGTTGCTGAGATAGCAAGGTAACAATCTCTCACTTTCAGTCACTGCCTTCAGTCTCTGATCCAGAGCTCATCGCGGCATGAATAAACACTGTGCTCACTGCCCAGATGAAATCACAGATAGGTGCAGTGGCGGCAGCAAACAAAATGCTGGAAAATCTCAGATGCTCCAGTGACATCAGCCAAAGAGCCTGATTACGTTGCGTTAACACACATAACCAATCCTGGAGTTGCTTTCATGCCGAGAGAAGCGACAGGATTGGTAGGAGCAGGCTCACCTTGCGCTCCTTTTCCGACTAGGGGCCTGTGTGTACAATCACCCCGGCTTTAAAACGGCTCAGAATGGCGCAGTCTTAAGTGCCCATGTCGGGCTGACCAGTGTAAGACAATCGGCTAATCCAATATGCACACTCAGCTCTTTAGTCTTTGTCATCATCTCTGCTGCCAGCCTGCCAATCAGGAATCATCCCTGCCCCCGCCCTGGAGCTCGAGCTAGAACATGGTAGCCTTAATAAAATGGTAATACATTTATTAATTTATATTTGCTGCTGTGTGCTGCTTGCAGCAGGTATGCCGACACTCCCCCACCCTTAAGGCGGAACCGCCACTGGGAACGGGAAAGGTAGGGTATAAAAGTTGGTAATAGTGTACATGCAGTTTCTCTCCATACTAATGATGTTTTATTATATCTCAGTAACGGCTGCAGTGACCTGGTGGATGTTCTGTAGGTATTGGGAGCGTTTGGAGACATTTTAGGTTGAACTCTGAAAGTCCTGCTTATGGTCACTTTGCCCAAGGGGTGTTTCTGAGATGATATGCCTACCCAATCTGCCCCTGACCTGGGAACAAGGCATCTTTAGATATCTTGGGGTGCAGGTTTACTGCACAGAGACTGACCTGCTACAGGGGAACATGAACAGTGTGCTATCAAGGTACTCTACTCTTTGGAGACAGCTCCCTGCCTTGGGCATAAGCATGGGCGAATTTTGCGAATCTCGCGTTTGCGAATTTTGCGGATTTGCGAATTCGCAATCTGCAAAATCCGCGAATTCTCGCGAATTTGCGGATTTTTTGTGTTCGCAAGTGTTTCTGCCAGTTCGCGAGGATTTGGTACTAGTTCGCAATTGCGAACTTACTTGTCGGCTCGCAACGGTCGTGACTATGTTGTTTCTACGTCTGGTTCATCATCACAGCCTCCCAGCACCCTCTGTTTCACCACTGGCACACTCTCTTTGACCCATGCCACCCTCTGTTACATCAATGCCACCCTCTGGTTCATCATCACTGTAGAAGATGGGGGGGAAAAGCAAGCCCACCTGCCCTGCTTGAACTGACATGAATTAATTTGGGGTTAGTTTATTAACAACACCTGCCCTGCCCCAACTGACAATAATGAATTAGGGGCTAATTAATGTGTCACTGAAAGAATTTGAAGTTCCAGCCTGGCACCTGCTTGTCTGCTCCTTTAGCTGTAAATCAGGACCTTTGTGGCATACAGTTAAGGTCAGAGCAGGGTCACACAATAGTTGCAAGCAGGCAACCGAATTCTGGAGGGCCCCCTCAGGAAGCACTACAGAGAATCGTTACAAATCATGAGGTTGACCTTTTGCACCTGCTCATTGCTTTTGCTTTTGCTAAAATCGTTTTTCGGTTTTTTCGCGCTATTCGCGGGGCGCGGCGTCGTGCGAAACCGACCGCGGAAGCCGCCAATTCGTGCGAATGAGCATTTTATTTTTTTTGCGGCTTGTTGTTTCGCGAGTTTTTTTGCAGTATTCGCGAGCCGCTTGCAGCGCAACACGCGAATTTACCCCAAGGTCGAGTACGGGCGCGGCCATTTTGTTTGCGTGACGTATTTCCGTTTCCGCCCGCTATGTATAATCTCGCGCAGTAAGCGCATTGCGAGTAGAGGTTCGCACGAGATCGCGCGGGAAATCTAGAGGTTCGCACGAGATCGCGAGGAAAATCTTGCGCGAACTTACTTTCGCGCTCGTGAACGGGCGCCGGCCATCTTGTTTTTCATTCATTTCCTGTGTCTGGGCATGGTGTTTAATCCTCTTGGTATCTTTGCCATCCTTTGCTTGTTTTCAGTTTTTTTTTAACGATTTTGCTTCTTATCTATCCCTCTCTTTTCCTAGCTGTATATTTTTGTCTTTTCTGCTATTTTTCTTTACTTTTAAACTACTTTTTTTAACTCTTTTCTTTTCTTCTTCCCTATCCTATTCTTTCTTAATTTTCTACTTCTTCCTACCTTACCTGCCCAGACCATGGTCAAGCCAGGCGCCGTGAAGCTGCCCAGGCACTTGAGGGCCGCAGCGGCGGCGGGGAGTAGTGCTGGACCCAGTGCCAGGACAGCATGCGGGAGATTGAGGGGGGAGCAGGTGACGCGACGGGAGATATTCAGCCCGGAGGAAGTGGGCGCGCTGGTCTACTTCGTCCAGCGCCGCCTGCCCAGGACCATCGCGGGAGGCGGCAGGATCGCGGCCGGCGGCTACAACATGCGGGAGCGCCGGAAGCGGTGGGAGAAGGTGTGCTGGGCCATATCCCACCTCTACGGGGTCCAGCGCACCTACAGCCAGGTCACCCATCGCTGGACGGACCTCCTGGACTGCGAGCGCGACCTGCTGGATCAGCTCGGCTTGGAGATCCCCGGGCTTGGTGAGTAGTAGTAGCCATTTAATCACTCACTACTATGATGTTTTCTCCTGCTCTGTGTTGTTGTATTGCAAATATTTGTTTTTTACATGGAGCAAGCCAATAATGCCGCTGATGACGATTACATTGTAGTTAAATTATATTTCAAAATCTTCTGTGCATTTCAGGTGCACTGCTCTCCTTCTCAGTGGCGTTGCTACTATGCTTATATGGCTGAGATACCCGCCACCCCCTCTCAACACAATCCCCAAGAATTGGGAAACCGGAAACAGTTCTTGAACTTTTGGAAGGCGGGAAGGGAGTCACCCTTCCCGGCCGTATTTATTAAAATGTGAAACAAAAAATAAAACATTAAAATAACAGTTTCATATTATGTACAATTTCATTTCCACATTACGATGTTTGGCTAACCTTAACAGATCTCTAATACAGAGGTTCTCCTAGCCAAACTAACATCCTACAAAACATTTGACTTGAAATTGTACATCCTAACGTTAAGGGCCAACGGCAAGGTCGTAACCGGTGTCAGATCCCTAAACCAGACATACCCCCCTCACTTGTGAGAGGAGCGACCGCACAGAGGCGTACCTCAAATGCATCTACCAATTTCCCTTTGTACTTGACGGGGGCCCCAATAAACTCGACGCCATTTAACGGTCGTTCGAGGACTCGTGTGAGGTGTCTAAAAGGTAGCGTAAACCCCCTCCCGCACCCCACACAACTTACCCATCTGCCGTCGCAGATGTCCTGGCCCCGGGAAATTCCCCAGGAGGGGCCGTAGCCCCTCCTATCCAGGAAGGGGCCTTGACCACCTTTCCTTTCCTTCCGGCGGCCTCTCCTTAGACAGGACCGCCTCCCCGTTGAGGGGCCAATTGGCCACCTCCCCCGTGCGCTCCCATCCGTAATGGGTGACGCCCCCTCATAGGGATCTTCGAATTACTGCTCACCGATCATGACCTTACCGCCCGACCAAAATAAATACGACAATTCTACCTAACTTACTAAGAATAAAAACGAACATGCTTATTACAAGCATGAATACTGATCAACATTAGTGCAACATTACTTTATTTGCAAAACATACTGAAAATAACCATTCTTTATTGCATATTCAAAAATTTCACGACGATCATCACAACCTGCAAGAAACAGAGTTACCAGATCAAAACTTTATTCAAAAACAACTAGCTGTCCTCAGGGGCTGGTGGGTGGGTCAAAATTGGCTCTTCGTTCCGTCTCGAGCTCACGTGCAGCGGGGAGGTGCAGCTTCAGAGCACAGGAACAAGAGGATGCTTTCTTGGCTTCCGCTCCTTTTATCCGTCTTCAGGGTGGGCGTAAACCCGCCCCCGCCTGCCTCCGAGGGCGTGGCCGGCCGCGTCGGTGTCTAGGCCAGCCCACTCTAGGGCGGGAAAAAGGCGCGCCCCGGCTACGCCGCTTCGGGCATACCAGCCGAGACACGCCTCCCGCCCAAGATGGCTTCCCGGGGGGATCGTGGTACTCCACCATACGTTCGGGGGGACCGAATGGTCGCCCCTTTCCATATGGCTGAGATACCCGCCACCCCCTCTCAACACAATCCCCAAGAATTGGGAAACCGGAAACAGTTCTTGAACTTTTGGAAGGCGGGAAGGGAGTCACCCTTCCCGGCCGTATTTATTAAAATATGAAACAAAAAATAAAACATTAAAATAACAGTTTCATATTATGTACAATTTCATTTCCACATTACGATGTTTGGCTAACCTTAACAGATCTCTAATACAGAGGTTCTCCTAGCCAAACTAACATCCTACAAAACATTTGACTTGAAATTGTACATCCTAACGTTAAGGGCCAACGGCAAGGTCGTAACCGGTGTCAGATCCCTAAACCAGACATACCCCCCTCACTTGTGAGAGGAGCGACCGCACAGAGGCGTACCTCAAATGCATCTACCAATTTCCCTTTGTACTTGACGGGGGCCCCAATAAACTCGACGCCATTTAACGGTCGTTCGAGGACTCGTGTGAGGTGTCTAAAAGGTAGCGTAAACCCCCTCCCGCACCCCACACAACTTACCCATCTGCCGTTGCAGATGTCCTGGCCCCGGGAAATTCCCCAGGAGGGGCCGTAGCCCCTCCTATCCAGGAAGGGGCCTTGATCACCTTTCCTTTCCTTCCGGCGGCCTCTCCTTAGACAGGACCGCCTCCCAGTTGAGGGGCCAATTGGCCACCTCCCCCGCGCGCTCCCATCCGTAATGGGTGACGCCCCCTCATAGGGATCTTCGAATTACTGCTCACCGATCATGACCTTACCGCCACAGGCCGGATAGTTGACCGGCTATCTGGACCCCCCACAAAACACTCCTACCTAAAGGTCATGCTGCAAACCCTTTAACCAGGCTAAGAAGTCTCCTATGAGTAACTCGTTCCCCACCCGGGACAAATGAACACCGTCCCCCAAATACATACTGTCCCCTTTGATACAACCATGCGAAACAGAATGCAGTGTATTTGAACGAAACAATCTACTCACTTTGTTATTTATCTTCCTTACTGAATGATTCAAAGCAGTAACTGAAATAGCCCCCCGCCACACTTTCCGTGGAATCATATGGGACCATGCAATTGTGCACCCTGGAACTCTTCTTGCCAACCAACTTACCGTGGAAAGCATCGCCTCAAGAAGAAGTCGTCTACCAGTGGCCACGAGATCGTTACCCCCAAGATGGACTATGATTATAGACGGCGGTGACCTCGTCCGCTCTAACAAACCCTCAAAAAAGAATTGAAACTGGTCAATACAGAGCCCGCCCTTTCCGTAGAAGGACACCCTGTACCCGTATTCCCCAGCCACGTGACTCATATCACCTGCTTTGAATACGTCCGCGGCACGCCTCACGTATGAGTGGCCCACGACCCACACCTCCTTATTCGCAGACGGTGATTTCTGACCGCTGTCCCCCAGGAGTCGGGTCGACCGCACAGTCCGCCCCGCTTCGTAAGCTTACGTAACTGAAAATTAAACAGAGACAAGAAGCGTGAGTATACATTACAGTGTCACAACATGTGCAACCGCACATACCTTTTGTAACAGTTAGAGGACCAACGCCCCACACGCTTCACTTGTTCCACACTCAGACCCCTGGCTGTAGCCTCAGTAGCAGCCCCTATCCGAAAGGAATGGGTCCCGAACTCGCCGGGGTTCAAGCCCGCGGCAGAAGTAGACATTGCAAGCACCCTCCGGAACTGAAACCTCGTCAGTGGGGTGGCGTCAGCGTGTCTCAACAAGGTCCCCCCCCATGCTGCTACCCTCTGTGCTAAATATTCCTCTACGCACACCACAGGGCACATGGAAGACCCGGGGACCCTCTGAATGATTACACAGTCCCCGATTGCATCCTGATCGGATTTGGACCTAACGAACGAGACCGTCATGGTCTCCCCCCTGACCTGAATGTGTTCTCGGCACAGTCCCCCCATCGTATCCCGCTTGTTCTTTGCCACTAATTCGCTTACCCGCATAGCCCCATGGAATGCTAGTGCAAATGCGGCTCGGAACAACACTGCTTCGTACTGGGATGAACACGTTGCCGGAAGTACGGACAACAACAGGGTCAACCTATCCAGACCTATCGGGTGCCTATCGTCTACTCTGCGACCCTCAAGGCGTTGCCACCCACGTAGCGCTTTCTGTACAACGAAAGACGCTGTCGGGTCCTGGATCCCATGAGCCTTTGCCATAAAGGAAATGGCGGCCCGATGCCTCTGGGCCGTAGCTACTGATTTACCTGCCTGATGTAAAGAGAGCAGGAAATTCACCACAAACTCTTCCTGACCCCAAAGCTCCCCCCCGGCAGCACCCAAAAAGGCCCAATAGGAACGGAACGCCCCTTCATATGCCTTCCTCGTCCTGGGTGCTAAACTCTCTCCCACGAGGTTTTGTAGTTCGGGGCACCGAGAGACCAGAGAGCTTCGGGAAAGGGTGCCGCCACCGGGTCCGCTGTGGGCAGAAAACCCCAGAAAGCCTGCATACGGAAACGAGAAAGCGCATCAGCCGCTTGGTTCATCACCCCCGGCACGTGTCGCACCCTAAACAGTACATTCAGTTGCATGCATAACAACACAATTTCCTTGAGCAGTCTCAGAATCAATTTGCATCGTGCTGCCTGACTATTGATACACTCAACCACGGTCATGTTATCAGACCAGAACACCACAGAGTGATCCCTAAACCTTTCAGGCCATGTTTTCAAAGCCACCAGAATAGGGAACAATTCGAGAAAAGCAATGTTACTCGTCAACCCGTATTCATGCCACCATGACGGCCATTTTTGTGCCGACCATTGTGTACCCAATATGGCGCCAAAACCTATACTCCCCGCCGAATCTGTCCAAAGCCCCAACTCCTCGGAAGACACCGCTGGTTTGTTCCAGACAATTCGACCATTGAAATCCACCAGAAATGCGATCCAAATGCGCATGTCCTGGCGAACCTCTGCCGAGAGTCTCGTGCGGTGATGTCCTTCCTTCAAGCCGACCATGGACTGTGCAATCGAGCGGGAAAAGGGGCGCGCCATTGGTATCACTCTTAGGGCAAAATTCAACTGACCCACCACCTGTTGTAATTGATGCAGGTTTACTTTCGTTGCACGAATACATGTCTCAAGGGATAACCTGAATTTTAACACTTTTTCCCTGGGTAATCGAAAACAACCTTCCCTCGAGTCGAGATCGATCCCCAGAAACTCGATCAAGGTCGAGGGACCCACAGTCTTACCTGGCGCCAATGGCACACCAAATTGATTCATTAGGACACAAAATTCATGTAAAGCCTGTCCACACTCAGGATCCCCGGCTGCCCCCAAAAACAGAAAGTCATCGAGATAGTGCATAACATGTTGAAAACCTGTCTTCCTTGTGAATACCCACTGCAGGAAACAACTGAATTTCTCAAAATAGGCACATGAAATCGAGCATCCCATTGGCATACATCTATCCATGTAATAGCGACCCTGAAACTGAAAACCAAGGAGACGCTGATCGTCTGGGTGTACCGGGAGCAACCGGAACGCTGACTCGTTGTCCTATTTCGCCATCAGCGTCCCGGGCCCCAGGCGATTCAACATGGCGACGGCCTCATCGAAAGATGCGTACCTCACCGAACACACTTCCGGGTCTATCGCGTCATTCACGGAAAGACCACGTGGGGCTGATAAGTTATGTATCAGCCGAAACTCACCCGGGTCCTTCTTGGGGACCACCCCTAGAGGGGAACAAACAAAGTTAGCAACTGGTGGCAACTCGAAGGGACCGGCGACACGACCTCTAGTCACCTCTTTCCCAATCTTTTCCTGCACCACCGCCGTGTGCTGCAAGACCGACAGTTGGTTCTTACAGTTTGGTACACCCCGAAAATCCCCCACTGGGATGCGGAAACCATATGAAAACCCGTTTCGCAACACCCCAGCGGAAGCATGATCCGGGTATTCGCTGAGCCAAGGAATCATTGCCATGGTATCAATCGGGGTAGGTAAAGGCGCCCCTCGGACTGTATTAGACCTGTTTGGCGCCTCCCTTACCACCGTTATCACCCGTTTTGGCTCTGCACATGGACTCAGGATGGGATGACTGCCCACACCCCCCACACTCATGTCTGCATTTGCATGACCCCTGAGGCCTCGTACATTTCCCTCTGTTAAAGTTCCAACAGATCCCCCTTTTCCCTGTGTTGCCACTCGGCTTCGAGTGGTACTCGCTACCTGCACTCGTCCGAAAGGGTGTCGCAGAGTTTTGGCGGGAAGATTCCCCCCCATTACTCCCTACCAATAGTACTTTCAACATCCCTGTACTCTCCATTTTTTGCCATGACACGGAGTCGTAACAATCCCAAGACAACAATGGGTTGTGTTCTTTAGCTTTTCTAAACAGATTGTCATAGCAGAACCACTGATTGCCCCCATATGCCACAGAATACTCCATAATACGCGACTGATAAATGGGTAATTCGGTCAGCAACTCGGGCCTGCGCTCACCCATGATGGATGTAAAAATGCCCCACGCTCTGCCCCAAGTACCAATGGTCTCGTCGACCTTAAAGGCGGCCATTTTTGCGCGCCAAACACTCGGATGCATGAGCTCCTTTTGACTCTTTACATGCTCTATCTCGTAATGGTCGGTAAGCAATGAAAACATGTTTATATACTTATCCGCCCAAATCAACTCCTTAATTTCTAGCGGGACATGCTGTGCAATCTTTTCCTTTCGCGAAGGCACAGACCCCTCCCCCGCAATCGGCAATGGCCGCTTACCTGAAGTAGACCCCGTGCTTGTCGCCGAACTTGGGCCTGCCGTACTTCCAGCCGCCGGAACCTGTAAGGGAACAGAAGATGTTGCCTTCGCAGTCTCCCTCGATTCCCGCAGCTGCCTCATTACTGCCCGGGCGTCGTCAGCCGTGGCGCCCTCGCTATCTTTTCCCAACCATGCTGCCAATTGTGCCGCTAACTCGGGGGGCATATCCTCCCTGTTCACGGGGGTGACCACCACAGGAATTGGATTCCCTTCTTTCGGCACCGGGATTGGCTCCTCACGTGGGGTATCGGGAACCGGGGTGTCTCCCCCAAGTGCTCCCCTTCTGGGCCTCTTGCTTTTTTCACCGGGAACCGCTCCCTGTAAAGGCCGTTTCGTTCCTCCCGGCCCGTCTTTAGCCTCCACCTTTTTCTTCAGATCGGCTATCTCCTTCATAAGCATGCGGAGCATCTGCTCGGTACCGACCCGCTTTCCGACTTTCTTAGGCATTCTCAGACGGGATATCTGTAAGACAAAAAGAAAGATTACAACGCTCAAAATTGGCTCTTCGTTCCGTCTCGAGCTCATGTGCAGCGGGGAGGTGCAGCTTCAGAGCACAGGAACAAGAGGATGCTTTCTTGGCTTCCGCTCCTTTTATCCGTCTTCAGGGTGGGCGTAAACCCGCCCCCGCCTGCCTCCGAGGGCGTGGCCGGCCGCGTCGGTGTCTAGGCCAGCCCACTCTAGGGCGGGAAAAAGGCGCGCCCCGGCTACGCCGCTTCGGGCATACCAGCCGAGACACGCCTCCCGCCCAAGATGGCTTCCCGGGGGGATCGTGGTACTCCACCATACGTTCGGGGGGACCGAATGGTCGCCCCTTTCCATTTGTTTTCTATTTCGTGGTCTCATTGGCCTGAGTAACTACTATGTATGAGTGTACTTTACAGAACTGCGTAATGCTAGACACTAGGGGGCAGATTACATTTACAAGCCCCTTGCGCCACGTTTACGTTGCCTTGCGTGACGCAACAGCGGCGTAAACGTGCCGCATCCCTGCGAGTCATTTACAGCATGACGCATCTAGGGAGATGCGTCACGTTATAAAGCCATGGGCCTGCACCACAATGGGTGCGTTCCTAGTACGCAGGGTGGGCGGTCCAGCGGCTGTGCGCCTCGCAAAATTGCCTGCGTGAAATCTACAAGATTTAACGCAGGCACTTCTGCGACGCTGCTACGTCAATTCAATTCCTTATGTCTGCTCGAAGCAGGCGAAAGGACTGACACAGCATGTTAAGTATTGGGTGGCCCTGAGCATTACTGGAGTTGCATTGCGTTGGCGACGTGACTCCAGCGATGCGCCGCTCTTACGTGACGAGATGCGTCACGCAAGTGCCTACCCTTGCGCCAGGGCGCGCCGCATTGTAAATGAGGCGCATCTGCCGTGTCGCAAGGGTAGTTTTGCGTGACGCATTTGATCTGGCGCATCTCTGGAGATGCGCCAGAACGCGTAAGTAAGTATGCCCCTAAGGGGCAGAATTGCAATTACCGTCGCATCCCTGCAAAGTAGCAGGGATGCGCCATTAATTGTGCGGCCCGCTACCACCACCAAACATGGTGCGCCGTATTTGCAATGCGGCGCACCATGGGCCCAAAACGTCACCGAAGCTTTACTGCTGGAGTTGCGTCGCAACGATGGCGCAGCTCCAGCAATGCTCTAGGGTACCCTATCTCCCCAATGCTGGATCAAGCCGTACGTCTGCTTCAAGCAGGTGCAGGGTTTGTGTGACGCATCATTGTCCTAAAGGTGACTGATTGAAATTTTGTAGATTTCCCTCAGCCACTTTTAGGATGTGTTCCAGCGCAGGAATGCCCTCCCTTGCGCCGGAACGCCCCCTGATGGCGCAGGGCTTTATAACGGGATGCATCTCCCAAATGCGTCACGTTGTTATAATATTATACGCCGCACCATGGCGCCGTTTTTTGTTTAGCTGCTGCGTCACAAAAGTCACGCAAGAACGGCGCAAAAGAGCCGCAAGGGGCTTAAATCTGCCCCTTCCTTTGTACCCCTGACAATAAGAAAAATAGTGGCGGTGGATTGATAGTTTGACTATTTAAATGACTGGTAATGTAGCAGGCAACTGTTAGTGTTGTCACTGATCTGACTGATATCACAATGGAGTTTGTCTGTCACTTTGCGTCTTGCCTGCGGACAGCTGCCTGCCAGTCCTAGGTGAACCTTTCAGTACTTTGTTTAGTGAGTTACGTGACTTTCGAAGTCACAGGTCCGCAAATAAATGAAAACTAACCCTAATCAATATAATTTCGCGGAAATATTTTGTTATTGTTCTTTTGAAATGTTTGATTTGGTTGACATTGACAAGCAACAATCATCCATGTTTTCTGTTCTTTCTTTCATGTTGTACGTCAGCTCCCCCCAGGGGCGAGTGGAGGACACAGGAGCAGCAGGCGGCGGATGCTGTTCAACAGGGCCAGGATCGGGCAGGCGAGGGCTCCTCTGCTGGCCCCAGTAAGTTTTCATTTTAGACTAGTACCTATTTTTCCTAGCGTTCCTCATTTGACTTTTTTCAAAATTGTCTTTGATCTTCTTGTAGACTGTATCTAAATTCTTATCCTGCCTCTACTATGACTCCCTGTGGTATTACTAGATTATTCTTATTAGTCTGTCTGTGTAGCTAACTAAGATTGCACGGTTGGCGAAACTCCCATGATTCTAGTCAGCAATAGCTCTATCAACTTAGTGCAGTCCTCTGGGATTGTCCATAATGTCTTTTGAAGTGTTCTATCTGGACTCATGCTTGCAAAAATTGCAAAACCTTTCGCTCAGTCACTCTAGTCTGGACCAAAAAACACAGATTGTATTTAGGTTTAAAAGCTTTATTAAAAGTAAACACATTTATTAAAATGAAGTCATAATAAAACTAAACGTTTAACTGATAATGGAAAAGTGGTTAGTGCTGATGATTAATTGAAGACATTTCTTGTGGTCGAGCCGAGCTCTCACCTGGTTTCAACTTGATCTTGTTGTTAGAAGTCCATCTTCTGTCTGTGTGGAGAAAAATGGTGCGTGTTAAAAAAACAGCCTTCATCAGTTGTGCCAAAAAGTGCAGCAAGACAACCTTCCCTGGAAAAAGGGACATTTTTTTTAACTTTAAAGTAGACAGTCACAAATTACATTGTTTTCACATGTCTTCATTCCTAGACCAAAGACTAGTGAGTGCTTTATTCTAACATTCTTAAATGTACTTTGTAGGTGGAACATCTGGTGGCGGGGCCAGTGTGGAGGCGGTGGTGCTCGACACGAAGGCGGAGGGCGATTCTTCAGGGGAGGAGACGGCGGCTGTGAGAGTTGAGACGGTGGTGGTGGCGGCCAGAGGTAAGCTCTTATATATTCCTTACTTATTGAGATTGAAGACTAGCTGGGAAGGCAAGAATATGAGATGCATGGCTGGGTGAATGATGAAGCAATGATGGGTGGAAGGACAACAGCCTCGGTGGGTGACACAGAAACTGTATGTGTCCATATACCTGGATCATGCTCCTATCTGACTCTTAGATAGCATATGTGTATCTAGAGCAGGGGTACTCATAGTACGGCCCGCGGGCCGGCGGTGGCCCGGCAAGCCTTCCTTGGCGGTGCGCAGACCTTGCAGACAATCACTGCTCCCCCGGCCCCCACAGAGCAGAGGTTTTTTTGTATTTCACCTGTTAGCGCCCCTGCATCTCCACTCTGACAATCACTGCTCCCCCGGCCCCCACAGAGCAGAGTGGAGATGCAAGGCCACAAAGAGGTGAAATAGAACAAAGCCTCTGCTCTGTGGGGCCGGGCAAGCAGTGATTGTCAGGGTGGAGATGCAGGGGCGCTACAACAAACAAAGCCTCAATAATATGTTAATGGTCTTTTAAAGACCTGTTAAGTACTTTGGTGTTGTTGTCTGTGTGTGCGCTTTGAGGAAGCGGTCTCAACCCGGGCTGAAGGCTGACACAGATAGACACACACACAGTGAGATGACAGAGGGGGAGGGAGAGGGAGGGCAGGAGGGAGAGAGAGATGGAGAGGGAGGGCAGGAGGGAGAGCAGGAGGGAGAGAGATGTATGTAAATGCTGGGTCTGGTGGCTCAGTGGATGAGGGCATCTGCTGCAGGGACCTGTGTGCAACCTCATGGTCACAAGTTATCGTTTTGCTTTAGCCCCGCCCCCTCTGACTCCGCCCCCACCAGTGCGGCCCTCGGCCACAAACTACACTGTAAATTTAGCCCCTGACAGAAAGTTTGTGAGTACCCATGATCTAGAGAGAGTAGACGGTCAGTGGATGAACTAAGTGTAACTTTGAAGAGCATGTAACACTGCACCCGCACGTCCGTTCCAGTGTAGGAAAGGCAAGGAAAAGAAGTTTTAATTTTGTCCAAATACTACCATCAATAGTAGCAGTAGTTTGTATTGCAAGCACAGCATAAATCCGGTTATTACGGTGGCCACTCCCTACCTCTCTTAATAAGTTTAGTAGTACTCAGTCATTCATGTGTGGATGTATCACTGGTCACTCAATAAAAAGCAAAGCACCTAAAGTCATCCCATATATAAGCAAAAACATCCCATGTGAAGTGATAGATAATCAGATTATTTATCTTCTTCAATTTTCCATTTCTAGTACTCATTTCCACTGTAGGGTGAAAGTTAAATTAATTAAGCAGTAGCCCTTGAGTTGTAACAGTGTATTCTCAGTGCCACCCGTAATAGAAAAGTAAGAGCTTCACCACCTGCATGTACTGGACGGGTACAGTAACGCAACGCAAGTCTAGGTCACTCCTCATGGCGTGCGTCTCTTTTTCTCGGGTGCAAGTTTACTGCGCTGGCATTATGCCGGCTTGCAGAAGATAACGTACCAATTTTCCTAAACAAGAGACAAGAAGAAGAATAAGACTGGTGTACTTTCATAGTCGACTCCAATGGAAGTCCATAGTGCTCGTAGAATTTGTTCCTTAAACTCCCACTAATGTTAGAGCAAGGATGAAGAAGTGTGAGGTTAGATATATACTGGCCTCAATAGTTATGTAATGCGCTTGCAAGTTGCTAGTTGTAGTGCAACACAAATTTCTGCTGAATGATTGAGTTAATCTTAAAGAGCATTGGTTACAGACTATGTCTTTCTTTCTTCATATAGGTTCTCCTGATAGAGCGCGCGGGTCACCCGGGTCACTAGATTACCAAATTTTCCACGCACTGGGCCCTGGCGTGCATATGAATGACAGTGTTTTGCATGAACCGGGTGAAACCTCTCCACGCTACTATGAGTAATCGAGTGGGTGACTCTTACACCACTTACTATTCATGTACCTGACTTACCACAGGCACATTACTCCTGACGGATCAGGAGCTAGCAGTGGACAGGTGATAAGGGTTTCCTAAAAGGGAGAAAGTTCTACTTCACACATTTAATACTTTTAATATCACTTTTAATGTATAATGACCACAGACACCTTGATGGTTTTAAGGGTTTTATATAGTGTAAGTTTAAAAGGAAAATGCCATTACAAGGAGGCAAATGCAAAGCAATACATCAATGATTAGAATCAGAACCAGGATTTAACTATGGATGAGGGTGAGTATCATAGAGTAAAAGGGAACACTATAGGGCATGAATCACAATAAACATATTAACTAATATGGTTTAAACTGGGCAAGGACGTAAGGAGGACCTAATGTGTGATCTAATAATTTTACTAATTCCTAAACCTTATGCTATCTTTCTAACTTCACGGCAACCATACTAAGGGAAAGGGAATAAGTGGAACAATCTAGATAAACTGTTGGGTTTAACAATGTCCTATAGGAAGGGTAAGAAGTGGAACATTTACTAATAATCAATTGCATGAAATTACATTCAAAGGAGATATGGAGAGTATCACAGGCAAGATTGCTATAATTAGAAGAGGAAAAGTTAAGGGTATAGTATAGACAGACACCTATGCCAATATTTACCTAAGTGAGAATGAGGACTAACCCTGGCCACGGGTCAGTTGGGAAAGAACGGGACAAGGACCCTCAAGGATTCAGGAAATACCAGAAGGTGAGCAGGTACAGCTCATGGACAGTCAGGACAGGATACCCCTCAGGTCTGGGTCAGGACTGGGTTCACCAAGGCACGACCAACCCCTCACAGCTTCGGATGCAACGCCAGCGTTACCCCCTCTTCTGCACGGAATTCGCCAATAACCCCGATTGGGTTTTCGAATCTCCCAGCAAAGTGCTTCGCTTAGCACTTAGGACTAATTTCCACCCCTTGGAGTTTGTGGAAAGTTTCAGGCAGAATGCTCCGCAGCACTCTGTATCAGGCACCTATAGAGTTTGTAGGGTCAGTGACAGGTCTGCTACTCGGACAAGTCGGACAATTTCTCTAAGCTAAGCTAGGCTATTTATACAATTTTAAGTCCCCAAGACCACCCATAAATGTTGCAAAATGACAAAATCCCATCTTCTGATTGGTCAAGGGAGGTGGTTAGGTCATAGGTACCACCTATATTCCTTTTATGTAATTCACGTGACATTACCCTCCCCCTAGCATCTGGGTTCCCAGGCATACGTGTGGGAAAGTACAATAGTGAAGAAAAGGTTTGCAACATTGTTGCACATTCAGAGTAAAAATAGCAAGTCTTCAAGGGCGAAGGTGTGTCTGGAAAGGACAGTCCCCTTTTCAATAGCCAACTGGCCAGGTTCCATTGCTGCACGTCCCAGATCTTAGGTCACGTGATGAGGGATACGTCAGCTTCAAAATGGTTCTGGTCCCTAATTCCAGGCCCTCATTTACGCGGTACATGAAAAGTAAGCGAAAACAAATTAATAACACAAAATAAAATGAATACACTGTACACCATGACCAACTACTCTTAATCCCTTATTTCATAATACTTATAGCATTAAGAGTTAGTGCAGAAAAGATGCATATACAAAAGCGGCTTAAGATAGCATGAAGCATGATTAGTGACAAGCGGCCATTTTAACACCACTGCGCATGAGCGAACTTTTCCCTCCAGATTGCGAGTGCGTCACATCACATGGGTATGACCGACGCATGCGCAGACTGGATTTCTGCAAAGCGGCCATTTTATTAATGTGCAAGCTTGATTATGATGAAAAACACATAGGCAAGCCTCCTAGGGACACCCGTGTGATGGGGAAATACAAATAAAATGACAAACAATCGGAATTAGTACAGTTATGATTCAGGCGAGGTTCATGAAGAGAGCAAGTCGCGTTACGTGCGAATCCTTGCTCCATCAATCCCCTCTTTGATGATATTTACTATCATCACTACACATGAAAACAGATGCCAACTTCATTCATCCAATTCATCCATCTCAATCTCGACGAACTTATTGTTGAGCTTTCTCTCCGCCTCTCTGTGTGTATGATTGTTCTTTATTTTCTTATATATCTGGTTTCTTAATTCTTCTAATTCTAATTCTTCAGCCTTTCGTTTTCCTCTTTTATTCACTATATATTTTCTGCATTTCTGGCATTTGCAACAGATGAATATGATCAGAACAATCAAACCTATTCCAGCTATTGGCATCAGTATTTTCCATATAAGACTTTTACCTAAATTAGAGAACCAACTACCTACAGAGGAGAGACCATCAGTCAGTCTCTTCCAGGCACTGTCAACCTCTAATGGTTTGAGTTCTTTTTCCAAATTAGTAATGTTTCTTATATATTTCTTAATTTCGACACTTTTATCAGGAATGTAAGTGCAACAATGTTGTGCCCTCAGCATCCTGCAGACTCCGCCCTCTTTTGCCAATAAGGTATCAAGAGCAAGGCGATTCTGTAAAACCATTGATCTGATCGCAACCATTTCGGTATTGATCATCAGAAATCCAGCAGCAGTGTCAGTTGATAACCGATCCACTACTGTAGATAATTTGCAGATTCTGTGAGTATTCAGAACTACCCCCATTCCAGGTATCAGTGCACTAAAAATATCACCTACAATTTCTCCTACACTTTCACGTTTGCTACGCACTAAGCCATTAGTAATCTCATTGCTTCCAGCTGCATTGTTCACATGGTATATTTTCGGAAAGACAATGCCAAAGTAGCAGCTTCCATACCAGTGATCCGGCAATTTGAAATACGGCTTGTTTCCACATATATAATAAATTCCTGGAAACACAGGTTCTGACCCATTTTTGAAACCCCAACCTCCAATTACCTTGTAATTATGTTCACACTCGCTGGAACCAATGAATACATTGTTATAATAACTAGTCTTTTCTCTATGAAGACAGAGTTTCCCTTTTCGTTCAAAATCCAGCAACAGAGCAGGAGTAACTTCGCTTTGTGAGGTGTTATCCATGTTTTCTGCCCATCTAGGGGTCCTGTTCTTTTCGTCATTTGCCTTTTTCTGAAACTTTTCCCTTCTCTTCTCTGCCATTTTCAAGAACATTTTCTCTTGCGCATGTAAGGAACACGTCAAGTTGTCTCTACGAGCTTCATTCAGATCTATGTCACCTATCGTCAGGAAGTATTCTCCCATGTAGCGAGTCACTCCACCAAGTGTATGTACAAGGTTCAGATTCCCTCTAATAAGAAGTTCTGAAAAGATAACGTCAGTGTTTGAGTAATAGTACTGTAAAGTGCTTCTATAGAACAAACTAGCTAGTATACTACATGATATTCCATAGGTCAGGGGTAAATGGTGGTATGTCACGCCTTCAGCCACTGAAGTAGGTAGCATCATGCAGACATAGCAATCTTCTATTTCCATAGCTTCTACATAGTGTACTAAAAGATTAGCGAAAACATTTAAGTGTGTCCTGTTTTTCATTTGGTGATAATGTAGTTTACCCTCATCTGGTGCTTCTAAGTCGGGTCGTGTATGTCTCAGACTCATTGCTTCGTCACGTCTTTCTACTCTTCATGGTGTTTCTTCAGTATGTACAACTTCTGCGTCTGGCGTCATCGAGTCCGTAGGATATATGTTAGGGTCTTTGCTTATCATAAAAGGTATAAACACTGTTAATCCTATCCATATCATTACTACTAGTACTACACTACAGATGCATATTTTACAGCATGTTTTGCAACAGCTAAATCTGGATCTTCCAGTGACATTTGAATCAGACATTTTATCTACAGGTGGCTTTTTCCAACCCCTCTTTGTTTCTTTTCAGCAGAGGATCTACTTCGCTTCACCTCAAGGAGGGTCTTCGTCAGAACTCCGATCAGCAATGGACCCTTCGTCGCTTTTGCCACAGGCTTCGGGCTCATCAATTACTTCCAACACCAGATAAGTCCATTCAGGGCTCCGATACAGTTTGTTCTGTTTCTTTACTCTGCCGCCCTTTCGGATTGATTTTCCTCGGGCTTCTTTTCTTTCACTTTCAGCCCTTTTCCGGTCTTTCAGTTTTTCTTCGACTGTTTTTATTCTTATTCTTAGTCTTTTTACATATCGGGGTTCATCCTTCTTCTCGATCCTTTTTGTAGTCGAGGAAACTTGCTCTTCCTCGTGAACTCTTTTGCTTTTTTTTCTTTGTCGCACTATTGCTTCAGCAGTGTCTTTTTCCCTTCCTGTCTGACTAGTTCCAGGTCTTTCATCTATTTCTTCTGCCTGGTCCTTACTCTGACCTAGTTCAGGTTTAGACTGTATGTGATCTTCGTTTGTGAGTGATTCACTAGGCTCTTCTTCCTGAACACGTTCATCTATTTCTAACTGGCCTAGTTCATGCTCTTCGATCTCTTGATTTTCTTCCGCATGAACTTCCGCTTTGACTACTATCTGTCCCTTTCCAACCTCCTCTTTCTGAGAAGGAGTGTCGATGACTTGATCTGTCCCTACTTGGCCTATTCCCTGATCAGATTTGATGATGGCATTGATAATCTGACCTTCTCCTTCTTGTTCTGACTCACCTGCACTGTCCCACTCACTACCTAGGTAAGAGTACTTTCTGGTTCTTATTGGATCAAGAACCTGGTCATCAGCAGGAAACCATTCAACTTCTTGACTTGTGCCTGGTAGTTCGATGTCCGCGGGATCCGGACCCTCTTCTGGAGTCTCCTCAGCTGGACTACCTTCGGCTTCAGTCGCGTTTTCTCCAGTCACCTTCTTCGTGTGACTTGCATGGATCCACTTTGGTACACCAGCACACTTCACAGCAGTTGTGGTGACAAGGATCACTTGTCGAGGCTTGCCCCACTTTGGTCCAAGGCAACTCTTCCGGGTATGTTTCTTCAACACCACCCAATCACCTGGTCTCAGATTGTGTGCTGGAGTTGTAGGCCATTCAACAGCAGTCTCTCCAATCTGGTGAGAGATAGAACGCACTTGGTCACCCAACTGCCTGCAGTATTCTAGCACCATATCATCAGTAATACTTAGCAGTTTGTGTCCAGGTACCCATGCCTGTCGCATCATTCTTCCCATCAGCACTTCATGGGGGCTTAGGCCTGTCTTTCTGTTTGGAATACTTCTCAAGCTCATCAGCACCATGGGCAAAGCTTCTATCCAATTCATTTTTGTGGAGTCACACAGTTTTGCCAGCCTGGACTTGAGAGTGCCGTTTATCTGCTCGACTATCCCAGAAGCCTCTGGATGATAGGCACAGTGCAGCCTTTGCTCCATTTTGAATGCTTTGCAGAGTTCTTTTAGGACTTCGTTTGAAAAATGTCCACCTTGGTCTGTTTCAATTGTCTCAGGAATTCCAAAGCGGGGTATCAGTTCCCTAAGTAATAATTTAGCTACAGTCAGGGCATCATTCTTCTTTGCTGGGTAAGCCTCCACCCACCGGGAAAACAAGCAAACTATGACCAGGACATATCTATATCCTTTGCACAGGGGCATGGTTATGAAGTCTGCCTGCATCCTAATGAAGGGACCTTCTGCTCTCCCAATGGTACTTTGTTCCACTACTGTCTTCTTTCCTGCATTGAACTGTTGACACACTAAGCACCTCTGGCAAAGTTTGTCTGCTGTGCTCCTGAATTTTGGACTGTAGAACACCTTTTCAAACATTCGGCACATGGCATCCCTCCCAATATGTGTTGGTTCATGTATCATCCGTGCCATTGCGGTAACCAGTCGTTCAGGTAGTACAGGCATACCAGTTACATGGACCACTACACCATCCCTTTCCCTTGGTCGACATTCATCCTGCCTCCACCTGTTCCTTTCTTCCCTGTCTGTTGTCTGTTGTAGTTCTCTCAATTCATCCCATGTTCCCAACCTTTCAAACAACATCAGTTGGCAGCTGCTTTCACCTCCCCATAATTTAATTAGGAGAGACATTTTATGTCGGGCGCAGTACTGGGCAATTTGGTCAGCATATCTGTTTCCGGCTGTCACCTCGTCATTTCCAGATCGGTGAGCCGCACACTTGACCACAGCCAATTCTTTGGGCAATTGGATGGCTTCTAGTAAGTTTTGTACTGGTTTCCCATTCCGGATAGGAGAACCTGAGGAAGTCATGAATTCTCTTTGCAACCAGAGCTGGCCGAAGTCATGAACAACCCCGTAACAGTACTGACTGTCAGTATAAACAGTTACTCTTTTGTTTTTCCCAATTTTACAAGCTCTTGTTAGAGCAATGAGCTCCGCTACTTGAGCAGATTTAACTTCAAAAAGATAGGAAGCTTCCAGGGTCTTTTCCAAAGTGACTACAGCATAGGCAGCACTCAAACCTCCATTCTCATGTCTCAAGCATGAACCATCCACAAACATTTTGAGGTCTTCATCAACCAAGGCCACTTCTTTGATATCAGGCCGGGGTTTTGTGCTAAATTCAGTCAAGTCTATGCAGTTATGCTCAATTTCATCTCCTGCCTCTACATCAATGGGAAGGGGCAATACAGTGGCAGGGTTCAGAATGTTGCATCGGGAAATTATTACATTTTCTGCACCAATGAGAATCCTCTCATACTTAGTCAGCCGACTAGGGGTGAGATACTGTGTCTTGGTTCGGGTGAGCAAGATCACAACTGAATGTGGAACAAATACAATGACAGGATGTCCCATCACAATGTTCTCACTCTGCTCTAGACTTGTACAGGTAGCAGCTACTGCTTTCAGGCATCCCGGTAATCCAGCAGCCACTGGATCTAGTGTGGCCGAAAAGTAGGCCACAGGACGTCTAATCAGACCATGTTCCTGGGTTAAGACCGAGAGCGCACAATTGTCTCTCGTGTCACAGAACAGTTCAAAGTTCTTAGTGTAGTCAGGCATTCCTAAGGCTGGAGCTGTGCACAGACAATTTCGCAATGTTACCCACGCAGTCATGCATTCATCATTCCAGCAAACTGGGTCTTCCGCTCCTTTCTTTGTCATGTTAATCAAAGGTGTAGCTATAGCCGCGAAACCCACGATCCACTGTCTACAGTACCCTACAACTCCTAGGAACATTCTTACTTCTTTCTGAGTTACTGGTAGTGACATTTCTCGAATTATTTTAATTCTTTCTGTAGTGACTTTCCGGATCCCTTTCTCTATCTGGTGCCCCAGATATTTTACGGAGGTTTTGCAGAACTGTAGCTTGTCTGGTGAAACCTTATGTCCTCCCTTTCCTAGGTGATTCAGCAAGGCAATGGTATCAGTGACACAGTCGTCTTGGCTTCTAGACGCTACCAGCAGGTCATCTATGTACTGCACCAGGACAGACTCTTTAGGCAGTATTAAGGATTCAAGGCATTTCTTTAGAATCTGGTTGAAAATCGATGGACTTTCGGTGTACCCCTGGGGGACACGATTCCAGACATAGACCTGGCTGTTGAATTCAAAACTGAAAAGGAATTTGCTTTCTGGATGCAATGGGATGGAAAAGAATGCATGGCACAGGTCAATGACAGTGAACCATTCCGCATCCCAAGGAATTTGATACAGTATTACTGCAGGGTTTGGTACTATGGGACAGCAAGGTACTACAATTTGGTTTACCTTGCGCAGGTCCTGCACTACCCTATATTTTCCGCTAGGCTTCTTAATTCCAAGTATGGGTGAATTACAGGGACTGCTCATCACTTCCTGAATGATGTTTGCTTTGAGCAATCGGTTTAATTCCTTTGCGACTCCTTCTTTCACTTCTGCACTCATTTTATACTGTTTGGTATTTGGGTATACAGCATTTGCTTTTATAGCTATTTTAACTGGGTCTACATTTGCCATTAAGCCTACATCTTTTCCAGTAAAATCCCAAACTTCAGGTATTACGCTCGATTGGAGTTCTTCAGGTAGACTTTCAATGGACATGGGCTTAATTTCTGTGTCGGGCCTTAGTAACATCAATTTTATATAGTCCATCCTCATCTGGGGTCTGAATTTCAACACCATTTGGTGAGCAAAAGATGGTGCAACGCATTTTGCACAGCAAATCTCGTCCTAATAGGTTCACGGGACTGGAATCACAGACCACAAATCTGTGCATTTCCTTGAAATTCCCTATGGAAATTTCCATAGGCTCAGTTACCGGAGTACTGATTATCTGATTTGAAACTCCCACTACTTGGATAGCATCTCCCGAGAGGGGTAGGTTAGGAACGTCCACTGTTCTCACAGTGGAACGGGTAGCACCAGTGTCCAACAGAAAGGTGACATCTGTCCCTTCAACCTTTCCTTCAATGTATGGTCCAGTCTGGTCTACCGGTAAGGAAGCGCCAAGCACGCACTCCTTGTCCTCCCCTCTCAGGCCCCGTCAGTATTGATCATCGCAGAGGAAAGTATCATTTAACAGGTACTGAGGAATGGGTGCATTTCTTTCATTCTCTCTTTCCCACACTTCGACCCTTTCATTCTCTTGACCCTGATTCCTATAATTCTGTCTAGGAGCGCGTGGCACTGGGGGTTGATTTACCTGCTGTTGGGTCTTTCGGATCCCCTCTTTCTGCACCTGTGGATTTAAACCATTTACGGGGGCATTACCAGCCTGCAAGTGCGGACATTTATCTCTCCAATGCCCCATCTGACCACATCCGTGACAGGGGAATTTTTCCATAGCATCTTCTCTACTCATTTTTACCCGGGGCCTGCCTCCACCCCCAGTATTCGGATTTGGAGCATTATTACTATTAGTCATTTTACTTAACTGTTTTTCTTGTTGTTCAGCTAATTTCACCTGAGCCCACATCACCTTCTCTTTTAGGGCTTTCTTTTTGTTCTCGATCTCATCTTCACAGTATTTGGCATATTTGAGAACATCATCAATGGGTTTCCCTTGCCAACTGATTTTGTTATCTCTAATCCACTGGGATATTTCAGGTCTCAATCCTAACACGAATCGATAACTGAAATGGGTCATATCCTTCATGTCCACATTATCGATTCCACTGTAAGTTTTGAACACCTGTAGTAACCTTTCATAAAAGGAGTGAACTGATTCATCCCGCTCTTGGGTAGTTCTATCTATACGGGTCCAATCAGTTTCCTTTGCAGGTACCTTTTTCTTTAGGTATTGTATGACTTGATCATACTTTCTCATTACTTCAGGTGAGGGAGCTCCTGTTCTGTCATCTCGTGCATATTCCTCATTTGGCCAATCAATTTCAGTTTTGCATTCGGTCCACAAATCTACAGGTACTACAATGTCGAAAAACCCATCCAGGTCTTTCAGGAGACATTTCTGAACCTTTATGAAGCGTTCAACCTGCCGGTACCACTCAACCGGCTTCTCCCTCAATTTAGGGAAGTCATTGGTAAATGATACTATATCTTGTCTGGACCAAGGGACATGGACATATTTTCCCCCTGGGACTTCCCTCATGGGACATAATTTTTCTGGTTTGTCAACTTCTTGTAGGACGTACTCAGCAGTCCGTGGTCTCTCCTTGCTATCCTCCTTTTTCTTTGCCCACCTGGCTTTCCACTTGTCTAGATCTCCCCATTTCTGTGCTAAGTTTATCAGTTCCTTAATCTGCGTCTTCTTCCCTGTGGTATTCAGGTTTTCTAGATCTTTGTCTGAAAATTCTACCCTGTAGGATTTCTGTAGTACCTTGGATCTGCTGATATCTATTCCCATACATATTGCCGTTTCCATTAATTTGTCATAGTATGATTTTGCGTTCCGAGTAAGGTGTTTGCACATGAACAACAACTCATCTTCCTCCCGGACATTCAATCGGTCTAAACTCACATTCCCTGCGCTCAGTTCCTCTAGCTCTATTCTTAGCTTATAAATATCTAGTGGTTTCGGATGAGGGGTTCCCTTTTCTAATTCTCGGGTCCACCTTTCTATTTCCTCGGGAGTTACCACTGTCGCACTTTGAGTTCCTGATGAAGACTCTATTAGTACGTCTTTGTTCCTAGTCTGAGGTCCAGTTCGAGACATACTAGGTCCTTGTTCCCTATTAGGTAGATCCATCAAGGAAACCATGGACTCACATTCACTTGTTTGGTCATCAATAATGAGTGGTTCTCTTCTGGGCGGGGGCATCATCGGGGTTATGACTGGAGTTTTTGGAGTATTCATTCTGTCCCCATATAGAGGAAAAACTGGACCAATGGTTACTGGAATCGTCAAGGCTTCAGGATTGGGATTAATCTGAGCTATGGCATGTATGAGATCATTCCGCTGTCCTCTCAGGGCATCCCTTTCCTGCTCGTGTAATACTCGATTCATGGGGGGATCCTGTATCATTTGGGGTACTAGAGAAGGATAAATATTCGGAGCTGATGGAGTCGATAAAACTAGTCCCTCACCAAAAGGGTTGTAATTCGGGACCACGGGGTCGGATCTACCAAATCCCTCTCCTCCCGCTCTTCTTGGTTCTATCCCTGTGGAATCGGCTTCACTAGTACTTCTTCTTCCTGAAGGTCTCACTGGTGTAGTTATGCTTTGAGATCTGGTGTCTTCATTATAAGGCGGGGGACCTTTCATAAATAAGTCCTCTAAAAATTCATCTTCCGATTCACCCAGGGGCATCATGTGTCGTGTTTTCTCAGTACATTTCTTCCCTCCCACCATTTCATTAGCTCCGAACATGGGGAATAACCCTTCTACCATCATATTTTGTCTCCACTGTTTCAATTTCTGCTCCTTGGTTTCCTTTACCATTTTTGGATACCATCGGGTCACTCCCTTGTCCATTCGGGGTCTGTCTCGCTCTAGAGCCTCAATCTCCCATTCCTCCAAAGCTTCATACTGAGTTAATCTAGGTCTGGGATGTAATTCATTCATTCGGGTCCTCAGGTTAAATAGGATTCTCCCGTTAAAAGTACCATCAATGGGAAAGGCTAAAACCCCATCCTCCGCAGTGTACTTTACCCAGTTCTCTAACCATACACAGGTATGATACCCTTTTTCTAACATCATGAAAGACGCTGGAGTATTTGGTGGAGGAATGATCACACCTTCCCTAGTTCGTACGGGTTTGTCAGTTTTGAAGAAATTCTTTATTTTGCTGGTAAATGACATTTTTCTCTTTCCTCCGTACATGTTGTGAGGTCTGCCTCTACTCATCAACTCCTTATGACACCCTAGATTTCTTGGATCAGGCAGAAAATCAGGGTACCACATACACCGCTCGTAACAATCTATAAGCTCGGTGCGGAAAATTTTGACTACCTCGTTTGAGCTTCCAATGCTTGCGCGACTCCAATTTCGCAACAACCAATCAGTGCAGAGGTTGCAAAAGTTCTTGACCAATGGGTGTGCGGCCTTTTTCGCGAGACGCGTTCTCACGCTCAGGCACTCACCCCTCCCTTACAATTTCGGCTTCACTACACACCCGCTGGTTTAACCAATCCCAGCGCGGCACGGAGTGACGTCAGAGCAGCCCTTCGACTGACTCCCTCCTTTACAAGGTGACGGAAACTTGGTATTTTCTCTAAGGTGCTAACGCTAACTTTAGTCAACAATGTGTAACATTCGCCATTGTGTAGGAGTGTTCTAAAGAGATAGAAAATTCTTCTTTTACTGCAAGTAAACCACTTCTGTCTACTTTTCATGCACTTCGGATAGACTTCTCTTGCCTACCCTCACGCAAGCATTAGAAAACCTGCTATTACCCAGACTCATCCACTTCTTTCCGGGATATATACTAAGCCTGGGGTTCGTCAGCGTTTCCCTTTGCTATCATACAAGCTCCGATGACTCTATTACTCCCTTAGTGTGACCCTTACTAGGTGATATCAGACCAAGGTTTCTATCAGCAGTCCCGTCACTATCATTCATACAGTTCTCCGAAAAAGACCTAATTAGTGCTTCCAGTTCCACTCGAACCATGCACTAACCTTTCCTCCCTACAAATGACCTCAGAACGCGATGGATTCTACTCACCATCCGTTATACAATTCCCCGGGGATTTCAGACAACACTCAACAGTCACACACAATTGGTTAATAAAACATATAATATTTAGCAGCAATACATATATATAAAATTTTCTCAAAACATTTAAAATATTTTAAAAACAGTTGCGCAATAAAATATTAAGTAACACAATCAATATTAAAATTTTAGCAGCACATTTATTTTTCACGGTTTATTTTCTAACTATCTTATCTACCTATCTTACTAGTCCTAACCATTCCTCTGCTTACCAGAAATTACTGATAGAGCGCGCGGGTCACCCGGGTCACTAGATTACCAAATTTTCCACGCACTGGGCCCTGGCGTGCATATGAATGACAGTGTTTTGCATGAACCGGGTGAAACCTCTCCACGCTACTATGAGTAATCGAGTGGGTGACTCTTACACCACTTACTATTCATGTACCTGACTTACCACAGGCACATTACTCCTGACGGATCAGGAGCTAGCAGTGGACAGGTGATAAGGGTTTCCTAAAAGGGAGAAAGTTCTACTTCACACATTTAATACTTTTAATATCACTTTTAATGTATAATGACCACAGACACCTTGATGGTTTTAAGGGTTTTATATAGTGTAAGTTTAAAAGGAAAATGCCATTACAAGGAGGCAAATGCAAAGCAATACATCAATGATTAGAATCAGAACCAGGATGTAACTATGGATGAGGGTGAGTATCATAGAGTAAAAGGGAACACTATAGGGCATGAATCACAATAAACATATTAACTAATATGGTTTAAACTGGGCAAGGACGTAAGGAGGACCTAATGTGTGATCTAATAATTTTACTAATTCCTAAACCTTATGCTATCTTTCTAACTTCACGGCAACCATACTAAGGGAAAGGGAATAAGTGGAACAATCTAGATAAACTGTTGGGTTTAACAATGTCCTATAGGAAGGGTAAGAAGTGGAACATTTACTAATAATCAATTGCATGAAATTACATTCAAAGGAGATATGGAGAGTATCACAGGCAAGATTGCTTTAATTAGAAGAGGAAAAGTTAAGGGTATAGTATAGACAGACACCTATGCCAATATTTACCTAAGTGAGAATGAGGACTAACCCTGGCCACGGGTCAGTTGGGAAAGAACGGGACAAGGACCCTCAAGGATTCAGGAAATACCAGAAGGTGAGCAGGTACAGCTCATGGACAGTCAGGACAGGATACCCCTCAGGTCTGGGTCAGGACTGGGTTCACCAAGGCACGACCCGACCAACCCCTCACAGCTTCGGATGCAACGCCAGCGTTACCCCCTCTTCTGCACGGAATTCGCCAATAACCCCGATTGGGTTTTCGAATCTCCCAGCAAAGTGCTTCGCTTAGCACTTAGGACTAATTTCCACCCCTTGGAGTTTGTGGAAAGTTTCAGGCAGAATGCTCCGCAGCACTCTGTATCAGGCACCTATAGAGTTTGTAGGGTCAGTGACAGGTCTGCTACTCGGACAAGTCGGACAATTTCTCTAAGCTAAGCTAGGCTATTTATACAATTTTAAGTCCCCAAGACCACCCATAAATGTTGCAAAATGACAAAATCCCATCTTCTGATTGGTCAAGGGAGGTGGTTAGGTCATAGGTACCACCTATATTCCTTTTATGTAATTCACGTGACATTACCCTCCCCCTAGCATCTGGGTTCCCAGGCATACGTGTGGGAAAGTACAATAGTGAAGAAAAGGTTTGCAACATTGTTGCACATTCAGAGTAAAAATAGCAAGTCTTCAAGGGCGAAGGTGTGTCTGGAAAGGACAGTCCCCTTTTCAATAGCCAACTGGCCAGGTTCCATTGCTGCACGTCCCAGATCTTAGGTCACGTGATGAGGGATACGTCAGCTTCAAAATGGTTCTGGTCCCTAATTCCAGGCCCTCATTTACGCGGTACATGAAAAGTAAGCGAAAACAAATTAATAACACAAAATAAAATGAATACACTGTACACCATGACCAACTACTCTTAATCCCTTATTTCATAATACTTATAGCATTAAGAGTTAGTGCAGAAAAGATGCATATACAAAAGCGGCTTAAGATAGCATGAAGCATGATTAGTGACAAGCGGCCATTTTAACACCACTGCGCATGAGCGAACTTTTCCCTCCAGATTGCGAGTGCGTCACATCACATGGGTATGACCGACGCATGCGCAGACTGGATTTCTGCAAAGCGGCCATTTTATTAATGTGCAAGCTTGATTATGATGAAAAACACATAGGCAAGCCTCCTAGGGACACCCGTGTGATGGGGAAATACAAATAAAATGACAAACAATCGGAATTAGTACAGTTATGATTCAGGCGAGGTTCATGAAGAGAGCAAGTCGCGTTACGTGCGAATCCTTGCTCCATCACTCCTTCCAAATGAACAAGGAGGAAGGAGCTGGCTAGAGCGGCCCGGCAACGGAGGATCGATGCCACTGTGGCCGAATATCGGCGGCTGGTGGCCCTGGAGGACGAAGAAAGTGTGCAGTCGACCACAACAACTACGTCGTCTGCATCGGCCTCCGTTCCCCCACGGGCTGCCAGTGCCACCCAGCACAGTGGTCCACCCAGACTGAGCCGGGCTGCCAAAGCCAAACGCCACCGCCGAGTAGCAAGGACAACAGCTTCCTCTCACAGCCGTTGCACCTGCAAGGCATTGAAGGCACGCCTGCGCCGCAGTACCCTGATGGTGTCCCGCCTCCAGCAGGAGCTCCACCACTTTTCAAAGGAGTTGGAGGGGCTCCGCGTAGAGCATGCCTTGCTCCGCCAGGAGCATGATGCCCTGGCCCAAAAAGTTGACAGCATCCACCCATAGTGTCCCTTGCCCCTTTTTTAGAGACTTTTGGGGGGTGGGAATTGGGAGTTGGGTTTTTGGGGACTTTTGAAGGACAATCGTTGGGGTTAGGGAGGGTCTTGCGGGAGATTATTTTGTTAGGGATATAAATATACTTTTTCAAACTTTATCTGAGCATACCCGTTTCTTACTGCTTGCCTGGTGGGTGGGGGTTTAACAGTGACTTTGTTTTCCAGAAAGTTTAGTTCCATTTTCTTCCTTTAAGTGTAAATGCCCAAATGTTTTCAACACTAAGTGCCTCTCACAGACTAAGTGAAGTGAATCCAAGAGTCCTAGGACTTTAGTAGTACTACCTTCAGTCTCTCGTCTCTCCTACTAATACTCCATTATACCCCCAAACCACCAAACGCTTATCTTACCTGTAATTTGTGTTTGAAAGTAGGGCTAGACCCAGGGCTGGCTCCACGGGAAACAGCGAATAAGGTTGGCAATCTTGGTCGGATAAAATGTCCTCATAGCGGTGGTACTAGTGGTGTGACACAGTGGCAGTTGCATGCCTATGAAAAAAAGAAAATGAAATCTGGTTTGTCCTCCTGAGCAATTCAACGGTACAACTGAGAATATAGCAGGTGACAGAAGTACAGTAGAACAGTGCCACATTGTAGCCTAACAAATGGTAAAGTATAACTACTAATTCGGTTGAAGTTCTTTGCAGGGCCGGCTCTAGGCTCATGGTGGCCCTGTGCAGGGAGCGTAGGTGGGGGCCCCTGAAGAGGGGGTCCGGACCCTCATGGACATCGATTCGCCAAAATCTTATGGGTGACAAAAGCGACATGTCACTCCCTTTCACACCCGGTGACATCACAGGCGTGTCTAACCTTGGACTTTCGACGGCCTCTTATTTACTGCTTGAGGTGTTATGGAAAGAGCAAGAAATGGAGACAACAGAAAAGTAAACAAAGCTCCATGGGCCCTCTTTAGTTTCTGTTCTCTCTGTCAGTCAGTCTCTCTCTCTGTCAGTCTCTGTCAGTCAATCTCTCTCTCAGTCAGTCTCTCTCTCTGTCAGTCTCTCTCTCTGTCAGTCTCTCTCTCTGACAGTCTCTCTCTCAGCCAGTAAGTCTCCCAGTCTCTCTCTCTCTCTCCCTCTCTCTTAGTCTCTCTCTCTGTCAGCCAGTCTCGCTCTCTCCCAATCAGTCTCTCTCTCTCCCAGTCAGTCAGTCTCTCTCTACCTCAGTCAGTCTCTCTCTCTCTCTCTCCCTGTCAGTCCCCCTCTCAGTCAGTCTCTCTCTCTCTCTGTCAGTCTCTCTCAGTCAGTCAGTCTCTCTCAGTCAGTCAGTCTCTCTCGCAGTCAATCAGTCTATCTCTCTCAGTCAGTCAGTCTCTGCCTCTCTCTCTGTCTCTCTCTCTGTCAGTCAGTATCTCTCTACCTCAGTCAGTCAGTATCTCTCTACCTCAGTCAGTCTCTCTCTCTGCCAGTCAGTCTCACTCTCAATCAGTCTCTCTCTCTCTGTTAGTCAGTCAGTCACTCTCTTAGTCAGCCAATCTTGCTCTCTCTCTCTGTCAGTTTCCTAGCCAGTCAGTCAGTATTCAGTCTCTGAGTCAGTCAGTCAGTCAGTCTCTCTCTCTCTCAACTCTCTCTCTCTCTATTCTCTCTCTCAACTCTGTCCACTCCATCTCCACTGTCTCTCCATTCTCTTTCCACTGTCTCTCTCTCCACTTTCTCTCTCTCTACTCTCTCTCCACTATCTCCCTCCACTATCTCCCTCCACTGTCTCCCTCCACTGTCTCCCTCCACTGTCTCCCTCCACTCTCTCTACTCTCTCTCCACTCTCCCCCACTCTCTCTCTCCACTCTCTCCACCCTCTCTCCCTTCACACTCTCTCTCTACTTTCTCTCCACTCTCTCTTTCTCTCCGCTCTCTCTCTCCCTCTCTCTCTCCACTCTCTCACTCCACTCTCTCACTCCACTCTCTCACTCCACTCTCTCACTCCACTCTCTCACTCTCTCACTCCACTCTCTCACTCCACTCTCTCACTCTCTCTCGCACTCTCTCTCCACCCTCTATCTACTCTCTCCACTCCCTCTCCACTCTCTCTCCCTTCACACTCTCTCTCTACTTTCTCTCCACTCTCTCTTTCTCTCTGCTCTCTCTCTCCCTCTCTCACTCCACTCTCTCTCCACTCTCTCACTCCACTCTCTCACTCCACTCTCTCACTCTCTCTCTCACTCTCTTTCCACCCTCTATCTACTCTTTCCACCCTCTATCTACTCTCTCCACCCTCTATCTACTCTCTCCACTCCCTCTCCACTCCCTCTCCACTCTCTCTCCACTCTCTCCACACTGTCTCCTCCACTGTCTCCCTCCACTCTCCCTCCACTCTCTCCCTCCACTCTCTCTCCACTCTCTCCACTCTCTCTCCACTCTCTACTCTCTCTCTCCTCTCTCTCTTCTCTCTCTCTCCACTCTCTCTCTCCACTCTCTCTCTCCACTCTCTCTCTCCACTCTCTCTCCACTCTCTCTCTCTCCTCTCTCTCTCCACTCTCTCTCTCCACTCTCTCTCTCCACTCTCTTTCTCCACTGTCTCTCTCTCCACTGTCTCTCCACTGTCTCTCTCTCCACTTTCTCTCTCTCTCTCTCCACTGTCTAGCTCCACTCCCTCCACTCTCTCTCTCTCTCTCTCTCTCTCTCTCTTTCTCTCTCTCTCTCTCTCTCCACTCTCTCTCTCTCTTCACTGTCTCTCTCACCACTTTCTCTCTCTCTCTCTCCACTCTCTCTCTCTTCACTGTCTCTCTCACCACTTTCTCTCTCTCTCTCCACTCTCTATCCACTGGCTAGCTCCACTTTCTCTCCACTCTCTCTCTCTACTCTTTCTCCACTCTCTCTCTCTACTCTCTCTCCTCTCTCTCCCTCCACTCTCTCTCCCTCCACACTCTCTCCCTCCACTCTCTCTCCCTCCACTCTCTCTCCCTCCACTCTCTCTCCCTCCACTCTCTCTCTCTACTCTCTCTCCACTCTCTCTCTACTCTCTCTCCACTGTCTTTCTCTCCACTCTCTCTCCACTCTCTCTCCACTGTCTCCCTCCACTCTCTCTCTCTCTCCACTCTCTTGCTCACTCTCTCCACTGTCTCCATGCTCTCTCCACTCTCTCTCTCTCCACTGTCTAGCTCCACTCTCTCTCTCTCTACTCTCTCTCCACGCTCTCTCTCCACTCTCTCTCTCCACCCTCTCTCCCTCCACTCTCTCTCTTCTCTCTCTCCACTCTCTCTCTCTCCACTCTCTCTCTACTCTCTCTCCACTGTCTTTCTCTCTACTCTCTCCACTCTCTCTCCACTGACTCTCCACTGACTCTCTCTCTCTACTCTCTCGCTACTCTCTCTCTCCGCTCTCTCTATACTCTCTCTCCACTGCCTCACTCCACTCTTTCTCCACTCTCTCCACTCTCTCTCTCCACCCTCTCTCTCCACCCTCTCTCTCTCCACTCTCTCTCTCTACTCTCGCTCTCTACTCTCGCTCTCTGCTCTCTCTCTCTACTCTCTCTCCACACTCTCTCTCCACTCTCTCTCTCCACTCTCTCTCTCCACTCTCACTCTCTCCCACTCTCTCTCACAAAGTAGTGTGCGTTCCATGGGCATCCGCAGAAATGTTTCCCGGGGGGCACATTTTTAACTTCATCTCCATCCCCCTTGCACCCTTCTCCCCTCTGCCTTGCAGCACCCTTCTCGCCCTCCTCCTTGCACCCTTCTCCCCCTCCCCCTTGCACCCTTCTCCACTTCCGCCTTGCACCCTTTTCTACCTTGCACCATTCTCCCCTCTGCCTTGCACCCTTCTCCCCTCTGCCTTGCACCCTTCTCCCCTCTGCCTTGCACCCTTCTCCCCTCTGCCTTGCACCCTTCTCCCATCTGCCTTGCACCCTTCTCCCATCTGCCTTGCATCCTTCTCCCCTCTGCCTTGCACCCTTCTCCCCTCTGCCTTGCACCCTTCTCCTCTCTGCCTTGCACCCTTCTCCCCTTTGCCTTGCACCCTTCTCCCCTCTGCCTTGCACCCTTCTCCTCTCTGCCTTGCAGCCTTCTCTACCGTGCACCCTTCTCCTCTCTGCCTTGCACCCTTCTCCTCTCTGCCTTGCACCCTTCTCCTCTCTGCCTTTCACCCTTCTCCCCTCCCCGTGGCACCCTTCTCCTCTCCACCTTGCACCCTTCTCCCCTCCGCCTTGCACCCTTCTCCCCCTCCCCGTTGCACCATTCTCCCCTCTTCCTTGCACCCTTCTCCTCTCCGCCTTGCACCCTTCTCCTCTCTGCCTTGCAGCCTTCTCTACCGTGCACCCTTCTCCTCTCTGCCTTGCACCCTTCTCCTCTCTGCCTTGCACCCTTCTCCCCTCCCCGTGGCACCCTTCTCCTCTCCACCTTGCACCCTTCTCCCCTCCGCCTTGCACCCTTATCCCCCTCCCCGTTGCACCATTCTCCCCTCTGCCTTGCACCCTTCTCCCCTCTGCCTTGCACCCTTCTCCCCTCTGCCTTGCACCCTTCTCCTCTCTGCCTTGCACCCTTCTCCCCTCTGCCTTGCACCCTTCTCCTCTCTGCCTTGCACCCTTCTCCCCTCCACCTTGCACCCTTCTTCCCTCTACCTTGCACCCTTCTCCCCCTCCCCGTTGCACCATTCTCCCCTCTTCCTTGCACCATTCTCCCCTCTGCCTTGCACCCTTCTCCTCTCTGCCTTGTACCCTTCTCCCCTCTGCCTTGCACCTTCTCCCCTCTGCCTTGCACCCTTCTCCTCTCTGCCTTGCACCCTTCTCCCCTCTGCCTTGCACCCTTCTCTCCTCCGCCTTGCACCCTTCTCCTCTCTGCCTTGCATCCTACTCCCCTCTGCCTTGCACCCTTCTCCTCTCTGCCATGCACCCTTCTCCTCTCTGCCTTGCAACCTTCTACCCTCTGCCTTGCAACCTTCTCCCCTCAGCCTTGCACCCTTCTCTACCGTGCACCCTTTCTACTCTCTGCCTTGCACCCTTCTCCCCTCTGCCTTGCACCCTTCTCCCCTCTGCCTTGCACCCTTCTCCCCTCCGCCTTGCTCCCTTCTCTACTTTGCACCTTCTCTACCTTGCATACTTCTCCTCTCTGCCTTCCACCTTTCTCCCCTCTGCCTTGCACCCTTCTCCTCTCTGCCGTGCACCCTTCTCCCCTCTGCCTTGCAGCACCCTTCTCGCCCTCCTCCTTGCACCCTTCTCCCCCTCCCCCTTGCACCCTTCTCCACCTCCGCCTTGCACCCTTTTCTACCTTGCACCATTCTCCCCTCTGCCTTGCACCCTTCTCCCCTCTGCCTTGCACCCTTCTCCCCTCTGCCTTGCACCCTTCTCCCCTCTGCCTTGCACCCTTCTCCAATCTGCCTTGCACCCTTCTCCCCTCTGCCTTGCACCCTTCTCCCCTCTGCCTTGCACCCTTCTCCTCTCTGCCTTGCACCCTTCTCCCCTCTGCCTTGCACCCTTCTCCTCTCTGCCTTGCACCCTTCTCTGCCTGGCACCCTTCTCCTCTCTGCCTTGCACCCTTCTCCCCTCCCCGTGGCACCCTTCTCCTCTCCACCTTGCACCCTTCTCGTCTCCGCCTTGCACCCTTCTCCCCCTCCCCGTTGCACCATTCTCCCCTCTTCCTTGCACCCTTCTCCTCTCCGCCTTGAACCCTTCTCCTCTCTGCCCGGCACCCTTCTCCCCTCTGCCTTGCACCCTTCTCCTCTCTGCCTTGCACCCTTCTCCTCTCTGCCTTGCGCCCTTCTCCCCTCTGCCTTGCACCCTTCTCCTCTCTGCCGTGCACCCTTCTCCTCTCTGCCGTGCACCCTTCTCCTCTCTGCCTTGCACCCTTCTCCTCTCTGCCTTCCGCCCTTCTCCCCTCTGCCTTGCACCCTTCTCCCCTCTGCCTTGCACCCTTCTCCTCTCTGCCTTCCACCCTCCTTCCCTCTGCCTTGCGCCCTTCTCCTCTCTGCCTTCCACCCTTCTCCCCTCTGCCTTGCACCCTTCTCCTCTCTGCCTTGCACCCTTCTCCCCCTCCGCCTAGACTCCAAAACGTAAGCTGATCACTTTCTTCAAACAAAATAATTTTGACCTAATAGACAAGCTTTTTATTTTTAGTAAATGCATGGCAAGTGCTCTACTATCAGTTTGCAGTTTTCATCCAGTATCCATATGTACTCTGGCTATACAAGGAAAGTGCCACCATCCCAAGCCAAGGATACACACTAAATACTAAGAACTACCAACAATATATCGCCCAAACAAGGGTGGGCAGAGAGCACATCACCCTCACATGCATTCATGTTTTAATGAGGATGCTTTTCTCTCACAATAAAATTAATGTTTGTACAAATACCATTTTGACACCTCTATGTGCTGTGCATAACGATTGTCACTGTAACTCAGCTTACCGAACTCAGAGGGAAGGTTGACTTGGTACACCGAGAGAATAACAAATGACTCGGAGGACTTAAACAGATGTCAGGGTGAGCGTGAAACGGACTACAATAAAGCAAGCAATTAAAATTGTATTTTGTTTAAAAGAACCATGACTTGTCGGAAAACACAATTTCTATTATGTATAAAAGTTCCTAAAAATGTCACAGTGATTACAAACTATATTACACAGGCATTATGTTGGAGAAAGGACCTACAGGCTGTCTGAACAGAGATCAGATAATCTTCCCTTACTTGCAGGCCCGTTATCCCATTCCACCGAGACCTCTGTTTCACCTTTCAACAATAAAAAGAAACTTACTCACTGTCTCGTTCCTTGTCCCAAACTTGGTGGCTGAGGAAGTGCTTCTGCCTCTGGAGCGTTCTTTTTAATAATTATAATTCACCATGTGCCAACCTGTGCACAATCACACAGCAGAACACTGCGCCCTCGCCACATGCCAGCTCTCCACATTTACCGAGGCCCACTCAAGAGGGGTGTGCAAATCGCTTTCACTTTCGCAATGTTAGACATGCGTAGTCGAGCCGGCTAAAATCATCCAGAAAATGTAAGCATGCCTTTAAAATGCTGATGTGGAAACAGAGCCAGCTTCAACATTGTAATTGTGTCTTTAGATAACTTGTAGGGGAGGCAGGGAAGCAGTTTTTTTAAGGGTGCCACAATCACATTAGGAGGTCCCCAGCCCATGTAGGCCCCCAAACTCTGACAACCCCCACCCCTCACCCCTCACAGCCCTGGCCTCCTCCCTTCTCAAAGGAATAGTGCCCTGAGGAGAATGCCCCCACCCCCTCCTCTTCCGGGCCTGGCTCGTGGCTTTGACTGAAGAGAAACAATGGAAGTTGATACTTTGTTTCTCTTCAGTCAAAGGTCAGCAGCGAGGAGCGAGGAGCTCATAGGAGCAGGCTGCAGGCAGCAGCAGCTGCTTGAGAGAGAGAGAGACACAGCTTTCTACCGGAGGGCTCAGCTGAGGGGCCCCGGATCCTCGTCGTGGCGGCCCCTGGGGTTGGGCGGCCCTGTGCAGGTGCACAGTTTGCACATGCCTAGGGCCGGCCCTGTTCTTTGACATTAGCCATGGTTCTTTGTCAAGCAGAGTAAGAATATATCCTCGGATTTCTTCACCAGCCTGTTGCTATCACCTTATCCTCCCCAGCAAGTGTGTGGATTTATTGCTGTAATTTAGTCACACATCAATCAAAACCACACAGCCCGGGGGAAGAGGGTTAGGGTTTGAAAAATGGATGGGTACGGGGGTTTTTGGGAAAGGTTTTGGGAGACAAGAAAAAATAGCACAGCATAGACAAACAATTGTGAACATAAACAAATCTTTGGGTACAAACCTATCCATCAATCTTTGAAAGTGCATGCACTACTGCATGCATGTCAGTGAAAAGTAAGTAGTACTTTCGACAACTGTGGAAGAAAGAATGCGACAGTACAGGGCCTGTGTGGAATTATTGATAACGATATTCAACATAAGGTCTCTGTAGCCAGATACCCGAGAGCCTTGCTGGTCACTATAAATCCATTCACAACAACACTCAGTGGGGTTGGTCTGGAAGGTATAGTAGATAGAAAAGGAGAAATTGCTTTTTTTCTAGGTGTCCCCTCACTCACCAGGGTTGCCCATTGGTGACATGCTTCATCATTGGGGCCATCCCACTCCTCTACGGCCTGGGGCATGCTGCGACTTGCGAATTACGTAGGAGCACTTACAAATGACTATGTGTGGTGCAGATGTGATAGTGGAGTGGACTAAGTGATGTGTACTGTTAATGGATCAATTTAGAAGCAGAGAGAGATCCAAGAAATGCAGTCACAGTCAGAGAAAAAGGCAAGGGATACTGTATCTATGTGGTTGTAGTGGTCCTGTTGGAAGTGGTAAGTAAGTTGCCTGCAGAAAAAAAATCTCCTCCATTGCAGCCGATGCTTCGTCCATCGATGTTGGTCACCAGAAGACACCCTGTCCACTGCCTGCCTGATGCTGAATTGTGGCTCGCTACTGTGAAGCCTGACTCCATCCTTTTTTCCCCATTGCAGAGACTGAAACCCGGCCTGTAATTATTCAACGAAAAACAGGAAGTGATATAATATTACAACACCACTGATAAATAAATATAAGGTATGTAGGCTGTGGAGTGCAAAAAGTCACAATTTGATTTTCCTAGTAGACAGTACAATATTTTGGAAAGTGCGTACTCTGAGTCACCTTTTGAAGGATAAATAAGTATGGGCAAATTAATGTAGCGGATCTTTCCCCTCAAGCTAGGTGTACTGTAAACTGTGTTTTAGAACAAAATTAGATCTTCCTAGCAGTGCTCCCACCCAGACCCTTACTAAAGCCAGTCGCAAAAATGTAGAAGACCCCCAATCAAATCTCAAAAAACGAGGCCTAGCAGAAAACTGGTGACAAAACTTACTTTGAAAGTAAAAGTAGGCCGAAGTACCCCCTTCCTAATTACCCCTTACCCACCGTGGATTGCATTCAAACCACTTGCAAGCAACCAAGCAAAAGTAGCCATAGCCAGCATCGCTCCAAGACTCGAAATCCCCCCCACTCAAACACATGCAATAGAAATACTGCTAACCCTAACGAACCCTAAGTTAAGAATAGTGGCAAAGGCTTTCTTTAACTATGCCAAATCCCCCCTTTCCCACCATGGATTTTCTTCAAATGACTTGCAACCAAAATTACACATTCTCACGAGTGCTCTAAGACCCCAGAACTCAGTTGCAAAAATCTAGAACACCCCGAAACACATGCAATCCTGCTGCTAGGGCTAACCCTAACGAACCCTAAGTTACAAAAAGTGCCAAAAGGTTTTTCCGCGAGGATTTTGTCCCAACCACTTCTACCCGGCGGTATTAGATCTTCCCAGGAATGCCCCAAGACCCGCCAACCCACCCGCCAAGAAGCATAACGCCCCCAAACAGGCCAAAAGCAAAATCTCATACTTGCAATATTTCTCGGCCTTCGGTCCAAACGCGCTGCGTAGCTAGGCCATAAGTCGGGGTTGCCACGACGGATTTCCTGAAAAGCAAATGCAATCAAGATTAGAGTGTCCCAGCAGTGCTCCCAGACCACGAAACTCACCCACAAACACCAGGAAGCCCCCCAAACAGGCCCCCGAAAACGCTACATTGAGCAAAATGTCAGAAATAGCCAAAAAAAAATCAGCCTGGATTTTGTCCCAACCACTTCTACCCGGTATTAGACCTTCCCAGGAATGCCCCAAGACCCGCCAACCCACCCGCCAAGAAGCATAACACCCCCAAACAGGCCAAAAGCAAAATCTCATACTTGCAATATTTCTCGGCCTTCGGTCCAAACGCGCTGCGTAGCTAGGCCATAAGTCGGGGTTGCCACGACGGATTTCCTGAAAAGCAAATGCAATCAAGATTAGAGTGTCCCAGCAGTGCTCCCAGACCACGAAACTCACCCACAAACACCAGGAAGCCCCCCTAAGAGCACCTCAAAGGCAAGCAAGTCATCAAAAACACAAAAAAATTTCCACCTGGGATTTGGTCCAAAACACTTTTATCCGGTATTAGAGCTTCCCAGCAATGGCCTCAGAGCCGTCAACCCAGGAGAAAACGAGTAGAAGACCCCCAAACAGCCAAAGAGCAAAAGTACAAAAACGGGGACTTAGTCAATTTTTCATAAATTTCCCAAATCACTCCGCGCGCGCTCTGCAGCTAGGCCCTAATTCCCCTCTGCCACCATGGATTTGCTTCAAACCTCTTGCAAAGTAGTGTATATATAGCCAGCAGTGCGCCCAGACCCCGAAACCCACCCACAAACACCAGGAAGCCCCCCAAACAGGCCCCCGAAAACGCTACATTGAGCAAAATGTCAGAAATAGCCAAAAAAAATCGGCCTGGATTTTGTCCCAACCACTTCTACTCGGTATTAGACCTTCCCAGGAATGCCCCAAGACCCGCCAACCCACCCGCCAAGAAGCATAACACCCCCAAACAGGCCAAAAGCAAAATCTCATACTTGCAATATTTCTCGGCCTTCGGTCCAAACGCGCTGCGTAGCCAGGCCATAAGTCGGGGTTGCCACGACGGATTTCCTGAATAGCAAATGCAATCAAGATTAGAGTGTCCCAGCAGTGCTCCCAGACCACGAAACTCACCCACAAACACCAGGAAGCCCCCTAAGAGCACCTCAAAGGCAAGCAAGTCATCAAAAACACAAAAAAAATTCCGCCTGGGATTTGGTCCAAACCACTTTTATCCGATATTAGACCTTCCCAGGAATGCCCCAAGACCCGCCAACCCACCCGCCAAGAAGCATAACACCCCCAAACAGGCCAAAAGCAAAATGTCATACTTGCAATATTTCTCGGCCTTCGGTCCAAACGCGCTGCGTAGCTAGGCCATAAGTCGGGGTTGCCACGACGGATTTCCTGAAAAGCAAATGCAATCAAGATTAGAGTGTCCCAGCAGTGCTCCCAGACCACGAAACTCACCCACAAACACCAGGAAGCCCCCCAAACAGGCCCCCGAAAACGCTACTTTGAGCAAAATGTCAGAAATAGCCAAAATAAAATCGGCCTGGATTTTGTCCCAACCACTTCTACCCGGTATTAGACCTTCCCAGGAATGCCCCAAGACCCGCCAACCCACCCGCCAAGAAGCATAACACCCCCAAACAGGCCAAAAGCAAAATCTCATACTTGCAATATTTCTCGGCCTTCGGTCCAAACGCGCTGCGTAGCTAGGCCATAAGTCGGGGTTGCCACGACGGATTTCCTGAAAAGCAAATGCAATCAAGATTAGAGTGTCCCAGCAGTGCTCCCAGACCACGAAACTCACCCACAAACAGACGGAACCTTCCCTAAGAGCACCTAAAAGGCAAGCAAGTCATCAAAAACACAAAAAAAATTCTTCCTGGGATTTGGTCCAAACCACTTTTATCCGGTATTAGAGCTTCCCAACAATGGTCCCAGAGCCATCAACTCACCTGCAAAGAGGTACAACAACACCCCCACAAGTGCTGAGTCTTTCTTCATTGGGCGTAAACCAGCCCTCTGGTTTGATGGAAATAGGAGTCTGGAGGAGGAGGATAGAGGAGCATGTTCTTCTGAACTTGTGAACCTGAGGAATGCAGACTGTGGCAACTTCAAATCAATTAGCAAACCAGTGAAGACAGTTCTGCTGATGGGCTTGATTTTGTGATTATCTGATTAAAGTTTGAAATATATTAACTGTGCACAACAAAGAAAGACAGACAGACAGGAATAAAAGTGAATAGGGACGAAAAAGAAAGTTATTGATTTGTTGTCTCATTTTCAGGGCTCGGTATCACGGTCCAGGAATAAGAATAAGGCTTCGTCATCATACTCTGCGAATTCAGGCAGGGTGAGCTCAGTGTCACCTGACAGAGTAGAAATTCCCTCATCTATGTTGCTGGCCACCTCCTCTTCATCCGGCATGCTTTCTCGTACTCTGAAATCTGGTGGTATGAGGTGCTGATTCATCTTGATCATTGTTAACCTCTCCACATTTTTGGGCGAGAGGCGGCTCCGTTTGGGAGTTACAATGCCACCAGCAGCACTGAAAACCCGTTCAGAAGACACGCTTGCGAGTGGGCAAGACAAGTAGTTTAAAGCCAGGTTGGTGAGCTGTGGCCACAATTCTTTTTTCCCATGCCAATACGCCAATGGGTCAGAATTAACATAGACCTCTGTTGAGTCATTCAGATAGTCCTTCACCATCGACTCAAGGTCCTCTTCCAAGGTTCCTCCACTTTGCTTAGCTCTTGCTGTGCCTCTGACCTTTTGAGAACCAAACCCACGCAGAGCTAGCCAATCCTCTTCAGCCTCCAATGTTTCTGTTGTGTCTCGTGCAGATGATCCGGTTGCTGGTGTCTTTAACGGCTGAGAGGTCACTTGTGCCACAGCCACAGGTGCAGAAGTGGATTGTTTTGACTGGGGATGGCCTGCTGATGTACTGCCATTTCCTTCAATTTCCAGCCGTTCTCTTTCAAACCTCTTGGCTGACAAGGCTAGCCAATGTTTGTACTTTGGAACATGTTCATCATCAAAAGGAAAGAATGCTTGGCCTGCCAGCGCCTTTTTGTAGCGTGGATCCAGAATAGTAGCACAAATGTAATGCTCTTCTGAGTGGATCTTTTTAAGACGTTCATCACCTTGTAGGAGCTCTAATAATTGCTCAGCTAGAAGCAAAGAGTCTTGGTTTTTGTCATCTTTTTCAAACACAGAACACACCTCCTTCAGTTGGTCCTCCAGCATGTACAACAATGGGATAGCTTTTCCCAAATTAGAGTCCTCCTTGCTGACTGCACGCGTGAAGAACTCAAAAGGACGAAGCATGCGTGTCAGGCTTTGAACTATGTTCCATTGCGGCCCACCCATCCTCAGCTCCTCTGTACCCTCTGTAAGGAAATATTGATCGAGTTCCGTATACTGCTCATACAGACGCTCAAGCATGTAGAAGGTTGAGTTCCAACGTGTTACCACCTCCTGGATGAGTGCTTTCACTGGCATTTGACGTTGATATAGCAGGCTCCTCAGCTGCTTCCGGGCCTTAAAAGAATGGCTGAAATGCTTGCACATTTTTCGGCAGGTGTCCAATACACTGTACGCTGCACTGCCTTTATTACCCAAGAATTTTTGGACAACCAGGTTTATACAGTGCGCCAAACACGGCACTCTGAAATAGTAACCGTCCCTCATGGCCTTAACTATATTGGCGCCATTGTCCGTGGAAACATAACCAACCTTGCGTTTTAGTGGGGACAGCCAGTTAAGGACCTTTGTGTTAAAGACATCCAAAATGTTTTCTGCTGTGTGACGTTTCTCCAAACCAAACATGGCTAGTGTTGCATGTTTCCGAGCAGCTTTAAAAACAATGTTCGTGTCAACACCTGCGTTTAGCTTTGCTTTAGCCCCTGAAAAAGAGACCCAGTGTGCAGTGATGCACATGTAATCAGCGCCTGCGCCACTGGTCCACATGTCTGTTGTCAGATGTATAGTGTGAACAGCACTCTTCTGCAAAGCTGCCCCAATCACCTTCAGAACATCTTCATGTAGTGCTGGAACCGCAACTCGGGCAAAATAGAACCGGCTAGGAACCTTCCATTTAGGGCAGAGCGCTGCCACTAATTCTAGAAAACCAACCCCTTCTACAAAAGAAAAAGGGAGAAGGTCCAGAGCTAGCATTTTAGCCAGCTTAGTGTTATACAGACGCGTCATTGGGTGGTTGCGTTCATATTGCGCTTCTGTAAACAACATCTTTTTAATGTTGCCCTGGACCAAGGATTTACGGGATGATGATGATATCTTCGACCCAGTTACGCTCGCTGATGAACTTTTCCGCATTGATGTCTCACTCTCTCCCACACTCTTAGTGTGCCTCACATGGGGTGTGCTGCTGACAGGGGTACTGGGTGTAAGTGAAGTGTTTGAATCGTCTTCTTCCTCCTCGTCATCATCAGAAGAAAAATCAACGTTTTCATTACGTGCTATTCCGGCTTGCTTAAACGCCTCTAGGTGCGGAAACCATTGGACAGGGTGCGCTCTCTTAAGGTGACCTCTCTGGCCTCCGGTACCATAGTTAGAACCAAGCTTACCACGACCAACTCGAACCTTACAAAGGCTACAAATGGCTACGTTTTCCATTTTTGGGCAAACACTAAAGAAGTCCCAAACTGGAGACTTGAAATGTCTTTGGGGGCCGGAGGAGGCGGCGATACTGGTGGTGGTGGTCCTGCTGCTAATGCCAGATGAAGTGGAGGATGTGGATTGCCGAACTTCAGTACGTTTTGCACTTTCACCACCACGAATTGAGGTCGAGGACGAGGTGGGTACCTTCTTGCGAGGAAGAAATATGGAAGCGGTAGGTTTTGGTGTACTACTTAACTCCAAATCTAATGATTCCATTTCCATTGCCTCCTCGCCGACATCATCATCACGCTCAGCAGCTTCTCGGGATAGGGTCAAAATGTCTCTTTGCTGCATGCCCGGTGGGGCTGCAGTGACCTTTGTGATGACTGGCTCGTCGTCATCGTGAGAGGCTTCATCACCAGCAGTATCTGTCACTTCTTGTTGAGCCTCATCACACTCCATAGGTATGAGTTTTTCGACGACCTTCCTTTTACGCTTAGGTACCTGTGTCAGATCATGGTGTGCCTCACTGTCAGACCGCAGTTATGGTTCCCAAGACAGATCACTTGCATCAGAACGAGGCGGGCTTGAAGAAGATGTAGACACCCCCCTTGATCTTTTCCTTGCTAGGGATGTGGAAGACAATGAATGATCATCAGGAGGAGTGGCTTCCAATGATACCTCGGCTTCATTGTCGATTTCCTGATGTGCCCCTACTTCGGGAGGAACAACTATTGTGGGCACTTGTGAACCTCCATGCACCTTTGCTTGCGCATCTCCTTTTGCTGCCTCTCCTTCCACATGTACTTGGGCGTGTACTTGCACATGGTGTTGTTGTTGCTGCTGTGGTTGTTCAACACTTGTCAGATGAGTTACAACAACCTGTGTTGATTCAGGGACATTGCTGCTACTTTCTTGCGATGAGCCAACATCACTGGTCGATGGTGATTGGAGAAGTACACTGACTGCCTCTGAAGCACTCAAGGGCTTTGACTTAAGTTGGCGTGGTGGTGGAGGCACTGGACCCAATGGAGCAGGGGTGCTGCTCCCAGCTTGGTCCCCAGCAGATCCTGCTGCTGCAGGCGTACTTTTTTTTTTTCTCCCAAAAAACGTGGCGGGTGGCACACCAGCCTCCTTGGTAACTTGCTTCTTCTGCTCCTTACTAGCAACTTTCTTGCTAGAGGAGCTACGGAGACCTTTTTTTGGGGCCATCTTCTTCAGAGCAGGTCAGACAGCAGGCCGCAGTTGCACGAATTGTAGAGTTGTCTGAGGCCAGACGTGACGTCTCGTGACGTTATGCTGCACACACACACCGCTGCAGGACTTCTTCCTGGCACTGGTGGTTCTCTTGAGTCTTGTGCACCTAAAAACAATGGAAGACAGAGGAACATCAGTTCAGTTATACAGCACAAAAAAATCGAAAAACACTGCAAAATCAGCACAATCCCAATCCATCCATGCCCTCCATAATGTTTAAATTCAAGACAACCCACAGAAAGACTAGTCCCATGCAAGACTCACTACCCCTGGGCATAAATAAAGGTTGAAAAGTAGGCAAAATGGTTGCAGGCCTAACAACAAAGCCTGCATTCAAAATGGCCACTTGCCTGCCAGCACATGGCCAGTGCCTGTAGCTGCACTCAAAATGGCCACCAGCCACATGGCCTGTCCCTCCCCATGAACACCCCCAAAAATCGAAAAACACTGCAAAATCAGCACAATCCCATTCCATCCATGCCCTCCATGATGTTTAAGTTCAAGACAGCCCACAGAAAGACTAGGCCCATGCTAGACTCAAATACCCCTGGTGAAAAGGCCACAAGTACAGGCCCAAAAAACGAAAATCACTGAAAAATCAGCACAATGCCCATTCCATCCATGGCCTCCATGATGTTTAAATTCAAGACAACCCACAGAAAGACTAGGCCCATGCAAGACTTACTACCCCTGGGCATAAATAAAGGTTGAAAAGTAGGCAAAATGGTTGCAGGCCTAACAACAAAGCCTGCATTCAAAATGGCCACTTGCCTGCCAGCACATGGCCAGTGCCTGTAGCTGCACTCAAAATGGCCACCAGCCACATGGCCTGTCCCTCCCCATGAACACCCCCAAAAATCGAAAAACACTGCAAAATCAGCACAATCCCATTCCATCCATGCCCTCCATGATGTTTAAGTTCAAGACAGCCCACAGAAAGACTAGGCCCATGCTAGACTCAAATACCCCTGGTGAAAAGGCCACAAGTACAGGCCCAAAAAACGAAAATCACTGAAAAATCAGCACAATCCCATTCCATCCATGGCCTCCATGATGTTTAAATTCAAGACAACCCACAGAAAGACTAGGTCCATGCAAGACTCACTACCCCTGGGCATAAATAAAGGTTGAAAAGTAGGCAAAATGGTTGCAGGCCTAACAACAAAGCCTGCATTCAAAATGGCCACTTGCCTGCCAGCACATGGCCAGTGCCTGTAGCTGCACTCAAAATGGCCACCAGCCACATGGCCTGTCCCTCCCCATGAACACCCCCAAAAATCGAAAAACACTGCAAAATCAGCACAATCCCATTCCATCCATGCCCTCCATGATGTTTAAGTTCAAGACAGCCCACAGAAAGACTAGGCCCATGCTAGACTCAAATACCCCTGGTGAAAAGGCCACAAGTACAGGCCCAAAAAACGAAAATCACTGAAAAATCAGCACAATCCCATTCCATCCATGGCCTCCATGATGTTTAAATTCAAGACAACCCACAGAAAGACTAGGCCCATGCAAGACTCACTACCCCTGGGCATAAATAAAGGTTGAAAAGTAGGCAAAATGGTTGCAGGCCTAACAACAAAGCCTGCATTCAAAATGGCCACTTGCCTGCCAGCACATGGCCAGTGCCTGTAGCTGCACTCAAAAGAGCCACCAGCCACATGGCCTGTCCCTCCCCATGAACACCCCCAAAAATCGAAAAACACTGCAAAATCAGCACAATCCCATTCCATCCATGCCCTCCATGATGTTTAAGTTCAAGACAGCCCACAGAAAGACTAGGCCCATGCTAGACTCAAATACCCCTGGTGAAAAGGCCACAAGTACAGGCCCAAAAAACGAAAATCACTGAAAAATCAGCACAATCCCATTCCATCTATGGCCTCCATGATGTTTAAATTCAAGACAACCCACAGAAAGACTAGGCCCATGCAAGACTCACTACCCCTGGGCATAAATAAAGGTTGAAAAGTAGGCAAAATGGTTGCAGGCCTAACAACAAAGCCTGCATTCAAAACGGCCACTTGCCTGCCAGCACATGGCCAGTGCCTGTAGCTGCACTCAAAATGGCCACCAGCCACATGGCCTGTCCCTCCCCATGAACACCCCCAAAAATCGAAAAACACTGCAAAATCAGCACAATCCCATTCCATCCATGCCCTCCATGATGTTTAAGTTCAAGACAGCCCACAGAAAGACTAGGCCCATGCTAGACTCAAATACCCCTGGTGAAAAGGCCACAAGTACAGGCCCAAAAAACGAAAATCACTGAAAAATCAGCACAATCCCATTCCATCCATGGCCTCCATGATGTTTAAATTCAAGACAACCCACAGAAAGACTAGCCCCATGCAAGACTCACTACCCCTGGGCATAAATAAAGGTTGAAAAGTAGGCAAAATGGTTGCAGGCCTAACAACAAAGCCTGCATTCAAAATGGCCACTTGCCTGCCAGCACATGGCCAGTGCCTGTAGCTGCACTCAAAATGGCCACCAGCCACATGGCCTGTCCCTCCCCATGAACACCCCCAAAAATCGAAAAACACTGCAAAATCAGCACAATCCCATTCCATCCATGCCCTCCATGATGTTTAAGTTCAAGACAGCCCACAGAAAGACTAGGCCCATGCTAGACTCAAATACCCCTGGTGAAAAGGCCACAAGTACAGGCCCAAAAAACGAAAATCACTGAAAAATCAGCACAATCCCATTCCATCCATGGCCTCCATGATGTTTAAGTTCAAGACAGCCCACAGAAAGACTAGGCCCATGCTAGACTCAAATACCCCTGGTGAAAAGGCCACAAGTACAGCCCCAAAAAACGAAAATCACTGAAAAATCAGCACAATCCCAATCCATCCATGCCCTCCATGATGTTTAAGTTCAAGACAACCCACAGAAAGACTCAGTCCACCCACCACTGAGTACCCCTGGGCAAAAGGCCCCAAAACAGCCCAAAAATCGAAAATTCCAAAATTTTAGTTGCAGCAACTGTAATGCCCCAAACAAACTTACTTGTAAAATTTCTAATCCAACAGTGATCCAAAGAAAGTCAAAAAGGCCTCAAATCCAAAGATCCAGCAGCATCAACAAAAAGTAATCCTTCCAGCTCCAGATCCAAATGAAAAGTGACCAGGAGATGGACAAAGCACTGGGAGGAGCCTGCTGAACAGGAACAGGAAGTTGAAGACTGTGGGGCACTTCCTTCCTCCCACCCCCCTCCCCCCCTCCCCAAAATGGACTCCTCGCTAAAAAAGTGCAGGCAAATGTCAACCTAAGGAGTTTTTCAGATAAAAATCATCATTTCAAGAAGGTTTATGCTGCTTGCTGGTGGATTTCTTGTGCAGAATTGCAAATTTTATATTTTCGCTTGTGCGAGATTCTTGCTGCTCGCCGCATCTCAAATCTCGCAATTGCGAAGTACCGCGAGACGTGATCTCGCCGTACTCGCGTTGACAAACTATCGCTGGCAAGCCGCGATGACGTAATCGCGCTCGCCAATTCCCACGGGATCACACAGCAAGATCCAAAATGGCGCAGCACTCGCAAACTATCGAGAAAAACAACTCGGCAAACGATGATAAACGCCGCGCGCCGCAAAAATTGTATCACAAACGCCGCGCGCCGCAAAAAAAATCCGCTGCGTGCGAATTTGCGGATTTTGCGGGAAATTCGCAAATCTCGCGGATTGCGAATTTCCCAAAAATCCGCAAAATCTGCGAGCGAAACGGATTTTCCGCCCATGCTTACTTGGGCAAGGATTTCCACGAAACCGTCAGTTCAGATCAGATCAGCGTGCCTAGGAGAGGGGATACTTATTAGTTAGTTGGTATTCAGGATAGAAAATTGAATCTCTATTGAGAGGAAGGATGAGTGAAAATCACTGCATGAGCGGAACTGCTCCAGATCAAGATTCTAATATGCCAAGTGTGCCAGACGGTCACACCACAGATTACGGAAATTGCTCGATGGTGAGTGTAACATCCTATTTGGTCATTTTAGCATCCGAAAGCAGCAAGTTGCTTGCAAAAGGGCACCATACGGAGGAGTGCCCAACCAGACTCACCCCAACTGTGTAAAAAGGCTCAGCGGAGAATGAATCGTCCTATTAGCTAGTAGGATGCCATACGTGCATTGACCAGGTTCCCGCCTGCATTCTCCACAGACCTTCATACAAAGTTGTGGTGAGTCTGGACGGGCACTCCCCATCCCTTTTGCAAGCGACTTGCTAATTTCCGGCTCTGCAATCTCCAATTAGAATGTTAAACTCACCATCGAGCAATTTCGGTAATCTATGGTGTGAATGGCTGGCAACTAAGCATGGGCAAATTTTGCGAATTCACAATCCGCAAATTTCCGTTTTTGCGAATTCGCGAACCGCAAAATTCGCAAATTTGTGCGAATTTGTGGATTTTTGTTTTTTGCGTGTTTGCGGGGTTTTTTGCGTGTTCGCGGGTTTTTTGCGTGTTCACGGGGATTTTTGCGTCTTCGCGAGCCGCTTGCATAGCGAAGTTACCCATGCAGTCGTTTATGGGAGAGGGAGAGAGAGATAGATAGATAGATAGATAGATAGATAGATAGATAGATAGATAGATAGATAGATAGATAGATAGAAAGAGAGAGAAAGAGAGGGAAAGAGAGAGGGAGAGAGAGAGAACGAGAGAAAGAAAGAGGGGCTGGATCTCTGAAGGCCCAGATTCCTGAGTTGCCCCTACAGAACATACAGCTTTTTATTTTTACCAAAATGCATATGAAAATTGTGCTGTAAAGGTCTCTTTTAGTTTAACCCCTCCTGACAACTCAAAATGGGTGTATTTGCCATCCTCTCCCTTCTTCCTGTTTTTTATATCTGTAAGTGCTTCCTGATGAGGTTTAATTCCTTGGATAGGTGCCTCATTGCCTACTTGTAACTATTCTCTGACCCTGCTTCAAGGGTTAGAGCAGGGTCAGAGAATAGTTGCAAGTAGGCAACGAGGCGCCAGGAAGCAATTAGCAGCAGGTGTCCACGTTGAAGTTAATTTGTTTGTAACCCTTTTGTAAAAGGTTACAAAGAAATTAGGTTCAACTTTTGCACCTGCTGCTGTAACCCTTGCTTGGCTGCAAATTCGTCCCCGCTGATTCGCGGACTTTACCGCGATTTCGCGAGATTCGCGGATCGCAAAATTGCAGAAAATCCGCAAATTCGCCCGCGAAACGGATTTTACGCCCACCCTTACTGGCAACACTTGACACATTAGAATCCTGATCAGGAGCAGTTCCACTCACACTGCAATTTTTACTCGTCCTTCCTCTCAATAGAGATTTAATTTTCTGTACCAAATGCCAACTAAATATTAACTGACCCCTCTCCTAGACCGCTGATCTGATCTAAACTGGCCGTTTCCTGGATATTCTTCAGGCAGCAATCATAGTTTCATGTGTACATATTGTCCTGATTATGACCTCAAATAAATAAAGATCGAAACGCCATCAACAAACTTCAGCGGATTTACAGATATGTTTATGACATGATTCTGTAAAAATATAACATTGGATCAATTGATATTCATGCGCAATATCTAGCAACTAATTTCCGTTCACTGCTTTTCATCTATATCCACATGCTTCACCTGCACCATTCAGTGCTCATTCACGATTACTATATGTTCATTATGCATGTAATGTCTTCAATTATTTCTGATGCTGCTTCCAAGCCCCGGTCAAATATTCTAAAAATATATTCGTATGAGCAATTTCCAGTGCCATATGGTCTTTTATCATTATAAATACTTTATTCATAATTAATTAATTGCTTTAATGTTACTCTGTGAGACGTTATATGATACTATATCTCATCCAGGTCTCAATTGCTTTTATGGGCCTCTCCTGTTTTTTTTCATCTCTGCTACATGGTTAGTCACAATAAAGAAATGTCATAAAGTTTTATAAAACTATATCTGTGCCTTGATGATATATATCTTCAAGGATTATAAATATAGGGCCTCATTTATATGTTGAAAAAGTAATGCTCCCCCCGCCATGACAGTTATGTCCCAGGGTGATGGGAGAATGATTCGTTTTTATTGTTCCTCACTCCAGGGTTTGCCTGGCAGTGACAAACATGTCACAAAAAATGATAAATGTCCGCCTATCCTGATTGGGTGCATGGACTTTTATCAATTTCTCTGATGGACCCTATTCTGTAGGTACGTCAGAGAGGGTTGGCTATGGCGGTAACGTAGAAGCTACCACCGTAGTCAATCCAAAGGTCCGCCCGCATTCAAATTAGGCTGGCAGGCCTCCATGTTTGCGGTATGTATACTCCGTCACTATTGCGGCGGCGTGTATATGTACCGCCAACATGCAAATGAGGCCCATAGAGTTACGAATAGTAAATCTATACTTAACTATATATTGCAGCACAAATATTTTTGTGGTTGATATTCTGACATAAAACTGTTGAAGGGGAGTGAGGTTACGAGGCAGAGGAGAGTGAGGTTGGGTAGTAGAGAAGAGTGAGGATAGGAGCCAGAGGAGAATGGTGTTGAATGTTTATCAGTGCGGAAAGCAGTAGCATCTCTTCTCTCTAAGCTAAACAAGACCTGAACTGAATTTAAAAGCCATCCAACCCGAACTGTGAATGTGAAATGATATACATTGATTACTAATTAAAAAAAACATTAAGAAAGCCTACTAACTAATTTCTCAAGATTAATTGATGCTGTCAGTGTGGACTGATTAACGCTTTTCTCATTAATGCTATTGGGGGATGCCGACGGTCCCGCCAGGGTTGGGGCATGATGTCTGGATGCCTAGAGGCAACAGACAATGTGTGATAAAAGGTGCTCACAGCACCACAAAAGTGCATGATAGTAGCTTCTTTCCGATAAAAGTGATAATTCCGTGTCAATAAATGTATTCCTTCAATATGGCCAAGTGTGCACGAAGTTATTTTGAGCTATAACCATTGCCAATGTAAAAGATTTTCATTCAGTGCCATTATATGTAAATTTGCCTTTTGGGAATATATTTATGGGATAGTCCCAAATAGATCCACACTTCCTGTATCTATTTATATACATGCCTGATTTAAAGGATTGATGTGCTACCTTTACTCGCCTTAGCAGCCACGTAGAACCATGCCTTCTGTTATACCTTAGGCAGTCCTGGCGCATGTGTGTGTGTGCGTATGTGCATAAAGTTTTAAAGTTCCTTCAAGTCAATCCACAATTGTGAAAGAAAAGGTGGGTCACTCCAGTTGCAGAGTGCCATGTTTATAACACAAATGTAAGCATTCTACCAGCGCGGCTGGCATGACTTGCGGGAAGTGGGGCCGGGGCTGAGGGGGAGGGGGTTGCACAATGCAAAATATATATATATATATATATATATATATATATATATATATATATATACACACACACACACTTACCTTGCCGCCTAGTCCTGCGTCTCTGCTCCTGCTCTCCGCGTGGGACTCGAGGAACAAGAAGCTAGGAAGAACAGCCAGACTCCCCTGACCATGCAGCATTGTGATTGGTAAACACCCAGGCTCCCCGGACCAATCACAATGCTGCATTGGTTTTGAGCGTCCAGGTTAGTCTCTCAACCAGGTAATGGGGAACTGGGCCTGTTCTCCACGGAGGCAGTAATGCAGCCTGCATGGAGAACAGGGAAAGTGTGCATGGCTGTTTTGGCCGGCCCAAGAGGGCTGACCAAACAGGCATGGCGCACTTAGGAGTGGGTAAACCACTACTCCCCTGCCCTGCTCCGACAGCAGAGCAGCCCCGCCCACACACCCGCCCGCAAAGAAAACATAAAATGCTAATAACTCAAAGTTATTTTCATTTTATATTTCCTTTACTTTGCACTGCTCAAAAGCAGTGGGACGGCGGTCCGCCGCCATAGCAGAGCAGCCTCCATGGTGTTTTGCTCAAAAAACACTGCTTTGCAGTGAAAGGTAGTTGGATAAATGAATGAGTGTGCAAGAAGCAGTGTCTGTGCTTTTTCTCTGTCACCTCCTGGCGCATTCAACAGACATGGTGGGTGTAAGAGGTTCAGGAGAAATAATGCTGGACATGTGTCCTATCTGGTCACCCCTTCAGAGGAGCTAGGAGGTAAAACTGCTGAGAAACTATGACTGCAGGTGAATCACAAGGGAGTCACTTACGTATTCTCAGTAGGGGTGGGCGGAATTTGCGTAATCGCGTTACGCAAATCTCCGCAAAACAGTAAAAAATCTCTGCGAACACACAGAAATTCCGCGAACGCGCAGAATTACTTGTTCGCAATGCTTTTTTACTGTTCGCAATCGCTGTTTGTTGCTCGGGGGAAATATCTTATGAACACGCATTTTGAAAACGTGAACAAGCAAAAAATTTCGCTAAAAGTCGCGGACCGCAGAATTTCGGGCTATTTCACGTTCTCGGCGGAACGCGAAATTACCCAAATTCCGCAAGCAGAACGAAATTTACCGCCCAGGCCTAATTCTCAGGCAGACACCCCTGTGCTAAATGAAGCTGGCATTCCGGTGCTTGGACATCCAAAGCTTGATGTGGCCAAATGTTATCCCGTAGTGGATTGCGGCTATTCCATCTGTTGCAAAGCATGTCTAACTTTCCGTCCAACAACTCCTGAGGAGTGACTCAAATAACATCTGTGAAGATGCAGTATTACATCATCATTTTGCATCACAGGTTAGTAGTGGCCATAAATCCGATGTACAAAACACTTTTGTGGCCTCAAACTGCGCTATTTGCAAAAATCCCAGTCTTTGCAACTGCAAAAGAGTGTTTTGTAATTGACAATACTTCTCTTTCTAAATTCAGAAAATCTTTTTGACTCCCAAAAGTGTTTCAGAAACTCATTCCAAACCACAGTTAAGAAGAGGCATGAAAAGAAGTCTCCTCCTGATTTCAAGTCGTACTGACAAGTTTCAGAGGTTTGTGACCGCAGCTGTGGTTGCAAATCATTTGTCCCATACCGACAGCCAATGTGGGTCAATATCACAATTAGGAATTGTTATGGGCAGACTAGAGTTCTTCCCAAATGGGAACCATGTTTTTAAGCACCATTTCTTCCCCTTAATGAACATAGACTGCTTTTAAAAAGGAAAGTAAATTCAGGGAAAGATGGCTGTTGTCCCTTGTGTCCCTTGCAATCTATCAAAGTGTGGTAGTGGATCCGTTGTAAATAAATCCAAATAATCCAAGAGTTGGTGAAGATGTATTTAATTGAGCATCCACCTTCTTGAAGATCAGCAATGCAACTGACTCTGACTCTCTTTCAAGAAGTAACAAAACACTTTCAAAGATATACAAACCAAGCAAAGAACATTGTACAGAAAATATTCTACATAGAATGAACTAAGAGAATTCCTCAGAGAACTCTCATGGGAGAATTCCTCAGAGAATTCCTATGTAGTAAACATTCTGTAAATAACACAATACTACACATCCCCTCCCTTTATAAAATGAAAGAAAAGAAGATGCACTGATACAAGTTATTTGTATAATACAAAATCATCAAATTTGTTAGGCATGCATTTCTGTCTTTTAGACAAACGCTGAACATTATTTCCATCAAAATTTAGTTGTGGAAATGAAGAAGGAACATTAGCATCATTAACTATATGATCAGTTATCTCAGAACTTGTTCCTTTTTCTAAAACAATTGTGTCACTTGAAAAATCAGGATCCATAGACATGCGATGTTTAAAAATAGAAGGATTAACTTTTGCAATTTTTGAAATGTTCCACCAGGATCCATTATCCAAAAGAACAGAAGTTCTCCCAATTTTACAAATAACAAAAATATCAGAAAATTTAGACTGACCTTTTTTAACAAAAATAGGTAGTTTAATTTTAACTTTGTCACCTACATGTAACTTAGAATTAATTGTTGAAGGAACAATATTATTCGAAACAGCAACATTATGACTAGCCTTTTTATAAATAACACTCATATCATTTTTTTGATCTGGCCTTTTCAATCCAAGAAAGAGAAATCTCTTGCCTGGGATTCCTGCCTTTAAACAAAAGAAAAGGCGAACATTTTGTAGAAGAGTGTGGAGTACAAAGTTAAGACCAAACTAATATTGCTACATGGTTCTTAACATCAATGTGAGATTTAATAGCTAGTTGTATACCTTCAACTAAAACTTTATTAAATCTTTCCACCAGACTATTCATGTTAGGTGAATATAAGGCAGTCTTGAGATGTTTAATATTATTCTTTTTGATAAAAACATCAAACAAATATGAAGTAAATTGTGTTCCATTATCAGACACTAAGGTTGATGGTAAACCTTCTCTTTTAAATATCTCCTTAAGAAATTTGATTACAGTAATAGTGTCAATTTGTGTAGACCATTTATATTCTACCCATTTTGAGAAATAATCAATAACAACAATAATGTATACTTTTTGTGCTTGAATTCAGTCAGTCGCTATTTTATTCCATGGAGTATCAGGCATGTCAACTTTTACCAAATTTGAATGTAATGGCTTCAAAACTTTATCTGAATTGGCACATAAAGAACACTTCTTTACAAAATGAACAATTTGATCATCCATATAAGGCCACCAAAAAATATCTCTAACTTTTTTGATAGTACTAGACTGTCCTAGATGACCTAAATGAGCAATAGAAATTATCTTTTGTCTAATAGAGATCGGAGGCACAAAACAATCACCTTACAGAATTAAATTATCATTACAAGTTAAATCATCTCTAACTTTCCAAAACACAGCACGTTCTTTTGATAGATTTTTCTCAAATGGCCAACCATCCACAATGTATTTACAGACTAAGTTAAGCTCCTCATCCAAATCCATAGCTTTAGACCACTCATCTTTTGTAACTAAATCTGACATAGAAAGAACAACATCATCCACAGATGCTACAACACACTCATCAAAACTTTCAGAATAATTTACAAAATTGATACTAGGTAATAACCTTGAAAAACAGTCAGCCCTGGTATTTTGTGAGCCAGGAATGTAAATAATATCAAAATTGTATTCATATAATTTTGCCAGAATGCGCACCAACCTTGCAGATGCTTTTCCAACACCATTATTAGATATCAAAGAGATTAAAGGTTTATGTTCAGTCTTTATTTTAAAACACTTTCCCCATAAATACGTTTTAAAGTGTTCAACTGCCCATGAACAACCTAACGCCTCTCTTTCAATCGTGGAGTATTTTGTTTCAGTTGCTGACAATGGTCTTGACACAAAAGCAATGGTTACTTCTTTATCATTTTTAACCTGACTTAAAACAGCACCTAGTCCAGTGGTACTTGTATCTACAGTAATCACACTTGATGCATTAGGAGAAAAAGGAGAAAGAGGTTTGCAATCAATTATAGCAGATTTATTAGCAGAGACAGATTTAGAATGTTCATCGGTCCAGTCAAACTTACATCCCTTTTTAAGAAGTAATCTGAAAGGTAAAACAATATCCGAAAAGTTTTGAACAAACCTCGAGTAATATTCACACAGACCTAAAAATGATTTAAGTTGATCTTTATCTTTAGGTTCACTCATGTGTTTGATGGAAGTAAGAAGATGCCTAGAGAATTGATCATATGTCCTAGATATTCAACCTCAGATGCAAAAAATTTGCACTTATCCAACCGAATAGTCATACCTCTCTCATCTAAAATAGACAATACATTATCAAGAGTTTCTCTATGTTTTCATCTTTCAAGAAATAACAAAAAACTTTCAAAGATATACAAGCCAAGCAAAGAACATTGTACAGAAAACATTCTACATAGAATGAACTAAGAGAATTCCTCAGAGAACTCTCATGGGAGAATTCCTCAGAGAATTCTCATGTAGTAAACATTCTGTAAATAACACAATACTACACAAAGGTGGCTGTAGATTGGGATCTGCCTACTTAATATTCATTAGGAAGGTCGTTTAATGACCCTTGGCGAATAGACGCGTTGCAATGTAACCCATTTGTACATGGGTAGCATTGCAAATTGCATCCATGTTTCAAACCAGTCTGTGAGCGAATCGCACCTCTTGGTTTGCCCAGAGGGATTAGTGCATCAGCCCCTATGATATTTTATATTCTGTCAAGTGCACCAGGACACACAAAAAGCTCTGGATGTATAACATAATAAATATGGGAGGAAACAAATCCAGACATGGAGATCCAGAGCTTTGATGGTTGCAACTCATTCATCTGAGAGGAGTAAACTTGAGGGAGCTCATGTTCAGGCGTTGATGTTGGAAACCCATTGAATGACCCAAAGCATGTGCCATGCCAAGGAAGGTGGCTCTGGCGACTGAGATGATGAAGGAAGAGTTGGTGGGGACAGCAGGCTAAGTCGAAGGAATCGTGCATGACAGAATGTAAAATTGCCCCCTGGAAAACAGGAAAGATGTTCCCCACTGCTGTTTCAGTGGGGGCAGCGCTATACAAGATCGCCCCTGGGCAGTGAAAGTGCGGAAGTGTTTACTGTGTGGTAAAATCGTTGCTATTGAAAGGTGTGCAGATGAACAGCGAAGGCAATGAACACCCAAAAAATCCATTCTATGTATCATGCCAGCAGAACTGAAACAACAGGAAGCCAGTAATTCAGAAGACATATGATGAAGAGGTAAATTTCAAGTTCCATCTCAAGAAGCACCAAAAGTAAAGTGATGAAAAATGTAAACCGGTGCCAAATGAAATAGCTAATGGGTTTAAAATACCAGTCCCTATTGGCAAATGTGAACAGTAAATATCATGGCAGTAGACTGAAACTACAATGGTTGACAACACCCTCCACCAAAATGCATACACCTTAAGACGCGACCAACCACAGTACATCATACAGGTGTAGTGTAGTTCCTAGTTTCCCACTAGGCCCTGCGCATTGGAATAACATAAACAGTAGTATCGACGTGGAACTGCGGATATTCCAGGCCTCCACTGACTATGCTAAACTTAATTGGGTGTGTTACCAACTAGCTCAGAGGTCACTGGAAACTTTCTTCTCTGTATAGGAAGTGATCAGCTTCCCAGGCACAGATAAGAAGGGATTCAGTTTTCCAACAACCGTGCAACATGACAACTTTGCTCCTCAGATCAAGAGTCGATCTCTAGGGTCGTGTGAAACAATAGACATGTATTTCACTCAGTCAGTCTAGTGCAGTTTACTTTCACGAGATGTAGAGAATAGAGAGACGGGCGTTTGTCAATAAAGGTTAACATTTATTGAACAGTCTTTCTTCTCGTACAAGAGAAATGTATTGCCACAATTGCAAAACTTGTTATGATAAAAAGTACGTACAGTAAGATAAGTATTGCGAAATAATACTGTAAAATCATTGATATGGTTTCTTAGCCATACAATGGTTAAAAGTAATAAAACATATATACAGTCATATATACATTAGGCTAAAATACTCAACTGGTGCTTCTAACTAAGCCTACCCCAGTGTGCCTGACCTAAGCCTAACACGTGGAAGGGGAGTAAGTAAGTAGCTTTAAGTTAAGTTGGTTTTGCCAAGGTTTGTTTCAAGAATTCTCATTTAAGGGTTTAGTCAGCACCATACCTCTGAATAGAATGATGGAGGTTTGGTATCTCCTTCAGGGGAAGCTTGATATCCCTGTCACCCGCGAGGGTAAACCGGAAACGCCGGAGCTGGATTTCTCTGCACGAGAAATGCAGCGGCTCTTCTTCAGCGCGTCGAGAGGAGGAGGCGAGGGACAGCGTCCGCGGGCAGCTGGATCTGCTAGGCTCTTCGCAGAGGGACGTCTGTTCGGCTCCTAAGCGTACTGCACCATCGTTCGCGCTTTAGCAGCGATAATGGTATCAGTAGCTTCACCACCACAGGGATAGCAGGCTGCAACGACAGAGTGCTACAGTGCTCGGCAACAGCAACGGTATGCACAACAGGGTGCACAACAGCTCTCATTGCTTAAGGCAACGTTGGTAGTATTTATACCTGACAGGTGCCGGGTTTGACGCAAGTTTGCTGGACATAAGACGTCAATTAAAGATATCACTAGGAAGTGATAGCTATCAGTTGCTCATTAGAGTTCTATTACTAATCAAAACATAGCAAGGGTGATTTCCCAGTTTGCTGAGTTTTTATCTTGTTGAAGAACTCGGAGTGTTAATCTAGGAATATCAGATAGTGACTTCTGCTCTGTCATTGCACTAATTGGTCGCAAAGGAAGTGGCAGAGAGAGATATCCTTGAACGTGGCTCTGTTCGTGTGAGGTCAGAGATGACTTTCTGACTATCGCACTTGAACGGTTATGCCAATATAGGGAATAAACTGGATTTATAGCCGAATAGGGGCATAAGGTCACAGTATCGATCAGGACCCTAGATAAACACGCAATACCCACTCCACGTTTACATGTCCATCAAATTACTAAAACTAAAGCAATAGGATGCATGTGTAACATTGCCCACCCCAAAATACATAAATGCATTCAAAATAGGCGTACTTGTAATACATGGAATTTAGGTACTGTACGTTTTTGAAGCATAGAAATCATTCAAAAATTATGGCATGTGAAATCAATGAACGATTATGCATAAAAATTACACATGAAGTATCTCTGACAGAAGAAGGGCGAGATAAATCATCACATATAAATGCATTTGCAAAATGTGTGCTAGAGGCTAATGTAAGTTGTTATGTCTCTAGGTGTGTGTAAAAAATAGAAGTATGAACTTCTGTTCTTTAAGAATAGATTTTACCTCAAGCAAAGATTTGTTCGTGCCAAAAAAAGGTCAATATTTGAAAAATATCCAATCCAAAGAGAATTAATGCTTGAACGGGGAAACAGAGTTCCAACGCTGCTAGCAGTCTTTGTTGACTAGAAGTGAAGGCCGAATTCAGAGTTTCATGGGAACGCTGTGTGTCGGAAAGCTTCTCAAAGTTATTGTTTCTGTATGGGTGGGAACATCATATCAGACAGGCTCGCAAAGAATTGGTCTACAAATTCAGGTGACAGTTCAACCAAATTTGATAGCGCTGTAACTTGGCAAGTGTGGGAATGATTGCTGTCATCGAAGGCAGGATCAGCAATGCTCACTGAACGTTGTACCTGGATGATGTTGCTTTTGTCACTCGCTCCACTGTTACCACTTGGTTGTAGCACAGGAGTCTCCACAAATGCCGTCATCAGGATTGGTAGCCGCTGGGGACAACACAATGCGTGAGCCGTTATTGGACTGAGCAAAGTATCGACGTCCATTGGTACTGCTGATGGAAGTGAAAGACAGATGTCCAACACGCATTCATCGCCGCAAAGCATACATCGTAGCACAGGTAAAATGCAATTTTGCCATACAGGTCTGAATGAAAGGAACCAGGTCATGTTTAGATCTCTCAGCCTGGCCAATCCGAGGACGTTAGTTATCCTGTCCTGGTAGCGCATTGCTAGGATTGTCTCTTCCATTCCCATGGGAGCTATGTCTGAGCTGAGGCTTGCCATAACGAAGTAGGAGGGTCAAAAATAAAATCCCTGCTACAAGTCCCAAAAATAATGGTATGCCGCCAAAAACAGAGTGCACAAAATTAGGAACGATTCCCAAAATTGCTTGAAAAGGCGTTAGCAGTCCCGTAAAGACTGTCTTGAATATGCCTGGGATGCTTGTGGCACTAGACATGTTAAGGAGTTGGCTTAGCATTTGTACGAAATGCACAGGGCAATTTGTTGATAAAAGGTCATGAACTTCAGTAGCTGTCCTTGCAACTACAAGATCATATGTCTCTTTTGATGACGTTATAGGCACTGTTGTCTGTAAAAGTACAGATTTAACTTTGCTTAAAGTATCAATTCGTATAGAATAGAGATTCAGACGGGGCCAGATGGGAGTCACTGAGTCTGCAGCCCCACTCGGAAACAATGCTTGCATACAGCATTTGACCATGGATGTTACTTCTACTAGATAACTTTTCCCTGGCACGAGGCCACAACATCTGTGATCCGTTCTAAGAATGTAACTCCTGTTTGCGAGTTGCATAAAGAAGGGCTCTATCTGAGTTGCAGGTGTGACTAGCTGGTGGCATGAAAGGTTGTTAGAATTTCCATCACATGCTCCGTGTAAATTAATACCCTGACACAAAAGTATACCGCTTAGTGAATGTTTACAGTTATTACCACTAAGAAATACATTTTTGTCGCTGTCACTATAGCAAGAATGAGTGTATGGTAATTTCCATTCAGATTTTACATATCCTTTACCCAATTGTTCATACTGGCCAGCAGGTATGTACTCAAGGCACTTTTTAAATCGGAAAGTTGTTATCGGAATTGTGATAATTCCGTGTATTATCCATTCAATGACAGGACTCTCTGACATTGTCAATGGTAATCTCTCGAGTTTTTCGATGCTCAGGATTGTATAGTCTGCTCCTTTCTGTGCCAAACTGATCTGTTTATCAGTAAGGTTAAAACTGGAAAATAATGACGTTGTGTTGATTAAACGCCAAGGCACATAGCCTGAACGAAGATTTTGCAGCGTCCAGCCTAATTCTATAATAGAACGTAATTGAGACTGGCCATGTTGTAACATTAGCAAATCTCTGTCTATCACATCAAAGGCAGAGGATGCAATATTGTCCAACGAATATATTCTGGAAGACAGAGTCATTAACCCATTGTCTACTACAGAAAGTGATTTCTCCAAATGAATACGATCAATTTCTCGTATTTTTTCAGCAGTTTCAATTTGTTTGACTTTCCAAGCCTCGTTGTAAGCAGCATAGATACTGGTCGCTATGAAACGCTTTTGACGCTGTTTGCGTGGTCCAAGAATGAAATCGCGCAAATCAGCACCATCTTTTAGTAAAGACAAGTGTTGCTTAATTTCAGCCAGTGTGGATGTTGTTAGCCATTCGAGGCAGAGCTTCCCTACACTGTATGTTGTTATAATCCCTGGACGTTGTCTCTGGGAATATCTCGAGTCTAATCTGGTCATTTTTAACCCCTGTGTTTTATTCAGGAATCTATCTTGACAGCTGTTTGTGTCAGTAGGCCAGATTAACCACTTTTTCCAATCAGGATGTGTTCTGTTCAAATTTAAAATTTGTGTTACGTCTAACTCAATATCTGCAGTTGCATTTTCAGGTATTGGCTTTGGTATAGACGGTGCTTTAAGGTCTTTGATCTTAGCTAGGCCAAGACAAGATGTTTGGTGTATTGTGTCATTTAAAAACAACATTTGTTCTGGTATCATGCAGGTTCTAAATAGTGCTTCAATGCCTTGCACCTGCCAATCTTTTGTACCCCAGATTGTTTTCGTTTCAATATTATTTTTCCAATAATCAAAACCAAATGTCATCATTTTGTCATAAAATGCTTCTGAATATATCAATTTAGAATTTGTCAGCATTGTTTTCATTCCTGTTTTATCTAACAGTTTGTAATAAAACGTTTCTGCATTACTGGTGTTAAACCCTGAGAAGAATTTGAATTTCTCAAAAAATGCTTTAGAACTGCTTTTAGGTGGTGTAGAACAATGTTCCCATTGATTATACATAAAAACATTTCTAGGCTGTGCAGATTTATGCAAGTAGTGATCCCCATAGTGGGTGTAACAGAATAACTGCTCATAACTAGATGAACCTTGTAAATAATCATGATCTGTGAATCTAGCTGACATTACTAAATCAGACATCATGTCATTAATACTGTTAAAGTCCCAATCATCAGAGAATGTACTCGGTTTTACAAAGTCACTTAAGGAAACCTTTAGTTGATGAGGATACTTCAGGATTTCTACCGGACCATATATCTCATAGTCTGTTTTCTCCCATACAACCCCACCAGGTATTGGAATTGCTGTGACATTTACTGTTGACAGTTCTCTTTTCTTCACGTGGGATGATCTGTGTGGTTTCAGGACTAGGTTGATGTTCTGACTTGCTGTGTCCATTGTAATATATTTTCCTTCAATGAATTTTCCCAAACACAGTACCATGATGAGCCAAAGCAGGAGGAAAAATACACCTAGACCGAACCAGAATTCTAGCCAAGGGGAAACAAGGTAGATTTCTTTTAGTTGATGAAAGAGTTCTGTTGCTTTTTCTTTAAAAGTCTTTTTTGTTTCTGGCATCACTTCGGGGTCGTTTTGATCTTCAGAGAAGTTGTCGAAGTAGATGAAATAACCAGAGGCAGTTCTGTCAATTGATGGGATTGTTCTTTCAATCTGTCTCTCGGTAGCACTTTCTGATGCCACATTAGTGTAGACTGGTGTTGTATCTTGACGAACTGTTTCAATCTGTGTTTCAAGAGGCACGAGTTCCATGGCATTATTGCATAGTCCTTCATTGTGCACTGCAGGCTGATCGAATGTGATGAGTCTTTCAGTTTGAACCTCTTGGATTGTTGCAAGTTTGGGTATTCTGTTGTTTCTTGGGAGTCCACTGGGCCTACTGTTGATTATAGGCCACATGCTTGTGGTTTTACCAGATCGATGGACACGACTCTGTTCTCCTTTTTACCAGCAAGGGGCGGTAGTACAACTGATCTTGTTCCGGTGACTGCCAAGACAGGTACTGCTTTTCTGTAAGAAGGCCCAAATTCCTTCTTAACCGCGATCTTTTCTCTGACTAGATCCCCAATCTTTGGAATCCAGACAGGCCTTGCTGGGGCTGTTGCTGGTGGTGCCTCGTCAGTGGTAGGTGGCTGTTGCTTTAACTTTGTGTTGCTTAAGGATTTTCTTGTTTCGTTCAGTTCCTGTAAAACAGCCAAACGATCCTTTACATCAAAGTGCGTTGTTTCTTCTTGTACCACTGACATCTGACTATCGAGGTCCTGAACGCGCATTCTAATTCCGAACAATAGTTCATATGGGCTGAAACCTTTTAGAGAATTTCTTGGCATGTTATTAAGACTAGTCTGGACACTTGTTAAATGTTTGACCCACCCAGCGCCTGAACCTAATACCTTCGCTGTTATAGATTGCTTTATGTCACGTTTTTTTCTTTCTACCACACTGTTCCCTTCGGGGTGCGACGGACAAGAATACCGCAACCCAATTCCCATGCTGGCCATGGCCTCCTTATAGGCTCGAGAGCTGAAAGCAGGACCCTGGTCAGAATGGAACATGGTAATTGCGTATGTGCCGATAAAGACTCGCAAATCTTTTATAACCGTTCTAGCGTCAGCCGAGCGCTTGGGGCCTCATTTTCTAAGTGTGTTTAGCCTTAACTGATTAATAGGATGCAGGTTGGGGTGCAGGCAGCGTTACGCTGTTTCTGATCGGTAGCCGGTAGCATGGTTCACTACTGCGATCCCTATTGCAGTTTTCACAGTTGTTTGCATATATTTGGTGTTCTACACTCATTTCCGGCCACCAGTATACTGATTGTAATTCAGTCAGAGAAACCTTAATTGTTTGGTGTCTCAGACCCAAACCCATATGTGCGTCTGCTATTAAAAATATTCTCCTGTTCGTGTTTGGAATTACTCTGTCCCCCACTCCAGGGATTCGAGCAAAAGGAACGGAGTTTGCATCGATTATGTATGCATAATTAAGTGGATAGTTTACGGGTAGTGCTGCACAGTCGCCTTTTACGGTCGTTTTTACTGCCAGCATGGTTTCCCCATCAATATATTTATCTGTACGCTTTTTTGTGGCTACGGAAGCCGGTTTAGTTGCTTCCACTTTGGCTGTATTAGCCAATGAATTCCCTGCAACGTGAACGCCATCACGTCGAAGACTCTGTGCATGAATCACGTGAGTCTTTTGTAGTTCTTTACTTAAAAGAGCTACCTCGTTCCAGAGCAATTTATGCTTTATTGTGGCACCTGTGTCATCTTTTGTAGTCGTTTTCAATCCAACTCTGCAGTTTGTTATTGTAAGAGTTGACGCAAAAATGAGAATCGCACACTATAAGTGTCGGGAATTCGCGTTCTGCATTTTCAAGCGCCATCTTAAATGCTACTAATTCAGCTCGTTGAGCCGAGCAATCTCCTAGAGATTGTGTTTTAGTGACCAGTGGTCTGAATTTTCCTTTGTGCCAGCGACCTTTTACAATCGCGCACGCAGCACTGTAAGCTTGCTTACCCCCAACTGCGGGTTGTGCTGATCCGTCAGTATATATAATACTTCCGTATTCTTCGAGAGGCAGGATTTCAATTGGCAGAGGACATTCATATTCATATTGTAAAAATTCCTGTGTTTTTAAATTAGGATCAAATTCGTAAACTACGTCTGTTGCAGCAAGAGAATTAACCCACTGAATCCATCTCGGATGCAAAGCTTTAGCATTAGGAATGCTTGCTTTAGTCACCGCTTCTAAAGCCGGTATAGGAGTTACGATTATTATTCGTTTACCTTGTGCTAGGGGCCTTTCTTTCGCTACAGCAGTCTGAACCGTAGTTAGAATTTTCTCTGTTGAACTGAATTTTATTTCAGCCTTTGTGTACAAATGTGATTTGTAAGCTATTGGTACCTTTTCTCCCTCATTAGAGGTTAGGTATGTGAATCCGCATCTTCCTGGGATGACTCGGATTACAAGATCACGTGTGTTGTCACGTGTATCTAATTTTGTTTTTGCTAACATGTCTGTTTGCAGTGATCTCAAAATTTCTGTGTGTTTTTGAGTCCAATTGATTTGTTTAAAATCAGGTTTAATTAGTTCGTAGAGAGGTTTAACCCTCTCTGCGTAATTTAGAATGTAAGTTCTTCCGAAATTCAGAAAACCTAATATGGATTGTAAATTCTTCAGCGTTTTTGGAGCTTGGAGTACAGCGCACTTCTCTAAGAAGTTGTCCGCTAGGCTTTTCCCTTCACTTGATAATTCGTACCCTAAGAATAGTACTGTCAGATGGGCAATTCGAGACTTTTTAAAGTTGAATTTGTAACCCTCTGCTGCGAACCCAAGTATAATGGTGTTCACTCTTTTCAAGTGAGTATCCAAGTCGTCGTCTGTGAGATAGATATCATCTACGTAAGATAATGCCTCATCATCATATATTTGTAGTATCTCTGTTACTCTAGCTGAGAATAGTCCTGGGCTGTTCTTGAACCCTTGTGGGAGTCGACAGAATTTTTCTGCGACCCAAATGCGGAGAAAGCGGTCAAATATCTGCTTTCTGGTGCAATGTTTTGACAAAAGAAACCATTAGATATGTCTAATGTCGTTTTATATTTTTTCCTAACTATATTATTCATTAGGGCTGCACTATGCGAGTTTTGTACTGCAAAAGTTTTACAACATGTATTAAGATGTCTATAGTCCAAAACTAGACGATATGAATTGTCTGGCTTGGAGACAGGAAACAAAGGATTGTTCATTTGAGAGGTGCATGTTTCAATCACCCCCTGGTACTCAAGTTGATCTAAGATCTCCCTGACCTGTTTTTTAGCTTCTTGCTTTATGGGATACTGCCGTTGGGCAGTTGGTTCACTTTTTAACTGGATTTTGTGAGGAGGAGAGTCCTCATCCCATCCTACATGATTTTTATACAATGCAGGTGCCTGGGCTACTGCCCATTTCCTTGCATATGTGTATTTTTTGTGAATCGGAATGTGATTCGAGAAGGCAGGCATAATCACTTCTTTGCCACGAGGGCACTCCCTGACAAACTCTGGGGGCCAATCTTTTTCAGCTAACAGAATATCATAGCCTTTTGGGAGCTTATCCCAAAATAGACCCTTAATTTTCCTAGTCTTATCACCCTCCATACGCAATGTTATTTCATATATTTTATGGGGCTCGCTAAGTCTGGTGTCGGCAGTTTCAACCTGAATGTATTCATTCGTGTCCACTGTCTCCAGATGACTCATCAAGATCTTGCGTGCTATACTGATTTCTGCTGCACTGTCCAACATTGTCAATGCCCACTCCCCGTTTTTCAACTGTGTCCTCAGTATTCTCGGCATGGTTGATTACTCTAATACTGGCTACCTTCTTTTTCTGAAATTGAGATTTCTTATTTTGAGCAGGTTCCTTGTCTTTGGACTTGGTGTGCTCTCCTGGGTCTGACCGTCCTCTTCTTTCCGAATTCTGTGGAGAAGATGGAGAGGGACGTGTATCAATACTTTGATATCTATCAGGTTTTTTCAGATTATCCCTATTTCTAAGGTTATATCTTTTCTCAGAGGGCTCCCTCTGGGGAGACTGGCGTTCTCGAGTCGGAGTTCTTTCCCTCCGTCGAGGAGACCTTCCTCTGGACTGGAAAACTTTTTCCTTGGGAGTGGATTGTTTATTTCCATCCCAGCTCTTTTTAGGAGTATTTGAATTATTTTTAATAAATAATTTTTCAGGATTTTCGAGCAGTTGGGGCTTTACTGGTTTTCCACCCAAGCTGTCTCTACCTAATTCTTCATAGAATTTTTCTATGATTTTTGCAAGCTCAACAGGATCTTTTATATCTGTTTCCCTCACCTTCTGGCGAATCGCCACAGATGCTGCTTCTCCTTTTATGTTGGCTAATAATATAGCCGAGACCTGCTTGAAGTCTTTCAGTAATTTCATACCTAGATTTAAAGCGGGCTCTGGACCGAATTCATTTTGAATCTGTTTTAGCACTTCTGGTATTACCGCCATAGACGGAACACCGTGTGTTTTTGTATAAATGGAAGCAAAGACTGTACCCCAAGTGTCACAGTCCTCCACGTGTGGTGCGATTCCCATAGGAAGGCAGATGGTCAAGATTCTGTGTTTCTCAATAGGGGTAGTATCAGGAAATACTGCCTCTATTTGAGTGATTTTCTGTGCTAACCAGAAAGGAATTTGTTCCCGTTTTACGGGTGTTTTACCAAGACATGACTGTATGTTCTGTGGTGTAATTTTATTTGTGTTCCCCTGATGAGGGGTCAGCTGTGGTGTATTAACAGCTGGCTGGACTGTTGCAGTCCGCATTACATATTGGACTAATTGCCTATGTATTTTTATTAATGTGTTTAGCTGTACTAACAGCTCTTCTCTTGACATTCTTACAATGTCAGGATGTGGTGTGTAGCTGGCTAGAACCGGCCACGTGGCTCCTGGTCTACCTAGTGGACCGAGCCTGGTAATGTGATCATTGTGTTTTAGGGCGCCATTAAACCAGAGCAAGTGCTCTTGAAATTTAAGTGGAATTTCAATCTCCTCGAAAGGAGCGTACTCTTCCGGAGGTTTCTCTATTTTGTAATAGTGAAACTCTTTTGTTCTAGCGTTTACCGCTGGAAAGTTTATCCATGAATAGAATACCTCTGTCTGCCGATACTCGTGAGCCTCTATCACGAAAATTACTGTACCACCTTGAGGTGTCAGTCCGTTTTCTATAAGTTTTAAAGTTATAGATCTTCTTAAGTGGACCGGGATGATTATAGCATCCGGGTCTGTGTATTCGGGACCTTGCTGAGTCGCATCTACTGCGGCCCCAGAGGTTCCGTTATTTTCTACCGACATTTGTTAAAATGCGAGGTTTGCAGAGTAGGTCTCCAAGGAGACAAAGATTAGGTGCACAATATTTTGGAACACTGTATCCTTCAACGTTGAATAAACCAGAGCTTTACATAGGAATCTCTTCCTACTGAGGTCGGGCGGATTTTAACCTTTCACCCACTCCAGACGTCTATTGGAGTATTTACGGGAGAAAGGGGTCTGAGTGAAATATGCACGACTGAGTTACTCTAACTGTCTTGCGTTAGTTTATCGCCTTACCAAACGTTGGGCGCCATGTAGTGTAGTTCCTAGTTTCCCACTAGGCCCTGCGCATTGGAATAACATAAACAGTAGTATCGACGTGGAACTGCGGATATTCCAGGCCTCCACTGACTATGCTAAACTTAATTGGGTGTGTTACCAACTAGCTCAGAGGTCACTGGAAACTTTCTTCTCTGTATAGGAAGTGATCAGCTTCCCAGGCACAGACAAGAAGGGATTCAGTTTTCCAACAACCGTGCAACATGACAACTTTGCTCCTCAGATCAAGAGTCGATCTCTAGGGTCGTGTGAAACAATAGACATGTATTTCACTCAGTCACTCTAGTGCAGTTTACTTTCACGAGATGTAGAGAATAGAGAGACGGGCGTTTGTCAATAAAGGTTAACATTTATTGAACAGTCTTTCTTCTCGTACAAGAGAAATGTATTGCCACAATTGCAAAACTTGTTATGATAAAAAGTACGTACAGTAAGATAAGTATTGCGAAATAATACTGTAAAATCATTGATATGGTTTCTTAGCCATACAATGGTTAAAAGTAATAAAACATATATACAGTCATATATACATTAGGCTAAAATACTCAACTGGTGCTTCTAACTAAGCCTACCCCAGTGTGCCTGACCTAAGCCTAACACGTGGAAGGGGAGTAAGTAAGTAGCTTTAAGTTAAGTTGGTTTTGCCAAGGTTTGTTTCAAGAATTCTCATTTAAGGGTTTAGTCAGCACCATACCTCTGAATAGAATGATGGAGGTTTGGTATCTCCTTCAGGGGAAGCTCGATATCCCTGTCACCCGCGAGGGTAAACCGGAAACGCCGGAGCTGGATTTCTCTGCACGACAAATGCAGCGGCTCTTCTTCAGCGCGTCGAGACGAGGAGGCGGGGGACAGCGTCCGCGGGCAGCTGGATCTGCTAGGCTCTTCCAGAGGGACGTCTGTTCGGCTCCTAAGCGTACTGCACCATCGTTCGCGCTTTAGCAGCGATAATGGTATCAGTAGCTTCACCACCACAGGGATAGCAGGCTGCAGCGACAGAGTGCTACAGTGCTCGGCAACAGCAACGGTATGCACAACAGGGTGCACAACAGCTCTCATTGCTTAAGGCAACGTTGGTAGTATTTATACCTGACAGGTGCCGGGTTTGACGCAAGTTTGCTGGACATAAGACGTCAATTAAAGATATCACTAGGAAGTGATAGCTATCAGTTGCTCATTAGAGTTCTATTACTAATCAAAACATAGCAAGGGGGATTTCCCAGTTTGCTGAGTTTTTATCTTGTTGAAGAACTCGGAGTGTTAATCTAGGAATATCAGATAGGGACTTCTGCTCTGTCATTGCACTAATTGGTCGCAAAGGAAGTGGCAGAGAGAGATATCCTTGAACGTGGCTCTGTTCGTGTGAGGTCAGAGATGACTTTCTGAATATCGCACTTGAACGGTTATGCCAATATAGGGAATAAACTGGATTTATAGCCGAATAGGGGCATAAGGTCACAGTATCGATCAGGACCCTAGATAAACACGCAACACAGGAAAGTGACAACACTGTCCAGATGGGAACAGGCATCATATACAACTGTGGCATAGTCAGAGAATCACAACTTAACAGTTTCACCACGTCATCACTACAGAAAACGGAGGCAAGCGGAAGAAAATCTGCATAAAACAGAGAAATGTGAGATGATTGAACAAGTGCAAGGGTAGACTCTCCAGGTATCCCTCATAATCATCCCAAAAAAAACTGAAATAGCCATAGCAGATATGTATCTGCGATGACTTATACATCCCCAGTGAGGCCATAATGTGAAGCACAAGAGCAGCCCCGACAATAGACGAAATAATTGCACATCTCAACAGAGCACAATGGTTTTCAAAAATAGACAATCACCCTAGCTAAATTTATGGGAAGACTCCCACTACAACACAGCTTTCCCACCATCATAGGACCAAGAAGATGTCGGCATTGAACATACGTATGTCTTCAGCGCATTAAGAGCCCTTATTTACGAGGTTTTGGCGCAGGGCAGCACTGCAAGGAATCTTGCTGCGCTACCCTGGGTCAAAAAAAATGGGCAGGAATACGAAAAGGGTAGGAGATATGGCACATTCCTGACCTTTGCCGCTGTGCGGCTGCACAATGGGCTGCCATGCACCAATGCAGGCACTCTTACCATGATGCAAGGGTTTCTGCGTTGTAGGGTTGATTGTTTTTGTGCAGGAAGGGATACCTTCCTACACCAAAAAAAATCACAAGAGGTGTTTTCCTCTTTCAATGTGTGCTCCAGAATGCAGGAAAAAACGAGGAGAAATAATGATTGTTCTCCTCATTATGTCTCGCTAATGCCACCTCTGGGGTAGCGTTAGAATCTGGCGCATTACCAGGTTTATAATTCCTCTTAGATCTGGCAATACTTCAGATTTCATGGGTGTTACGTGGGAGCAGTGCTCTACATAAAAGGGGCACATATTTACAGGGCCATGAAAAGCCACGCAAAGTAGCTATGCGTGGCCTTGAATATATGCTGCGGCACATTGCGCCACCGAAGTGTAAAAAATGGCAGCTCCGGCAGTGCAAAAGTGCCGCTATGCGCCTTGTGAATGAAGTTTCAGAACATAGGGGCTGATTACAATTGCGGAAGGCCCATCACCGCCAGCCATGCGATGGCGGTCCTTCCGCAATCGGACCCCGATTTTCCCCCACCACATTACGATGGCGGAGGGAATCGCGCTCGGACTGCGGCGGGCGTAAAGACCATCTGCCACTGAACCACCACAGGCAATCATTGTGATTGCCTGGTGGAACGGTCTGCATCAATGAAATGGTGGCAGTGCCTATCAGGCACCGTCCGCCAGATCATGATGCTGTCTCCAGCCAGCCTGTCCGTGGCGAGTAAACCCCCATTGAAAGGCTGGTGAAGATTGGGTTGGGGGTCCGTTGTGGGCCCCCTTGTGTTGGGGGGAGGTTGGGTGCACTGGGAGGGTACCCATGGTACCCCCCCTACATTTCACTGCACCACGTGTCAGGCACCGTGTGGTGCCTGCCAAGTAGTGCAGTGAAATGCACAACATGCCATTTTAACTTTGCGGCGGGTGCTGCTCACAGCAAGCTAGCAAAAACAATAACATATTTCTACATGTGTTAGTGCCCATTAAGAGCACATCACACTAAAAATAGGTTAAAAAAATGTGCACTTTTTTTTAGCACTGTCTTGTTTTCCGATCAGTGTTATTACTGGGACTGAGCTAATGTTAAGAACAGGCGAAAAAGTCGGACAATGCGGATAGAAAATGCACAAAATGTATGCAATCTTAGACTCAAATACTTTACCAATATCAAAATCCTTTACCCTATACCCCTACAACGTTTGTTGCTGTCCCAGTGCCCTTCCCACCAAGCAAAGCAGTTTACTCATGTGTTTTGCTGTAGAAAATCTCTCACCACTGCCAGGTTTGGAGAGGGTCAGAAAGGAGTAAGTGAATGCTCACAAACTCAAGTGCTTGTGGGTGTTCAAAAACTTAAAAAGTTGAACATACCTTCAATCCCCCCTCCTTGCCCCTCATGTGTGGGGCGTTATGTAGTTGTGGGAAAATACTATGCAGTAGTAATTGGATTTGCAGCTAAAAAGTCACCTTCTATGGACTCCTTGAAGCTGTTATACCTGCCGTTGGTCACTGAGTGCATGTTCCAGGGCAGAGGAGCCGTGAGAGGTTTGTGTGTGGGTAGTCACAAACTTTCAATTTCGTACCCATGCTGCGCATCCTTTGGCTCAAGCAATTCATGTTTATAGTTTCAAATCATTCACAAAGTTATGGGTGCATTAGCAAAATGTCCTGACACTTGTAACAAAATCAATGCCACAAGATCTGGGCTCTTTGCCCAGACATTGCTAAGCAGTCTCTGCTGGATAAGACTCAAATGTTATTTCATGTTACTGGAAGTACATGAAATCATTATTGATTATTGATATATTTTAATAATCAAGATGCATCAACGAAATGTTTTCCTTGTTATTGATGAGATTAAATGCACCGATGGTTATGAATTATGAATGTAACATCATTATTTACATCTATTCCACTTATGGAGGGCCTTGAAGCAATGGAATATTATATTCTAAGTACCAAAGAACTGGGACCACATTATATATTTCAAATGAAATTAATGAACGTTATCCCATGCAACGATTCCTTTAAGGCTTTAAACAACTTTTACTAACGAACCACAGTAACTTCTATGGGTTCTTCGGCAGCAGTATCGTGCATTGATAGGAAGAGAAACACTTTTTTTTTAACAATCAGTTATTAAACAAAGGGCTAATATTCTTACTTTTTTATTGGTTATCTATTTTTCCATTTAGTAGGACCCAAGGGACTGTGAATATCTTGAATATTCACTATGTCAGGGTGAAGTTCATGTACACAATATATAAATACACACTACATGTCTTCGTATTCAAAGTAACTTCAGCAAAAACAAGTCAGTTGCCACTCTTATCACAATAGAAAAAGACTGGCACAACCTACGACGCATAAACAAGTATCTATCCTAATAGTTTAATTGAGCATCCGCAGTATTCACAACAATTAATATTGTAGAGAATAATTTCAGAATCTGAAGTATATGATGTACAAGAATTGGTAGTGACTGGGAAATTAAGCAGAAGCACTAATACACAACGACTTAAAAAAAAGCCAAGGAGCTAACGTGGAAAATATTCAAAAGAGCGTGTAAAATAGCCAGATTACCTAGAAACATTGGACATTCATTGAGTCTGACAATGAATTAAACAAATTGTTTACAGAGACACCCTTGATAGCATACACATGGAACAAAAATAATAAAGGCAGCCTAATCCTAATAAAACTGTACCAAATATATATTTGAATCAGTCAAGTATAGCACAAGCAAAGAAAGGCACCTTTCTATTTTTGAGCTGTATACATTGTACTCCTCTTATTAAGGTCCCTGTAGTGTACCATTCAAAAACGAATGAAACAATCTAACTGTAATAGTAAACCACCTATGATGCGGCCAATTGTATTTATACGTTCAAATGCCTATGTGGCTGAGGGTATATTGTTAAAATGGCTAATGTTTGTCTTTCAGAACATAAAAGCAACATCAGGACAAACAATTCAAAAGCACAGTAGCTCTGCATTGGTTGCAGAATGGAAACAACTTGAACCAGATTACATTTACAAATCGCAAATCAGTGGCATCCCCCGCGATGGGGAAATATGGAGTAAGAATTTTTCAGAAGAGAATATTATTAGATACACAGATTAAATACCTTACAACACCAATTGATTAAATGAGAAAGTGGAGATTAAATACTTATAAAAATATCTTTGATAAATTCGTATTTTGTCAAAATAATATCGTAGGTAATTTCAAGGAGATTGTATTTATAAATAAGACAAAAATTATTTAAACTTTGAGTATGTTTGAACTTAGCAATGATGAATATGTTCTCAACAATGCTAGTAGTTTAAGTTCTTGGTCGTGCAAATTTAGGTTTAGCAATAGAGAATTCGGTTTTGATAGGCAATATCAGTTACATACAAGCATTTGAATATTGCATATTTGAAAGTTATACAATCTCATATAATTTGTGTAAAAGTAGGCAGCATTGATATTGGGTTTTTGATAAGTAACACTAGTTGAATGCGCCAATAGTTTGACCCATCTAGCTTAATGACAGTATAGATGTTCTTTCTTCCAACCAAGAGTAGACATCCCTGGCTTACAAATTCAACAAGAATGCAATGGTTATTCTTACATGTTAATCAGATAAAGTGTAGGACATAGACTATTTTCTTCATAGTAGGTAAATATTAAATAGGAATAGACAACACTAAAGTACATAGATTTTGGCTAGCACAAAACCCACTAAGCTCGGTGTGGTTTAAACTTGTGACATAAAGATCATTTTTTTTCTTTGAGTGGTTGCAGCACATAACATCTAGAAATCAAGTAAGTAAGGACGCTTTTTTTTGCATCCATGAACTAAGTTATGTAGTTGATAGAAAAAAAACCAAATCTATATACGGTCTTCATTCTACAGTGGAAAGCTGCCAACATGATTATTCAAGACTAATATAGCAAAATCTCAACGGCCGACTCCTAGCTCTGCACCTCACGCTAGTTCCAACAAATCCTGGTCCTGCGCAATGCTCCCCAGTGCCAGCCGTTGTGTGACGCCTCTTTGCTCCAGATCCAAACAGCTTGCTACATGTGGGGGTGCGCCAGGCAATAAAGTCCAGTGGACTGTATGTGGTATAAAAAAATCCTTTATTTCAAATTGTTATTACAAATTGAAGTTCAATAGTAAGCAACGCTCAGCTAACGTGTTTCATTCCCTCAAGGGGAACTTCATCAGGGCTTATAGAGTCATCAAGGGATATCCAAAAGTGCAGTGGCCCATTGACAATTTTCCCCAGTGTATTGCGCTGGAAACCCTTGGAGTTCTCACAGGCATAATAAGGCCTGCATGTTGTGAACCGCAAAGATGTCCGTCCGGTCAGACTCCTAAGTGGAGTCTTTGTACCCTGTGTGCAGTTACACATGCGGGAAAACCTTTGCATACCTTTAAGCAGGACTTCAGAAAATCTTTTCAGAAGTACTTCTGCAAACCTGCAACAGTTGCATGTTTCCATGAGTGATCTTGGAAAACATGTTAATTACTAAAATTTGTAAATCTGCATCCGCATGGGCTAATAAACTTGCAGAAGCAGAACTGTTATGTTCTGGTATTTATAATTGTAGGGGCAGAGCCACAAAATGCATGTTGTAGTGCATGAAGTACAGGTAGGTCTACATTTCAATAGTAATTATGGAATGGACAGGGGAGTGGGTAGAAAATGGGGCATATTATTAACATCTATGTTGGAAGGGTTTACTGCAGAGGTCTTCAATCTGTGGGGTACGACCCCCAGGGGGGTCGTGGAGCCCTGGGCAGGGGGTCACAGATTCTGTCAGAGCGAGCAGTTCCTTGAAATGTGTGGTTTGCCTTAACCCATAAGTGCCATACCTGCATATTTTAAAGGTTCCCGCAGCGTTGCTGTGATCATTGTACACACATAAAAGGGCCAGTCGAGAGCAGGTGGCGTCGGGCAGGTTTGAGGGTGCTCACGGTGGAGGCCTAATTCACACCAAGGGAAACATCAAAGCCTCATTAACAAGCAAAAGGTCTTTTAAAGACCTGTGAAGTACTCAGGTGTGGCTTTGTGTGTGTCCGTGAAGCTGTTTCAGCCGGGCTCACATACACAAGGGCAGCGGGGCAGGGGGGTGTGGGGTGGGGTGGCTGGGGGAGGAGGCTGTAGCACTTTGAGTTCAATGGGCGTAGCGCGCCTGGAGCTGTGGGTCCCGCCAGTAAAGCATGTGAAAGGTCCTCTCCCCCCCTCCTCCGACACGTCCCATAAATCATTGGTTCAAGTCCCACAAGCCCTCATACCTGGCGCCTGTGCGGGGTAATGTGCCTGAGAGTCTGTTCTTCACTGAGAGATGTTGTTACAGCCTGTCTGGCCCCTGGCCCCTGCCCCCAGCAGGGAGGCACAGAGATGCCCTCCCATGAGAGAGGAAGAAGAAGGAAGAAGACGCAGAGAGATACTGACCCCCCGACCCCCAAGAGAGAGGCGCAGAAAATGTGGGTGGATGAATGATGGGTGGATGGATGGATGAAAGGGTGGATGGATGAAGGATGGATGTATGGATGGAAGGATGAAATGGTGGATGGATAAAGGATGGATGGATAAAAGGTTGCATGGATGAATAATGGATGGATGGATGTGTGAAAAGGTGAGTGGATGATGATGGATTCATGGATGGATGGATGGATGGATGAAAGGGTGGATGGATGAAGGATGGATGTATTGATAGAAGGATGAAAGGGTGGGTGGATGAAGGATGGATGGATGGATGGGTGAAAAGGTGGGTGGATGGATGATGGATGATGGATGGTTAAAAGGGTGGAAGGATGAAGGATGGATAGAAGGATGAAAGGGTGGATAGATGAAGGATGGATGTATGGATGGAAGGATAAAAGGGTGGACGGATGAAGGATGGATGTATGGATGGATAAAAGGTTGCATGGATGAATGATGGATGGATGGATGTGTGAAAAGGTGGGTGGATGAATGATGGATGCATGGATGTATGGATGGACGGATAAAAGGGTGGAAGGATGAAGGGTGGATGTATGGATGGAAGGATGAAAGGGTGGATGGATGAAGGCTGGATGTATGGATGGAAGGATGAAAGGGTGGATGGATGAAGGATGGATGGATGAAAGGGTGGATGGATGAAAGATTGATGTATGGATGGATAAAAGGTTGCATGGATGAATGATGGATGGATGGATGTGTGAAAAGGTGGGTGGATGAATGATGGGTGGAGGGATGGATGAAAGGGTGGTGGGTGAAGGATGGATGTATGGATGAAAGGATGGATGGATGTGTGAAAGGGTGGGTGGATGAATGATGGATGGATGGATGGATGAAAGGGTGGATGGATGAAGGATGGATGTATGGATGGATAAAAGGTTGCATGGATGAATGATGGATGTATGGATGGAAGGATGAAAGGGTGGATAGATGAAGGATGGATGTATGGATGGAAGGATAAAAGGGTGGATGTATGGATGGAAGGATGAAAGGGTGGATGGATAAAAGGTTGCATGGATGAATGATAGATGGATGTGTGAAAAGGTGGGTGGATGAATGATTGGTGGATGGATGGATGAAAGGGTGGATGGATGAAGGATGGATGTATGTATGGAAGGATGAAAGGGTGGATGGCGCGATCCCCAGGGGGGTCATGGAGTCCTGGGAAGGGGGTCACAGATTTCCCACCTTCACTTGTCCTTGCAAAAAGGATGAAGGATTGATGTATGGATGGAAGGATGAAAGGGTGGACGGATGAAGGATGTATGGATGGAAGGATGAAAGGGTGGAAGGTCGAAGGATGGATGTATGGATGGATAAAATGTTGCATGGATGAATGATGGATGGTTGGATGTGTGAAAAGGTGGCTGGATGAATGATGGGTGGATGGATGGATGAAAGGGTGGATGTATGGATGGAACGATGAAAGGGTGGATGGATAAAAGGTTGCATGGATGAATGATAGATGGATGTGTGAAAAGGTGGGTGGATGAATAATTGGTGGATGGATGGATGAAAGGGTGGATGGATGAAGGATGGATGTATGTATGGAAGGATGAAAGGGTGGATGGCGCGATCCCCAGGGGGGTCATGGAGTTCCGGGAAGGGGGTCACAGATTTCCCACCTTCACTTGTCCTTACAAAAAGACAGCCATCCTGCCCTGGGAAGGCTAATTTAGATTATTAGCAGCAGCTTTGCTTGCCTGGATGAAAGGCAAATGTGCCTTATTAGTTAATCTGTAAGTGTTTTGGTTGCTTGGGAGCAGTCTGGCTCTTTGTGATGACAAAGATTAGTTCGGCTCAGTGACAGTCATCCAGCTGCATCGGTGAGACCAGGGCTGAGATGCGGAGTGAAGAGGTGCTCTTTGCTGTGCTGACAGATCACGGTGCAGGTGATAGTGCCAGTTGCGGGGAGCTGGTGTTGGCCGGTCCAGACTGCGGTGTGGGACGGGACGGTGTGTCAAAGACTTGCGAGCAGTGCCCTCAAGCCAGGGTGCTATCATGGTTTTCGAAGTCAGTGACGGCGTCGGTGAGACCAGGGCGGCAAAGTGCAGCGAGGTGGTGCAGAGTACGGTGGCCACAGGTCACGTGCAAGCAGCAGCTATTCAGCGGTCTTTGACGTCAGTGAGACCAGGGTTGCAGTGCGAGATGCGGCAGTGCACTCTGCGGTGCTTTCAGGACATGTAGCCAGCGACGGAGCCAACAATAGAGTCGGTGACGAGTCGGTTGCTTTCCCCCCTCTGTGGCTCCACGGTTCCAGAGGCGGTACCCAGAGGTAGGTGAAGTCTTTGCAGTCCCTTTAACTTCAGAACAGGAGGCAAGCTCTACTTCAAGCCCTTGGAGATACTCAGCAACAAGTAAAGAAAGTTTACTCCAGCTCTTTCACTGCCCAAGGAAGAAGCAGCAACTGCAGGCCAACCCAACAAAGCAACAAAACAACAAAGGGGCAGTACTCCTCTTGGCAGTTTTCCAGCTCTTCTTCTTGGCAGGTTCCTTGATTCCAGTGAGTTCTACAGTTCTGGGGTCTGGGCCCCAATATTTATACTCAGTTTCTCTTTGTGATTTTGGGCAGAGAGTGCCTGTGCCAAGCCCAAACCAGTTCCATCCTCTATGGCCCAGCTTCCTGGCAGGAGGTGGTGACAGCATTGTCCAAGGCAGACCAGTCCCATTCAGGTGCCAGGAAATCTTCTCCCACTACTATAAATACAGCCCAGGTCTATTCAGCACAGCCCTGACTCATCCAGGAAAGGCTGGTCACACCTTGCCCCCCCCCCCCTCACTGGCTGTCTGATAAAAATGCACATCCCCAGCCCCTGTCACTCCAAAGCCAGACAGTCAATCCACAAACCCAGCAGAGAAACACAGGATGGCTAAGCAACAAAATACCTACTTTCTAAAAGTGCTATTTCCAAACACAGAACATAAAAATAATCTTTACTAAAAGATTCATTTTTATATTCTGCGTTCAGGCATACTAAAACCCATTTCTCTATCTTGTCCCAATGGGAAGATATGCTTGTAAAATGTTATATGTAAACTCCCATTCTATCCTATGGGACAAATAGCCTTTCCATAGTGAAAAATTAAACACACTGTAATTCACTGCCAGGCCATGTCACACACACCAGTACATGTCCTACCTTTAATATACATTACACCCTGCCCACAGGGGTACCTTGGGCCTAACATAGGGGTGACTTACATGTAAGAAAAATGAAAAATAGGGCCTGGCAAGTGGGTGCACTTGCCAGATCAACATGGCAGTTACATACTGCACACACAAACTGCAGTGGCAGGTCTGAAACCCCTTTTCAGGGCTGCTTTGGTGAATGGCACAATCAGGGCTGCTTTGGTGAATGGCACAATCAGTGCTACAGGCCCACCATCAGCATTTGATTTACAGGCCCTGGCACCCTTAGTGCACTTTACTAGGGACTTACTAGTTAGTGAAACATGCCAATCATGGAAACACCATTCCATAATACAATTTACAATAGGAGCACTTGCACTTAAACACTGAACAGAAGTGAGAAAATGCGCAGAAACACTAAACCAGAAAAAAAGAGTCAAAACTAGGATGTCAGAAAGGAAAAAAACAGGGGAAACATGTTAAAAGATGCCAGGTCTAACAGGCGCATTTATGGTTGTCGATAGTTGTTGATGATGAGGAGTACCAGTTTCTAGAAACTTTTGTGAGAAGGGGGTCCTTACGCCTAAAAAGGTTTGACAAGGGGGTCTCGGCATCAAAAAGTTTGAAGGCCTCTGGTTTAGTGTGTTGTAAAGCAAGGTTTTGGGAGGGTCATGTTAGCTTCCTCCGTGAAAATTAGTACCAGGGGTTGGAAGGTTGAGGGGCAGGTACCCCTGGAGTACTGCATTACCACACTGCAGACCACGCTGGGTCTCTTGGGAGTACCGCAGTGCCCATGGGATGAAACACATGTTTTTATTTTTATTTTGGCCTCTTGTAGGGTCCATCTGGGTCCTCTACACAAGTGCCTGGGTTCAGGCTGTCCCTACCATGCCCCCTTGCATTCTATTTTCACGACATTTTTAGGGCATGGATACTGAGTCCTGTAATGGCTGTGGCAACATTTTCTTCTCAGTTGCGGCCAGCCAATCAGATGGTTTGGTACCTCTGGACCAAATGGCCAACGGGAGAAAAAGCTTCTTCTATCAAACAGAAGGCCCTAATTTTTCGTTTTTCGGTTCATGGGACCAGCAGTCTAAATGTACCTAATTTTTTAATACCCTCAAGCCCAATTAGAATAACTCTTTAAAAGCTAATTCCTCGAAACCTGTTGAATGGCTTTACACCAAATAGCCAAAAGCACTCATTCTCAGTAAAGTTTTAACTTTTTGCTAAATTTGGTGTAATTCCATTCCGCCTTTTTTTTCTGTACCAGAGAGCAAAGTTTCCTATTGGAATTAACATGGAAAATTAATGTTTTGGGACTCCCCCTTTGTTCACAGATCGGCATGAAACTTTCCACAAATAAGCCAAGGTAGGGGACATTTTTGGGGAATGTTTTGGGAAGATTCGTAAAACTGTACCAAAATTATTAACAAAACAAAAAATGCTTTTTCTATGGACATTCTGACTTAATGATAACTACACAATGGTGACTGCAGCATATTATTATAGAAATATAAAATGTTATAATAAACTTATTATTAATTTGTGATGGGAGCCTGATCATTAGGGGTTCAGTTGTGATGGAAGCCTGACCATGAGGGATTCAGGGGCCACTGAGTCCTTCCCTGAGGGATTCTGTGATGATGGAGGCCTGTTCTTGAGGGATTCTGTGGTGATGGAGGCCTGTTCTTGAGGGATTCTGTGGTGTTGGAGGCCTGTTCTTGAGGGATTCTGGGGTGATGGAGGCCTGTTCTTGAGGGATTCTGTGGTGATGGAGGCCTGTTCTTGAGGGATTCTGGGGTGATGGAGGCCTGTTCTTGAGGGATTCTGTGTTGGAGGCCTGTTCTTGAGGGATTCTGTGGTGATGGAGGCCTGTTCTTGAGGGATTCCGGGGTGATGGAGGCCTGTTCTTGAGGGTTCCCGGGTGAAGGAGGTCTTCCCAGAAGGAGTCCGGGTGTGGGAAATACCTAACCTCTAGGGGTTACGTTGTGATAAAGGACGCCAGAGTAAAGGCCTAATCCGCGAGAGTTTCTAAAGAGATATAGATAGGACGTTTGTGGAAATTTACTGTGTGATGACCTATGGATTGTCAAGGTGTGGAGAAGACTTATTCTCAAAGTAACACATTGTGGTGCAGGCTTCTTCATAGGGAAGGTTAAAGGAGGGTCGCTTTTTACAAAGACCCTCATTATCTCTCCCCAGCAGGAGTCACAGCTCATTTAATAATGCATCGATTTCCCACAGCCGTCAGGCTCCTGTCAATGGAAGGAGCTCGAGTCCGTCGATAAGAATGGACTGGGGACCGCAGGCCAAGCAGTAATCATCGGACCCGCAGTGCTGACATTTCAGGTGACACATTTCCCATTAACCTTTGCGCCCCCGCCGTCCCCGTTCATGGAAATACCAGGCCATGTTCATTCTAGTTTTAAAGCGGCGTCTTCAGGCACGTTCTGGTGACGCCAACCGTCCCCGGTCACGTCTTCCTTCGTGCGTCGCAGCAAGTTGCAACCCAGGGGCCTGGATGGAGAAAAGTTGCGCAACTAATAGGTAACTGCGCCGCACCCTTTTCCATTTTTGAGCGTGCTCTGCTCGATTGGTGCAATATTTTCGCGTCGTGTACAATGTATTCTATTCAAAGTTCATAAACTTGAAGAAATTCTGGGTCATATGTATGAACTTTGTGTGCCTCAAATGGAAAAAACAGATTCTCAGCTCTGTAGCGCAGCAGCGCAGCTCATCATGAGAGTGGCGTAACATTAGAGCCCGCAGCCCCTACGTGGTAGGGTCCCCTGAGCTTCACGGGGCCCCGTCTGGCACTCTGCACGTGCGCCGGACCAATGGCCTGAGAGCTCCTGAGTGGGTCGCGAGATTGGGGCGCCCCTCCATATACTTTGCATGGGGCCCCCCTAAAGTGTTGTTACGCCACTGCATCATGATATGCCCACGCAGGGTCTTCCTACAGCCTGGGTGAGCCCACTTAGAGCCCTATAATGATTCTGTTTGCTGCGCTGTGCCTACGCAGAAGGGGTCTGTGCTTTTCTTTATTCCTCTCTAGAGAACATATATTGGGGCAGATTTACAAGCCCCCTGCGCCACCAATACGTCACTTTTTGTGACGTACTGGTGGCGTATCTTACAGCTCCATATTTACAACTTGTAGTTGTAAATATGGCCCCTTTACACGCAGCCTGAAAGGGGCGTTCCATGGGTGTTGCTGTGGTTGTTCCCACGGAACACCCATGGAACCAGACACATTTCCAGATTTACGAGGAATAGTAAATCTGGAAAAGCGTGTGAATGCTACGCCGGGGAGGCGTAGGGAGGCGCAACGAGGATAAATGTTTTAATTTCTCCTTGTTTTTTCCTTTTTCAATGTGAGCTGCATTTTACAGCATGCATTGAAAGAGGAAAAGAACAGTAGTGTTTGTTTTTGTGCAGGAAGGTGCCCCTTTCTGTACAAAAACAATCTCTCCACGAATGGAATGGAATGGAATATGCACTTATATTGCGCATGGTTACCCGTAGGCATCCCAGCGCATTAGGATAACCAGAATGTCATATCCATTCAAGGGAAAAGGAAGGTTTTCAGCTGTTTCCTGAATTGTAGGTGGTTAGGTTCAAAACGGATCGATTCAGGGAGTGGATTCCAAAGTTTTGACGCGTGTAGCGCAAATCTGCGCCCGCCAGAGCGAGCCCGGCGAATCTTTGGGACTGTCAGCAACATTTTATGGTTGGATCTGAGGGTTCGCAGTACCGGCAAGCGTTGAAACATCGGTAGAAGGAGCGATGGCCCATTACCAGTGAGGGATTTGTGTACAGTACACAAAGATTTGAACACAATTCTCTGTTGTACAGGAAGCCAGTGAAGCTGACGAAGTGCTGGCTTAGCTGAGTCACGTCTCGCCACCTTTAGCAGTAGACTTGCTGCGCAGTTCTGAACCAGCTGAAGGGTCTTAATGGTCCCCTGTGGAGCGCCCAAATAGATCGCGTTGGAATAGTCAAGTCGTGATAGAATGAGGGCTTGCACCAACGTGCGCCTAGCATCAAAAGGGAGAAGAGGGAGGATCTTCCTCAGCGTTCTGATTAAGCCATAGTAGGTGGCTGCTACCTTGCGAGCTTGTACCAGAAAATTGAGACCGGGGTCAATCCACACGCCCAGACTCTTAATCTGGCTCTTCGGCAGCGGGCTAGGGCCTAGTACTGCTGGCCAGCTAGGATCAAGATTAGTAGGGGAGGCATGACCCAATAACATAACTTCGGTCTTGGAGCCGTTAAGCTTTAGAAAAGAGGCATCCATCCACTCCGCTACGTTGACCAGACAGGATTTAAGGTTATTATTAGTCTGGTCCAGTTGACTGAGTGACACTACCAGCTGGGTGTCATCCGTGTAGGTTACCAAGTGGACCCCCCAGGGAAGTACAATGTCTGCCAGGGGCCTCATGTAGATGTTGAACATGGTGGGGCTCAACGAGGATCCCTGGGGGACACCATACTGCAACCCTGTCTGCTTTGAGTGCACCTCATCCTCACAGACCACAAACGATCTGTAGTCTAAAAAAGATCGAAGCCACTCCAGGGCAGTCCCAGCTACCCCAACAGCCTTCAGTCTTTGTATCAGGATATGGTGGTTTACCGTATCGAAGGCTGCGCTGAGGTCTAACAGGATAATAGCAGCGCAGCCTCCGGAGTCCACAATCTTCCTGGCATCTTCCACCACTGCCAGGAGAGCCGTCTCAGTGTCCTGTTTGCTTCTGAACCCTGTCTGAGTGGGATGTAGGGCCCCGTTACTTTCGACATATGTTGCCAATGTAGTGTTCACATGTTTTTCTGCTAATTTGCTAATACCGGGGAGAAGGGAGATAGGTCGATAATTTGCCCAATCCCCCGGATCCAAGTTAGGTTTTTTTAGCAATGCTTTAACACATGCCTGTTTCCATAAAGGGGGACTTGTCCAACTGCCAATGAAGTGTTAATAACGTGTTGGATAACAGGTGCTATAGTCCCTGATACTAACTTGAGTACAGAGGGAGGCGCCACATCAGATGGGGAGCCGGATTTGAGATTCTCCAAAAGGCACTGTGTGTCAGATAAAGAAAGAGGAGGGAACACCTCAAGCTTAGTATATGAGGGGACGCAGGGAGATTGCAAATCCAGAACTGAATGAGGAAACTGCAAGTAGATGTTAGTGACTTTGGAAAGAAAGAAGTTAGCAATTTCATCTCAACGCCATTGGGCGTTCGAGGCATCAGGGAGGGGGTCAGGAGGAGTGGTAAGGGACTTAAAGATTTTAAATATTTCCTACGGGGCATCAGCAGCCAACATAATCTTTCCCTGATAGTACTTAGATTGAGCGTCTTTAATACCAGCTTTGTACTGCCTAAGTACTAATCTATAGTTGTCCTTACTCGATGTAGAATTTTTTTTCTCCATTTCCGTTCTGCCTGCTTACCGGATTGTTTAATTTTCCTAAGTTCAGGCGTATACCAAGGTTTCTTATTAGAACCAGTTCGCAAGTCAAAGCACCTCTTTGGTAGCACAATGTCTAAGGAGGCTTCCAGCCAAGTATTGAAATCATCATTTGCTTCAATAGGGTTGGTGGCGAGGTCAGGGATGGACCTGTTTAGGTGGGTTACCCACTCTTCAACAGCAAGTTTAGACCAACTTCGGCCCAACTTAGTGGTTTTTATAGACGATTGCGGGACGATCACCGGAGTCCATACAAAGGAAAGAAGCAAATGATCTGACCAGGGTACTGCAATCTTCTCCTTCAGGGTAAGTTCCTCTAGATTAGTAAGCAGAGGATCAAGCAGGTGGCCAGCATTATGGGTAGGGACAGTTACAATAAGTTTAAACTGAAAAGCTTCCATTCCTGCAACCAGTTCTCGAGGAAAGGATAAATTCAACCATGGTGCAAGAGTGCCTGTGCCGGCACATGGCTGTAGTTTGTACGCCAGCGAAGGGGGAAGCACAGAGATGTGACATATTGTTGTAAATATGTTGCATCCCTGTGCTTTGAAAGTGACCTAGTGCAGCGCAGCCAAATGGCTTGCGGAATGCACTGAGTCACTTTCATTGTAAATCTGCCCCATTAACTCTAAAACTCTCACACTTACTGCAGCTCGGAAACACAGTGCAGTGACTGCCTCTGTGTTTCTGCGAGCTGCTGTTAGCTCTACATGCATTAGTTTAGATTTTTCAAGTTAATTTATGCTTTGTATATGGGAAAACAGAAACGCTCAGAGCCCTCCAGCGCCTGTGCAGAACAAACAGTGGCAAAGCCAATAGGTCTTGTCTATGCAAGAGCTATTGGCTTTACCAAAGTGTTTTAGTAATATGGTACACCAGGGTGGCTGCTGCTCAACATGACAATAGTGTAGTGGTGTAGAGGAGAGTGGTGTGGAGTATTGTAGAGTGGAATGGTGAATAGTGGAGTCGAATGTCGTAGAGTGGAGTGGCATAGAGTGTTGCGTAATGCAGTAGTGCTACAGAGTGGAGAGGCGTACAGTGGAGTGGTGTAAAGTGGAGTGGTGTAGAGGGCATTGGCATAGAGTGTGACAGAGTGTAGTACCATACAGTGCAGCATTGTAGAATGCAGTGGCATAGATGCAAAGCAGAGTGGTTTAGAGTTCAGCTGCATTAGAGTGAATTTGTGTAGAGTGCAATAACAGATTGCAGTGGTTTTGAGTAGATTGACGTAGAGTGCAATAGCATAAAGTGGATTGGTGAAGAGTGGATTAGAGAGCAGTGACGTAGAGTAGATTATTTAAGAGTAGAGTGAAGAAGCACAGTGTGATGAACGGCAGAGTGAAGTGGCGTAGAGTGGAGTAGTGCAGGGTAGAGTGGTGTAGACTAATGGTGTAAAGTGGTGTAGAGTAAAGTGGCATAGACTGCAGTGGGAGAGAGCAGATTAGAGTGGCACACAGTGGATTGGCATAGAGTGCGGAGGCGTAGAGTGGAATGGTACAAACTAGAGTTCATTGGTGTTGAGTGTTTAGGCATAGAGTGCAGTGGTGTAGAGTGCAGTATTGCAGAGTGGTGTAGATTATAGTGGCGTAGAGTAGAGTTGTATATGGTATAATGGAGTGGCAAAGCATGAAATGATGTAGAATGCATTTATCGAAGAGTACAGTGGTGTAGAGAAGAAGGCTGTAGAGTGCATTGGCATAGAGTAAAGTGGTGCAGGGTAGAGTAGAGAGGCGTAGAGTGAAGTGTAGTGGTGCAGAGTGGGGTAGAGTGCAGTTGCGCATAGTGCATTGGTGTGGTGTGGTGTAAAGTGGAATGGTGCAGAGTAGAGTACAGTGGCATAGAGTGGAGTATGCATGGTGTGGTAGCACATTGTCATTACAGACAACACATTTTCAATTAAAATGAACATTACATTTGCACAGACATCCAGTTTTACTAATAAAACTATACAGCACACAAACGATAATGTGTGGAAACAGCACCACCTAGTGTATTGATTTGTTTTGTTCATATTAAAGTATTTATTTCCATAACACTACGGAATCAACAAAAAATGTGTTTCATTTGTGCTTTGCTAATTCCGATATATTCTGAAATACTTGCACAGTTCATTTAAATGTTGTTGTGTTCTAGACAAAAACCCTTTCCTACCTCTCCACCCCGTATCCATCAAAATTGTCAAATAAAGCCTATCACTTTGAAGTCAGAGAAAGAAAAGTAAAACACCAAGCTCCCTCACAAGACAGAGCATTGGACCTCTGCTTTGAATGCACATCAAATGTCACAAGATAAGAACAAGATTTACACGCCTGAGTTTAGGAAAGGAACACTTGTGGGAAAATACAAGGCGAGGTAGTGTGAAAAGGCTTTACTCCTTGAGAGGACAAACTAAACCTGGACAGCCTAAGACAAATAAAGTCAGCAAATAGAAAGGCATAAAATGTGAGTTACAAGCCACAAAGCCAATAGTAAGCAACCAGCCAAATTCATTCCCAGGAGAGCTTTCTGAATGTCCCCAATATATCTTTGCAAACCAGACAGCTGTGCTCTAGGTAGGATTGACCTAAAAAAAGGGTTATTGCGAAGACAGTGCTGGGAACAAGGACAAAGACAGGAGGGTGGATGGGAGGTGACAACATGATTAATGACAGGAGGGGGCAACGGAGGGATTGCATTTGGGGGACAACCTAACAGACAGAGTAGGGTTTATGGGTGGGAGGAGCAAGAAGAAGGTAGAAGTACACGAAGGAAACAGCTGAAAAAGACGCACTCTATTAGAGTGCTTAAACACACAGAAAAAAGTAAAGCATGAAAAAAAGAGCTTTGAAAGGACATCCGCAATGCACCTATGCTTCAAGGGAGTGACAAACATATGAAGAGGAAGGTCTACAGCAAAAGAACACAAAAGCCATTTCCACCGTGGTGAAAGAACTGTCCTCCATCATCTGGTGAGTTATATTTGAAGGAGCTTGTGGCAGGGGTGATTCAGCACCAAAAAGTGCAGGGTCAGAACCAACAAAGAACTATGGATTAAGGAATCATTTGAAGGAGGTGCTGGTATGGCGACGTGAAATTCAATGTCAATTCTCAAAATTTTCATTTAGCATCATAAAACAAATCTTGCGTCCGCGGTCACATACTGAGCCCACCTTGGATTCAACAAGCCTTGGAGCCAGGGAGAGAGATGATTCTTAGTACTCTATATTTCAAGAAAATAAAGTTTTGTATCAAGTTCAGTGTTTTGGGGGATTTAGTGTCCTATTTTGTGTTTTCAGGCATGCATTTATTGTAGTTGATGGCCTCCAATGTATGGAACTCAGTGTTAATGGTGCCACTTCCAGAACAAAACCAGGTACTGCAGGTCAGTACTGCAGTGCATTGGTGGGGATCAGCAGCATATAGTTGGCTGGTTTCAGAACTGGAGCAGCTGAGGGTAATGCAGACTAGCTTTGAGGTGCATGGGTAGTAGAAGTAGTTGTGGTGAAGGAGGGCAGGGTTGCAGCACTGGACTGGCAGGTATGAAGGTCCCAGTACTTTAACAGCTGACGGGTCAGGGATACTACGTCAGGACTGTCGAAGTTTAGCAGAGTTTTATGTTGTAGTGTAGTTCCTAGTTTCCCACTAGGCCCTGCGCATTGGAATAACATAAACAGTAGTATCGACGTGGAACTGCAGATATTCCAGGCCTCCACTGACTATGCTAAACTTAATTGGGTTGTGTTACCAACTAGCTCAGAGGTCACTGGAAACTTTCTTCTCTGCATAGGAAGTGATCAGCTTCCTTGGCACAGACAAGAAGGGATTCAGCTTTCCAACAACCGTGCAACATGACAACTTTGCTCCTCAGATCAAGAGTCAATCTCTAGGGTCGTGTGAAACAATAGACATGTATTTCACTCAGTCAGTCTAGTGCAGTTTACTTTCACGAGATGTAGAGAATAGAGAGACGGGCGTTTGTCAATAAAAGGTTAACATTTATTGAACAGTCTTTCTTCTCATACAAGAGAAATGTATTGCCACAATTGTAATAATTGTTATTATAAAAAGTACGTACAGTAAGATAAGTATTGCGAAATAGAACTGTAAAAGCATTGATATGGTTTCTTAGCCATACAATGGTTTAAAAGTAATAAAACATATATACAGTCATATATACATTAGGCTAACATACTCAACTGGTGCTTCTAACTAAGCCTACCCCAGTGTGCCTGACCTAAGCCTAACACGTGGAAGGGGAGTAAGTAAGTAGCTTTAAGTTAAGTTGGTTTTGCCAAGGTTTGTTTCAAGAATTCTCGTCTAAGGGTTTAGTCAACACCATACCTCTGAATAGAATGATGGAGGATTGGTATCTCCTTCAGGGGTCTCTCTCGATATCCCAGTCACTCGCGAGGGTAAACCGGAAGCGCCGGGACTGGATTTCTCTGCACGAGAAAGGCAGCGGCTTCTCTTCAGCGCGTCGAGGAAGGAGGGGGGACAGCGTCCGCGGGCAGCTGGAATCTGCTGGATGTCTTCGCAGAGGGACGGCTGTTCAACTCCTTAAGCGTACTGCACCATAGTTCGCGCTGTAGCGGCGATAATGGTATCAGCAGCTTCACCACCACAGGATAGCAGGCTGCAGCGACAGAGTGCTAGATTTACCAACACGGGGTCTTGCAGGCAGCCAGCATCAGCAACAGTAGCTTTCAGCTCACAGCTCACAGCTCACAGCTCACAGCTCACAGCTCACAGCTCACATTGCTTAAGGCAACGTTGGTAATATTTATACCTGACAGGTGCCGGGTTTGACGCAAGTTTGCTGGGCATAAGACGTCAATTAAAGATGTCACTAGGAAGTGATAGTTATCAGTTGCTCATTAGAGTTCCATTACTAATCAAAACATAGCAAGCGGGGATTTCCAGGTTTGCTAAGTTTTTATCTTGTTGAAGAACTCGGAGTGTTATCTAGGAATATCAGATAGTGACTACTGCTCTGTCATTGCACTAATTGGTCGCAAAGGAAGTGGCAGAGAGAACTATGCTGGAATGTGGCTCTGTTCGTGTGAGGCCAGAGATGACTTTTCAGAAAATCGCACTTGAACGGTTATGCCAATATAGGGAATAAAGGGATTTATAGCCGAATAGGGGCATAAGGTCACAGTATCGATCAGGAACCTAGATAAACACGCAACACCCACTCCACGGGTTAATGTCCATCAAAATTACTAAAACGAAGCAATTAGATGCATGTGTAACATTGCCCACCCCAAAATACATAAATGCATTCGAAATAGGCGTACTTGTAATACATGGAATTTAGGTACTGTACGTTTTTTAAAGCATAGTAATCATTCAAAAAAATTATTGCATATGAAATCAATGAACGATTATGCAAAAGGAATTACACATGAAGTATCTCTGACAGAAGAAACGCGAGATAAATCATCACATAAAAATGCATTGTAATAACATGTGTGCTAGAGGCTGGTGTAATGTTGTTATGTCTCTAGATGTGTTTAGAAATAGAAGTGTGAAGCTTCTGTTCTCTAAGAATAGTTTTTACGTTAAGCAAAGAATTGTTCGTGCCAAAAAAGGGTCAATATTAAAAAAACTGTCCAATTCAAAGAAAATAGATTACCAAAGCTCTTGGCAGTTTTTGTTGATCAAAACTGAAGGCCGAATTCAGAGTTCTTGGGAACGCTGTGTGTCGGAAAGCTTCTAAAAGTTATTGTTTCTGTACGGGTGAGAACATCGTATCAGACAGGCTCTCAAAGAATTGGTCTACAAATTCAGGTGACAGTTCAACCAAATTAGATAGCGCTGTAACTTGGCAGGTGTGAGAATGATTGCTGTCATCGAAGGCAGGACCAGCAATGCTCACAGAACGTTGTACCTGGATGATGTTGCTTTTGTCACTCGCTCCACTGTTACCACTTGGCTGTAGTACAGGAGTCTCCACGAATGCCGTCATCAGGATTGGTAGCCGCTGGGGACAACACAATGCGTGAGCCGTTATTGGACTGAGCAAAGTATCGACGTCCATTGGTACTGCTGATGGAAGTGAAAGACAGATGTCCAACACGCATTCATCGCCGCAAAGCATACACCGTAGCACAGGTAAAATGCAATTTTGCCATATCGGTCTGAATGAAAGGAACCAGGTCATGTTTAGATCTCTCAGCCTGGCCAATCCAAGGACGTTAGTTATCCTGTCCCGGTAGCGCATTGCTAGGATTGTCTCTTCCATTCCCATGGGAGCTATGTCTGAGCCGAGGCTTGCCATAACGAAGCAGGAGGGTCAAAAATAGAATCCCTGCGACGAGTCCCAAAAATAATGGTATGCCGCCAAAAATGGAGTGCACAAAATTAGGAAAGATTCCCAAAATTGCCTGGAAGGGTGTTAGCAGTCCCGTAAAGACTGTCTTAAATATGCCTGGGATGCTTGTTGCACTAGACATGTTAAGGAGTTGGCTCAACATTTCTACGAAATGCACGGGGCAATTTGTTGATAAAAGGTCATGAACTTCAGTAGCTGTCCTTGCAACTAGAAGATCATACGTCTCTTTAGATGACGTTATAGGCACTGTTGTCTGTAGAAGTACAGATTTCATTTTGCTTAATGTATCAGTTCGTATAGAATAGAGATTCAGACGAGGCCAGATGGGAGTCACTATGTCTGGAGGCCCACTCGGAAACAATGCTTGCATACAGCATTTGACCATGGATGTTACTTCTACTAGATAACTTTTCCCTGGCACGAGGCCTCAACATCTGTGATCCGTTCTAAGAATGTAACTCCCGTTCGAAAGTTGCATAAAGAAGGGCTCTATCTGAGTTGCAGGTGTGACTAGCTGGTGGCATGAAAGGTTGTTAGAATTTCCATCACATGCTCCGTGTAAATTAATACCCTGACACAAAAGTATACCGCTTAGTGAATGTTTACAGTTTTCACCACTAAGAAATACATTTTTGTCGCTGTCACTATAGCAAGAATGAGTGTATGGTAATTTCCATTCGGATTTTACATATCCTTTACCCAATTGTTCATACTGGCCAGCAGGTATGTACTCAAGGCACTTTTTAAATCGGAAAGTTGTTATCGGAATTGTGATAATTCCGTGTATTATCCATTCAATGACAGGACTCTCTGACATTGTCAATGGTAATCTCTCGAGTTTTTCGATGCTCAGGATTGTATAGTCTGCTCCTTTCTGTGCCAAACTGATCTGTTTATCAGTAAGGTTAAAACTGGAAAATAATGGCGTTGTGTTGATTAAACGCCAAGGCACATAGCCTGAACGAAGATTTTGCAGCGTCCAGCCTAATTCTATAATAGAGCGTAATTGAGACTGGCCATGTTGTAACATTAGCAAATCTCTGTCTATCACATCAAAGGCAGAGGATACAATATTGTCCAAAGAATATTTTCTGGAAGACAGAGTCGTTAACCCATTGTCTACCACAGAAAGTGATTTCTCCAAATTAATACTATCAATTTCTCGTATTTTTTCAGCAGTTTCAATTTGCTTTACTTTCCAAGCCTCGTTGTAAGCAGCATAGATACTGGTCGCTATGAAACGCTTTTGACGCTGTTTGCGTGATCCAAGAATGAAGTCGCGCAAATCAGCACCATCTTTTAGCAAAGACAAGTGTTGCTTAATTTCAGCCAGTGTGGACGAAGTTAGCCATTCAAGGCAGAGTTTCCCTACACTGTATGTTGTAATAATCTCTGGATGTTGTCTCTGGGAGTATCTTGAGTCTAATCTGGTCATTTTTAACCCCTGTGTTTTATTCAGGAATCTATCTTGACAGCTGTTTGTGTCTGTAGGCCAGATTAACCACTTTTTCCAATCAGGATGTGTTCTGTTGAAATGTAAAATTTGTGACACGTCTAACTCAATATCTGTGGTTGCATTCTCAGGTAGTGGCTTTGGTATAGACAGTGTTTTAAGGTCTTTGTTCTTAGCTAGGCCAAGACAAGATGTTTGGTGTATTGTGTCATTTAAAAATAACATTTGTTCTGGTATCATGCAGGTTCTAAATAGTGCTTCTATGCCTTGCACCTGCCAATCTTTTGTACCCCAAATGGTTTTCGTTTCAATATTATTTTTCCAATAATCAAAACCAAATGTCATAATTTTGTCATAAAATGCTTCTGAATATATCAATTTAGAATTTGTCAGCATTGTTTTCATTCCTGTTTTATCTAACAGTTTATAATAAAACGTTTCTGCATCACTGGTGTTAAACCCTGACAAATATTTGAATTTCTCAAAAATGCTTTAGAACTGCTTTTAGGTGGTGTAGCACAATGTTCCCATTGATTATACATAAAAACATTTCTAGGCTGTGCAGATTTATGCAAGTAATGATCCCCATAGTGGGTGTAACAGAATAACTGCTCATAACTAGATGAACCTTGTAAATAATCATGATCTGTGAATCTAGCTGACATTACTAAATCAGACATCATGTCATTAATACTGTTAAAGTCCCAATCATCAGAGAATGTACTAGGTGTCACAAAGTCACTTAAGGAAACCTTTAGTTGATGAGGATACTTCAGGATTTCAACCGGACCATAGATCTCATAGTCTGTTTTTTCCCATACTACCCCACCAGGTATTGGAATTGCTGTGACATTTACTGTTGAAAGTTCTCTTCTCTTCACGTGGGATGATCTGTGTGGTTGCAGGACTAGGTTGATGTTCTGACTTGCTGTGTCCATTGTAATATATTTTCCTTCAATGAATTTTCCCAAACACAGTACCATGATGAGCCAAAGCAGGAGGAAAAATACACCTAGACCGAACCAGAACTCTAGCCAAGGGGAAATTAGGTAGATTTCCTTCAGTTGATGAAAGAGTTCCGTTGCTTTTTCTTTAAAAGTCTTTTTTGTTTCTGGCATCACTTCGGGCTCGTTTAAATCTTCAGAGAAGTTGTCGAAGTTGATGAAATAACCAGAGGCAGTTCTGTCAATTGATGGGATTGTTCTTTCAATCTGTCTCTCCGTAGCACTTTCTGATGCCACATTAGTGTAGACTGGTGTTGTTTCTTGACGAACTGTTTCAATCTGTGTCTCAAAAGGCACGAGTTCCATGGCATTATTGCATAGTCCTTCATTGTGCACTGCAGGCTGATCGAATGTGATTAGTCTTTCAGTTTGAACCTCTTGGATTGTTGCAAGTTTGGGTATTCTGTTGTTTCTTGGGAGTCCACTGGGCCTACTGTTGATTATAGGCCACATGCTTGTGGTTTTACCAGATCGATAGACACGACTCTGTTCTCCTTTTTACCAGCAAGGGGCGGTAGCACAACTGATCTTGTTCCGGTGACTGCCAAGACAGGTACTGCTTTTCTGTAAGAAGGCCCAAATTCCTTCTTAACCGCGATCTTTTCTCTGACTAGATCCCCAATCTTTGGAATCCAGACAGGCCTTGCTGGGGCTGTTGCGGGTGGTGCCTCGTCAGTGGTACTTGGCTGTTGCTTTAACTTTATGTTGCTTAATGATTTTCTTGTTTCATTCAGTTCCTGTAAAACAGCCAAACGATCCTTTACATCAAAGTGCGTTGTTTCTTCTTGTACCACTGACATCTGACTATCGAGGTCCTGAACTCGCATTCTAATTCCGAACAATAGTTCGTATGGGCTGAAACCTTTTAGAGAATTTCTTGGCATGTTGTTAAGACTAGTCTGGACACTTATTAAATGTTTGACCCACCCAGCGCCTGAACCTAATACCTTCGCTGTTATAGATTGCTTTATGTCCCGGTTTTTTCTTTCTACCACACTGTTCCCTTACGGGGTATGACGGACAAGAATACCGCAACCCAATTCCCATGCTAGCCATGGCCTCCCTATAAGCTCGAGAGCTGAAAGCAGGACCCTGGTCAGAATGGAACGTGGTAATTGCGTATATGCCGATATAGACTCGCAAATCTTTTATAACCGTTCTAGCGTCAGCCGAGCGCTGGAGGTCTCATTTTTTTAAGTGCTTTTCGTCTTAACTGTTAATAGGACGCAGGATGGGGTGTAGGCAGCGTTACGCTCTTTCTGACTGGTAGCCGGTAGCAAGGTTCGCTACTGCGATCCCTATTACAGTTTTCACAGTTGTTTGCATATATTTGGTGTTCTACACTCATTCCCGGCCACCAGAATACTGATTGCAATTCAGTCAGTGATTCCTTGATCTCTCTGTGCCTAGGACCCAAACCCATGTGTGCGTCTGCTATTAAAAATATTCTCCTGTTCATGTTTGGAATTACTCTGTCCCCCACTCCAGGGATTCGAGCAAAAGGAACGGAGTTTGCATCGATTATGTATGCATAATTGAGTGGATAGTTCACGGGTAGTGCTGCACAGTCGCCTTTTACGGTCGTTTTTACTGCCAGCATGGTTTCCCCGTCTATGTATTTATCTGTACGCTTTTTTGTGGCTACGGAAGCCGGTTTAGTTGCTTCCGCTATGGCTGTATTAGCCAATGAATTCCCTGCAACGTGAACGCCATCACGTTGAAGACTCTGTGCGTGAATCACGTGAGTCTTTTGTAGTTCTTTGTGTAAAAGAGCTACCTGTTTCCAGAGCATTTTATGCTTTATTGTGGCACCTGTGTCATCTTTGTAGTCGTTTTCGATCCAACTCTGCAGTTTATTGTTGTAAGAGTTGACGCAAAAATGAGAATCGCACACTATAAGTGTCGGGAATTCACGTTCTGCATTTTCGAGCGCCATCTTTAAAGATCTGATTTCAGTTCTTTGAACCGAACAGTATTTTACTGACTCAGTTTTTGTTACTTTCGGTCTGAATTTACCGCACAGCCAACGACCTTTAATAATCGCACATGCTGCATTGTAGGATTTGCTCTCTACGTTGAAATGCTGTACAAAGCTATCTGTATAGATTATACAGGCGTATTGTGGGAGAGGCAGAATTTCGATTGGCAGAGGATATTCTTCTTCATATTCTAAATCATTCAGTTCTTCAAATTGCGGGGCGAAATAGTATTTCACGTCTTCCGCTCCTAGAGAATCTATGCACTGTATCCATTTCGGATCCAGTGACACTGTAGGCAGGTTTACTGGGCTGAATAGCGCCTCGAAGGCGGATTCCGCTGTGAGGATATTAATCCTTTTGCCGTGTGCTAGTTCTCGTTCATTTGCTACTGCGATTTGCACTGCTTTCACAGTTCTTCCTGTGTGACTGAATGTTTTTTCTGCTTGTGTGTACAAGTGAGATTTAATTGAAATTGGTACCTTTTCTCCCTCATTAGAGGTTAGGTACGTGAATCCGCATCTTCCTGGGATGACTCGGATTACAAGATCGATCGTGTTGTCACGTGTATCTAATTTTGTTTTTGCTAACATGTCTGTTTGCAGTGATCTCAAAATTTCTGTCTGTTTTTGAGTCCAATTGATTTGTTTAAAATCAGGTTTTATTAGTTCGTAGAGAGGTTTAACCCTCTCTGCGTAATTTAGGATGTAAGTTCTTCCGAAATTCAGAAAACCTAGAATGGATTGTAAATTCTTCAGCGTTTTTGGAGCTTGGAGTACAGCGCACTTCTCTAAGAAGTTGTCCGCTAGGCTTTTCCCTTCACTTGATAATTCGTACCCTAAGAACAGTACTGTCAGATGGGCAATTCGGGACTTTTTAAAGTTGAATTTGTAACCCTCTGCTGCGAACCCAAGTATAATGGTGTTCACTCTTTTCAAGTGAGTATCCAAGTCGTCGTCTGTGAGATAAATATCATCTACGTAAGATAATGCTTCATCATCATATATTTGTAGTAACTCTGTTACCCTAGCTGAAAATAGTCCTGGGCTGTTCTTGAACCCCTGTGGGAGTCGACAGAATTTTTTCTGTGACCCAAATGCGGAGAAAGCGGTCAAATATCTGCTTTCTGGTGCAATGTTTTGACAAAAGAAACCATTAGAAATGTCTAATGTCGTTTTATATTTTTTCCTAACTATGTTATTCATTAGGGCTGCACTATGCGAGTTTTGTACTGCAAATGTTTTGCAACATGTATTAAGATGTCTGTAGTCCAAAACTAGACGATATGAATTGTCTGGCTTGGAGACAGGAAACAAAGGATTGTTCATTTGAGAGGTGCATGTTTCAATCACCCCCTGGTACTCAAGTTGATCTAAGATCTCCCTGACCTGTTTTTTAGCTTCTTGCTTTATGGGATACTGCCGTTGGGCAGTTGGTTCACTTTTTAATTGGATTTTGTGAGGAGTTGAGTCCTCATCCCATCCTACATGATTTTTATACAATGCAGGTGCCTGGGCCACTGCCCATTTCCTTGCATATGTGTATTTTTTGTGAATCGGAATGTGATTCGAGAAGGCAGGCATAATCACCTCTTCGCCACGAGGGCACTCCCTGACAAACTCTGGGGGCCAATCTTTTTCAGCTAACAGAATATCATAGCCTTTTGAGAGCTTATCCCAAAATAGACCCTTAATTTTCCTAGTCTTATCACCCTCTATACGCAATGTTATTTCGTATATTTTATGGGGCTCGCTAAGTCTGGTGTCGGCAGTTTCAACCTGAATGTATTCATTCGTGTCCACTGTCTCCAGATGACTCATCAAGATCTTGCGCGCTATACTGATTTCTGCTGCACTGTCCAACATTGTCAATGCCCACTCCCCGTTTTTCAACTGTGTCCTCAGTATTCTCGGCATGGTTGATTACTCTAATACTGGCTACCTTCTTTTTCTGAAATTGAGATTTCATATTTTGAGCAGGTTCCTTGTCTTTGGACTTGGTGTGCTCTCCTGGGTCTGACCGTCCTCTTCTTTCCGAATTCTGTGGAAGAGATCGAGAGGGACGTGTATCAATACTTTGATATCTATCAGGTTTTTTCAGATTATCCCTATTTCTAAGGTTATATCTTTTCTCAGAGGGCTCCCGCTGGGGAGACTGGCGCTCTCGAGTCGGAGTTCTTTCCCTCCGTCGAGGAGACCTTCCTCTGGACTGGAAAACTTTTTCCTTGGGAGTGGATTGTTTATTTCCATCCCAGCTCTTTTTAGGAGTGTTTAAATTATTTTTAATAAATAATTTTACTAACTCTCGATAAGCTTTTGTTAATTCTCCTATGTTAACTAAGAGATCTTCTTTTGACATTTTTTCAACGTCAGGATGTGGTGTGTAGCTGGCTAGAACCGGCCACGTGGCTCCTGGTCTACCTAGTGGACCGAGCCTGGTTATGTGATCATTGTGTTTTAGGGCGCCATTAAACCAGAGCAGGTGCTCTTGAAATTTAAGTGGAATTTCAATCTCCTCGAAAGGAGCGTACTCTTCCGGGGGTTTCTCTATTTTGTAATAGTGAAACTCTTTTGTTCTAGCGTTTACCGCTGGAAAGTTTATCCATGAATAGAATACCTCTGTCTGCCGATACTCGTGAGCCTCTATCACGAAAATTACTGTACCACCTTGAGGTGTCAGTCCGTTTTCTATAAGTTTTAATGTTATAGATCTTCTTAAGTGGACCGGGATGATAATAGCATCCGGGTCTGTGTATTCGGGACCTTGCTGAGTCGCATCTGCTGCGGCCCCAGAGGTTCCGTTTTCTGGCATTGTAAAAATGCGACGTTTGCAGAGTAGGTCTCCAAGGAGACAAAGATTAGGTGCACAATATTTTGGAACACTGTATCCTTCAACGTTGAATAAACCAGAGCTTTACATAGGAATCTCTTCCTACTAAGGTCGGGCGGATTTTAACCTTTCACCCACTCCAGACGTCTATTGGAGTATTTACGGGAGAAAGGGGTCTGTGTGAAATATGCACGACTGAGTTACTCTAACTGTCTTGCGTTAGTTTATCGCCTTACCAAACGTTTGGGCGCCATGTAGTGTAGTTCCTAGTTTCCCACTAGGCCCTGCGCATTGGAATAACATAAACAGTAGTATCGACGTGGAACTGCAGATATTCCAGGCCTCCACTGACTATGCTAAACTTAATTGGGTTGTGTTACCAACTAGCTCAGAGGTCACTGGAAACTTTCTTCTCTGCATAGGAAGTGATCAGCTTCCTTGGCACAGACAAGAAGGGATTCAGCTTTCCAACAACCGTGCAACATGACAACTTTGCTCCTCAGATCAAGAGTCAATCTCTAGGGTCGTGTGAAACAATAGACATGTATTTCTCTCAGTCAGTCTAGTGCAGTTTACTTTCACGAGATGTAGAGAATAGAGAGACGGGCGTTTGTCAATAAAAGGTTAACATTTATTGAACAGTCTTTCTTCTCATACAAGAGAAATGTATTGCCACAATTGTAATAATTGTTATTATAAAAAGTACGCACAGTAAGATAAGTATTGCGAAATAGAACTGTAAAAGCATTGATATGGTTTCTTAGCCATACAATGGTTTAAAAGTAATAAAACATATATACAGTCATATATACATTAGGCTAACATACTCAACTGGTGCTTCTAACTAAGCCTACCCCAGTGTGCCTGACCTAAGCCTAACACGTGGAAGGGGAGTAAGTAAGTAGCTTTAAGTTAAGTTGGTTTTGCCAAGGTTTGTTTCAAGAATTCTCGTCTAAGGGTTTAGTCAACACCATACCTCTGAATAGAATGATGGAGGATTGGTATCTCCTTCAGGGGTCTCTCTCGATATCCCAGTCACCCGCGAGGGTAAACCGGAAGCGCCGGGACTGGATTTCTCTGCACGAGAAAGGCAGCGGCTTCTCTTCAGCGCGTCGAGGAAGGAGGGGGGACAGCGTCCGCGGGCAGCTGGAATCTGCTGGATGTCTTCGCAGAGGGACGGCTGTTCAACTCCTTAAGCGTACTGCACCATAGTTCGCGCTGTAGCGGCGATAATGGTATCAGCAGCTTCACCACCACAGGATAGCAGGCTGCAGCGACAGAGTGCTAGATTTACCAACACGGGGTCTTGCAGGCAGCCAGCATCAGCAACAGTAGCTTTCAGCTCACAGCTCACAGCTCACAGCTCACAGCTCACAGCTCACATTGCTTAAGGCAACGTTGGTAATATTTATACCTGACAGGTGCCGGGTTTGACGCAAGTTTGCTGGGCATAAGACGTCAATTAAAGATGTCACTAGGAAGTGATAGTTATCAGTTGCTCATTAGAGTTCCATTACTAATCAAAACATAGCAAGCGGGGATTTCCAGGTTTGCTAAGTTTTTATCTTGTTGAAGAACTCGGAGTGTTATCTAGGAATATCAGATAGTGACTACTGCTCTGTCATTGCACTAATTGGTCGCAAAGGAAGTGGCAGAGAGAACTATGCTGGAATGTGGCTCTGTTCGTGTGAGGCCAGAGATGACTTTTCAGAAAATCGCACTTGAACGGTTATGCCAATATAGGGAATAAAGGGATTTATAGCCGAATAGGGGCATAAGGTCACAGTATCGATCAGGAACCTAGATAAACACGCAACAATGTGTGAAACAAAGGAGTGAATATCGAAAGAGTTTAAGGTTCTGTAGAACAATGTGGCAGTGCACTAGCAGATCAGCGGAGGAGTCACAGTACTGGAATTAGGGGTTCTCTAGGACGAGAGCTGAAAATGGAAAAATAGAAATACATGTAGACATTCAGGTACTCACTATCTAAAACACCTGTTGCTACAACAAAGTGTCTGTAATCTCCCATTACAAGTAATGCACCAGCGCTGGTACTCTCTCTTCCAAATTAACTAAGTGCAGGTACTCAGAGCCTGAAAACAGAAAATAAGGACAGCAAAAAGCTAGTGTGTCTCGGTCAGAAAGATAACTGTTCACAGCATGTATAAAATCCCATCAGCCTACCGTGGTGGCAATTCTCATCATCTTGGATTTCCTCTTGATTACAAATCCTAGTGCAACCAAGGGCTGCACCCTTCTCAACATCAGAAGGGAGCTCAAGATGTATTTATCAGTGGCCAGGTTGGAATGGGCTCAGATCCCAAAAAACAATGAGACAAAATTCTTATTTAGAGGGGGTGCTGATGATAATTGCAGTGCATATAAGTGAATATGAAAAAAGGAAAGGTACACTTTTAAAATTAGCTACCAGGATACAGAACAATTTTAATAAGCGCTATCCTAGTGTCAAACATAAAAACGGTGCGTATACAGTTTGAAAGAATAACTGTTGAAAAGTCTGCCATAATGATAGGTCTACATGTTTCAGCCTTTGGATTTGTTAAATCTGGGCTTTCATCAGGACCTTAATATATAGAAACGCTGCTGCAATATAGTGCATACAACGTGTAGAAACTAAATTCAAAATCTCTAAAGAAAATGGTTGGTTCGATACAACCTACTATCACCTGTGTATCTTGAAAGCGGTCAAATATCACAGGAGTCTTGGACTCATTACCGTCTTTGTGCGGTAGTACTTCACACCTCACCTGGCATCTGCTCAGGGGATGAAGCACCGCTCTGTCCATCGGTACCCCTGACTGAACTGAGCTGAACAGCTCAGTTCAGTCAGGGTTACTGACGGACATAGCCGTGTCCATCGGTACCCTTGACTGAACTGAGCTGAACAGCTCAGTTCAGTCAGGGGTACCGATAGACAGAGCTGTGTGCGTGTGCGTTGTGCACCGTGAGACCTTCATGAGGATTTGCCTTGTTATCATGTGCACCGGAATCCAACTGAGTCTCATCACCTGACAACTGGCCAGGAGAAATAGTACACAACCTCATATGTTGGATTTATATTGTGTGGTCTTATTGTATATCTTTTGATATAAAGTTTGTACTCGTTTTTATAAAACTCGTGTGGAGTCTATTTGTGGTGTCATCATTGGGTTGTTGTGAGCGTGGTTGCTAATACTTTACACATTTGCCATTGAGATAAGCCTGGCTGCTCGTGCCAAGCTACCGAGGGGGTGAGCGGGGCTATCTAAGAAGGTGACCTTCCTTGCCCTGACGTTGGAACGCGGGTCCCTACTTGGCCTAAGGTACCTACCCGACTCTAACATTAATTTACTGCAATGTTAAGACAGGTGCATCACACATACAGAGCAAAACACAAGGAGGAGGGGAAGAGGAACAGATTTGTACACAGCTGCAAGGAAGTAGGCACTGCCGTTAGCTGATTGCTTTAATCAAAACAAAAAAGAATAAAGAAACTCGGTCACTCCCAGCCAAATACACTGATGCTTATGCCCAGCAAATATTGTAGAGGAATAGATGTGGAGTAACATCCAGAGCTGCCAACTTTGGAACTGGAGAACCAGCTTCTAGCTTCTAGCCTTGGCATTCGTTCTTCCCATGCTTACAAAAAAAACAAAAATGTAACCGTCGGTTCTCCCCTTGCCTACAAAAATAATAATTTTTTAATTCATGTTGATGTTAAGAAAATAAAACAATAGCAAAACATAAACAAAATGACAAATGCTAAATGCAGATACAAGTAAGTTTATTAGCAGTATGGCAAGTAAACTCCCGTCAGGTCAACCCGTACAGGACAAAAAGCTGGTATTTTGAAAACAAAGGAAGAAATCGAATAAAAAAATAGTGTGCTTGAATAAACCTATATGCACAAAAAGACACACTTACAAGTAATAGGGGCATGCTCCATGGGAGGGTTTGACACACACAAAGGAGGGACATATAACCAACATTGATCACAGAGAAGCAAGCCTTTGCGAAGGAAACACAAAGCAACCAATTAAAAGTGATAGGCTGTAAACCCACAGAGTAGATACAACATGTCTCGAAGAGACAGCACATGCGATGAGTAGGCGAGACCTAAGAATAGGATCATGATACAGCCCCTGAAACTTTTTGTTGGTGAGGTGGTTCATATGTACCCACAACTCTTTAGGGGCTGTATCAATATCTGTGCTGGCTCAGCAGAGAAACAAATCACTATTTATGGTTGTTTGAGGTTTCTGAAGTTTATACTCATACAAAACACTTGCAAATTTACACAGAAGGAGATGGAAACAAAAAAAGGCTGTTGCTGCTCACTGTTTCCAGCTTTTGCTCTCTGTACTTTCTGTGTTAATACAGAGAAATTCTGAGTTATATTTATGAACTTTAGACACCACAAATGCACAAAAAGATGCTCAACTCTGAACTGAGCCAGCGCAGCTCTTCAAGAGAGCTCTGAGCGGAGTCTGTGCAGTGTTTCATATTTTGGCCCCCGTTCCTTCACTTTGGATTCGAGATGCTTAACTCAAAAGCATGGCCCCTCCCTCCGGTGTTTTCATTCCCTTTGTAACTGCATTCTGTTCAGCATGGATAAATATATGGAAAACGTTTCCAAAATACAATCATCCAATTTATTCCAATTGTGATGGGATCAAGGCATCAGGGACCAGGCTACACAGATGCCGCAGCATTTCGCATTACCATAATTCTGTTTTATTGCAGCACTTATGGAGCACATCTTGCCCCCGAAGATATCAGTGTTCCTATTTGCAAAGAAGTCCTTGGGCACTTTTCGAATGTGTGGTTGGCAGGGTGTTGGATGTAGCTGTGTTTCTATGGGAAATTTGGGTGAGATGCAAGAGGAGGAAAAACGAAATGCTTCAAATGTGGTCTGGCAAACCTTGCTGCACATAAAGTATAATGTGTTACGGAAAGAGTCAGAAGAGACGCAGCTGCGTATACCTACTGTTTATGAGTGATCAGTATCTTAAAGTGGTGACCGACATAGAGTGCTTATAATGTAGACAGGTAGAGTCCACCCTGGAGTATGTTATGTGGAGTACTCCTTGATTCGACTGGAGTCCCAAGCCCTGGATACGCCGTTAAACAATCATGGTATCTACTACATTATGGGCCTCGTTTAGAACTTTTTGGCGCAGGGTAGTACCTTCCTGCACAAAAACAATCAATGGAACACTGAGGCATTTTTCTCCTTCTATGCGTGCTGCAGATGGGGAGGCGCACAGATTTGATGCGTTCTCAGGTTAGAGATCCTTGTAAATTTAGGAATGTGTCAAAACCCATGGGTGAACCTGGGAAAACCCACTGCCACTCCCATGGAACGCCTCTTTGGCGTAGAGTAAGGCAACGCAGCGCTTTGTGCTGCCTTGCCTTACTCCATATCTATGAAGCCATGCAAAGCCACACCGAGCGGCTTTGCATCACCTCATAGATATGATTGAGAGGCCTGTGCTACTGGAGAGTGAAGTCCACAAGACCGGCCCAGCCTACCTCAACAGACAGCTCTCCTTCTACATTCCCTACCGCCAGCTACGCTACGCCGACCTCTAACTCGCCACCGTCCCGCGCATCCGAAGAACAACCACCGGCGGGAGATCCTTCTCCCACCTCGCTGCCAAGACATGGAGCACCCTCCCACTGAGCCTACGACAGACCCTAGACCTGCTGACCTTCAGGAGGATGCTCAAGACCTGGCTGTTCGATCAGTAGTGCCCTCCCCCCCAGCGCCTTGAGACCCTCACAAGTATGTAGTGCACTTTACAAATGACTGATTGATTGATTGATTGAAGTGATGTTCTGGTAGCGCAGGCCTCTTGTAAATAATGCCCTAGGTTTCATCATGTCACCTTCGTATCCACAAAGCGTTCTCCTCGTTGTGTACATCCTGTGCCCATTCCGTCCCTTCCGATGGGCAAGGCAAATCATTCTGACCTTTGCATTATCTCTCCTGTCTGATAACATTTATTTATAATTTTCTACTTCACCACTGTACCAACTGGTATTAGAGACCTTGACATAGAATCAAACGCAAATGTATTTTTTATCAACATGAGTCAATTTCCATTTCAGGTTAAAATGTGAAAGGTTAACTATACTAAAGTAAAGCAAACTTTTTGATAAAGGTTAGGTTAAAGAACAGAGGTGAAAAACTAGTAAAGTTAAGGCAGTGACTACAACTAGTGAGGGTTTTAGCAAAAATGTATTTTACACTGTCCTTCTAGCTCTAGGTATGCTGGTCAGCATCAAGCCAGGTACGCTCCAGGACTTTTCAGAAGGTCTTAATCAGGTCCAGACTGGGATGCAAAGCAGCCCTGGCAGTTTTGTCTGACCAGCACAGGGGAGGTGGGGGGCGCAAGTGTGCAACACTGCTGCTTTTGCTATTGGGGCCTATATTGTAGCACCAATGCAAAACTGGCCACCTGTAACAAAACCGGCCCCGTTGCTGCAAAAGTGGCCGCCACCATTCCAGCCTCCTGGGGAAACCCCTGACGCCCGCAATGGCCAGTCCGGCCATGGTCATAATATCCTGAAATGCTCTTATGTGCTGGCTGATCATCCTAAATCTTCATTGAGAGACTTGAGAACAATTGCCTCAGAGCCTGCATTGCTCAGAATGTCACTGATTCTAGTTGAAGCGTGTTATTGCTCGTAAACGTGCTTGTGCCTCCAGAGATCAGCGACATATTAGCTAGATATCATGGTCTCGCTAAGCAAATTGCTCTGTATGCGAGGCAGCTGATTTCAAATTTCATCCGGGTTTCTAGCGGATGCCACTGTAGTTCCGTTCGGATAGATGAGGTATGGTCATTTTTTTCCTCTCTGAAATCAAATGGGCTGTGAGCGTGGAACCGACTTGACTGATGTTAGTGCACTTACATGAAACCTGCCAGCAGCGCCTCGCCAGAATTGATCCGAGAGGTGATTAGCATATGAGTAGCTGTCTTGAGTTGTTCTTTCGCGATTAATGGCCTGATTACAAGTATGGGCTCTATTTATTGCACCTGGTAAATAACAATACCACAGGGAATGTGATTTATCAAGAGGGATAAATAGCATCTATTGTAAGTTTCTTAGGAATAAGATGCGGATCTTGCTGTTTAATGTAATTACGTAATGTAATTACTATATGTTTTTTCCCTGTTAAATGTTGTCAAATTTAACCTCCTGAAATTTCATGAAGTCGAGATGTTTAGTGCATCTGATATTTATTGGATACATTAAATAACACTCAACTCGTAATTCTGACCCGTGCGTAAGTAGGGGTTTACACACGAGTTGGAAAGAAATGACTGACTCATAATCAGGCCCTGTGTGTTTCATTCTTTTTAGTTGATGTAGATGGATATTTGATGATTGTGCTAATTTGTTAACATGTAGGCCATTGGAAATGAGTGGCCGATTACAAAACCCAGCTAGTACTGGCGTAAAGACTTTCTCTTTTAGTTCTGAGCCTAAGTCAGGGTCAGTTCTATTCTTAAACTTGTGTGAAATCAAAATTAATTCTGTTTTCATCAGATTTTGTTTTAAGGAATTTGAAGGCATCAAGCTGTGTAGATTCCTCATTCTGCATTGTAGATACATGTGTGTGTCTTGTGCATATTCATGTAATTTAATATCAGAATTCCACAGCTGTAGGCTTAGTGGTTCTAATTATAGATTGAAAAACACCGGGGACAAGGTGGATTACTGTGAGGGTCTCCATGCCATCGATCCTGTTCCTGAAGTGTAACCACCTAGCTCAAAGGATTGGATGTGCCCAATTAGGAATGATTGAATAACTAGTTTTTTGTACAATCCATGAGATGTTCATGTTTGACTCCAATCTCATATTTGAACTTCATCTCTCCAGACTCGTCTCTGCCTGTTTCAACTGGCGGAAAGTACTGAAAAGCCACAAGACAACGGTCCAAGTGACCAGCATGCTCAGATTGAATTATTGTTATTTTCAGCTTTTTTCTCTACATAAACATCTCCTCAAGCGCTTCCAGATTGTTCAGAATGCAGCAGCCAATCTTATCCTAAATATCGGAAAATTCTGTCATACATCTCCCTATCTCAACTAACTTCACTGGCTCTCTGTGAAAAAATAATGTATCTTCAAGGTGCTGAGTTTTTTTTTTTTAAAGGTAAATAATGTTATTGTATTTTTTTAACATAAAAGAAATACAAGAGGAGAGTACCTCTAAAAGAAATTAACAATTAGCCTATGAGAAGCTAAAAATAAACAGTACAACAATTAGGTATTCATAAATGATCACATCATATAGAATACTATAGTGAGGAATTCATAAATACTCTAATGTTATAAGGGGATCTCATTTCATCACATACATGATTAAAATAAAAATAAAAGATAATTCAAGAAGTCAAAAACATATACGCAATGTCTAGCAAATCCCCTAAGGGAATAGCAGCCAATATATCCAGATCTTATAGTGCATGATGTACACAAAGGGGCTTATTTCCAAGCCTCTTATGCTGCTGTTGCGTCACTTTTTTAATGGAAAAAAGTGACATGTGGGTGGCTCAAGGGTTTGGAAATAAGGCCCCAAAGTTTTCAAATCGATCTATCGGGTAAGCAGCAATCCAAAGGCACTTGGCTTTAAACAGCCGACTTAGGGGCTCATTAGGATCGCGGACGGACTTGATTCCGTCCGCGACCCCAGAGTAGGAGGGAACATCCGCATGGGCAGCGGCGTTCCCTCCTTGCAGAGTAGGATGTGACCGCCAGGGTGGCGGTCACATCCTCTATCTTTAACATTGTGGCGGGTGCAGCTTCAAGCTGCACCCGCCGCAATGTTAAAAATGCATACATTGCATTTGTATGCAGAAAGCGTCAGGCACCGCGCGGTGCCTGCCGATTTCTGCATACCAATGCCGGGGGGTACCATGGGTACCCCCCATGTGCACCCCCCAGCCCCCCTTCACCCAGGGGGCCCGCAACGGGCCCCCGAAGTCAAATTCCGTATGCTTTTCCATGACGGAAAAGCCGCCGTGTAAAAGCATCTCTTTTACTCTATCCTAATATGGCTGGCGGTGTCTGATAGACACCGCCAGCCACGGTTCGATGCATATGGGCTGCTGAATTCATATCTGTGCATAGATCGCCGCCTAGTGTTGGGTCCGGATGATTGCACATTGTTGTCCTGGAAGAGTCTTCGAAGTATCACGAGATAGGTGGCTCCTCCCCTGGACTACAGTGCGCATGGGCATCGACTCCATCCCCAGATTGTTTTTTTCCGCCATTGGGTTCGGATGTGTTCGGTTCCCTCTGTTGGAATCGATAGTTGTTAACTTACTTTGTTTAAGACCAAAAGGTCTTTAGGACTTGCGTCGGTATTGTCTCTCGTTCGGGTTCGTAATTTCCTCGGCTCCGAACTGACATTGCCCTTCCGCGTGCTTTCGGCGCGGACGGGCCTACTCGACGCTCCTACCTCTTCCATCATGGAACGAAGTCCATTTAAACGGTGCCCGGTGTGTGCCTCGAAGTATCCGCATATCGATGTACACCCGGTGTGCAACAAGTGCTTGTCGCCGGACCACGACGAGGCCAAGTGTATGGCCTGTTCCAAGTTCCGGTCCAAAAAGACACTCAAGCTCCGCCGAGCTGCGCGCCTGGAGGCCCAGCGATCTGCACCACCTCCTACGGACATCTTCGACGCTGAGGATGTCGAGGACGACGCTATCCAGGAGATCACGGAATCTAACCCAGCGTCGGAGGTCGAGGACGATTACAACGCGGAGGACGAGGATTACGGTGAAGTCGTCGAGGAGGTAGGGGACGACGACGGGGCCCTTGCCACCGTAGAGGATAGCTCGGACGAGGAGCTTCCTCAGACTGACCCCGGGGCCACCCGCCATGATGAGGCCCGGGTCGAGGGATCGCCTTCGGGCCTTACCCAAGACCTTGATTCCAGTTCCACGGCCCCGCCTTCCGGCCCGGCCACGGACATTGATACGGCGCCACTCCCGGTGCCGCCAAAACCGAAAGTGAAACCAACGGTCTCGACGCCAAACGTCTCGAAACCGAAAGCTCGGATCCCGCTGGTCGGGTCGAACACTTCGAAGGCCTCGGCGCCGAAGAAATCTAAAATGGCCGTCGAGCTCAAGAGCCACGCCAAGATGGCCGACCCAAAGGCTACTGTATCGAAGCTGAAGGTTAAAGGGTCCAACGCAGATGCATCAGCGCCGAAGACGGTCGACGCAAGTGCGGGTCGACTCGATCCCAATAAGAAGGTCGACGACCATAAGAAGTCCACTCTCGACCCGAAAAAGCGGCAGGACGACCCCAAGTCCCTCACTGCCTCACTTCCACTCGACAAGGCCAAGGGGGCAAGGGCGTCGACTCCGAAGAGCGCATCGTCGGTCGCCACCCCGAAACCAGCTGCAAAAGACTCTCTCGAGCCGGCGTATCCCTCCGCCTCGTTCACTAAGAAGGTGACGGAGTCCCTTCAACGGATTAGGGAGGGGACCGCAGCAGTCGAGCCAAAGGACCCTGTACCGCCCAAGCCTCTAGAAAAACCGGCGAAGGCGCCGACGCCAATTCTCTTCACCTTGCCACCGAAGACGGCGCCGAAAGCTTTCGCAGCAAAATCAGGGGCCGGAGTACCCGTGAAGGTGTCTTCGACGCCGAAGCCAGCGTTGGTGGTCCCCGGCCCACGGCCACGGCAACTGACGGAAGAAGAGCGTCAAGAAGTTTTCATCGACGCCAACACAGGCAGGCTCTCTCTCCTCAAGAGAAAGATCACCCCTGAACCACAATTAGAGCCTTACAAGATTCCACTTAAAAGAAAGATGGACTCTGCTGGTGCCTCTGCCCTTGTGGAGCCCGTATCACCACAAGCTCAAGAACTTTCACCCACTCATTCCCATGTTGAGGAAGGTGATGGCAACGACGAGGATGAGTATAGCTACCCCGTCTACTCAGACCCAGAGGATGTGACTGAACCATGGTCTGCAGGTGGCGATCCAGGGGACCCGCATTCAGGCCAGGAGCCTCAGCTTTTCTCAGCCAAAACTTCCCCAACTGAGGACTCTACGGCTTTCAATGCCCTCATTGAGAGGGCGGCAGCCAATCACGACGTCGACCTCCATGCTGACCCTTTGGACGTCAACTTCCTCTTTGACACCTTTTCGGTCTCTGAAAAAACTGTAAAAACTCTGCCGATGCTGAAAGGGGTGTTGAAACATGCGGCCGAGGTGTTCAAAGAGCCCACCCGGGCAAGAGTCATCAACCCACGAATCGACAAGAAGTACAAGGCAGCGCCCACCGATCCTACTTATATCAAAGGACAGCTGCCTCTGGATTCCCTGGTTGTCTCCAATGCACGCAAGCGAGCCAACTCACAGACTACGGGTGATGCTCCTCCCCCAGACAAGGAATCGAAAGTCTTTGAGGCTTCTGGGAAGAGGGTGGCGGCGCAGGCAGCCAACATATGGCGCATATCCAACACACAGGCGCTACTAGCGCGTTATGACAGGGCACCACACTATGATACTCTAGAGACCCTTTTACAGCACTTACCCGATCAATATAAGGAGGCGGCAGAGATGTTGATACAGGAGGGGAAGCTTATCACCAATGCTTCCATTAAGTGCGCTCTGGACGTGGCTGACACCGCCTCGCGAGCGATTAACACTAGCGTGCTGCTCCGTAGACATGCATGGCTGAGGATTTCTGGGTTCAAGCCGGACATTCAAACTACCATCTTAAACCAGACGGTCAACCCAGACCACCTGTTTGGCCCCGAGGTTGATACCACCCTCGAGAAGATGAAAAAGGACACCGACACTGCGAAGTCTATGGGTGCCTTGCAATCCCAGCAGTTTCGGGGTGGGTCCTTTCGTCGCTCCAATACTAGAGGCACCTCAAGGGGTCAACTTTCACAGTCAACGCAATTCTACAAAACAAACACCCAAACTTCTTATACCAACAAAGGTCGGGGTGGATACCGTGGCAACAACGTCAAAGGCAGAGGACGTGGGAACAACAGCTCCAGGTCCTCCACCGCCAACAAACAGTGACGCCTTGTCACTGCCCCCCGACCACACAACACCGGTCGGGGGGAGACTCCAGCAGTTCCTGCCCATGTGGAAGTCCATCATCACGGACAGGTGGGTCAGAAAACTTATTCAATACGGTTATTGTCTGGAGTTCACATCCACTCCACCCAACATACCCCCAAAAAACCGTCCTAAGTCCGGCGAGCACTTGCACTTATTGCAGCAGGAAGTCAACGTCATGCTGCAAAAAGGGGCAATAGAGCTCGTGCCCTTGCAGAAAAGAGGTGCGGGAGTTTACTCCCTGTACTTTCTGATTCCAAAGAAGGACGGATCCCTCAGGCCCATTCTGGACCTCAGGCCACTCAATTTTTACATCCTCTCGGAGCATTTCCACATGCTCACGCTGCAGCAGGTTCTTCCACTGCTTCAACGAGGGGACTACCTAGCAACTCTGGATCTGAAGGATGCGTACTTCCACATTCCACTACATCCTTCACACCGAAAATACTTCAGGTTCACCATACAAAACCAACACTACCAGTTCAAGGTTTTGCCTTTTGGGGTCACCACGGCACCCAGGGTTTTCATAAAGTGCCTAGCAACGGTGGCGGCGCATCTCAGACGTCAAAACATTCACATCTACCCCTATCTGGATGACTAGCTTATTCAAGCGAAGTCGGCCCAGCAGTGTGCCGACCACGTGTCCCAAACCATTCACCTTCTGCACGATCTGGGGTTCTCACTGAATTACCCAAAGTCCCATCTCCAGCCCGCTCACATACGGCAGTATCTGGGTGCGACCATAAACACTCTGGCGGCTACAGCACAGCCGAATTCAGTGAGGATCAACAGCATTCAATCGCTGATCCAAAAATTCAGACCTCAACACTCGCTTCCAGCAAGAGTGTTCATGCAGTTGATAGGCATGATGGCCTCCTGCATCTCCATTGTCCCGCACGCGAGACTACATATGCGTCCGCTCAGGAGTGCTTAGCACGTCATTGGACGCAGGCTCACAACCAGTTGAAAGACCTAGTGTTCGTGAGTGGTCGGGCATACATCTCCCTGCATTGGTGGAATCCACGAAACCTTTGCAAGGGCCGACCGTTTCAAGAGCCTGTGCCACAGATTATCCTGACAACAGACGCTTCTCTCCAGGGATGGGGAGCGCATGTACTCCAATACATGGTGCAGGGACTATGGACGCAACAGCAAAGGAAGATGCACATCAATGTTCTGGAACTGATGGCGATCTTCATGGCCTTAAAGGCATTCAAAGTACATCTGTGCAACACGGTCGTGTTGATCCGGACGGACAACATGACGGCCATGTACTACATTCAGAAGCAGGGAGGTACACACTCTCCGCAGCTGTCTCATCTGGCTCAGAGCATGTGGAAGTGGGCCATTCAGAGGAACATTTTCCTCATGGCAGAGCATCTCCCAGGCAAAGACAATCAGATGGCGGACCTGCTCAGCAGGCACAGCCACCAGATGCACGAGTGGGAGATACATCCATCAGTACTCCAGCCGTACTTCCAAAGGTGGGGTCATCCAGAGATAGACCTGTTCGCCACAGAGGAGAACGCAAAATGCCAAAGCTTCGCCACCAGGTTCCCACACCCACAGTCGCAGGGCAATGCGATATGGATGAACTGGTCAGGCAAATTTGCGTACGCTTTTCCCCCAGCACCTCTGATACCGCTGGTGGCACGCAATCTCAGGCAGCACTCGATGACTCTCATCCTAGTTGCTCCAACGTGGGCTCGCCAACCATGGTACACCACATTTCTGGAACTGTCCGTGGTACCGCATCAAAGGCTACATCTCACACCCAGCCTTCTTACGCAGAGCCATGGCGACATTCAGCACCCAGATCCGCAACAGCTCAACCTGGCGATCTGGCTCCTGAAGTCCTAGAGTTTGGCTACCTCAACCTTCCTCCCAATTGCATGGACATCATTCGGGAGGCTAGGAAGCCCACTACTAGAGCCTGCTATGCGGCGAAATGGAAGCGGTTTGTCATCTATTGTGCAAACCACAACATTGATCCGCTAGATGCTTCTATTCAGAACATCATCTGTTACCTGTTCCATCTATACAAGTGTAATCTGGCCTATACTTCCATTCGCATTCACCTGTCTGCGATGGCCGCATACCTCCAAAATAGGCAGCACCTTTCACTTTTCAAGGTGCCTGCCATCAAAGCATTTCTGGAAGGCCTCAAAAGAGTCATTCCGCCACGGACACCACCAGCTCCTGAATGGAACCTCAATGTGGTTCTTACCAGACTGATGGGTCCTCCCTTTGAGCCACTACATTCCTGCGAGATTCAGTTCTTGACATGGAAAGTGGCTTTCCTTGTAGCAATTACTTCGCTACGGAGAGTTAGTGAACTGCAAGCCCTCACAATCCAAGAGCCTTTCTTCCAAGTTCATTCAAACAGGGTAGTGCTCCGCACTAACCCTAAATTTCTGCCCAAGGTTGTGTCTCAGTTCCACATCAACCAAACCATTGAGTTGCCAGTGTTCTTTCAAAATCCTGAGTCACTGGCGGAGCGGATGCTCCACACCCTTGACGTTAAACGGGCCCTAATGTATTACATCGATAGGACCAAGGATTTCAGAAAGACTAAGCAGCTTTTTGTCGCCTTTGCGCCACATCACAAAGGTAACCCTATTTCCAAGGCTGGTATTGCTAGGTGGATCGTGAAATGTATTCAAATCTGCTATGCAAAGGCAAAACGCACTCTTACCATTCCACCAAGAGCCCACTCCACCAGAAAGTTGGGGGCCTCTATGGCTTTCCTTGGAAACATTCCCTTAGAGGACATATGTAGAGCAGCCACATGGTCTACCACACACACACATTTACTAAGCATTACTGTGTAGACGTGCACTCCAAACAGCAGGCCGCTGTAGGGCAGGCTGTTCTCAAGACACTTTTCCAACCTGCTGCAGCTGGCACGGGCGGCCGCCGCTAATGGAGGGACTGCTATGTATTCTATGCACAGATATGAATTCAGCAGCCCACATGCCTCGAACTGCAAATGCTACTTACCAGTATGCATCTGTTCTTGGCATGTAGGGCTGCTGACATTCATATCGCCCGCCCTCCTCCCCGGCGCCTGTAGCAGCTGCAGTATTCACATATATGCTCATAGCATGGTCATCATTCACTGAGTTTCACTCCATCTTGGCCACAATGGCTAAAAACAATCTGGGGATGGAGTCGATGCCCATGCTCACTGTAGTCCAGGGGAGGAGCCACCTATCTCGTGATACTTCGAAGACTCTTCCAGGACAACAATGTGCAATCATCCGGACCCAACACTAGGCGGCGATCTATGCACAGATATGAATGTCAGCAGCCCTACATGCCAAGAACAGATGCATACTGGTAAGTAGCATTTGCATTACAGCTTTTCCGCTGCGGTTGTAAGTCAACCGCGGCGGAAAAGTGGTGGACTGAAACCAGGACCCACCAGCCATTCTAATGTGGCGGTGGGTCTTTGGTGGGTCCGCAGAGGATTTTCCGCATCCTTCGGGCCGGCGGTGTCTTCTGCCGGCCCAGAGGATGCGGAAAATCCTCCATCCTAATTAGCCCCTTAGGCTTTATCTTAGTAGCTGGAGACTGGCAATCCCATTGCCCTCAACAAGACTTCTACCCATCTAGCTAGCAGAGTCTTTAATGGTGAGATGTATCCTCATATTGACTACCTCGCCAACAGGGGTGGCCATATCCGGTTCCCCTTTAGGTTGGCTTTTTTACCTCTTTTTATATATAACGCCATTTCCAAATTGAATATTACTAAAAGTCAGGCAAATCGTTGTTGAAAAGAAGGGGGGTTATACAACCAAGACAAAGTGATACATAAGTGGATCACAGCCATAGCTATGATTGTAAACCACTAAGCAGGGTCAGGAACCACTTCTCCATGTACCCCCAATGATATAAGCTGAGGAGTTAAAGTGATTTCAATTCTTAAACAAGAACCAAAAACTTTGCTAATCTCACTTTGAAGTGGTTCCAATTGGAGACAACTACAAAACATAGCAATTAGGTCACCCTCATGAAGTTGACAGCATGGGCATACTGTACCCACAGTCCCTTCCCATCTATTAATTTTCCCAGGCGTAATATAAATCATAGATGGATTTATATAGTTGGGCTTGTAGATGGGCTGAAAGCAGTATTGTATGGCCTAACTTGAATGATTCCAGAAAAGAGCAATCAATGCTCCTGTCAGGAAGCCTCTGTCACAGACAAAGGGATAGAAGAGAAGGAGTATGATTCCATCCCTTCATAAAACTCTCCCCTCCTATATCTTCAGTCCCCCTTCGCCAATTGGCCTGATAGCTGTCCGCAAGAAGTCAAGGAAGAGGTACTGGCAAGCAACCCCTTTAAGCGAGGACTGAGAGAAGGCCAGGGGACTGATGTCACATGTTACAAGCCTCATGAAGGTGGTCCAGAGAGTGCGTCAGTGGGAATACCTAATACGCCAAGAGGGGAAGCCGGACGCGGGAGTAATTGCTCTGAAGACCGGAGAACCGAGCGAGATACAGCATCAGTGATGGAGAACAAATCGGATTCCAGAGAAGACTGCAGCTCCCAGGCAAGAGGAATAGTCGAACCCAACGGAGAAAAGAAAGCCAAAACAGCAAGAGACCAGACGCCACAGAAGAACATGGATTCACCTCGTCACGGCTCCGGAGGGACGCGGCTTTCCCAGGTGCGTGAGTGTCTACAGGGATACTGGAAGGGGCGATTAAGAAAGGGATGTGAGGGGAACAGAAATGGTAAAAGAGACCCCAAAAAAATACCTAGACAATTAAAAGGGGAAAGACGGGAAGAGCATGAAAGAGCTCAAGAATTTACAGCTGTCAGCTATTTCTTTTGTTTGGTTGCTTCATCCCCCTACTCCCTTCATGTTATACATAAGAATATTCATTTATCCCCCACATTCTCCCCTGTATAATCTTTATATTGATATATACCTGAACGTTTCTCTGTTTGAGGGACAACGGCCGCCAGGACTTCACCTCAAAGGGACTGAAGTAGAAGACCCTGCAGAAAGAGGAAACGGGAAGGAAGAGAAAAAACGACATTGTAATCCCATATAGTGTCAATAAAAAAATAGAACATCAAGAAATATCTCTTGCATTAGGCCCCCTCTTAACAGAAAATCTTACAATTGGTAGAGACCGCGGGCAATGTCCATTAGTCTGACATAATGGAAAACCTAATACAACAGTTAATACGTGGCCAATAAAAATTAGAATGAGCCATAAAGAGACAAATAATGATGCCCCAAGCTGACAGGGATATGTATAAGGCCTCGCTCATGCAGCAGGTCGAATGCATACAAAAGGTTACTGAAGGTCAAGCACAATTAGACACAAGCCAACACAGTCGCCAAGGGGCTCACGTAGGGTACCCCAACATATCTCTACAGAAATACCAACCTGGTGAGGACACAGATGCTTTCCTTACACATTTAGAAAGGGCTGCCCAAGCCTGTGGATGGCCTGAGGCGAAATGGCCCTTTTCTCTAGCGCCGCTGTTAACAGGGGAGGCTCAGGCTGCCTACCAGGGGGCAAACCCTACAGGAAACACTCCTTACAAGGACATTAAAAACGTCATATTGGATCACCTGGGAATGGATCCCGAAGCATACAGGGCAAGGTTCAGAAAGGAGCAAGGTAGCCCTGGAGATACCCCTAAGACATTATTTTTCAAACTTAAGGCAGCTGCAGAGAAATGGCAAAGACAGCAAGAGAACAGCAAGGAACAAATAATGGCTCTGATTTATTTGGAGCTTTAAATATCTCCCAAATAAGAACATCTGCTTATCACCGCCAAACGGATGGTCTGCATGAGCGATATAACGTCACTCTAAAGCTAACCCTCAAGAAAATGCTAACCACAGAAGGGAAGGAATGGGACTTGTTGCTACCTCTCGCCCTCTTCGTCATTAGGAGCCAGGTTCAGAGTAGTCTAGGTTGTTCACCCTTTGAACTCCTTTACGGGAGACAGCCACAAACCTTGCTAGAAATGATGAAAGAAGTGTGGGATCAAGAGCAACAGGAGGATACCCAAAATCGTCTAGAATACACACAGGGTGTAAGAACTCGCCTACAAAAATAGCAAGACTTCGCCCACGATAGTCTAGAAGTAGCTCAAAGAAAACAACAGACGTATTACAATTAAGGGAAGAAGTGGCGACACTTGCAGATCCATGATTGGGCACTCATACTCCTACCCTCCTCTATACCGCATAAAAGAGCAGAATGGAAGGGACCATATGAAATAATTGAAAAGATAGGTCTTACTACTTATCGATTGCATATTTCCCCAAATAAAACCCAAACATATCTTTTAAACCTTCTTAAAAAATGGCTGGGTCCCCTTCCCCAAATCCACCCATTATGTTCTATCAGAGTCAGTCGCCGTCCCTGCATCAGTGAATTAATTGCCCATAAATGAGAATCTAACACAAGAACATAAAGTGTCTCTTCAGGAACTCCTAGATTCTTTCTCCTCCATCTTTTCTGATCTCCCTGGTAAAACAACATTGATCAAGTATTCCATTGTTACCCCACCAGAAAAAGTAATAAAACAACGTTCTTATAGAATTCCATCAGTTAGACAAGATGCTGTTACCGCAGAAATAGAGATAATGTTAAAATTAGGGGTCATAAAACCCTCCTGCAGTAACTGGTCTTCCCCCATTGTCACAGTCCTGAAACCGGATGGTTCCATCCGTTTTTGTATAGATTCTAGAGCAGTCAATGTCATTTCAAAATTTGACTCTTACCCATTGCAGAGAGTCGATGAGTTCATTGAAAAGTTAGGCGGAGCCCAATATAAACCACACTCGATCTTACAAAGGCTACTGGCATGTACCGCTTAAACATGAAGACCAAGAAAAAAACGCCTTTAGTATCCCTACTGGTTTATATGAATTCACTGTACTGCCTTTTGGGTTACACGAAGCCCCAGCAACTTTTCAAGGACTTATGAACAAAGTTCTCTGTCAACACAAAGAATACTCCTCAGCCTACATAGACAATATCATCATATTCAGTCCTAGCTGGGAACAACACCTAGTCCATTGCAGGAAGGTATTTCAAGCACTTAAAACCGCAGGGCTACCTCTTGGGGGACGGGGCTATTGCGCCCCAACAAGAGAAGGTGAAAGCAGTTCTAGACACTCCTTCCCCACTACCAAAAATGGGATTAGATCCTTTTTAGGCTTGCCAGGCTACTACTGCCAATGTATATACAATTACCCTGAAATAGCATCACTAATAACCGATTTACTGAAAAAAGAGAAAAAGAACAGAGATATGGTAAACCCCCCCTCAGACCACCATAAAGGCATTCCACGATCTCAACCGAGCCTTAACCACCAGTCTTCATTTCACCCAACTTCAAAGAACCCTTTATACTACAAACAGATGCATTGAAAACAGGTCTGGGCTGTTCTTTCCCAACAAACAAAAGACGGCATTGAGCGCCCTGTGCTCTTCACCAGCGGTAAACTATTTCCAAGAGAAAAAAATATTCTACGGTAGAAAAAGAATGTTTAGCCATATAATGGGCAGTAGACAAATTACAATATTATCTTGTGGGATCCCCTTTTATCCTCTACACAGATCATGCTCCTCTATTGTGGATGAGTCGTAACAAAGGTAATAACCCTTGTGGTTCGTGCCATTACAACCCTACTCATTTGAGGTCCGTCATCGAAAGGGGTCTGAAAAGGAAAATGCAGATTTTGTTTCGAACAGGAAAAGTCTGGGGGTGGGGTGTGTCAGGAAGCCCCTGTCACAGACGAAAGGATAGAAGAGAAGGAGTATGATTCCATCCCTTCATATATCTCTCCCCTCCTACATTTACAGTCCCCCTTCGCCAACTGGCCTGATAGCTGCCCGCAAGAAGTCGAGGAAGAGGCACTGACAAGCGGCCCTTTTAAGTGAGGACCGAGAAAAGGCCAGGGGACTGACATCACATATTATACGCCTCATGACGGTGGTCCAGAGAGAGCGTCGGGAGGAATTCCTGATACAACAAGATGGGAAGACGGACGCAGGAGTTATCGCTCTGAAGACCGGAGAACCGAGCGGGAGTTAACATTGCTGACGGAGAACAAATTGGATTCCAGAGAAAACTGAAGCTCCCAGGCAAGAGGAATTCCCGAACCCGGCAGAGAAGAGAAAGCCGAAACCGCAAGAGACCAGACGCCACAAAAGAACACAGATTCTTCTCGCCACGGCCCCAGAGGGACGTGCCTTTCCCAGATGCGTGGGCATCTACGGGGATACTGGAAGGTGGAGATTAATGGAAGGACATGAGGGGAACGGGGATGGTAAAAGAGGCGCCCAAAAAATACCTAGACAATTAAAAGGGGAAAGACAGGAAGAGCCAGAAAGAGCTCAAGAATTTACAGCTGTCGGCTATTTCTTATGTTTGGTTCCTCCACCCCCTACTTCCTTCACGTTATACATTTAAATATTCATTTATCCCCACACCCTCACCTGTATAATCTTTATATCGCAAAACACTTAGCTGAGCCTTTCTTCTGTCCGAGGGACATCGGCAGCCAGGACTTCACCTCAAAGGGACTGAAGTAGAAGACTCTGCAGGGAGAGGAAATGGGAAAAGAATAGGAAAAAAACATTGTAATTCCATATGGTGTCAATAAACAACAAGCATTTGCAATGCAATAGGTCTCGCAATAGGAAATTTTGAACTATTGGTATTGTAAAAGACAATTTTTTTATTTCTATGTTGGTTTTGAAAATAGCTAAATTAATAGCTTTGTAATTTACAATGCCAATAGTTATAACTTTTGCAAATGTTACACCTATAGCATTTGTAATGCAATATGTGTTGTATTTACGTGACTTAGATGTATTGCTATTACAAATAACAATGGCTTTTAATTTTTTTTAAATAATTAATACCTAAATAAAAGTTATTGTAATTTATAATAGCAATAGCTTAAACTTTTGTAAATAACTTTTGTGAAGATTGTGTTGAGTGTATTTTAGTGTGACGAAAATCCAAGAACAGAAGTGAAATATTAACATCTTTTTGTGACATTTGTAATAAAGTTTGGGATCACTGACAGAATTTCGACCTCAAAAATATCGACCTACAGAAATATCGAGTCAACAATATCAAAGGCAAGAATATCGACATCCTATCTACAACATGGTAAGTACAAAAATATCGAAAAAATAATATAGATGTAAAAAATATCGATGTTAAAAATATCGATTTTTTTTCTTTTAATATATAAATGTAAAATTAAGTATATAACACTAATAAATTAAATCTACATATTTAAAAGTATCTAATAATGTTTTAAATAAATAAATAATACATATATATTAATAATACATTAATTAAATATATACAGTAAATATATAATATATATGTACTAAACAATAAGTATTAATAATTATTTTACTAATTTATAAATTAATAAAATATATTCTAAATTACTAATACATTTACAAACATAAAAAAATAACATAAATAAAATGTAACTAATATAAAAAATAAAATAAACATTTAATTTTTTTACAATTAATTATATAAAACGTTGGATAGCGTAAGGGTAAAAATTACTATTCCCACTCCAGAGAGTGCAACAGTAGGGAAAGCGTTTGATAGCGTAGGGGTAAAATTACTATTCCCACTCCAGAGAGTGCAACAGTAGGGAAAGCGTTGGATAGCATAGGGGTAAAAATTACTATTCCCACTCCAGAGAGTGCAACAGTAGGGAAAGCGTTGAATAGCGTAAGAGTAAAAATTACTATTCCCATTCCAGAGAGTGCAACAGTAGGGAAAGCGTTGGATAGTGTAGGAGTAAAAATTACTATTCCCACTCCAAAGAGTGCAACAGTAGGGAAAGCGTTGGATAGTGTAGGAGTAAAAATTACTATTCCCGCTCCAGAGAGTGCAACAGTAGGGAAAGCGTTGGATAGCGTAGGAGTAAAAATTACTATTCCCACTCCAGAGAGTGCCACAGTAGGGAAAGCATTGGATAGCGTAGGGGGAAAAATTACTATTCCCACTCCAGAGAGTGCAACAGTAGGGAAAGCATTGGATAGCGTGGGGGTAAAAATTACTATTCCCACTCCAGAGAGTGCAACAGTAGGGAAAGCGTTGGATAGCGTAGGAGTAAAAATTACTATTCCCACTCCAGAGAGTGCAACAGTAGGGAAAGCGTTGGATAGCGTAGAAGTAAAAATTACTATTCCCACTCCAGATAGTGCAACAGTAGGGAAAGCGTTGGATAGCGTAGGAGTAAAAATTACTATTCCCACTCCAGAGAGTGCAACAGTAGGGAAAGCGTTGGATAGCGTAGGGGTAAAAATTACTATTCCCACTCCAGAGAGTGCAACAGTAGGGAATGCATTGGATAGCGTAGGGGTATAAATTACTATTCCCACTCCAGAGAGTGCAACAGTAGGGAAAGCGTTGGATAGCGTACGGGTAAAAATTACTATTCCCACTACAGAGAGTGCAACAGTAGGGAAAGCGTTGGATAGTGTAGGGGTAAAAATTACTATTCCCACTCCAGAGAGTGCAACAGTAGGGAAAGCGTTGGATAGCGTAGAGGTAAAAATTACTATTCCCACTCTAGAGAGTGCAACAGTAGGGACAGCGTTGGATAGCGTAGGGGTAAAAATTACTATTCCCACTCCAGAGAGTGCAACAGTAGGGAAAGCGTTGGTTGCGTACGGGTAAAAATTACTATTCCCACTCCAGAGAGTGCAACAGTAGGGAAAGCGTTGGATAGCGTAGGGGTAAAAATTACTATTCCCACTCCAGAGAGTGCAACAGTAGGGAAAGCGTTGGATAGCGTAGGGGTAAAAAATACTATTCCATCTCCAGAGAGTGCTACAGTAGGGAAAGTGTTGGATAGTATAAGGGTTAAAATAACATACTTATAAATAAACGATTTTTCTAATTATAAAAAAATTAACAAATAAATAAATATAAACTATATACAATACCTATACATAAATATAAAATACATGCTTAGCTAAATATATTTAACCTAAAATAAATTTAAATTAATACCATTTAATAATATTTAATTGCCAATTAATAATTAATTAACAATTATATTATTAACAATACAATTAGTTTTAATACATTATTAATTATTTAATTTTACATTACTTCCCACCATATTTCCCTATAAAACCACTACCCACAACATAACACATTTATCCATTTATGATTTAAAGAAAAATAATTAGCAAATAATTAAAATTAATTAACTATTAATTAAAATTAATTACCAATTAATTAAATTTATTTTATAATTCCTACTAATTATTAAATAATTAACCATAATTAAATTACTTCCCACCCTATTCCCCTATAAACCCACATCCCGCTACAGAACATATATATCAATTAATCAACTAATTTAATTTGTTTAAAATTAATTAATAATAATTAGCAATTAATTATAATTAATTAAAAAATCCTACTAATGATTAATCAACTTACCATAATTAAATTACTTCCCACCCTATTCCCCTATAAACCCACAACCCGCTACAGAACATATATATCAATTAATAAATTAATTAAAATTATTTTCCAATTATTTTCAATTAATTACCAATTAATTATAATTTATTAATACATCCTACTAATTAATAATCAATTTACCATAATTAAATTACTTCCCACCCTATTCCTCTATAAACCCACAACCCGCTCCGGTACTAAAATATACAATTTTCTTATAAATTAATTTATTATTAAATAAAATAATACACATATAATAGTAATTATTTTAAATACTTAAGTTAAACATATAACACATACATAATAAAAAACTATAAAATAATACAAATATCGATATTAGTGTCATCGAAATTAGTAACATCGATATATATGCTATTGATATTACTAACTTCGATATTACTTACATCGATATTAAGATTTTCAATATTACTTACCTTAGGGTCGATATTCTGTCCAACGATATTCTTGACTTCGATATTATGCTCCTTCGATATTTCAGACTCGATATTATGGTAGGTCGATATTTCCAACTCGATATTTTGTCTGTGTACCGTTTGAGACATTGAGAGAACATATTTGAACCAGTTGTTGTTGAATGGTTGCACAGATTGATGCTGTGGTGCCCCTGAGTGGTGGTGCTGAGTGAGGGCGATAGATAGGCTGAGTGAGGGCGATAGATAGAAAGTGCCTATAAATAAACCCATCAGAAACATAAACACCTAATAAACAAAAATGCCTGATTATTGAAAAGGAATAGACCAAGATATTAGATTTGTGCAAATACAATAAACAGAAGCAAGACAGTGAAGGGGCAGGAGAGAGTCTAAACATGGGCGGAAAATTCGTTCCGCTCGCGGATTTTGCGGATTTTAGGTAAATTCGCAATCCGCGAACTCCCGCGAATTTACCGAAAATCCGCAAATCCGCGAGCGGCGGATTTTTCCGGGGGCAAAAGTTCAAGCCTGGCCTGTTGTAACTATTTTAGGATGGCGCCGTCAAGCTGCCAGCGCCATCCTAAAATAGTTACTAAGTTAGCTTCAACAGGAAGCTCTAATAGATAAAATAAAGCAGGTGCTCGCACCTGCTTTATTTTATCTATTAGAGCTTCCTGTTGAAGCTAATTTAGTAAGTATTTTAGGATGGCGCTGGCAGCTTGCCGGCGCCAACCTAAAATATTTACAACATGCCCTTCCTGTGACCCTTCCTGTGACTCATTCGTCGTCGAGGCAGGTGTGCCTTCTTCCCAAATCTACCGTGGAAAATCAGCTGTGGTGCTGGATAGAGGCTTTTGCATCCTTGACTTTCACGAGCGCAATACCCGTGCTGTTCCTGTGACCAGGAGCTTTTTCTCTTCATCTGCTGAACTGATCTTTCTCTGACCTTTTATGCACACAAGAGGCATGTGAACTCGCATGGAAGCCCCGCACGTTTGGCCTCGCGCACACACTCGCGGTTTGCACCGTCTTCCCGCCATTCACCCACTATGATGGACAGCTCACTCAAGGGACCCCTGCGCCCTTTGGGGCGATTGCATAGTAACACACACATGGTCGCTCGAACTAGTTGATGCTCAAATTCAGTGACTCATTCATTAGCCCAAAAACAATCATGAGCGTCTTCGAGGCTGGACAGGTGTGCCTCTTCCCAAATCTACCGTGGAAAGTCAGCTGTGATGCTGGGTAGAGGCCTTTGCATCCTTGACTTTCATGAGCGCAATCCCCGTGCTGTTCCTGTGACCAGGAGCTTCTTTCTCTTCATATTATTGTGTTCGCACGGGTTGCTGCAAGTTCGCACGCGTTTTGTACAATTCCGCAATTTGCGAAATTGTACAAAACCCTCGCGAACTTGCAGAAACCCGTGCGAACATTAAAAAAAAAATCCGCAAATTCGCAAGAATTCGCGGACTTGCGGATTGCGAGTTCGCAAATCCGCAAAATCCGCGAACGCGAGATCCGCAAAATTCGCCCATGCTTAGACGGAAATAGAGGAAGAGTGGAGAGGCCAAGACAGTGAAGGGGCAGGAGAAAGTGAGACATAAATAGAGGAAGAGTGGAGAGGCCAAGACAGTGAAGGGGCAGGAGAGAGTGAGACGGAAATAGAGGAAGAGTGGAGAGGCCAAGACAGTGAAGGGGCAGGAGAGAGTGAGACGGAAATTGAGGAAGAGTGGAGAGGCCTAGACAGTGAAGGGGCAGGAAAGAGTGAGACAGAAATAGAGGAAGAGTGGAGAGGCCAAGACAGTGAAGGGACAGGAGAGAGTGAGACGGAAACTGAGGAAGAGTGGAGAGGCGAAGACAGTGAAGGGGCAGGAGAGAGTGAGACGGAAACAGACGAAGAGTGGAGAGGCCAAGACAGGGAAGGGGCAGGAGAGAGTGAGAGAGAAATAGAGGAAGAGTGGAGCGGCTAAGACAGTAAAGGGGCAGGAGAGAGTGAGACAGAAATAGAGGAAGAGTGGAGAGGCTAAGACAGTGAAGGGGCAGGAGAGAGTGAGACAGAAATAGATGAAGAGTGGAGAGGCCAAGACAGGGAAGGGGAAGGAGAGAGTGAGACAGAAATAGAGGAAGAGTGGAGAGGCTAAGACAGTGAAGGGGCAGGAGAGAGTGAGACAGAAATAGAGGAAGAGTGGAGAGGCTAAGACAGTGAAGGGGCAGGAGAGAGACAGAAATAGAGGAAGAGTGGAGAGGTCAAGACAGTGAAGGGGCAGGAGAGAGTGAGACGGAAACTGAGGAAGAGTGGAGAGGCGAAGACAGTGAAGGGGCAGGAGAGAGTGAGACGGAAACAGACGAAGAGTGGAGAGGCCAAGACAGGGAAGGGGCAGGAGAGAGTGAGAGAGAAATAGAGGAAGAGTGGAGCGGCTAAGACAGTAAAGGGGCAGGAGAGAGTGAGACAGAAATAGAGGAAGAGTGGAGAGGCTAAGACAGTGAAGGGGCAGGAGAGAGTGAGACAGAAATAGATGAAGAGTGGAGAGGCCAAGACAGGGAAGGGGCAGGAGAGAGTAGGACAGAAATAGAGGAAGAGTGGAGAGGCTAAGACAGTGAAGGGGCAGGAGAGAGTGAGACAGAAATAGAGAAAGAGTGGAGAGGCCAAGACAGTGAAGGGGCAGGAGAGAGTGAGGCGGAAACTGAGGGAGAGTGTAGAGGCCAAGACAGGGAAGGGGCAGGAGAGAGTGAGACGGAAATAGAGAAAGAGTGGAGAGGCTAAGACAGTGAAGGGGCAGGAGAGAGTGAGACAGAAATAGAGGAAGAGTGGAGAGGCTAAGCCAGTGAAGGGGCAGGAGAGAGTGAGACAGAAATAGAGGAAGAGTGGAGAGGCCAAGAGAGTGAAGGGGCAGGAGAGAGTGAGACGGAAACAGAGGAAGAGTGGAGAGGCCAAGACAGGGAAGGGGCAGGAGAGAGTGAGACGGAAATAGAGGAAGAGTGGAGAGGCCAAGACAGTGAAGGGGCAGGAGAGAGTGAGACAGAAATAGAGGAAGAGTGGAAAGGCCAAGAAAGTGAAGGGGCAGGAGAGAGTGAGACAGAAATAGAGGAAGAGTGGAGAGGCCAAGACAGTGAAGAGGCAGGAGAGTGTGAGACAGAAATAGAGGAAGAGTGGAGAGGCCAAGACAGTGAAGGGGCAGGAGAGAGTGAGACAGAAATAGAGGAGGAGTGGAAAGGCCAAGACAGTGAAGGGGCAGGAGAAAGTGAGACAGAAATAGAGAAAGAGTGGAGAGGCCAAGACAGTGAAGGGGCAGGAGAGAGTGAGGCGGAAACTGAGAAAGAGTGGAGAGGCCAAGACAGTGAAGGGGCAGGAGAGAGTGAGACAGAAATAGAGGAAGAGTGGAGAGGCTAAGACAGTGAAGGGGCAGGAGAGAGACAGAAATAGAGGAAGAGTGGAGAGGTCAAGACAGTGAAGGGGCAGGAGAGAGTGAGACGGAAACTGAGGAAGAGTGGAGAGGCGAAGACAGTGAAGGGGCAGGAGAGAGTGAGACAGAAACAGACGAAGAGTGGAGAGGCCAAGACAGGGAAGGGGCAGGAGAGAGTGAGAGAGAAATAGAGGAAGAGTGGAGCGGCTAAGACAGTAAAGGGGCAGGAGAGAGTGAGACAGAAATAGAGGAAGAGTGGAGAGGCTAAGACAGTGAAGGGGCAGGAGAGAGTGAGACAGAAATAGATGAAGAGTGGAGAGGCCAAGACAGGGAAGGGGCAGGAGAGAGTAGGACAGAAATAGAGGAAGAGTGGAGAGGCTAAGACAGTGAAGGGGCAGGAGAGAGTGAGACAGAAATAGAGAAAGAGTGGAGAGGCCAAGACAGTGAAGGGGCAGGAGAGAGTGAGGCGGAAACTGAGGGAGAGTGGAGAGGCCAAGACAGGGAAGGGGCAGGAGAGAGTGAGACGGAAATAGAGGAAGAGTGGAGAGGCTAAGACAGTGAAGGGGCAGGAGAGAGTGAGACAGAAATAGAGGAAGAGTGGAGAGGCTAAGCCAGTGAAGGGGCAGGAGAGAGTGAGACAGAAATAGAGGAAGAGTGGAGAGGCCAAGAGAGTGAAGGGGCAGGAGAGAGTGAGACGGAAACAGAGGAAGAGTGGAGAGGCCAAGACAGGGAAGGGGCAGGAGAGAGTGAGACAGAAATAGAGGAAGAGTGGAGAGGCCAAGACAGTGAAGGGGCAGGAGAGAGTGAGACAGAAATAGAGGAAGAGTGGAAAGGCCAAGACAGTGAAGGGGCAGGAGAGAGTGAGACAGAAATAGAGGAAGAGTGGAGAGGCCAAGACAGTGAAGAGGCAGGAGAGTGTGAGACAGAAATAGAGGAAGAGTGGAGAGGCCAAGACAGTGAAGGGGCAGGAGAGAGTGAGACAGAAATAGAGGAAGAGTGGAAAGGCCAAGACAGTGAAGGGGCAGGAGAAAGTGAGACAGAAATAGAGAAAGAGTGGAGAGGCCAAGACAGTGAAGGGGCAGGAGAGAGTGAGGCGGAAACTGAGAAAGAGTGGAGAGGCCAAGACAGTGAAGGGGCAGGAGAGAGTGAAACAGAAATAGAGGAAGAGTGGAGAGGCCAAGACAGGGCAGACATTGCTTGTCAGCGATGGGGCTGCGTTATTACAGGGAACGTCTCAGCACCAGCTTCTGCACGAGCGAGGTACTTGCGAAGTACTCGATAAACACCGCTAAGCTCCAAGTAATAGACCTGCTGAGATAGGTTTACTGTCTTAAGTGTGAGCCAAGAAATTATGTGTCCTAGTGCGCAAATCTAAATACCCCCTCCAAAAAAAGTCTGCAGACCGGAACTAGAAGATCCCATATCCTCAGCATGCAGACTCTGATAGCGAGAGTACATGTTCATACTAAGATAGTTACATAACAGATCACCGCTCAGCAGTTCACCTCTCTCTGACACCAACAACAAATGCAGGCTCCCTCGCGAAGAACATACCCGCAGACGCCGGGCTATGAAGAAAACATGAAAGGGCACGAGAAGACAGGCTCTGCAGTCACGTAACAGCCGATGGTGGATAGGTTAGTAGCTAGCAGCTCCAAGACCCACTGCCAAGAGGGAACGAAAAAGCTCGTTTTAAATATTCAATTACTATCGTGTCATCCCTGTGACCGAGTATGCATGAGTGCGTCATAAAAAATTTAAAAGTGGAGTCTTTGGTAAAGCTAACATTGGGCCGGGCCAAGCATACCTTTTTTTCTCCCTTGCAGACAGCAATTTGACGCTTCAGAGCATGTGCCTCCTGCATCAACCCTCAGTGGTTGTGTGCAGTTTCCAGACTGAACTGCACCATTTAATATGGGTTGGCGAACGCTCGCTGAATTTCACCTGGGCATCGTGTGCGTCTCAGTCCTGGTGTTTCCTTTAAGAACTATGTACTGGGACACTAAGTAAGATGACTGCCATACATACACATTATATATTAATTTGTAAACAAGCACTAATAAAGCCTATGAGATCTATTGGCTTTGGCAGTGATTTTCAGCCATGGTGACAGCTGTGCTGCTGCTGTTCAGCATGACAGCAAATAATTATTTTAAAAGTTCTATGACGCAGCCGGCACTAATGCGAGTACTGGGTTGGGTGATAAGTCAATAGACAGAGAGAAAGGGAAAGGAGAGAGGATGTGGATGGGGATATGACATGCGAGAGACAATGGGTAACCACACTCAAAACAAGCAGAACGTGATAAAACAAGCTCTTGGCATTGCTGTGGGGGGCGGGGGGAGAGCATTCCTTTGAAGTGTGAAGCAGGGGGCGGGGGAGCGGATCCCTTTGAAGCACGGCCTCGCGGCCGTGAAAGTGAAACAGCCGGCCTCGCGGCTGTGAAAGTGAAACAGCCTGAGGCCGAGTGCACGCTGGGGGAAGCTTCAGATGCCTGTGGGAGGGAGGCTGATGGCTTTGATGTGGACGCGCTTTCCGCACGAGTGCACCCCACGAACTGTACGAAATCTGCGATGGTTTAAGACCTTGGTTTGCCCACTATACTCTCGTCTATTATCCCTTGCGGGATTAATAGGCGAGACCTAAAAAGGTCTACATTGAACATATATTGACTGGTAAAGACTAAAATATGATAAGCACTGTAGTCTTGATACACTTCCAACTCCCCAGTAGTGAACCACTAAACCAGCTGCTTTCAATTCCAACATAGGACAAGACTTTACAAACCACCTACTGTGAACCCCTTCTCAAAAACGCAACTAGCTAGCCTAACATGCTAGCCTTACCTGGCACTCAATGCATTGCAATATGCACAGCCTGTGAAGCTACACCAAGTCTATCTCAAGTAGCGGGCAACTTTAGTCTGCCTTTGATTCCTTTGTAATAAAATGATGAACTGTGACTGACTAACCACACAGGATGATTCTTTTAAGCTTCTTATTTAAGGTGTCCCAAACACGCACAATAAGGCAAACCCAACACTGTACCTTCTAACTTAGCATATGCGAAGTACTTGTTCCACATGCTAGGGTTCTGCCCAATAGAAATACTAGTTAACTAAGCCATATGTGCAAGTTCACTACAGAAAACCTGAAGTACTCTTTAAAGAACAATTATCCTTAATCTGGCCAAAGTAAGAGCAGGAAATAACGTGCCATATTTAAGTGTTGGTATTGAAATAATAACTGCTGTTTCTTAAGATAGATCGCGGCCAAATAATTCAGCAAATCGAATCAAAAACAAAGACTGGAAGAGAAGATTTCCTGGATACCAAGTTACAAGCGGGTCTGCAACTTTCAGAATTCCGTGTCTGCATAGCCCCCCTGGACACGTCGCTACAGTAGTCGTTTGCTTTTGGGCGTCTTCTAGTCTAAACAGTCATGGCATGTGCAAACACTACCTAAAATGGAAAAACAGTTGCACCCACTGGTCACTGAAAACCTGCCAGTCAAGTTTCCTGCCCCAGGACAACATAGTGGGAGTAGTTCTTGCTCAATAGCTAACTGAAAATAGCATGTTAAGACCAAGTGCCTGCAGTGATTGGTATATTTACAAAAAAGAAAGCAAGGAGAAATCTGGATGTAGTGTGACAATTGGCAGACATGACAGAATAAATTAAAGGTCCCTGTGCCAGACAACGTGAAACCAGTCTGATCTTAGCAACAAGACGTTAATTCTGAATAAACACATCAATGCAGCACCAACCTTGGGGGACGCTACTTCCAGGTTAGTTTCAACACGGTTATGTGGTCATTTACAAGGAAACTTTTTGGGATACCCTGCAAAATACTTCTTCCGTTTTGTATTTAATGTACTATTAGCATTTAAGCAAGAAAAATATGAAATGCTACATAAAGAAAACTATACAAAGTCGTGTTGGGATGCATGTTAGAGTGACTCTTGCATTAATCTGCTAACTGCAGGTAAAGCAACTGTTCTGACGTTATAATGGGCCTGCATACGCAGCCTGGACAACCCTGACTGTTAAACATTGTCTGCCACCGACTCAAGGCACCCATATAGTGTTAGAGGTCAAATAGCAGTGCCTTGTGACTGGGCAACCCGATAAAGGTTAAGCAAACCAGCAGTCTTAAGCCATAAAGAAAGGATAAAAAAAGCTACAAAAACACCTTGCTAAAATGTCCAGCTAGTCACAGACAGCACAGAAATTGAGCTGTTTGCATGTTTCTAGAGCAGAACGTGGATCAGCATATCTAGGTACAGACAAAAGTGTCTAATTGCGGGCAGAAAAGCACTGAACTGTTACGTTTTTGAGTTATACAAACTTAAAAGAAAAACTGGCTTGGCATCCGGGTTTTCACATCGGAGTTTTTTTGTTTCTTTACATTACGCGGCATATTACGACTTTGCTGTTTAAAGAGCGCGTTGTAGGCCACATTTAAGGCACCTTGAATTTAGAGGACATCCAATATGAAATCCATCAAACAAATATAACGCAGACCTTGTTTATAACTTCTAATTTGCTCTGTAATACCAGGGCTTTGCCTTCACTGGCCTTCAAAGACTCATAACAGGAGCATTAATGGACGTGCAGGCTTTGAAAGCAAAGGCAGCTTTCTGAAATGGACTATTATTCAAGCCAATGAGCCTAACAGGGGCAGAAAAACCGCTGCCGCGAAATGAAAGTAAATAAACGTGGCCGCGAAATGAAACCCTGTGATGCAGCAGGGGACGGAGCGGATCCCTTTGAAGTGAAGCTGCTGGCGGCACCACGCTGGGGAAGCAACAGATGGCTGGCTTTGATGTGGTGATGCGAGGCAGGCAGGCATGCGGATAGAAGCGCGTGCACGGGACACATGCACTTCTGGAAATCCGCATTTTGAGGGCTTAGTTTAGCTCTTAGTTTCGCTCCAATAGTCTCGTCCTATTCATTCCTTGCGGAATGGAATAGGACGAGACCTAAAAACCAGAACATAAAAGAAATATAACTTTTATAGTGCCCCTTCTCAACAGAAAATCTTACACTTCCCCTACTTATTCTGCCATTTTTCAGATTGTTTTCCCAGGTCATCCCAAAACAGGGCAGGTGCTGAGCTTGAGAAATAGCGCTTTTACAATATAGGTTATTTTCAGTTTCAATTTATTTTGCCAACTAGGACTATACCAAATGCCTTAGCGCTTCCTCTTCTAACTTATTAGTGATTCACTGAACAGCCAAAACCAGGAAAGGAGGCCACTTTTTCTATGTTGTAATGGCTAAAGCCGGGAACAGCCTCTCCCCCCTGCATACTTCCTCTTCTTATGCCACTTTCAGAAAACTTACCAAAACCCATTGATAAACAAGCCACTTTTTCACTGTTACTCTACACTAGCTGTAGAGCCAGAACACCCTTTAATGAGTATCAGTGCACTCCACAGTTTCCAAAATTCATTAAATCATCCCTTACTCAGGAGTATTTAGAAATTTTTCATTTTAAACTGGGTGAAATGTCATTGATAGAGGCAACGGTAGTAGCAGGCAAGTCTCACATCATTGAGGATTCAATTCATGTCATCAATGATTTGTTGTGTTGTTGTTTCTGTGCTGTGTCCTAACCTGAATCCTGACTGGGCTAATGCTAGGAGTGTGATCTCATTTGGTAGGATCTGAGTTGTAATGCTACACATTTCTTGATTGCCATCCCTCACCTAGGAAGCTTGGTTGTCAGTCTTTAGTTCTCCAAGATTTAGAATCCTGACTAAATGTCTTGATCAGAATAAGCTACTGTTTTTTGAATACTTACAAATAGTTTATTTTCTAAATAAATATAATTTACTATTAAGTTGTCCCCCTTCTAAGGCAACTATCGCCCTATTTTCCATAAATGTTAGAGGGGTAGGTAACTTGTATCGCCTGCTACGAGCCCAAAACGAATCTCCTTTGGTGGGTAAGTTTCTGAAGAAAGTTGCTATAGAAACCCAATGCTCCTTTTCAAGTCAAGATTGGCAAACAATATCCATCACAGGACATAGAGATTTGAGAACCGCCAATTTTAAAAGAATGGCCTTTCTTTCTCATTGGATGGCTAATTATTTTCCAAAGGCCTTTAATAGAATTTATCCTGAGGTGGAAAATAGGTGCTTCCGTTGTCTTACCCCAACTCAAAGGGGATGGCGGCATATATTTTTCACCTGTCCTAAACTAGGGTTGTTTTGGGAAATAATTTTTCCTAACTTCAGTCGGGCAATTCTGAAACCGTGTGCTCCAATAGCGGTGGGTGCCCTCTTTGGTATAACAAGTCGGGGGGTTACGCTGTTTAAATTTGAGGGGTACTTTTTATCTATTTCAATGTTGGTGGCTCGCTCTTTAATTTTACAAAATTGGAAATTTGCCAGAAGCTCCGCTTTATGAGAAATGGTTTAACAAAATGAGGCGTACTAAAAAGTTTGAAGAAGCTTATGCTAAACGTGTGGGGGCAACTAAAAAAAAACAGATTTGGAAATATTTTGCAGACTGCGGAACTTAAGTTTATTAACATTTTTATGGAAGATATAAGCATTATTGATTGGTTAAGATTAGTTAAAGATTAGGATTCAGGTTCATGAACTTTTTGTATTATGCTTAACAAATTGAATAATGAGGTATATTTAAGGATAATTTCTTCCTAAATGTATTAAACGAGTTTAATCTGGTCATTCTTTTTATTCGTTTTCCTTATTGTATTATTTCACCATGAATTGTCTTTCCTATATGCTCTGCTCAGTAAAATCTTTATTAGAGGTCTGCTTTATTCTCTGTAGGTCTTGTCTACCAGACAGCTCAAGTTGTCTGTTGGTGAAAATACCTATTGTCATATTACTGTGCGCTGTAGATTCCACCTGCTGCTTACCATTGTTTGACATTACTGGCACTCTTATTTGCATGCTTTTCATTCACTGGTCTTCTTCTTGTGTTTGTCCTACACCTGGAGCATGGACTTATTACTTGTGTCCTTCAGCTGCTTGCATTTCAAGCACTACTTTTTTTTTGTTGGGAAAAGCACTCCATGAGAGTGCTTGTGTTTTCCAGCTGTCTCCTTTGCATACTTCTCTCCCCTGGCCACATTTAGTGATGCTCTCTGTGACCTGTGTGCTTCTCCTCTTCCCCCTCTATGTGGCGTTTGGTTTTGTGCTCTTCTCCCCCGTGTTCCTTTCTTTCCCATGTGCTTCTTCCCACCCACTCCATACTGTTTTCTCTCACCCATTGCTTTTTCCCCCCAACCACACCCACTTGTTGCTTCTGTCCCCTGCCCTTTGTGTTGCTTTTCTGTCACCCCCACCCTCTGTGAGTCTTCCCTCCAACCGTGCCCTTGATGTTGATTCCCAACACACGTGCACTCCATGTTGCTTTCCCCACAATGGTCTCCATGTAATTTCCCCTCACTCACGCCTTCAATGTTGCTCCCACCACCCATGCTTCAAATAAAAAGAACAAATGTTTGCGCCACTTATTTTATTTTATATTTATCAATCCAACTTGGTAAATAATACAATACCATTGTTATTTTGTAGGTGTGCATGCATAGTGCATGCAACTACAAAGTTACTCTGCTACTGTGCCAAAATGTCATAGTGGCATTTTTATTTTTTTACATTTTTTTAAGGCATGCTGCACTGCATGGCTATCAACCAGTGGCAAAGACGAAACCTATTGGTTTTTCCAAAGCTTGTTTAAAATTTGCTTTATATGTCCCAGTTTCAGCGTTTCCTGTCAGCATGGTTTTCTCACTAACTACAACTACCAATCTTCTAACTAGACACAGACATACGTCCATACAGCCTTCTCTGCATTGGCCTAGCTGTCTCCCCCTCAGCCTTTGGCAGGGTAAGGTTTGAGATGTGGGGGGAATTACTATTACGTCTCCTTACTGGCCAGCCTGGCAGGGTGGGATACTATGTCAGGGAACCAGGCAGGTGTTTACTTAAATACTGTCTTAGCATGCTACCCATGGATCATCCAGACAAACCATATTCCGACCAAATCAAACTTCCCTTTTGAAAGTTTCTAGTGTTTTTTAGAACTATAACGAGCAACTGGTCATCCCAGGTCAGGGCGCCTGATAGCTAGTCAAGGACTTGTCCATATTCTGGGGCGTTTCTGACTAGAGCTGACAAATCGCGTGTGTGGTACTCTCAGTCGGTCAAAAAGCTAGGGGATATGTCCTCTGCTCTGGCCCTAGCTACACCCCTTAAGGATTGGTTGTGGCTGTCAGCTGATTGCCTCTGTAGCTCTTAATGCCCTCCCACTTTCTCTCTCTCTTCTCGCTTTCTCTGTGTCACACAGGTTCCAAGTCTCCACTTCAGTCGTATCACACAGTGATTATTCTAAAGCACTGGGGCAGGTGGGAGTATTTGGCAGCATTAGTGTTTGGTTCTGCTTTTTCCTCTTTTTTTAGGTCAAGCCTGGCATACGCAGCGCGAAGGGCTGTCGCCAGCGAGTCTTATTGTTGTGGGCTGGCCTCGGAAGTGGGACAGGAGATGGGCACGAGCAGGGCTTTTGGCGATTTGCAAGGGTGTGCGCGCTTGTGAAGACGTGCTTGCATGTAATGAATGAGATGTCCACGTGTACGCTGGTGCTTGGCGCCGCGTTAATGAGGCGAGAGTTAACTTGAACGCGCACATACACACATGCGTAGCAGCCGCGCCGCGTTAATGAGGCGAGAGTTAACTTGAACACGCACACACACACACATGGCAGCCGCCCCCAGCCAGTGCAAGCATGCGCAATCACTAAAAACACGCACCAGCCCCCACGGTACAATTAAGCCCCACTCACCGGGCTCTTTTGTTGCTGCATCAGCTGCCTCAGCCGCCACTTCTGAACCTCCTTACTTCTGCAGCCACTGCGGGCTCTCACTTAGGCATGGGAGCCCGGCGTCACCACTGCTCCTCAGGACCAGCCACTCCGTGGGCGCGGGCTTCCCGCAGAAGGCGGAAGTCCCGCCCCATGACAGGCGTGGCTCTCCCAACTTCTGTTTTTCGCGCCGAATCGGGCCGGCGGCAATGATACCTTCACTGCTCTTGTTAGGTCGAGCCTGGTTTTTAATTAAAGTAGGTTTTAGATAGACGCTCTCTGTGTCCAGCCGTCTTGTTTTTGAAAGCAGATGATTGCTTTTATGGCCGCGCAGCTTTACTGTCCCGTGGCCAATGCTTGTTTATGTTAGGGGGCACCGGAAATATCCCCACGGGGTATTGATTCATCTTGTGTTAGCATAGCATGGGCTAGAACTGTCAATCACCACGCACACCGCCGCGCCCGCCCGTGTACACGCCCACTAAAGTGTGATCATTATCGCCTGTTCTTAGCAGAAGTGTCCTCGAGTGCCCCCGCATTGTTGTGCAAACGAGCACTCTGTGGGCGAATTGTGACGAAGACTTCCACCAGCAGGCTGGGATCTGTAAGAAGCGCTCTGAGAAAGAGGCCTCACTTTTAGGCGCTCAACACATATTGGGTCTTTGCCCTGTGTTTGTCCTATATATTTACAACATAAAACCACCAGCTCAGGAAAAGTGACAAATGGCAAGCGTTCGCGTGGCGCACATAAAACATCCTTAACAACAAGGCATTTTTGACTTATTTTTGTTCTTATAAAAGTTATCAACTTTTTATATATTGTCCACGTGTGCTCGGATAATACTAAAGAGAATCAATGATTGGCAGCGAAGGAGGAGGGACTAGGATCTCTGTATCATCAACAATAGGAGCAGAGGATACCCGCAAGTCAGGGTTGCCCAGATTTCGTCATAATGAGGGAGTCTCAAATGTTTCCTCCCACTTCACAGCTGGCAATGAGAGATTGATGTGTGTGTGGCCAGCTGCGGCCACCCACGTCTTGAGAGAGCTGCTTTGGTATCTGAACCTTAGCTCTGAATGTTGCTGAATTTATGTAAATGTGTTACTGTAGCGCTGCTTGTTTTTAAAGAGCCACGGTTTTAAGACGCGCTTGATGTACTTTCGTCATGTTCGAGAATGGTGCCGCATATTAGCTTGGCTTGCCGAAATCAATTTACAACCACTTAACAAAGGCGCCTGATCCCAGCCCCCCATCTCCCTCCTGCATCCTGGTTCCATAAGTTCCAGCACCGTGCACGCTTTCATAGTAACAGCATGGGTACCACACAAAATATTTTAACGCTTCACCCGTTTGTATGAATGTGTGTGTTTTTTTTAATTTAACATGGCGCCCACCTCGCGGATTGCTGTGTGCATAAATCTGCACAGCAGAAAACCGAGCCCCAACAGGGAGTACAGTGCTGAACTCCACGAGGTAAGAGAATAGCTGAGTGGGTTCCGTTCCCACTGCTCTTCCTCTCTGCTGCTGGCGGGCTCCATCTACTCTTTTGTGGATCTTTAATTTCGGTGCTCTTTTGTTTGAACTCCCGAGAGATGAAAGGCAGAGCCAGCCTAGCTGTGATGCTAATCTCAGCACTCGGCTCCGCACCCGCACGACTCGGTTGTCTACATGGGGGCATTACGCTATTATATATGTGGGTTCTGCACACACCATCAAACCCTTACTTCCTTATTAGACCCGATGGCAGACTCAATTTCAATTTCAATTTCAAAATGCTTTATTCGGTATATATATATATAACCATATAGCAGCCAAAATAACAACGCATAAAACATAATATTACATCTACAATAATATTTAGCCCAACAGTGTCAGAATCAGATCACAAATCATCAGGTACCAAGGCCAGACAAATAGTACTCACTCTTGAGCAAAAATACACATAGTAGAGTACGGATTACCTTTTCTAATACATGTGCAAAGTTCGCGATAAAGTGACATGTGCTAACATTCAGTGGAGAAAGTACATGATTGGTCGTGCAAAATTCGCAATAATAAAGGGCAATTTTCATCTTTCGATACATGTGCAAACCTCGCGCTAATAAAGTGCTTGTAAGTTAAGAACACAAATTTAAAATTCACAGTGTCGCTAGTATTCCATCATTAATGACCTTAAAACATATAGTAGGGCCAAAAAAAGATGTCATCTTTCCCATTTACAGTAGTATAAGAACTATTTGTACTGCATATCGATACAATAATCGATTTCCGTGCAGATATGCATTTTAAAATATATGAGGCTACATAAAAACATACATCTGGACTTTCTAGGTTAAACATTATCTGCATCGCTGTCTTGGTGCGTCGTACCTCATATTTCAAAAAGATGGGCTTTAGATAAAATTTCCTAAAAGAAATATACAATTTACAGAATAGCATAAAATGACAACTACTCTGTTTAGAAGTACCATCACAAGGCAATGGGGAGGCACTATGCTGCTTAATAAAAGGGAATGCCACTAAGTGATGCACAATGTCCAAGCGTAAGCGAGTTAATACAAAACGATGGGAGCTTCTTGTGACTACTGTTAGATATGATTGGAAGCCTTCGCTTATGCTATATTCCTGATACAGAGTAAAAGTGCTTTGTTTCGTGCATTCGATGATCCTGGCGTTACTTTAATATTTTAAAAAGGATTCTTTAAGCTCTTTTTAAGATATGGAAGCAGCCAGCTCCGGCTCATGAAAGGGGTCACATTCTTAAAGTGTTTTATACCAGTGTTGGATATTTCTAAGCCATGGTATACGTGAACAGTGGTCAAGTTTTAGACAATCAGTTATCACGTCCTGGGTAAATTTAGTTTCAATTTTTAGCCAGATTGATCGCCATAATGCCAGCGGGCGAAGGGCTGTTAAATCCTTGACATAATTTAGGCCCACTTCCCTGTGAATTATCTCAGTGGTGGCTGAAGCCTGGGCACAGAGCATGCGTTTCAGAAATGAGTTTTCCTCATTCTGAATTAGCTTGCCACTGTGAGTGTGATAACCCCATACGCCCGCTGATGGCTGATGACAAACACCTAGAATTATAGATTGACACCATCTCCTTTTTTCTGCGGCCCCCTAGTTTGGCAGCAAATGTAAAAACACTATTAGTGTTCCTGACCATTTTAAAACGTAGGCTTTCTTGTTCGTTGGCCCACCTTCCATCTCCAGAAAATGTAATGCCGAGGTAACCGAACTTTTTTACAGTTTCTAATTTCTCCCCATTTTTTTTTTTTTTTTAAATAATTTTTATTGTAGACATACCTGTACAGGCCAATACACACATTGCAGTAGCACCATAAATATCAGCAGATATATAGTACATTCCTTCAATCAGTACACAGCCGTCCGGCCCACAACCCGGGGGTTGGGCGGCGTCGAAGTCTCTGCCCGTCCATGCCCGACGTTTCATATAGAGGAGCGGTTAGTGTCCGGATTAAGTGTGTGCCTACTTTTACATTCCTACCAAACTACGCGCTAGTCCCCAACTCCCCTCCCCTGCGCTAACCCATGAACTCCCCCCCCCCATCCCACCCCGCACACCATCACCCGCCTGAGGCCCTGCTATTACTATCCCTGGGTTGCTAGCTTCATGCTCTCCCTGTTCCCGCCGTACCTGGGGCCTCAACTCGCCTCCTCCGTGCCCTCCACCCCGGGCATCTCCTCCTCTGCGTCAGCTTCGCTGTCCCTGAGTGCCTGCACCATTACTTCCCATGCGGTCGCAGTGTCAGCCGCTGTCTGGTTAGGGGTCCTGCGCGCAAGTTGGTATCTATGTGTGCTATCAGCCGTGGCCCATTTCAGAAACTCCAGCCGCCACCTCCGTGGAGTAGGCCCCGTCCTCGCCTTCCAATTCTTGGTGATTTCCCTCTTAGCCACCATCAGCCCCATGTCGATGAACTTACTCGTGAGCTTATTTTTGGGGGTATGGGGAAACCAGTGCAAAAGACATTCTGCCGGTCCGTACTCTATCGATCGTTCAGTCACCTCAGTCAGTACCTCCCCCACTTCCTGCCAAAAGTCCCGTAGGGCCGGGCACGCCCATAGCATGTGTACTAACCCAGCCCCCTCCTCCGGGCACCGGGGGCAGGTTGCTGTGTCATCGCCGAAATACCGCCTGATCCTACCTGGGGTCATGTACGCCATGTGCAATACATAGTAGTGGATCAGCTGGAACCTGGCGTTCCTTGTGCTGTTGCGAGCCCTACGGACGAGTTGTGCCCAGGTCGTGTCTGGAATGTCCCTATTCAGATCCGCCTCCCATTTGGTTTTCAGGGATGTGAGAGGAGGGATATTCTCCCTAACCATTCGATTATACAAGCATGTGACCGCCTTAATCGTGCCCGCCGCCATCATGGTGTACTGGCACGCCGCTGCCGTCTCGGGTTCCCCAAGCCCCGTGCCCCAATGGGCGTGCATCGCCCTGGTAACCGCTGCGTGCAGCAGAAATCCCCCTCTCGGGATACCGAAGCGGTCCATTAACTCCTGGAACGGGAGCAGTACACCACTTTCAAAGAGGTCCCCAACTACCTGTATTCCCGCTTCCTCCCATTCCTGCAGGCTCGACCAGTCGCCACCGTGTGGTAGTGCCGTCAGCATGGCCAGTGGTATCTCAGGCGCGTAAGGGCGCTGGGTACCCGCTCTCCTCTGGGTCCGGTTCCAGCATTGCCGGTACGTGCGCTGTTCCAGCGACAAGTCCCGATTGTCCAGCCGCTGCTGGAGGGTTATGTACGCCAGGACGTGCCTGGGCGTTCCCCGTGAACTTTCGTCCTCGGGGCCCCGAAATACCCTCGCTACCTCCTGCGTGAAGACCTGTAATTGGGCCGCTAGGTAATAGAGCTCAAAGTCTGGTACCGCCAAACCCCCCTCGTCTTTCGGGCGAGTAAGCGTAGCCAGCGCTACTCTGCATCGTCCTGCTCCCCAAATGAACGATGTGATCTGAGATTTAAGGAGCTTAAAGAAGGAGCCCGGTATCCAGATTGGGAGCGTCCTAAAATAGTACAGTAATCTCGGCAGGACTACCATCTTTAGCAGGGAAATCCGGCCCGCTACCGATATTGGTAGTGTGGACCAGAAGGACATACAGCCCTTCAGTCCGCGCACACATCGACCTAGGTTGCCCTCAAGTAAGTCTTCCGGCTTATGGTAGATGTGGACCCCCAGGTATTTCATGCAGGTAGGGTTCCAAGTCGCCTCCGACTGGTGTTGCGGCTGGGCAGCGCCCTCCAGCAGCGGGAACAAGCTCGTCTTGGGCCAGTTGACCCTCAGGCCTGACATCTCTCCGAAGCCCTCAAGTAGAGCTTCCGCCCTCCGCAGGTCGTCACCGCCGTCGCAGAGGAATAGTAACAAGTCATCTGCATATAGCGAGATGAAATGGTGTCCGTCACGGGTCCGTACTCCGCGGGTGTGCCGTCCCGTTCGGGCCGCAGCCGCTAGCGGCTCAATAGCCAGCGCAAAAAGGAGTGGTGATAGGGAACAGCCCTGTCGAGTGCCCCGCTCCACCGGGTATCGGAGGGATACCGCCGGCCCTACCCTTACTCTCGCAATTGCTTCCGCGTAAAGGACCTTAGTCCAGTGGATATAGCCAGCTCCTAGGCCGAAACGCTCCATGACAGCATAGAGGTAGTCCCACTCGAGGCTGTCGAAGGCCTTTTCGATATCGACCGATAAGACCAGCTCCGTTCCCGTCCCCTCGGTCAGCCCGTCCATGATACGGATGAGCCGTCTGATATTAGCCGTGGTGTTACGTTTCGGTATGAAACCGTTTTGGTCGCCATGCACAAGCCCCGCCATGTGAGGCAGGAGTCTCGCCGCTAGAATGGAACTCAGGATTTTATAGTCTGCGGTGAGCATAGAGAGCGGTCTATACGACGCAGGGTTATCACTCTCTCTGCCGGGCTTCAGCAGCGGGACCACTAATGCCTCCCTCATCGACTGTGGTAGCCGACCCGTCGCCTTGGCCTCCTTATATACAGTCAGGAGTCGCGGAGCCAGTATGTCTAGATATCTGTTATAGAACTCTATGGGGAGTCCGTCTATCCCCGGTGATTTGTTCCTCGCCATGCGCCTTACCGCTAACCGTATCTCCCCCACGTCAATGTCTGCCCCCAAGTCCTTCGCCTGCTCATCCTCTATCCGGGCTAGGGGCAAATCAGCCAGGAAGGGATCCACTAGGCCCGCCCTGTCTCCCGGGGCACTCTTATACAGGCCCTCGTAATATTTCTGGAAAACGTTGACTATGCCTAGTTGAGTTTGCTGTACCACGCCCATCATATCTCGTAGCTGGAGTATGGGAGCGCACCGCCTGGAGGGGTTCGAGAGCCACGCCAGGAGGGTGCCCACCTTATCGCCCTCGACGTGGGAACGTAACACATAGCGCTTATAATCAAAGGCCCGCAGCCTCTCCACCTCGATGGCTACCGCCTCTCTGGCCAAACAGAGAGATTCCTGTAGTTCCGGCCGGCCAGGCCGCCTCCTCTCCGCCTCCCTCAGTCCAGCATCCGCCTTCGCCAAATCGCTCAACAGTACCCTCCGCACTCCTACATAATCTCTGATACAGATACCCCTCACCACTACCTTGAAGGCATCCCACTCCGTCGCCCTTGATGTTGCTGTCCCTACATTCTCCATGAAGTACGAGGTCACGCCTTCCGCTAGGGCCTCCCCGAAGAGAGGGTCCTCCAGTGTCTCAGGCCGCAGTTTCCAGAGCGGAACCCTGGGCTTTTCCGCCACCCACGCCAGTCGGACCAGGAGCGGGTTGTGGTCCGAGATTGTCCTCGACAGGTACTCCGATCCCGTGACGCTTGGTAGCACTTCCCGGGAGCAAAGTATGGTGTCCAAACGGACATGCAAGTCATGGAGGCCTGAGAAGAATGAGTAATCCCGATCAGTCGGGTGTTGCCCTCTCCAAATGTCTACGAGTCCCCAGCTCTCCTGCCAATCCCTCCTACCCCTGGAGAGCCTGTGAACCGGGGAGTCACGAAGGGGGGGGTGAGACCTGTCCAGCAAAGGGTCGGCAATGGAGTTAAAGTCACCCCCCAGCAGGACCGGGCCCGCAAGGGAGTGGGCCAGCGTCCCTGATAGTGAAGCTAGGAAAGCTAATTGGTCCGTGTTTGGGGCATAGATGCTAGCCAGTACTACATCCCTACCTTCGAGCTTTCCCTCCACCACCACATATCTCCCTTCCTGGTCAACCCATTGACGTGTGAGATGAAAAGGCGTGCCTGCCCTAATCCATATGAGCAACCCTCGCGCATAGGCCGAATAGGTGGTGTGGTAAACCTGTCCCCGCCATCTCCTTTGTAGGGCCTCCCCCTCCCGCTTTGTGAGATGCGTCTCCTGCAGCAGCGCGATGTGTACTCCCCTCCGTACCAAATAGGCATGCACTTTGTGTCTGCGTTGCATAGTGTGTAGGCCCCGGACATTCCAGGTAATACACGTCAAACCATTTACATTAGCCATTATCCCAGTGATCTGGTCGAAACCCTCCCTCCAGGTCTTGCCCGTTGGCGGTGATGGTGCCCCCTCTGCAAGAAACAAAACTCCCCAACAGCCCTGCCCATGTCGTACCCAGGGTCAACACTATCAAAGAAAAGAAAGAAAAATGCAAACAATCCCCAACTGTGGATCCCCCCCCCCTCCCCCAGAACAGGCCCCAATACCGAAATACCAGATCCCATCCAAACTCCCGCACCTGATGACCCAGGTCTCAACTACACAGCCGTAGCTGTGGGTGCCTTAAGGGCCTACGGACCACGGCCTCGTCCAGAGGGAGGCTGCGCCGCCCATCTCCACACTCCCTCCCCAGTTCCTCATGGTCCTTTTGCCCTGAGCTCCGCCATGTGCCCCGGCCCCCTACTATGTGCGGAGGCAGCGCCCCCCCCCCGTAACTGCAAACATTACCCATTCCACAACGACAGTAGTTCATATGTTGAGGATCTCGTCCGCCGTCTGCGGTGTCACCAGCGGCCCCTCCGTGCGGTGCATCCCCGACAAGTCCGACTCCGATCCAGAGGCCGATACATGCGTGTCCGAGTCTGTGGCCCCTCTGGATCCGGGACCTTCTGCTCGGGCGAGCTTCCCCACCTCTAGCAGCGCCGCCTGTCGTTCCGCCTCAGTTTGAGAGGCCGATGGGCCCATCTGCCCACGACCCCGTTTCCAGAGTCTCTTCGATTTTCGTAGCCTCTTGGGTGAACGTTCCCGCTCTTTCTCTCGCTCTTCTCTCACCCTGGCGCCGTCAGTCCCGGCCTTGTAGGTCTCCCACCAGTCCCAAGCTTCCGCTGAAGTCGCGAAGAAGATCGCCCTGTCGTCCACTACCACTCGCAGCCTGGTCGGGAAAAGCAAGGAGTAGGGAATCCCTTCGGTCCGCAATTCCCTTTTGATCGTGAGGAAGGAGGCTCGATGTTTCTGCGTATCGAAGGTGAAGTCTGGAAAGAGTGTGACTCTACTGTTTGCAATTTGGAAGGGGCCATCCTCACGAGCCCTCCGCAGGAGCAGATCTCTGTCCTTGTGGTGTAGCAACTTAGCTATGATCGGTCTGGGTGGGAGCCCGGGCTTGGGTGGCCCTGAGGGGACCCTATGGGCCCGCTCCAGCGTGAAGAATGGCGAAAGTCCTTCCGGCGCCACCACCGTCTTCAGCCATTCCTCCATGTAGGCAATCATGTCGCCTGTCCCCTCCGTCTCCGGCACCCCTACGACCCGTATGTTGCTGCGCCGATTTCTATTCTCGGCGTCCTCCGCCCGCCTCTCTAGGGTGCTTATGCGGTCCAAGGCCTCCGTCAGCTTGCTCTCCATCGCCTTGTGGGCCGGCGCCATGCCCCCGAGCACCACCTCAGCCTCTTTAACCCTGTCTTTCAGTTTGTCATGATCCGCCCGGAGTAGGCCCAGCCCCGACGCCACCTGCGCTATGTCGTTATGGAGCGCATCCCTGGTGGCCGTTATGGCGTCCAGTATTCGGTCTTGCAGCCGCTGCAGATCTGTCTGCTCCGCGGGGCCCCCCTCCACTGCGTTCGATGTCGCCGCCTCCTCCGCCTTGGTCCTCGGCTTCCCCATCGTGGTCAGCCCGTCGCTCTCGCTTTCCTCGTCTCGTGGATCACCCCTGATTGCTCCGTGGTCGGCTCGTCGCTCTCGCTCTCCTCGTCTCGTGGACCTCCCCTGAGCGCCTCGGGGCCTCGCTGTCCTTCCCCTGCGCCTCAGTGTGTGCTTCCTCCGTGCTGTCCGGCCCTGGGAGCTGTGGGGTACCGGTCACTTCCCCCCCTGAGACGGCCTGGTGGGCCGGACGCCAAAGGCCCTTCTCCGCCTCGTGGGGCCCTTCCGTTCGTCCCCACAGGTTGTGTGTGCCGCTGCTGCGGGGGCGAGGGGGGCCCAGGATGCGCTGTCGCGTGCACCGTTTCCCACTAGTCTCCTCACTGGGCGGCCCTACGTGTTGTCCGGCCTCTGGGAGCTGTGGGGTTCCGTTCACTTCCCCCCTGAGACGGCCTGGTGGGCCGGACGCCAAAGGCCCTTCTCCGCCTCGTGGGGCCCTTCCGCACGTCCCCACAGGCTGTGCGTGCCGCTGCTGCGAGGGCGAGGGGGGCCCAGGATGCGCTGTCGCGTACACCGTTTCCCACTAGTCTCTGGGCGGCCCCCCGCTCACCTGCTGGGTCGGTCGGTGCCTGGGGCCGGGTCGGGCTCCGGTTCTCGATTGCACGGCAAGGGGCCGGTGTGAGTCCTCGTCCGCCCCGCCCACATCCGATGGTTCCGCACACCACAGCCGGTCGCCGGGGAGCTATCCTCGCCGTGTGGGGTCCGTCGCTGCCGGCGATCGCGCCTCCACTTCGCCTGCCGGCAGTGCGCTCTCCTGGCAGTCCGCCGCCTCCTAAGGCATCGCCGCGGTCGCCATCTTGCTCGGCGCCTTCCTCCCCGCCGCTCCAGAGGCCGCCGCGATCGGCGGCCGTTCTCGGGTCTGCGACGCCGCCGACTGCCCAAATCTCTCCCGAGCAGTCACCGCCGGGCCATCAGTCGGCGCCGGGGCACACGCGGGCTCCACAGCCCCTGTATCAGGATTCTTGTGGGGAAGAGGCGCGGAGCTCCGGGCTCACGCCGCCATTACCCTCGGCGCTCAAGCCACGCCTTCTAATTTCTCCCCATCTAAATAAAAAGTTCTATTTTGTCTGGTCTTCTTTCCACATGACATTACAAATGTTTTACCTTTATTAATTGACAATTTCCTGCTAGTTATAAAAGTCTGGAATTTGTTAATAAGGCTTTCAAGACCATTTTGAGTGCGCAACAGGAGGACCGCGTCGCCGCGTGTAAGAGTATTGGAATGGGGTTATCATTAATAATAGGGGCATCCGCTGGGGTTAATCTAAGAATTTGATCAATTTGATTTATAAATAAAGAAAATAAAAGGGTTGCTAAAACGCATCCTTGGCGAATGCCTCTATTAATCTTTAAAAAAGGGGTACATTCACCAGTAGTTCCAAATCTGACTTTACTGGACACATTTTCGTAGAGTCTTGCCAGGAAATGGATTATCTCTGTCGGTGCTCCCATTTCTAATAAAGCCGGCCATAAAAGAGAATGTTCAACCAAATCAAATGCAGAACTTAAATCGGCGAAACATAAAAATAAATTACCTTCTTTGGCTTTTGGGTATTTACTGATAATGAGCTTGAGATTTACACACTGCTCCATCGTTCCCATCCCCCTTCTGAACCCGTACTGCACTGGTGATAAGATGGTGTTTTCCTCAGCCCAGGTTTCCAATCTCTCTAGGAGGACTCTACTTAAGACCTTAATTAACGAGTCCAGAAGGGAGATGGGACGATAATTGCATGCCTCTGACCTCGAGCCCTTCTTAAATAGGGGAACAATAATTGACTGGCCCCATGTCAGTGGCTACTTGTCTTCAATAGCAGCATTAAATAAGCGTGTCAATATGGGTGCCCATATATTCATCTTGTGCTTATAGAGGTCCACTGGTACCCCATCGGGGCCCGGGGCTTTACCGCCCTTGCTCTTTCTTAGTCCCTCATATACCTCAGTCAAACTGATAGATAACTGCTTTATCTGCCAGTTCGATTTGTTTTCCGTAATTATATCTAAAATCAACCCATCTGAGTTAAAAATCCTAGAAAAGTGAGCTATCCATGTGCTACTGCTTACATGGGAGGTGATTTCAGGGAAATTTTTATTCTTTAAGAATGGACAGTTGATGGTCTCCCAGAATAACTTGTTATTTTTTGTGGCCGCCGCCATGTCCAGGTTAGACCAAGCCTCATTTTGTAGTTCTTTTTTCCGAGTCTCCAAAGAGGCCTTATAGTTATGGCGCTCCTCCCTGATTTTTGCTATATCTCTTGGCTTGACATCTAGGGCCAGTTTTAATTTAGTTAAGGCCTGGGCACAATTTTTGTCAAACCAGACCACCTGAATTCTCCTCATCTTCCGACTCCTAGCAGTCAATAAATCCTTAATTACCATGCCTATTTTACAAAAATTGGTAAGCAAGTTACCAGAGGTTACCTCGTTACCCAAACAGTAACTTATTTCTGCACTGTATTTAGATTGGACATCCACTAAAAGTTGATCGGGGTTAATATTGACCCATTTTATTCTCATGCCATTTGGTCTTTCGGCTATAACCCCTTGAATGGGCCTCCCATGACTATAGGTTTTGCGCCCCCAACTGTGCAGTGGCAGTGAAATGTTATTGTGATCGCTCACAGTCTGCTTGACTACCCATAAATTAGAGTAGGCTGAACCATAGGACACAAGAATGTGGTCGATATTGGAGTGGGCATCCCTCCCTTTGAATGATGGACACTCTCTGTTGTCCCTATTTTCTGTGCAGTCCAGCAGCTCCAAATCCAATTTAGCAACTAAATTGTTCAATACATTTCCGTAGTTGGTATGAGGGAAATGATTGTGTGGAGCGCTGTCTCTGCTGTTCTGCTCGCCCTGATGACCAAAAATCCCCTTTTGTGCATGTCTGCAGGCTTGTATATTGAAATCTCCTGCCCAGAGTATGACCGGTAAATATCTGGATTGTGCTAGGATCCCATTTATTGCCCTACCTATGTCTTGGATTATCAATCCCCTGTTAGCACTAAAATAATTATTATAAAAATTAATTATAATCAGGTCCTTGCCTTTATCATGCTCCAGACGCAATAATTGTGCATACGGAGCAACCTCGGAATAACTCCCAAATTTGAACGCAGTTAGCATGGTTGACACCAAGGTTAGACCTCCCCCTTTTGCCCTGCCTGTTGCAGGAATTATTGCATCTACACTATAAGATGAATAGCCCTCGACATGGATTTGTTCTCTATGCCATGTCTCCTGAAGACAGATTATGTCATACCCTTGTGTGGTAAAGCTCTTCCAGAATGGACTAGTTAATTTCCCAGCAATACCCGCTATATTCCATGTGGTAATGTTAAGCCCTTCGTCAGTTGTATCATGTAGGATGGTATAAGGTTGAGCTATTACTAGACTGTCAGTTGAGCTGGTATCTATAGCCTAAGTGAAATTACGTTGAGCTATAGTTACAGTCATGTGAACGCCATCTCTTGCTAACCCCTCTTTTGTGTAATAGCCTGCGCTCTTCAAACCAACCACTTCTGAAACAGTTTTGGATCTAGGCGGTATTTCGGTTTGTGTATAGCAACACGTCTTGGTTTTCAAGTGCTCCTTTTGGCAAGGGCGTAGCTTCTATTGTTTCAGCCAGTGCAGTGGCACCGGGGATCATATGCCCGAGGGGAGCACTAAACCCCGAATATTGCTGTATTTCTCTGTTCAAGGGGGGGTGGTTCCTTCTTTGCACTAGGGCCCATGGCAAACTGGCTACGCCAATGTCTGGCTGGGGGTGCTGGTGACAGCAGACAGGTGCCATCCACTCGTCACCTTTTCACGCTGCCCTAAAATGTCCTTTCATGCATGTAAGAAAGAGGAGGACCTCCGCTGTGGGTGGGAAGGCCAGACAAGGGTCCTCGACTGGCCGAACATTCCTGTTAACAAAACCGGCCTAGGAGAAGTAGCAGACGTAGTTGGCGCACTCATCAGTAATCTGATACCCGGTTAGTATTTGAAGTAATGTCTGCGATATGACGAAGGACAAAGTAATCCCTTGGAGACCTCATGCAGTGCAACTAACCCAGATATTCTGCTGCTGTGATCCGATGAGTCAAACACACAGCAAGTGATGAGAGAGCGCTTGCAATAAATCCAAACTCTGGCAAACGCTCCGGGCAGCATCCCGGCCCACCAATCTTCTGGCCACCATGCCGCGCACCGCGGATTAGACTGCAGCAGGGTCAAGACTGGTTTGCATACGGCTGGGTCCACACTGAGGTGGCATGCCTGGCAAAATACTGCTGAACTGGGCTGCAGCCCGACTGATTACCAGTGGCTAAAATTAATTCAAGCATTCCATCCATTACTCTTTTATATACTTTAGTAATGTTATGAAGGCAAACCCTTTTCATTTCTTTCTGTAACTTTATGCAGGGGAATGCAAAACATGTAATCTCCGCCTGCTATTTAATATATGCGAACTCAATTAGAGTAATCATGTATTTGTTATCTAACACAGAGTGAGTAATGAGAGTAGTCAGCGTCTGAAGCCCATTTACGAGAGTTTAAGCTATTGGCATTGTGAACAACAGTGCCTTTTATTTATCTGTTTTGTACTATCACACATTAATAAAAGGCATTGTCATTTACAGCGCCAATAGCTCAAACCCTCGCAAATGCGAGACCTATTGCATTGCAAAAGCTTGTGTTCAATTGCCCACAAACATGTTGCCTGGAAAGATTGGCCAAGACTTCCTCCGCTTTCTTGCCTCTCCGGTGAGCAGTAAAGGCTCATGTCGGTGGCTCGGGGTTTTGGTTTACATGCAATGTAGCAACTCGTTATTAAAAGTAATATAAATGAATGGCCAATCAAAGGTATTTGTTTTATTAATGAATACTTCTTTAAAATCATAGTAGAAAAATAGAACTGTTAATATAAGTCATAAATGTGAACATCTGATGTTCCTAGCACTTCTGGTTGAGAAATGAATGACGGCCCCCAACCATGGTTAATGCTTCTCTATGGGGCCATCCATGGACCCCAACCATGGGTAATGCTTCTCTATGGGGCCATCCATGGACCCCAACCATGGTTAATGCTTCTCTATGGGGCGATAAAACAAGGAATGGTAACTTTTGAAAGGCCATCAGGCAAAAATGTTAGAAATGGTGAACTCGAAGCAGGAAAGACTAAAAACACAGGACGGTGCAGTCGTGACCTGAGAACGGCATTTATTGTCTTACATCCTTTTACTTGAAACATGTCAAAAGTAAACCATGTAAACACATAAAAGAGCAGAGTAAATCACATATTAAACACATTAAAACAAACGGATCACAGGGAGCTACAACAGAAGTATTTTTAAGATACATGTGTGCCCCATTTAGACCTCCTCAGTGCTTCCCATGCACCCCTGAGCTGCCAGTCCAGTGCACAACATTGTCCCCTTACACCTCCTGGGCAAATATGATGCAGATACAGCCTTTGGTTATCAAGATGGACAATGACGCTAAGGGTTAAAACTCACGTTTGAAAGATTCACAGACAAAATATAGGACAAAACATGGGACTTAGACTCTCCTTCCAATCCATATCCTCCAGTCACCCTGCAACCTCTCATGCCACATGCATCATGGCACTCATTCGTTTTTTTTGTAGCCCTTTATTAACCCTTGAGCCTCCCCTATGTATTATGCTGCAGTTAAAGGTGCAGTCCCAGTCCCACCTAGGAGGGAAGGGTGTGAACAGGAGATGTTGCCTGCTCTGAGAGGGGATTACTTGCAGTGTAGAATGCCTCTGTGCTGTTTGCCCTGCCCCATAGCCAGCATATTGCCTCCACCTGCTTTTATGATAGTGAATAGTGGGGGACCCTTGATCTATGGAAAGGGGGTGACTCTCAAATTGCGTTCCTCAGGCAAACTAAATAGGATTCGGCTGCAAAGACTCTTGTGTCACGATACGTGAAACACGGCTTACTGCCAGGATTGCGGCTTACACCTTCTTGTCAGGGTAAGCTTCTCAATGCCCAGACATAGGGATAACTTGCCACTTACTGTCTACACATGGATCCCAAGAGGCCGTGCTGCCAATAGTTCTAGGTTCCATTCAGTTCTGAGGGAACAGAATCCCCAAAGAACAAGCAACAGGGGCTCAGGCGGGGCCTAGTGCTCAACCTAGGTCCCTCCCAAGCGAGGACTGCTCCCAGCAGATGCAGGGCACCTGCCTCCTACTGTCTTTCTTTTCACACTCCCACAATAGCTCTTTCACACTTGGAGAATATTCAGTCCCGGGCAGACATCAGACACTCCTAAATATCCATTTGGCCGATTGCGAAAACGTCCTCTGGACCCTAGCAGCCAGAACCTTCCAACAAGATCTATCGAAGGTTGTATGAGGGAACAACGCAGGGAAATACTTAACCAAGCATTTTGTACCCCACATTTTTTTAGATCGCATATGCTTTTACAACACCTGCCTATAACACGCATTGTTTATATACATATTGATATATATAAACAATGATATGTAACAATGTCCCACCCCCCGAACTTACCTTAAATGCGTGCTAAAGGCATACGTTCTAAAAGCAAATGCGTTCTAAACACATGCGTGGTAAAAATGCGTGCTAAAGAAACATGGTTGTAAAAACCTTGTTGTAAAGGCTGTTTCCCCTATTGAAATGCCCTCATTGAAGGCGCCTGCAGTTATTCCACACCAACTAGGATGTGTCAGCAATGCCAACCTAGGAGACCAAGGAGAACGTGCACATGCAGCACAATTGGCGCCCTAATGCGTCACTCGTGTGGTCTAGTCATTGCACATGCCTGTATGGTCAGGGACTACCGACCATCCCCTCCCCTGCCTTGTGCATCCCCACAATTATTAGAAATTGGACATGAAGGAGGAGTTTCTTTGGAAGGCAGGGGGTCTCACAACCCCCCCGGCCGTATTTATTAAAACATTAAAAAAATGAAAACATTTTGAAATAAACAATATTTACACAATCATTTATGCAGAAAAACACAATTGACATTATATTACAATCCATGTAGACAGGTATCCAAGGGATAACCTTTACATATTTCTAATACAGAATATTTCCTATTGGAATCTAATATTTTGGATCATAATCACACATTATTAATTTTTCTGCATATCCTATTTTTGGGCCTATGGCAAGGTCGCTAACCGGTGTCAGATCCTTATCAAACAGCCACGCCCTCATGTATGAGTGCGCATGCGCAGAGGGCCAGTTTACTGAGAGGGTACTTACCCCCCTCCCGGTTACCCCATACGCTCCATGAACTCCATTAACCAAAAGGGACCCTTGTACTCTGCGCCATTTAATGACGTCATAGTGTACGTGCGGGGTGGCCAACCAGTCTAAGGAAAGCGTGACTCCCCCCTCCCCCGCACCCATCCGACCAACCGGATGTACTGACCCTGGAGTTCTAGGAGAGACCACTTGTCCCTCCCCCTGGGCGACCCCATTCAAGAATGGCGCCACCCCCTAAAGACCTTAAATTGACTGCTCGCCAATCATGGCCCTACCGCCTGACAAAGGAATATCAATAAATACGACAATTGTTGACCTGTAAACGGGAAAAAAGGCCTAAGGAAAAAATTCACACCAGAACACAGTCACTGTGAAAAAAGAGCACAAAACGATACAACAACATTATCATACAAGCATCACAATCTGCTTCAGGTGATGGTAGGTGGGGAAAAATGGTAACAGCCTCAAGTGGCTGGGGGGCAAAGGGCAGGCCTGGGGAGCGCGGTAACAAGAGAACGCCTCCCGCACTCCCCGCCCTTTTAACCCCTTTAAGCAGACCAGCCTCAACGGGTCTGCCCCTTGGCTCCCCCCCTTGACCCCGAAGCGATAGAATCGCTTCGGGTCAACTGGGGAGCCGTGCACCAATAAGTGGCGAGGCGCGCCGGCCGCGTCCTACTGACGCGGCGGGGGCGCGCCCCACCAGGGTTGCTGGCAAGGGGGGCCCGCCCTGCCATAGGTGCGGGGGGGCCGATGCGGCCCTTCCCTTTCCTTATGGTCAGGGACTACCGGCCATCCGCCTTCCCTGCCTTGTGCAGCCCCACAATTATGGACATGAAAGAGGAGTTTCTTTGGAAGGCGGGGGTACATTTTTTAAAAATAAACAATATTTACACAATCATTTATGCAGAAAAACACAATTTACATTAGATTACAATCCATGTAGACAGGTATCCAAGGGCTAACCTTAACATATTTCTAATACAGAATATTTCCTATCCGAAACTAATATTTTGGATCATAATCACACATTATTAATTTTTCTGCATATCCTATTTTTGGGCCTATGGCAAGGTCGCTAACCAGTGTCAGATCCTTATCAAACAGCCACGCCCTCACTTATGAGTGCGCATGCGCAAAGGGCCCATTTACCGAGAGGGTACTTACCAGCCTCCCGGTTACCCCCATACGCTCCATGAACTCCATTAACCAAAAGGGTCCCTTGCACTCTCCTCTGTTTAATGACATCATAGTGCAAGTGCGGGGTGGCCAACCAGCCTAAGGAAAGCGTGACTCCCCCCTCCCCCGCACCCATCCAACCAACCAGATGTACCACCCCTGGAGTTCTAGGAGAGACCACTTGTCCCTCCCACTGGATGACCCCATTCAAGAATGGCGCTGCCCCCTAAGGACCTTAAATTGACTGCACACCAATCATGACCTTACCACCACAGGCCAGCATAGTTGGACGACTATCTGCCCCCCCCTATCCTCCTACTCTGCAAGGTCATGCCCAGACCGAAAAACCCCTAGCCATGCCAAGATGTTCTCCAAAAATAAGTTGTTGCCCGCACTAGTCAGGTGAACCCCATCTTTTAAGAGGCACTGTTCGCCCCTGACACACCCATGTGGTATGTTTTGTAATTGAGGTGTCCGAAACAATTTCTCTATCTTATTGTTGATCCTCTTTACCGAGTGACTCAATGCTTTGACAGAATCCCCTCCCCCTCCATGTGAGTCTAGGAATCATCTGGGACCAAACCTGGCATGTTTTAACTAACCAGCCTACCCCCGAGATTATCTCTTCCATCAGGACCCTTCTGCCCAATTTTACAAGGTCGTTTCCACCCAAATGTAAGATAACAACTGTGGGCGGCGGGGTGTATCTGTTGATCAACTCCTTAACAAACCCCCTAAACAGACTGAGGCAGAGGCCCCCCTTCCATGAAAGGAGACCCTGAAACCTCCCCGTTCCGCCCTCTGTCTGTAATTATTGGTAAGAAAAACAGATTTAACATGTTTCACATAAGAATGACCAATAACCCATACAACTTGTGTCTTCTTTTCCTGTGCATGGGTCCGCCGTGATGAAGATACTTGCTGGTGATGTGCTTACAGCAGTTTCCGCCTTGTGTGACAGGTTCGGGAAACTGAAATACAAGCAAACAAACAAGACAGACATGAGCATAATTATTCTGCCACCCTCACAACATGTGCAGCCGCACATAACGCTTGTAACAGTTGGAAGACCATTTCCCAATTCTCCTCACATTGTTATTGTGTAACCCTCTAGCAGTTGCTTCAGTGGCAGCCCCTATATGGAACAAATGTGTCCCAAATCCTTCGGATTTAAGCCCGCCTTGTCAATTGTCATAGCCAACACCCTTTAGAATTGAAACCTGGTACGTGGGGTACCATCTGCATGTATTAATAATGCCCCCCTTACTGTGCCTACTCTCTGATTGAGGATGGCCTCCCCATGCATCACTGGGCAGCATGGATTAGTTTGTGCCCGATGGAGTACCAGCCCCTCACCATGGGCTTCCTGATCAGTTTTTGATTTGCTGATGGTAATTAACAGTGTATCCCCTACTAGCCTTGTGTATTTAAACTGGAGTCCACCTAGCAGGTCCTGCTTATTGTGAGCCACCAGTTCCCCTACTCGGAATGCCCCATAAAAGGCTAGTGTAAAGGCAGCTCTGAACAATAGAACTTCCCCGGATGAACTGCAGATGCCACACAGGGCATTTAATAGTGATGCCAGCCGCTCTAAAACTATTGGTTGCCTCATGTCCATGATGGTTGCTTGGAGGCGCTCTCACCCCTTTAGCACCTTCCTAACAATGAAACTATTTGTGGGATCTTTGGTACCCCTAATCTGTGCAAAGAAAGAAACAGCTGCCACGTGCCGGCTGGCTGTCGCTGAAAAGCGCCCTTCCTAGTGTAATGCATCTAGGTACTGAGTGAAATTCCCTGCCTAATCCCATCTCTCCACCCAACCTTGTCCCAAAAAGATGCAGTAAGACAAAAACGCCCCTTCGTAAGCGGTCTAGTCCTGGGCGCTAGGCTAGCTGCCACGAGGTTCTGTAGCTGGGGCACCAATCTGCCAAAGCGTTGCTGGGCAGTGTGTAGGCGTTGCCTCTGAGGATGTTAGATGTTCCCTGAATACCTGCATCTTAAAATGAGAGAGTGCATCAGCTGCATTATTTAACACCCCTGGGACATGGTTGGCCCTAAACTGTATGTTAAGTTTCATGCATATCAGTGCTATTTCCTTCAGTAGGCGAAGTATCCTTTTACACCGTGCCGCCTGCTGGTTGATACATTCCACTACTGTCATGTTATCAGACCAGAAAATCACAGATTGATTACACAACTGATTAGACCAAACAGTCAATGCAACCCAGAATAGAAATAGTTCCAGGAAACCTATATTAGTTGTCAGACCACTCTCCTCCCACCATACCGGCCACTGTTGTGCCACCCACTTGTTTCCAAGTATGGCGCCAAATCCCACACTGCCCGCAGCGTCAGTCCATAAACCTAACTCTGCAGACATAGTGGGGGGACCGAGCCACACTACCCTGCTCTTGAAGCCCTCCAGAAATGCGATCCAAATACGCATTGTCCTGGCAGACCCAGGCCGGCAGTCTTGTGTGATGGTGCTTCTCCCGCTCTAAATTTCATGATTTTGTCTTTAGGTAACCTAAAACAACCCTCTACTGAGTCTAATTCAATGCCTAGGAATTCCAATGTGGTTGCTGGACCCACCGTCCTTCCCGGCGCCAGTGGGACCCCAAAAGCCCGCATGAGCACGCAAAATTCCTGCATTGCCCACGTACACTCCTGCGAGCCCGCCGACCCGAGAAAGAGAAAGTCATCCAGGTAATGCATTACATGTTGGTGTCCAGTCGTCTGTCTAAAAATTTCAGAACTGAATTTCTCAAAGTAGGCACAGGAAGCAGAACAACCCATGGGCATACACTTATCTATATAGAAATGAGAAACCTAGCAGATGCTGATCTAGAGGATGAACCGGCAGTAGCCGGAAAGCGGACTCAATATCCAACTTTGCCAACAAGGCTCCAGGTCCCAAAGTCCTCAACATATCCACCGCCTGGTCAAAGGAAGCATACTTAAGGCTACAAATGTCTTCATTGATGGCGTCATTTAGTGATGCGCCCCTAGGTGCTGACAGATTATGGATCAGCCTGAACTCACCCTCATCTCTCTTTGACACCACGCCAAGTGGTGAGCAAACAAAATTGTGCACAGGGATGTGATCAAAAGGACCTGCTATCCTGCCTAGGCGCAGTTCGTTTGCAATTTTTGTCTCTGCCACATCTGGGCTATTCCTAACAGATAGTTGGTTCCTACACTCTGCCGTTCCAGTGTATCCCACCCCTGGGATCCTAAAGCCCTGCAAAAAACCTTCTTGTAACATCCTAGCAGAGGCATGGTCTGGGTGACTGTTCAGCCAAGGAGTCATAGCCAGAATGTCAATGGGTGAATGTGACACCAGCCGTACTCTCTCCCTATTCCTGTTTCTTTCATCCCCTGTTTCCAGAGGCGTTACATTTATTGCGGCATGTTGTTTCTGGATGGGAAGATTGGTTACAAATGGAACATGAGTATCTGAACTTGCATGTGCCTTGTGCCCTGGTGCATGATCGCTTATTAAAATCCCAGCACATCCCTTTTCGCCCCCCACTGCTCCCTGCCCTAGGGGCTGTGCCAACGCCCTGTGCTGGCCGAAAGGGCTGTTGGGATTTGGAGGGGTAGCTTCTGTTCCAACTCGGCCCGCACTACCAGGTTGCCCTGCTGTAAACTGGCCATACCATGAAATGGAATCAACCTGATCCCAGAAAAGTGAGGAGTTAAACTCTTTAACTTTCCTAAAACTCATGCCATAGTTCTTCCATCCTTCCCCCTCATGTTTATCATGGAAAGTTGTGATCCTACTCTGGTAACACGCCATCTCTGCCTGCAAGTTAGGGGAAAGCTCAGCTGTAATCGCCATAAACACAGAGAAGGTTCTAATCCAGTTGGTCAATGCCTCTTCCACAAAGAATCTGGCCATTTCCACCCGCCATTCGCTAAGCAACTTCCAATTCTTCTGCTTCCTAGCATACTCCATCTCGCTGTTATCCACAAGCAAAGAAAACATATTGAGTGGAGAAGTGTGGCTCACTGGTTAGAGCCAGCAGACCTGGAAGCAGAGGTCAGCCCGGGACCAGGGTTCAATTCCCGGCTCGGCGGGGTCTTGAGTCCTAATATGTCCATGGACTCGACATTTCTCGCTCCGGTGCCTACTCGATTCATGGGTTCACACTCTGCGACTCTGGGCAATAGCTTGCTTAATCTCCACAACGGCCCCTCGCGGCGGGATGCCTGGCTTTCACCTTGCGGATACCCTGCCGGGGTTATCTCACAGGGGAATACCAGGACGGGTTCCCTAAGCAAGCGCTTAGAAACCAGTGGTGATTTGCGCTATATAAATTCATGTACATTTACATTTACATTGACATATTTGTCCGCCCAAATTAAATCCTTCACTTCTTGTGTTGCATATTGAGCCACATGTTCCCTCCTGGAGGGTACTGTACCCTCAGCCAGAAATGGTAATGCCACCTCCTTACCAATTTCCCCGGCACGCGTTGGTTCTACCATCTTGTCCTTTCCAGGGTTCCTGCCTGGACACGCTGTTTGTGGATGACTAGGCGTACTTGGCCCCCCGCTACTTGGGGCAGTCATGATCCTTGCCACCATCTTATGCGCCTCCGCCAAAGATCCTCCCCCACCTCATTCACGCCTACTGAAGATGGTAACATTCCCCCTATTCCTAGCCAAGGGAGAACTGCCGCTATCTGTGTCGCTAGCTCTGGTGGGACCTGACCAACCCCTGCAGGTGCTGAGACCGGGATCGGGGCTGCTGGGCTTGGGACAGGACTCCCCGGGCTAGGCACGTGGTTAAACGTGGATACCACCGGTACTACCGCTGGGACCAAGAGAGACACTGAGCTTGGTGTTTGCACCGGCGCGGCAGGTGCCGGTGTCGCAGGTATAACTGCCGGGATTTGAGGAGAAAGTATAGGGATCACGGGTGGCATCAGCCCCCCTTCAGGGTCCCCCCCCAGGAGGGACCCTCTACCCCATGTTGCTTTGCGACTCGACCATTCCCTCTCTTGGCTCTGGCCCGCTTGGGTGATGGATCCAATTCCCCTCTGGGCTGCGGGGGTATTATTGTTCGCTTGGGCCTTCCAGATGACCCCACTTGATCATCCAACCTCTGCCTGAGCTCCGCCACGCTCTTTCCTATCTGATCTACTTTCCCCGATCTCCTGTTCATTGTTGCCATAGTACGCATCATACCTTGCAACATATGTTCCATGCGGGAACGTTTGACGCCACGTCCACTGTCCATTTTCTTTCACCTCGCAACTCTTAGGCCACCTACACCTGTGATAACACTGTGGGTACAATGTATCCCTGCTACCACCAGGACCTAACCCGGCTTTCACCTGCACAATGTTGGGGGTACACAGACTTGCCGTAAGCACCACGCAACTGACCAGCTAGCCTGGGTCTTGGGCTAGCGCACTCTAGCCCGCGGCCCACCAGAAGCAGTAAAGTGCAGGCCTGCCTGTGTCCCTTGATTGCGTTGACCACCGCTTTGCTCCCCGTCGTCTCAGCAAGCAATGCCTCATCAATAAAGTCCTACGATGAAAACAAGACTAGCATATAGAACTGCCACACAAAAACCTACAACCTATTAAACTTATAGCTGTGCACTCCAGAATCAGTCCCTCAAAAGAAAGCGAGTATGCTGTTCAAATTAAGCATGGGCGGAAAATCCGTTACGCTCGCGGATTTTGCGGATTTTTGGGAAATTCGCAATCCACGAGATTTGCGAATTTCCCGCAAAATCCGCAAATTCGCACGCAGCGGATTATTTGTGCGGCACGCGGCGTTGGTGATACAATTTTTGCGGGGCGCGGCGTTTATCATCGTTTGCCGAGTTGTTTTTCTCGATAGTTTGCGAGTGCTGCGCCATTTTGGATCTTGCTGTGTGATCCCGCGGGAATTGGCGAGCGCGATTACGTCATCGCGGCTTGCCAGCGATAGTTTGTCAACGCGAGTACGGCGAGATCACGTCTCGCGGTACTTCACAATTGCGAGATTTGAGATGCGGCGAGCAGCAAGAATCTCGCACAAGCGAAAATATAAAATTTGCAATTCTGCACAAGAAATCCACCAGCAAGCAGCATAAACCTTCTTGAAATGATGATTTTTATCTGAATAACTCCTTAGGTTGACATTTGCCTGCACTTTTTTAGCGAGGAGTCCATTTTGGGGAGGGGGGGAGGGGGGTGGGAGGAAGGAAGTGCCCCACAGTCTTCAACTTCCTGTTCCTGTTCAGCAGGCTCCTCCCAGTGCTTTGTCCATCTCCTGGTCACTTTTCATTTGGATCTGGAGCTGAAAGGATTACTTTTTGTGGATGCTGCTGGATCTTTGGATTTGAGGCCTTTTTGACTTTCTTTGGATCACTGTTGGATTAGAAATTTTACAAGTAAGTTTGTTTGGGGCATTACAGTTGCTGCAACTAAAATTTTGGAATTTTCGATTTTTGGGCTGTTTTGGGGCCTTTTGCCCAGGGGTACTCAGTGGTGGGTGGACTGAGTCTTTCTGTGGGTTGTCTTGAACTTAAACATCATGGAGGCCATGGATGGATTGGGATTGTGCTGATTTTTCAGTGATTTTCGTTTTTTGGGGCTGTACTTGTGGCCTTTTCACCAGGGGTATTTGAGTCTAGCATGGGCCTAGTCTTTCTGTAGGTTGTCTTGAATTTAAACATCATGGAGGGCATGGATGGATTGGGATTGTGCTGATTTTTCAGTGATTTTCGTTTTTTGGGGCTGTACTTGTGGCCTTTTCACCAGGGGTATTTGAGTCTAGCATGGGCCTAGTCTTTCTGTGGGCTGTCTTGAACTTAAACATCATGGAGGGCATGGATGGAATGTGATTGTGCTGATTTTGCAGTGTTTTTCGATTTTTGGGGGTGTTCATGGGGAGGGACAGGCCATGTGGCTGGTGGCCATTTTGAGTGCTGCTACAGGCACTGGCCATGTGCTGGCAGGCAAGTGGCCATTTTGAATGCAGGCTTTGTTGTTAGGCCTGCAACCATTTTGCCTACTTTTCAACCTTTATTTATGCCCAGGGGTAGTGAGTCTTGCATGGGCCTAGTCTTTCTGTAGGTTGTCTTGAATTTAAACATCATGGAGGGCATGGATGGATTGGGATTGTGCTGATTTTTCAGTGATTTTCGTTTTTTGGGGCTGTACTTGTGGCCTTTTCACCAGGGGTATTTGAGTCTAGCATGGGCCTAGTCTTTCTGTGGGGTGTCTTGAACTTAAACATCATGGAGGCCATGGATGGAATGGGATTGTGCTGATTTTTCAGTATTTTTCGTTTTTTGGGGCTGTACTTGTGGCCTTTTCACCAGGGGTATTTGAGTCTAGCATGGGCCTAGTCTTTCTGTGGGCTGTCTTGAACTTAAACATCATGGAGGGCATGGATGGAATGGGACTGTGCTGATTTTGCAGTGTTTTTCGATTTTTGGGGGTGTTCATGGGGAGGGACAGGCCATGTGGCTGGTGGCCATTTTGAGTGCAGCTACAGGCACTGGCCATGTGCTGGCAAGCAAGTGGCCATTTTGAATGCAGGCTTTGTTGTTAGGCCTGCAAGGCTGCAACCATTTTGCCTACTTTTCAACCTTTATTTATGCCCAGGGGTAGTGAGTCTTGCATGGGCCTAGTCTTTCTGTGGGTTGTCTTGAATTTAAACATCATGGAGGGCATGGATGGATTGGGATTGTGCTGATTTTTCAGTGATTTTCGTTTTTTGGGGCTGTACTTGTGGCCTTTTCACCAGGGGTATTTGAGTCTAGCATGGGCCTAGTCTTTCTGTAGGTTGTCTTGAATTTAAACATCATGGAGGGCATGGATGGATTGGGATTGTGCTGATTTTTCAGTGATTTTCGTTTTTTGGGGCTGTACTTGTGGCCTTTTCACCAGGGGTATTTGAGTCTAGCATGGGCCTAGTCTTTCTGTGGGCTGTCTTGAACTTAAACATCATGGAGGGCATGGATGGAATGGGATTGTGCTGATTTTGCAGTGTTTTTCGATTTTTGGGGGTGTTCATGGGGAGGGACAGGCCATGTGGCTGGTGGCCATTTTGAGTGCAGCTACAGGCACTGGCCATGTGCTGGCAGGCAAGTGGCCATTTTGAATGCAGGCTTTGTTGGTAGGCCTGCAAGGCTGCAACCATTTTGCCTACTTTTCAACCTTTATTTATGCCCAGGGGTAGTGAGTCTTGCATGGGCCTAGTCTTTCTGTGGGTTGTCTTGAATTTAAACATCATGGAGGGCATAGATGGATTAGGATTGTGCTGATTTTTCAGTGATTTTTGTTTTTTGGGGCTGTACTTGTGGCCTTTTCACCAGGGGTATTTGAGTCTAGCATGGGCCTAGTCTTTCTGCAGGTTGTCTTGAATTTAAACATCATGGAGGGCATGGATGGATTGAGATTGTGCTGATTTTTAGTGATTTTCGTTTTTTGGGGCTGTACTTGTGGCCTTTTCACCAGGGGTATTTGAGTCTAGCATGGGCCTAGTCTTTCTGTGGGCTGTCTTGAACTTAAACATCATGGAGGGCATGGATGGAATGGGACTGTGCTGATTTTGCAGTGTTTTTCGATTTTTGGGGGTGTTCATGGGGAGGGACAGGCCATGTGGCTGGTGGCCATTTTGAGTGCAGCTACAGGCACTGGCCATGTGCTGGCAGGCAAGTGGCCATTTCGAATGCAGGCTTTGTTGTTAGGCCTGCAAGGCTGCAACCATTTTGCCTACTTTTCAACCTTTATTTATGCCCAGGGGTAGTGAGTCTTGCATGGGCCTAGTGTTTCTGTGGGTTGTCTTGAATTTAAACATCATGGAGGGCATGGATGGATTGGGATTGTGCTGATTTTTCAATGATTTTCGTTTTTTGGGGCTGTACTTGTGGCCTTTTCACCAGGGGTATTTGAGTCTAGCATGGGCCTAGTCTTTCTGTGGGCTGTCTTGAACTTAAACATCATGGAGGGCATGGATGGAATGGGACTGTGCTGATTTTGCAGTGTTTTTCGATTTTTGGGGGTGTTCATGGGGAGGGACAGGCCATGTGGCTGGTGGCCATTTTGAGTGCAGCTACAGGCACTGGCCATGTGCTGGCAGGCAAGTGGCCATTTTGAATGCAGGCTTTGTTGTTAGGCCTGCAAGGCTGCAACCATTTTGCCTATTGTTCAACCTTTATTTATGCCCAGGGGTAGTGAGTCTTGCATGGGCCTAGTGTTTCTGTGGGTTGTCTTGAATTTAAACATCATGGAGGGCATGGATGGATTGGGATTGTGCTGATTTTTCAATGATTTTCGTTTTTTGGGGCTGTACTTGTGGCCTTTTCACCAGGGGTATTTGAGTCTAGCATGGGCCTAGTCTTTCTGTGGGCTGTCTTGAACTTAAACATCATGGAGGGCATGGATGGAATGGGACTGTGCTGATTTTGCAGTGTTTTTCGATTTTTGGGGGTGTTCATGGGGAGGGACAGGCCATGTGGCTGGTGGCCATTTTGAGTGCAGCTACAGGCACTGGCCATGTGCTGGCAGGCAAGTGGCCATTTTGAATGCAGGCTTTGTTGTTAGGCCTGCAAGGCTGCAACAATTTTGCCTATTGTTCAACCTTTATTTATGCCCAGGGGTAGTGAGTCTTGCATGGGCCTAGTCTTTCTGTGGGTTGTCTTGAATTTAAACATCATGGAGGGCATGGATGGATTGGGATTGTGCTGATTTTTCAGTGATTTTCGTTTTTTGGGGCTGTACTTGTGGCCTTTTCACCAGGGGTATTTGAGTCTAGCATGGGCCTAGTCTTTCTGTGGGCTGTCTTGAACTTAAACATCATGGAGGGCATGGATGGATTGAGATTGTGCTGATTTTTCAGTGATTTTCGTTTTTTGGGGCTGTACTTGTGGCCTTTTCACCAGGGGTATTTGAGTCTAGCATGGGCCTAGTCTTTCTGTGGGCTGTCTTGAACTTAAACATCATGGAGGGCATGGATGGAATGGGACTGTGCTGATTATGCAGTGTTTTTCGATTTTTGGGGGTGTTCATGGGGAGGGACAGGCCATGTGGCTGGTGGCCATTTTGAGTGCAGCTACAGGCACTGGCCATGTGCTGGCAGGCAAGTGGCCATTTTGAATGCAGGCTTTGTTGTTAGGCCTGCAAGGCTGCAACCATTTTGCCTACTTTTCAACCTTTATTTATGCCAAGGGGTAGTGAGTCTTGCATGGGCTTAGTCTTTCTGTGGGTTGTCTTGAATTTAAACATCATGGAGGGCATGGATGGATTGGGATTGTGCTGATTTTTCAGTGATTTTCGTTTTTTGGGGCTGTACTTGTGGGCTTTTCACCAGGGCAGGGTATTTGAGTCTAGCATGGGCCTAGTCTTTCTGTGGGCTGTCTTGAACTTAAACATCATGGAGGGCATGGATGGAATGGGATTGTGCTGATTTTGCAGTGTTTTTCGATTTTTTTTTGTGGTGTATAACTGAACTGTTGTTCCTCTGTCTTCCATTGTTTTTAGGTGCACAAGACTCAAGAGAACCACCAGTGCCAGGAAGAAGTCCTGCAGCGGTGTGTGTGTGCTGCATAACGTCACGCGACGTCACGTCTGGCCTCAGACAACTCTACAATTCGTGCAACTGCGGCCTGCTGTCTGACCTGCTCTGAAGAAGATGGCCCCAAAAAAAGTTCTCCGTAGCTCCTCTAGCAAGAAAGTTGCTAGTAAGGAGCAGAAGAGGCAAGTTACCAAGGAGGCTGGTGTGCCACCCGCCACGTTTTTTGGGAGCAAAAAAAAAGGTACGCCTGCAGCAGCAGGATCTGCTGGGGACCAAGCTGGGAGCAGCACCCCTACTCCATTGGGTTCAGTGCCTCCACCACCACGCCAACTCAAGTCAAAGCCCTTGAGTGCTTCAGAGGCAGTCAGTGTACTTCTCCAATCACCATCGACCAGTGATGTTGGCTCATCGCAAGAAAGTAGCAGCAATGTCCCTGAATCAACACAGGTTGTTGTAACTCATCTGACAAGTGTTGAACAACCACAGCCGCAACAACAACACCATGTGCAAGTACACGCCCAAGTACATGTGGAAGGAGAGGCAGCGCAAGGAGATGCGCAAGCAGAGGTGCATGGAGGGTCACAAGTGCCCACAATAGGTGTTCCTCCCGAAGTAGGGGCACATCAGGAAATTGACAATCAAACCGAGGTATCATTTGAGGAAGCCACTCCTCCTGATGATCATTCATTGTCTTCCACACCCCTAGCAAGGAAGAGATCAAGGCTGGTGTCTACATCTTCTTCAAGCACACCTCCTTCTGATGATACGGATCACAATTGGGAACCAGCACCACTGCCGTCTGAGAGTGAGGCACACCATGATCTTACAAAGATACCTAAGCGTAAAAGGAAGGTCGTCGAAAAACTCATAGCTATGGAGTGTGATGAGGCTCAACAAGAAGTGACAGATACTGCTGGTGATGAAGCCTCTCACGATGACGACGAGCCAGTCATCACAAAGGTCACTGCAGCCCCACCGGGCATGCAGCAAAGAGACATTTTGACCCTATCCCGAGAAGCTGCTGAGCGTGATGATGATGTCGACGAGGAGGCAATGGAAGAAACACCACAATCATTGGAGTTAACTAGTACACCAACACCTACCTCTTCCATATTTCTTAGTCGCCAGAAGGGACCTCCATCCACCTCGACCTCAATTCGTGGTGGTGAAAGTGCAAAACGTACTGAAGTTCGGCAATCCACATCCTCCACTTCATCTGGCATTAGCAGCAGGACCACCACCACCAGTATCGCCGCCTCCTCCGGCCCCCAAAGACATTTCAAGTCCGCAGTTTGGGACTTCTTTAGTGTTTCCACAAAAAAGGAAAACCTTGCCATTTGTAGCATTTGTAAGTTGGCAGTTAGTCGTGGTAAGTTTGGTTCCAACTATGGTACCGGAGGCCAGAGAGGTCATCTTGAAAGAAAGCACGCTGTCCAATGGTTTGCGCACCTACAGGCGATCAAGGAAGGCCGAATTGCACGTAATGATGTTTCATCTGATGATGACGAGGAGGAAGAAGACGTGTCAAACATTTCACTTACACACAGTACCCCTGTCAGCAGCACACCCCATGTGAGCCACGCTAAGAGTGTTGGAGAGAGTGATACACCATTGCGAAAAAGTTCATCAGCGAGCGTAACTGGGTCGAAGATATCATCATCATCCCGTAAATCTTTGGTCCAGGGCAACATTAAAAAGATGTTGTTTACAGAAGCGCAATATGAACGCAACCACCCACTGACGCGTCTGTATAACACTAAGCTGGTTAAAATGCTAGCTCTGGACCTTCTCCCTTTTTCTTTTGTAGAAGGGGTTGGTTTTCTAGAATTAGTGGCAGCGCTCTGCCCTAAATGGAAGGTTCCTAGCCGGTTCTATTTTGCCCGAGTTGTGGTTCCAGCACTACATGAAGATGTTCTGAAGGTGATTGGGGCAGCTTTGCAGAAGAGTGCTGTTCACACTATACATATGACAACAGACATGTGGACCAGTGGCGCAGGCGCTGATTACATGTGCATCACTGCACACTGGGTCTCTTTTTCAGGGTCTTAAGCAAAGCTAAACACAGGTGTTGACACGGACATTGTTTTTAAAGCTGCTCGGAAACATGCAACACTAGCCATGTTTGGTTTGGAGAAACGTCACACAGCAGAAAACATTTTGGATGTCTTTAACACAAAGGTCCTTAACTGGCTGTCCCCACTAAAACGCCAGGTTGGTTATGTTTCAACGGACAATGGCGCCAATATAGTTAAGGCCATGAGGGACGGTAACTATTTCAGAGTGCCGTGTTTGGCGCACTGTATAAACCTGGTTGTCCAAAAATTCTTGGGTAATAAAGGCAGTGCAGCGTACAGCGTATTGGACACCTGCCGAAAAATGTGCAAGCATTTCAGCCATTCTTTTAAGGCCCGGAAGCAGCTGAGGAGCCTGCTATATCAACGTAAAATGCCAGTGAAAGCACTCATCCAGGAGGTGGTAACACGCTGGAACTCAACCTTCTACATGCTTGAGCGTCTGTATGAGCAGTATACGGAACTCGATCAATATTTCCTTACAGAGGGTACAGAGGAGCTGAGGATGGTTGCGGCGCAATGGAACATAGTTCAAAGCCTGACACGCATGCTTCGTCCTTTTGAGTTCTTCACGCGTGCAGTCAGCAAGGAGGACTCTAATTTGGGAAAAGCTATCCCATTGTTGTACATGCTGGAGGACCAACTGAAGGAGGTGTGTTCTGTGTTTGAAAAAGATGTAAAAAACCAAGACTCTTTTCTTCTGGCTGAGAAATTATTAGAGCTCCTACAAGGTGATGAACGTCTTAAAAAGATCCACTCAGAAGAGCATTACATTTGTGCTACTATTCTGGATCCACGCTACAAAAAGGCGCTGGCAGGCCAAGCATTCTTTCCTTTTGATGATGAACATGTTCCAAAGTACAAACATTGGCTAGCCTTGTCAGCCAAGAGGTTTGAAAGAGAACGGCTGGAAATTGAAAGAAATGGCAGTACATCAGCAGGCCATCCCCAGTCAAAACAATCCACTTCTGCACCTGTGGCTGTGGCACAAGTGACCTCTCAGCCGTTAAAGACACCGGCAACCGGATCATCTGCACGAGACACAACAGAAACATTGGAGGCTGAAGAGGATTGGCTAGCTCTGCGTGGGTTTGGTTCTCAAAAGGTCAGAGGCACAGCAAGAGCTAAGCAAAGTGGAGGAACCTTGGATGAGGACCTTGAGTCGATGGTGAAGGACTATCTGAATGACTCAACAGAGGTCTATGTTAATTCTGACCCATTGGCGTATTGGCATGGGAAAAAAGAATTGTGGCCACAGCTCACCAACCTGGCTGTAAACTACTTGTCTTGCCCACTCGCAAGCGTGTCTTCTGAACGGGTTTTCAGTGCTGCTGGTGGCATTGTAACTCCCAAACGGAGCCGCCTCTCGCCCAAAAATGTGGAGAGATTAACAATGATCAAGATGAATCAGCACCTCATACCACCAGATTTCAGAGTACGAGAAAGCGTGCCGGATGAAGAGGAGGTGGCCAGCAACATAGATGAGGGAATTTCTACTCTGTCAGGTGACACTGAGCTCACCCTGCCTGAATTCGCAGAGTATGATGACGAAGCCTTATTCTCATTCCTGGACCGTGATACCGAGCCCTGAAAATGAGACAACGAATCAATAACTTTCTTTTTCGTCCTTATTCACTTTTATTCCTGTGTGTCTGTCTTTCTTTGTTGTGCACAGTTAATATATTTCAAACTTTAATCAGATAATCACAAAATCAAGCCCATCAGCAGAACTGTCTTCACTGGTTTGCTAATTGATTTGAAGTTGCCGCAGTCTGCATTCCTCAGGTTCACAAGTTCAGAAGAACATGCTCCTCTATCCTCCTCCTCCAGACTCCTATTTCCATCAAACCAGAGGGCTGGTTTACGCCCAATGAAGAAAGACTCAGCACTTGTGGGGGTGTTGTTGTACCTCTTTGCAGGTGAGTTGACGGCTCTGGGACCATTGTTGGGAAGCTCTAATACCGGATAAAAGTGTTTTGGACCAAATCCCAGGCGGAACATTTTTTGTGTTTTTGATGACTTGCTTGCCTTTGAGGTGCTCTTAGGGGGGGTTCCGTCTGTTTATGGGTGAGTTTCGTGGTCTGGGAGCACTGCTGGGACACTCTAATCTTGATTGCATTTGCTTTTCAGGAAATCCGTCGTGGCAACCCGACTTATGGCCTAGCTACGCAGCGCGTTTGGAACGAAGGCCGAGAAATATTGCAAGTATGAGATTTTGCTTTTGGCCTGTTTGGGGGTGTTATGCTTCTTGGCGGGTGGGTTGGCGGGTCTTGGGGCATTCCTGGGAAGGTCTAATACCGGGTAGAAGTGGTTGGGACAAAATCCAGGCCGATTTTTTTTTGGCTATTTCTGACATTTTGCTCAATGTAGCGTTTTCGGGGGCCTGTTTGGGGGGCTTCCTGGTGTTTGTGGGTGAGTTTCGTGGTCTGGGAGCACTGCTGGGACACTCTAATCTTGATTGCATTTGCTTTTCAGGAAATCCGTCGTGGCAACCCCGACATATGGCCTAGCTACGCAGCGCGTTTGGAACGAAGGCCGAGAAATATTGCAAGTATGAGATTTTGCTTTTGGCCTGTTTGGGGGTGTTATGCTTCTTGGCGGGTGGGTTGGCGGGTCTTGGGGCATTCCTGGGAAGGTCTAATACCGGGTAGAAGTGGTTGGGACAAAATCCAGGCCGATTTTTTTTGGGCTATTTCTGACATTTTGCTCAATGTAGCGTTTTCGGGGGCCTGTTTGGGGGGCTTCCTGGTGTTTGTGGGTGAGTTTCGTGGTCTGGGAGCACTGCTGGGACACTCTAATCTTGATTGCATTTGCTTTTCAGGAAATCCGTCGTGGCAACCCCAACATATGGCCTAGCTACGCAGCGCGTTTGGAACGAAGGCCGAGAAATATTGCAAGTATGAGATTTTGCTTTTGGCCTGTTTTGGGGGTGTTATGCTTCTTGGCGGGTGGGTTGGCGGGTCTTGGGGCATTCCTGGGAAGGTCTAATACCGGGTAGAAGTGGTTGGGACAAAATCCAGGCCGATTTTTTTTGGGCTATTTCTGACATTTTGCTCAATGTAGCGTTTTCGGGGGCCTGTTTGGGGGGCTTCCTGGTGTTTGTGGGTGAGTTTCGTGGTCTGGGAGCACTGCTGGGACACTCTAATCTTGATTGCATTTGCTTTTCAGGAAATCCGTCGTGGCAACCCCGACATATGGCCTAGCTATGCAGCGCGTTTGGAACGAAGGCCGAGATATATTGCAAGTATGAGATTTTGCTTTTGGCCTGTTTGGGGGTGTTATGCTTCTTGGCGGGTGGGTTGGCGGGTCTTGGGGCATTCCTGGGAAGGTCTAATACCAGGTAGAAGTGGTTGGGACAAAATCCTCGCGTAAAAGCCTTTTGGCACTTTTTGTAACTTAGGGTTCGTTAGGGTTAGCCCTAGCAGCAGGATTGCATGTGTTTCGGGGTGTTCTAGATTTTTGCAAGTGAGTTCTGGGGTCTTAGAGCACTCGTGAGAATGTGTAATTTTGGTTGCAAGTCATTTGAAGAAAATCCATGGTGGGAAAGGGGGGATTTGGCATAGTTAAAGAAAGCCTTTGCCACTATTCTTAACTTAGGGTTCGTTAGGGTTAGCAGTATTTCTATTGCATGTGTTTGAGTGGGGGGGATTTCGAGTCTTGGAGCGATGCTGGCTATGGATACTTTTGCTTGGTTGCTTGCAAGTGGTTTGAATGCAATCCACGGTGGGTAAGGGGTAATTAGGAAGGGGGTACTTCGGCCTACTTTTACTTTCAAAGTAAGTTTTGTCACCAGTTTTCTGCTAGGCCTCGTTTTTTGAGATTTGATTGGGGGTCTTCTACATTTTTGCGACTGGCTTTAGTAAGGGTCTGGGTGGGAGCACTGCTAGGAAGATCTAATTTTGTTCTAAAACACAGTTTACAGTACACCTAGCTTGAGGGGAAAGATCCGCTACATTAATTTGCCCCAACTTATTTATCCTTCAAAAGGTGACTCAGACAGAGTACGCACTTTCAAAAATATTGTACTGTCTACTAGGAAAATCAAATTGTGACTTTTTGCACTCCACAGCCTACATACCTTATATTTATTTATCAGTGGTGTTGTAATATTATATCACTTCCTGTTTTTCGTTGAATAATTACAGGCCGGGTGTCAGTCTCTGCAATGGGGAAAAAAGGATGGAGTCAGGCTTCACAGTAGCGAGCCACAATTCAGCATCAGGCAGGCAGTGGACAGGGTGTCTTCTGGTGACCAACATCGATGGACGAAGCGTCGGCTGCAATGGAGGAGTGCCGCTAATAAGAGGATTTTTTTTCTGCAGGCAACTTACTTACCACTTCCAACAGGACAACTACAACAACATAGAGACAGTATCCCTTGCCTTTTTCTCTGACTGTGACTGCATTTCTTGGATCTCTCTCTGCTTCTAAATTGATCACTTAGTCCACTCCACTATCACATCTGCACCACACATAGTCATTTGTAAGTGCTCCTACGTAATTCGCAAGTCGCAGCACGCCCCAGCCCGTAGAGGACTGGGATGGCCCCAATGATGAAGCATGTCACCAAGGGGCAACCCTGGAGAGTGAGGGGACACCTAGAAAAAAAGCAATTTCTCCTTTTCTATCTACTATACCTTCCAGACCAACCCCATTGAGTGTTGTTGTGAATGGATTTATAGTGACCAGCAAGGCTCTCGGGTATCTGGCTACAGAGACCTTATGTTGAATATCGTTATCAATAATTCCACACAGGCCCTGTACTGTCGCATTCTTTCTTCCACAGTTGTCGAAAGTACTACTTACTTTTCACTGACATGCATGCAGTAGTGCATGCACTTTCAAAGATTGATGGATAGGTTTGTACCCAAAGAATTGTTTATGTTCAATTGTTTGTCTATGCTGTGCTTTTTTTACAGGGTGTCTTCTGGTGACCAACATCGATGGACGAAGCGTCGGCTGCAATGGAGGAATGCCGCTAATAAGAGGATTTTTTTTCTGCAGGCAACTTACTTACCACTTCCAACAGGACAACTACAACAACATAGAGACAGTATCCCTTGCCTTTTTCTCTGACTGTGACTGCATTTCTTGGATCTCTCTCTGCTTCTAAATTGATCCCTTAACACATCACTTAGTCCACTCCACTATCACATCTGCACCACACATAGTCATTTGTAAGTGCTCCTACGTAATTCGCAAGTCGCAGCACGCCCCAGCCCGTAGAGGACTGGGATGGCCCCAATGATGAAGCATGTCACCAAGGGGCAACGCTGGTGAGTGAGGGGACACCTAGAAAAAAAGCAATTTCTTCTTTTCTATCTACTATACCTTCCAGACCAACCCCATTGAGTGTTGTTGTGAATGGATTTATAGTGACCAGCAAGGCTCTCGGGTATCTGGCTACAGAGACCTTATGTTGAATATCGTTATCAATAATTCCACACAGGCCCTGTACTGTCGCATTCTTTCTTCCACAGTTGTCGAAAGTACTACTTACTTTTCACTGACATGCATGCAGTAGTGCATGCACTTTCAAAGATTGATGGATAGGTTTGTACCCAAAGAATTGTTTATGTTCAATTGTTTGTCTATGCTGTGCTTTTTTTACAGGGTGTCTTCTGGTGACCAACATCGATGGACGAAGCGTCGGCTGCAATGGAGGAGTGCCGCTAATAAGAGGATTTTTTTTCTGCAGGCAACTTACTTACCACTTCCAACAGGACAACTACAACAACATAGAGACAGTATCCCTTGCCTTTTTCTCTGACTGTGACTGCATTTCTTGGATCTCTCTCTGCTTCTAAATTGATCCCTTAACACATCACTTAGTCCACTCCACTATCACATCTGCACCACACATAGTCATTTGTAAGTGCTCCTACGTAATTCGCAAGTCGCAGCACGCCCCAGCCCGTAGAGGACTGGGATGGCCCCAATGATGAAGCATGTCACCAAGGGGCAACCCTGGTGAGTGAGGGGACACCTAGAAAAAAAGCAATTTCTCCTTTTCTATCTACTATACCTTCCAGACCAACCCCATTGAGTGTTGTTGTGAATGGATTTATAGTGACCAGCAAGGCTCTCGGGTATCTGGCTACAGAGACCTTATGTTGAATATCGTTATCAATAATTCCACACAGGCCCTGTACTGTCGCATTCTTTCTTCCACAGTTGTCGAAAGTACTACTTACTTTTCACTGACATGCATGCAGTAGTGCATGCACTTTCAAAGATTGATGGATAGGTTTGTACCCAAAGATTTGTTTATGTTCACAATTGTTTGTCCATGCTGTGCTATTTTTTCTTGTCTCCCAAAACCTTTCCCAAAAACCCCCGTACCAATCCATTTTTCAAACCCTAACCCTCTTCCCCTGGGCTGTGTGGTTTTGATTGATGTGTGACTAAATTACAGCAATAAATCCACACACTTGCTGGGGAGGATAAGGTGATAGCAACAGGCTGGTGAAGAAATCCGAGGATATATTCTTACTCTGCTTGACAAAGACCCATGGCTAATGTCAAAGAACTTCAACCGAATTAGTAGTTATACTTTACCATTTGTTAGGCTACAATGTGGCACTGTTCTAGTGTACTTCTGTCACCTGCTATATTCTCAGTTGTACCGTTGAATTGCTCAGGAGGACAAACCAGATTTAATTTTCTTTTTTTTCATAGGCATGCAACTGCCACTGTGTCACACCACTAGTACCACCGCTATGAGGAAATTTTATCCGACCAAGATTGCCAACCTTATTCGCTGTTTCCCGTGGAGCCAGCCCTGGGTCTAGCCCTACTTTCAAACACAAATTACAGGTAAGATAAGCGTTTGGTGGTTTGGGGATATAATGGAGTATTAGCAGGAGAGACGAGAGACTGACGGTAGTACTACTAAAGTCCTAGGACTCTTGGATTCACTTACTCTGTGAGAGGCACTTAGTGTTGAAAACATTTGGGCATTTACACTTAAAGGAAGAAAATGGAACTAAACTTTCAGGAAAACAAAGTCACTGTTAAACCCCCACCCACCAGGCAAGCAGTAAGAAACGGGTATGCTCAGATAAAGTTTGAAAAAGTATATCTATATCCCTAACAAAATAATCTCCCGCAAGACCCTCCCTAACCCCAACGATTGTCCTTCAAAAGTCCCCAAAAACCCAACTCCCTATTCCCACCCCCCAAAAGTCTCTAAAAAAGGGGCAAGGGACACTATGGGTGGATGCTGTCTACTTTTTGGGCCAGGGCATCATGCTCCTGGCGGAGCAAGGCGTGCTCTACGCGGAGCCCCTCCAACTGGTTTGAAAAGTGGTGGAGCTCCTGCTGGAGGCGGGACACCATCAGGGTACTGCGGCGCAGGCGTGCCTTCAATGCCTTGCAGGTGCAACGGCTGTGAGAGGAAGCTGTTGTCCTTGCTACTCGGCGGTGGCGTTTGGCTTTGGCAGCCCGGCTCAGTCTGGGTGGACCACTGTGCTGGGTGGCACTGGCAGCCCGTGGGGGCACGGAGGCCGATGCAGACGACGTAGTTGTTGTGGTCAACTGCACACTTTCTTCGTCCTCCAGGGCCACCAGCCGCCGATATTCGGCCACAGTGGCATCGATCCTCCGTTGCCGGGCCGCTCTAGCCAGCTCCTTCCTCCTTGTTCGTTTGGAAGGAGAACCTATATGAAGAAAGAAAGACATAGTCTGTAACCAATGCTCTTTAAGATTAACTCAATCATTCAGCAGAAATTTGTGTTGCACTACAACTAGCAACTTGCAAGCGCATTACATAACTATTGAGGCCAGTATCTATCTAACCTCACACTTCTTCATCCTTGCTCTAACATTAGTGGGAGTTTAAGGAACAAATTCTACGAGCACTATGGACTTCCATTGGAGTCGACTATGAAAGTACACCAGTCTTATTCTTCTTCTTGTCTCTTGTTTAGGAAAATTGGTACGTTATCTTCTGCAAGCCGGCATAATGCCAGCGCAGTAAACTTGCACCCGAGAAAAAGAGACGCACGCCATGAGGAGTGACCTAGACTTGCGTTGCGTTACTGTACCCGTCCAGTACATGCAGGTGGTGAAGCTCTTACTTTTCTATTACGGGTGGCACTGAGAATACTCTGTTACAACTCAAGGGCTACTGCTTAATTAATTTAACTTTCACCCTAAAGTGGAAATGAGTACTAGAAATGGAAAATTGAAGAAGATAAATAATCTGATTATCTATCACTTCACATGGGATGTTTTTGCTTATATATGGGATGACTTTAGGTGCTTTGCTTTTTATTGAGTGACCAGTGATACATCCACACATAAATGACTGAGTACTACTAAACTTATTAAGAGAGGTAGGGAGTGGCCACCGTAATAACCGGATCTATGCTGTGCTTGCAATACAAACTACTGCTACTATTGATGGTAGTATTTGGACAAAATTAAAACTTCTTTTCCTTGCCTTTCCTACACTGGAACGGACGTGCGGGTGCAGTGTTACATGCTCTTCAAAGTTACACTTAGTTCATCCACTGACCGTCTACTCTCTCTAGATCATGGGTACTCACAAACTTTCTCTCAGGGGCTAAATTTACAGTGTAGTTTGTGGCCGAGGGCCGCACTGGTGGGGGCGGAGTCAGAGGGGGTGGGCTAAAGCAAAACGAAAACTTGTGACCATGAGGTTGCACACAGGTCCCTTCAGCAGATACCTTCATCCACTGAGCCACCAGACCCAGCATTTACATACATCTCTCTCCCTCCTGCTCTCCCTCCTGCCCTCCCTCTCCATCTCTCTCTCCCTCCTGCCCTCCCTCTCCCTCCCCCTCTGTCATCTCACTGTGTGTGTGTCTATCTGTGTCAGCCTTCAGCCCGGGTTGAGAGCGCTTCCTCAACGCGCACACACAGACAACAACACCAAAGTACTTAACAGGTCTTTAAAAGACCATTAACATATTATTGAGGCTTTGTTTGTTGTAGCGCCCCTGCATCTCCACCCTGACAATCACTGCTTGCCCGGCCCCACAGAGCAGAGGCTTTGTTCTATTTTACCTCTTTGTGGCCTTGCATCTCCACTCTGCTCTGTGGGGGCCGGGGGAGCAGTGATTGTCAGAGTGGAGATGCAGGGGCGCTAACAGGTGAAATACAACAAAGCCTCTGCTGTGGGGGCCGGGGGAGCAGTGATTGTCTGCAAGGTCTGCGCACCGCCAAGGAAGGCTTGCTGGGCCACCACCGGCCCGCGGGCCGTACTATGAGTACCCCTGCTCTAGATACACATATGCTATCTAAGAGTCAGATAGTAGCATGATCCAGGTATATGGACACATACAGTTTCTGTGTCACCCACCCAGGCTGTTGTCCTTCCACCCATCATTGCTTCATCATTCACCCAGCCATGCATCTCATATTCTTGCCTTCCCAGCTAGTCTTCAATCTCAATAAGTAACAAATATATAAGAGCTTACCTCTGGCCGCCACCACCACCGTCTCAACTCTCACAGCCGCCGCCTCCTCCCCTGAAGAATTTCCCTCCGCCTCCGTGTCGAGCACCACCACCTCCACGCTGGCCCGCCACCAGATGTTCCACCTACAAAGTACATTTAAGAATGTTAGAATAAAGCACTCACTAGTCTTTGGTCTAGGAATGAAGACATGTGAAAACAATGTAATTTGTGACTGTCTACTTTAAAGTTAAAAAAAATGTCCCTTTTTCCTGGGAAGGTTGTCTTGCTGCACTTTTTGGCACAACTGATGAAGGCTGGTTTTTTAACACGCACCATTTTTCTCCACACAGACAGAAAATGGACTTCTAACAACAAGATCAAGTTGAAACCAGGTGAGAGCTCGGCTCGACCACAAGAAATGTCTTCAATTAATCGTCAGCACTAACCACTTTTCCATTATCAGTTAAACGTTTAGTTTTATTATGACTTCATTTTAATAAATGTGTTTACTTTTAATAAAGCTTTTAAACTTAAATAGAATCTGTGTTTTTTGGTCCAGACTAGAGTGACTGAGCGAAAGGTTTTGCAATTTTTGCAAGCATGAGTCCAGATAGAACACTTCAAAAGACATTATGGACAATCCCAGAGGACTGCACTAAGTTGATAGAGCTATTGCTGACTAGAATGGGAGTTTCGCCAACCGTGCAATCTTAGTTAGCTACACAGACAGATTAATAAGAATAATCTAGTAATACCACAGGGAGTCATAGTAGAGGAAGGATAAGAATTTAGATACAGTCTACAAGAAGATCAAAGACAATTTAGAAAAAAGTCAAATGAGGAACGCTAGGAAAAATAGGTACTAGTCTAAAATGAAAACTTACTGGGGCCAGCAAAGGAGCCCTCGCCTGCCCGATCCTGGCCCTGTTGAACAGCATCCGCCGCCTGCTGCTCCTGTGTCCTCCCCTCGCCCCTGGGGGGAGCTGACGTACAACATGAAAGAAAGAACAGAAAACATGGATGATTGTTGCTTGTCAATGTCAACCAAATCAAACATTTCAAAAGAACAATAACAAAATATTTCCGCGAAATTATATTGATTAGGGTTAGTTTTCATTTATTTGCGGACCTGTGACTTCGAAAGTCACGTAACTCACTAAACAAAGTACTGAAAGGTTCACCTAGGACTGGCAGGCAGCAGTCCGCAGGCAAGACGCAAAGTGACAGACAAACTCCATTGTGATTTCAGTCAGATCAGTGACAACACTAACAGTTGCCTGCTACATTACCAGTCATTTAAATAGTCAAACTATCAATCCACCGCCACTATTTTTCTTATTGTCAGGGGTACAAAGGAAGGGGCAGATTTAAGCCCCTTGCGGCTCTTTTGCTCCGTTCTTGCGTGACTTTTGTGACGCAGCAGCTAAACAAAAAAGGGCGCCATGGTGCGGCGTATAATATTATAACAACGTGACGCATTTGGGAGATGCATCCCGTTATAAAGCCCTGCGCCATCAGGGGGCGTTCCGGCGCAAGGGAGGGCATTCCTGCGCTGGAACACATCCTAAAAGTGGCTGAGGGAAATCTACAAAATTTCAATCAATCACCTTTAGGACAATGATGCGTCACACAAACCCTGCACCTGCTTGAAGCAGACGTACGGCTTGACCCAGCATTGGGGAGATAGGGTACCCCAGAGCATTGCTGGAGCTGCGCCATCGTTGCGACGCAACTCCAGCAGTAAAGCTTCGGTGACGTTTTGGGCCCATGGTGCGCCGCATTGCAAATACGGCGCACCATGTTTGGTGGTGGTAGCGGGCCGCACAATTAATGGCGCATCCCTACTACTTTGCAGGGATGCGACGGTAATTGCAATTCTGCCCCTTAGGGGCATACTTACTTACGCGTTCTGGCGCATCTCCAGAGATGCGCCAGATCAAATGCGTCACGCAAAACTACCCTTGCGACACGGCAGATGCGCCTCATTTACAATGCGGCGCGCCCTGGCGCAAGGGTAGGCACTTGCGTGACGCATCTCGTCACGCAAGAGCGGCGCATCGCTGGAGTCACGTCGCCAACGCAATGCAACTCCAGTAATGCTCAGGGCCACCCAATACTTAACATGCTGTGTCAGGCCTTTCGCCTGCTTCAAGCAGGCATAAGGAATTGAATTGACGTAGCAGCGTCGCAGAAGTGCCTGCGTTAAATCTTGTAGATTTCACGCAGGCAATTTTGCGAGGCGCACAGCCGCCGGACCGCCCACCCTGCGTACTAGGAACGCACCCATTGTGGTGCAGGCCCATGGCTTTATAACGTGACGCATCTCCCTAGATGCGTCATGCTGTAAATGACTCGCAGGGATGCGGCACGTTTACGCCGCTGTTGCGTCACGCAAGGCAACGTAAACGTGGCGCAAGGGGCTTGTAAATGTAATCTGCCCCCTAGTGTCTAGCATTACGCAGTTCTGTAAAGTACACTCATACATAATAGTTACTCAGGCCAATGAGACCACAAAATAGAAAACAAATAAGCATAGTAGCAACGCCACTGAGAAGGAGAGCAGTGCACCTGAAATGCACAGAAGATTTTGAAATATAATTTAACTACAATGTAATCGTCATCAGCGGCATTATTGGCTTGCTCCATGTAAAAAACAAATATTTGCAATACAACAACACAGAGCAGGAGAAAACATCATAGTAGTGAGTTATTAAATGGCTACTACTACTCACCAAGCCCGGGGATCTCCAAGCCGAGCTGGTCCAGCAGGTCGCGCTCCCGGTCCAGGAGGTCCGTCCAGCGATGGGTGACCTGGCTGTAGGTGCGCTGGACCCCGTAGAGGTGGGATATGGCCCAGCACACCTTCTCCCACCGCTTCCGGCGCTCCCGCATGTTGTAGCCGCCGGCCGCGATCCTGCCGCCTCCCGCGATGGTCCTGGGCAGGCGGCGCTGGACGAAGTAGACCAGCGCGCCCACTTCCTCCGGGCTGAATATCTCCCGTCGCGTCACCTGCTCCCCCCTCAATCTCCCGCATGCTGTCCTGGCACTGGGTCCAGGACTACTCCCCGCCGCCGCTGCGGCCCTCAAGTGCCTGGGCAGCTTCACGGCGCCTGGCTTGACCATGGTCTGGGCAGGTAAGGTAGGAAGAAGTAGAAAATTAAGAAAGAATAGGATAGGGAAGAAGAAAAGAAAAGAGTTTAAAAAAGTAGTTTAAAAGTAAAGAAAAATAGCAGAAAAGACAAAAATATACAGCTAGGAAAAGAGAGGGATAGATAAGAAGCAAAATCGTAAAAAAAAACTGAAAACAAGCAAAGGATGGCAAAGATACCAAGAGGATTAAACACCATGCCCAGACACAGGAAATGAATGAAAAACAAGATGGCCGGCGCCCGTTCACGAGCGCGAAAGTAAGTTCGCGCGAGATTTCCCTCGCGATCTCGTGCGAACCTCTACTCGCAATGCGCTTACTGCGTGAGATTATACATAGCGGGCGGAAACGGAAATACTTAACGCAAACAAAATGGCCGCGCCCGTACTCGACCTTGGGGTAAATTCGCGTGTTGCGCTGCAAGCGGCTCGCGAATACTGCAAAAAAACTCACGAAACAACAAGCCGCAAAAAAATAAAAAGCTCATTCGCACGAATTGGCGGCTTCCGCGGTCGGTTTCGCACGACGCCGCGCCCCGCGAATAGCGCGAAAAAAACGAAAAACGATTTTTGCAAAAGCAAAAGCAATGAGCAGGTGCAAAAGGTCAACCTCATGATTTGTAACGATTCCCTGTAGTGCTTCCTGAGGGGGCCCTCCAGAATTTGGTTGCCTGCTTGCAACTATTGTGTGACCCTGCTCTGACCTTAACTGTATGCCACAAAGGTCCTGATTTACAGCTAAAGGAGCAGACAAGCAGGTGCCAGGCTGGAACTTCAAATTCTTTCAGTGACACATTAATTAGCCCCTAATTCATTATTGTCAGTTGGGGCAGGGCAGGTGTTGTTAATAAACTAACCCCAAATTAATTCATGTCAGTTCAAGCAGGGCAGGTGGGCTTGCTTTTCCCCCCCATCTTCTACAGTGATGATGAACCAGAGGGTGGCATTGATGTAACAGAGGGTGGCATGGGTCAAAGAGAGGGTGCCAGTGGTGAAACAGAGGGTGCTGGGAGGCTGTGATGATGAACCAGACGTAGAAACAACATAGTCGCGACCGTTGCGAGCCGACAAGTAAGTTTGCAATTGCGAACTAGTACCAAATCCTCGCGAACTGGCAGAAACACTTGCGAACACAAAAAAAAAAAATCTGCAAATTCGCGAGAATTCGCGGATTTTGCGGATTGCGAATTCGCAAATCCGCAAAATTCGCGAACGCGAGATTTGCAAAATTCGCCCATGCTTAGTTCAAATGCAAAGCGAATAACCTCTAGACTAGGTATCCAAGCCCTTTACATGAGCATCAGTTAAATCAAGCAAGTGTTAAAAAACACAAGAATATTCAGAATTAACCTTCAATGCCTTTGAACACCCTCAATTTTTCTAAACTGTGCCTATTAAAACATTGCCATGTGAAAGTCCTCTGTTTGCCACACTCACATTTATAATGTCCCCAACAGAGAAATCGTTTTTTATAATCAGCCTCGCTGCACCTGTGAAGCCCCCCTCATGCCCCTCTGGCGAGGCGTAGTCTTTGTGTGAGTGCCGTGCAATTACTTAAAATTCTACAGCACCTGGTATTTCACATGCAGTCTCCCATCCAAGTACTAACCAGGCCCGACCCAGCTTCGCTTTTAAAATTGTGCATTAATGCTGCCGGCCGCTCTTTATAGATTTCTACGGGAGAGAAATGCCCCCGAGTGCCCGGCTCGGCCCGAGCCCTGTGCGTGTAATACCCCACTGCCTTACCGTGTTTTTGAAGCGTTTACTTCGCTCTGGTCTCTGCAGAGCCAACGTTACAAGTATTCCGCTGGGGACTCGGGCTGGATGGTGACACGGAGCTGCCGGCGGTTCTCACTCTCCCGCCACACTCCCGATGTCCTCCCGATGTCTGCGCGATTCACTGCCCGCTCCTCCGGCTTTCCGCCCGACCTGCAAACAGAAGAAAAAAAAAAAACTCCGAAGCGCTCCGGGTCGGTGTTCACCCACGTGGGGCTGAAAGAAAAAAGAACAAAGAAAATGGTAACAACCTCAAGAGGCTGGGGGCAAAGGGCAGGCCTGGGGAGCGCAGGAACAAGAGAACGCCTCCCGCGCTCCCTGGCCTTTTAACTCCTCCACAGCAGACCAGACCAGTCTCAACTGGTCTGCCCCTTGGCTCCCACCTTTGACCCGGAAGCGATTCTATCGCTTCCGGGTCAACTGGGGAGCCATGCACCAATCAGTGGTGGGGCGCGCCAGGCGCGTCATACTGGCGCGGCGGGGCGCGCCCCACCATGGTTGCTGGCAAGGAGAAGGGGGGGCCGGCACCCTGCCATATGTGCGGGTGGCCGATGCGGCCCTCCCCTTTCCTTTCATTCACTCTGTTTTGTTCCTTGACCGTCTCACACATATTCTTGGAAACCTGTGAACATTGTACACTTGCCAGACACTTGTATTTATAATTAAATTCTCAGGCCACACACACCCGTGTAGATTCTCTCAAAAATGTAAGTTGGCTCTCCCTCAATGTTCAACTAGATACATTATTTAGTTGTGTACAGGACCACCAATCACGCGCATATCACAGTAATATCAAGTGCATCCTACTTGACCTTCTGACTTCAAGGGATGAACAGGCTTAGAAAATGTTTTATTAGGAGCCACAAATTGCTCTCAGCAATTGAACCTCACTTGTTCAAGATGGATTCTAGGGTGATATAAACCAAAAGAAGCTTTTAAGATATTCAGTGAAACAATGGGTTTTCAGAGCACGTTAATTCATTTTTAACTCAAATCACTTAAAACTGAAAGCAAATTCCTCAGATATGGTGTGACGATGCACCGGACCGATGTCTTAAAGGGGTCTGTGAAAGTGGAGTTCCTCACTATTTAAAGAACCTGTTTGCTCCTGATAAATGCTGGTACTCTCTCATTACATGCATTGTAGCAGTGCTGAGAAGTGCAGGTACTCTTCATTTTCAATTAAAGACGTGCAAATACTTTTCCTTTTAAATTAACAAAGGGCAGGCACTCAGAACCGGACAGTACCTGCCTATTTAAAGCATGGCACTAGACACGTTGCAATATCTAACTGCTTTAACCTGCGAGTTTCTGTATTTATGATTTAGGGCCATATTGATGAAGATTTAACGCAGGACAGCAAGTCAGCTTTCTGTGCTGCTTTACAGGAACAGGGCAGAAATTAACCATATTTAACACAATAAAGCGGATTCCTGCCTTTTCCAGTGCTGGTGCACAATGTGCTGCCTAGTGCCAACGCATGTACAGTGCACCAATGGTGCAAGGGTGCCTGCTTTACACGCAGGATTGTTCTTGTAGAAGATGGGGCCCTTCCTGCACAAAAACAATGTCCCAAAGCATTTTCCTCTTTCTATGTGTGCTGGGGTTAGCAAGGAGAAATAAAGATATTTCCCCTTGTTACACCTCCCCTGGAAGGCGTAGCATTTTGGCACATTCCTAGTTCTAACAGTAATGGTAAACCTGAAAATGCATCAAAATCCAAGGGTGTTGCACAGGAACACCCACGCAATGCCCATGGAATATCTCCCTGGGGCAGAGTAGCACAACACAGAAATTTGTGGTAAGTTGCATTGCTCTAAATTTATCAAACCACTCAGGGCCACACAAGGGTAACTTGTGTGACTTGATAAATTGCATCTTAGGGTTTGCATCATTTTTGCATTGCGTTGCGTGGTGCAAAAGCAACACAACCCTTTGATAAATATGGGCCTCAGTTTGTGGAAACACAAGTGTACTCTGTTGACCATCCTCTGTGATGTTAGACGAGTGAGTGTGTGTGTGTGTGTTTCCAGGTGGGAATCTGTACGCTGTCTTCTGCTGTTTGTGCACGTGCGTATATGAATATGATTTTGGGTGCATGGGGTTCTATAGCGGTCCTGCCTTGTGCTCATGTTGTACTTTGCTGCCTTTGGGTGTTTCTGTGTGTGATGCTTCCCACCGGACGTGCCCTAAGTTCTGTGTGTGTGATTCTGTTTGGTGCCTCTGATGTGCTTATACATGTGCCTTCGTGTGCAGGTAGGTAGTCGGTAAAAGTGTGCTTTCTAGGGCACTGCACCTTTCCCTCGATAGTTATGTCTAGTATTTTCCACCTGAAGTCCCCTGAAAGCGGTAGCAATCAGAAGGGCTTTCCCTGCCTCTGCTCCTTATATGTAAACGTGCCTCTCAAGAGCTCCCCTGCCTCCTCTGAGAGCGCCACTCCGCTCCTGTGGCGCCTGGTCATGGCTCCTGCACACTGATTGAGTAATCAGGGCGGAATAATGTTAGGGGGCTGCTGCTTTCATTTGCGAAAACACAAAGTGAGGTGGAAAGTGTGAACAGCTCAGCAAAGCCTTAATGGAAATACTGTTCATCGTTCGCGGGTAAGCCCAGCAGACTGCACTCAAAATGTACATTTGATTAGAGCACGAACCTTTAGTGGCAGCATACATCAAAGGAGCCCAGACAGTGTAGGGCGGAAAGTGTAATGCACATAGTGCCGATATAGGCAACCCTCCCCACGCAATATGAACATAGCTTGCACTGCAATAAATAATCACACAAAAACGCTGACTGATGAGCTAAACTGCACCATGGCCAACCCAATCGGTGCTATCATTTGTCTCCCCCTTAAAATACCGAGGACCACCAGTACATGACTTTACTCATGACTTTTTAGGGGTGGAGCATAGCAAGGCAAGCCCCCAGTTGCTCAGGCTTTCAACCGCCTGAAGGACTAACGGGGTGCCGATATTTATCCAGAGTCCTGCTGTAAAGACTCCGGGGGTTTGTCATAGCACACCCCTATAGTGCCCTGGACAAGGGTACCCATATGTACTAGTCAGCCTCCAGATCGCCCTGTAACTCCGCCAAAGACCAGAATGTGGCTGCTGTCATATCCAGGGCCCCCCTTATGGCAGGCTCCCAAACCTCCTGCAACCTGCAGATACCAGTCCTTCTATCTGGAGCAATTCCACATCTACCTCTGGCAGGTGTGCCTCATCCCTATTGGGGTACCAAATGGTGTTTGCACTAATGAGGCCTCGTCCAATTAACCAAGTTCATCTTATTTTATATGATTTTGAATCTTGAAGTTGGTGGTAATTTGCAATTTCTTAAGGAGAAATCGCAATCATTTAATGCTTGATGCATATCATTTAAGGAATCGCAATTTGCGATTTCTTAAATGCTTACGCAAAATTAAGGAATCGCTAATTTTGCGATTCCTTAATTTTGCTATGCAATTTCCTTCATACATACCGTTTAGGGAATATTTAGTCTCAAACACTGCTTTTTTGCGAATCGCAGCGTTTGGGACTTTTGATACATCTGCCCCTTTATCTTTTACACCTCTGCTCACATTGAAACATTAACACACGCTGCTCTCCTGTTGAGAAGACTGATGTAAGGCATCTCTTGCAGCTGACACCACTGTTGGAGGCATCAAACAGTGACTGCAGACATAAGTATATCACAGAAGGTCTGGACAGGTAAGTGAACAAGCATTGAGAAAGCCAGCGCGTCTCGCCTTATGAATCTACTGACTTGGCCAATGGAGTTTACGAATGTTCTGTAGCATCAGCAAAAAGCATAGTACAGTCTTTACTAATACATTAATCTGTCTCTCAACAACTGGCTACAGCTTCGCAGCAGTAGCCATGCCACCTGGATCACTATCTAATATTGTCCAACACCGGCTGATCACCTGCAGTGAGCTGCATCTGGTTTTACAGGCTTGCTGTGGTTAAGTGTTTGGAAGGCCCACCAATAGGAAGAGGAATCATTTTCCCAGGCTTTAACCCGAAAATCTGATGTCGGCAGGCAGATGGTTATGTTGTAAATTTCCCATACAAACCCTACATGGCTGTACACATGCCCATATATGGGTATGGAAGTGCACGTTGTTAGTGGAGAAAGTAGAGGGCATGTCTGTAGGGCTGGTCATGAATAACTCTATATTGCAGAAACACAGCTCTTCTAGCAACGGCAAAAACATTCATGATATGATTTTATAGGATACTTTCAGTGGGGGAAGGGAGTAGGAGCATTATCAATATTATGATGGACTGCATGGATTTCCCCCTAGAGGTCAACCCCTGGGGCGTAGCAAACAATGGTTGGACCCTATATATTCTCCAACTGAGCATTCCATTCAAAGCCATTAAAGGAACACCACTCCACTGAAATGCAAACTAGAACATCTACAGCATTCAGGGCCATGGTGCACAAAAGCATTAAGGGGCACATGCATCATTGCAAATTGCATTCGCAAATGGTGCGATTCGCAAAAATCGTCCGTTTGCGAATGCAATTAAAATTTTTGGGATGCATGAAGGGTGAAAGCCCTCGCAATTTGAGAATTCGCAAATATTTGCAAATTCTCAAATTGCGATTGCATTTAAGGAATCGCATTTTGCGATTTCTTAAATGCAATGCATGACATTTTTAAAAATTGCGAATTCGCACTTAGGGGGGGCAAATTACCATGAGGTTGAACCTCATGGTAATTTGCGAAAACTTTGAAAAATGCACTTTTGTACATTTTTCAAAGTTTCATGTTGTGCCCACACATACCCTGAGGGAGTGTGTGGGCACAACATATGTGCAAAGATTGATTTCAGGGGTGCAACAGGGGGTCCTTTGGACACCCCTGCACCCTTGAAATCGCATTCTCAATTTGCGATTCGCTAATTGCTAATCGCAAATTTAGAATGTCTTCCCATTCATTCCTATGGGCCAGGCCCATAGGAATGAATGGGGAGGTATTCCTTAATTGCAATTCGCAATTTACGAGTCGCAATTAAGGAATAATAAGAAATCGCAATTTATTTAACAATTTCTTCATGCATAGCCATTTGCGATTCCTTATTAGCAATTCCTTATTTTTCGCTAATAAGGAATCGCAAATGGCAATGTTGATGCATGTGGGCCTAAGAGTCGGTAAAAGGGTGCAAAGAGCTTTGCAACCGCTAGAAATGCAATTTGAGATGTACAGAAGTGTTTTAAGGATTGACTTCTTAATTTTTCACAAAGAAAAGCCAAAATATGGAATCTGTATGTTTTAAGGATTCTTACAAACAGTATCTGTATATGTGAATATCTAATCTTATGTACAAAGCACTTGCAACAAGAAAATATGCGCAAAAGTGTGCTTTTGCACATGCATAATCCCATAGATTGGAAGCAGGTGGTAACCAGGTGCAAAATATGAAATGGGATGGAAACACACATTTAATCTTTCAAAATGACTGCACTCTATGCTGTGGTGAGAATAAAGTGCATCCTAGCTGCACAACAAGGGCGAAGGAGGAGAAAGGAAAGTGATTTTTAAATGCGTGTCAGTTTGTTTGACCAGACAGAGGAGGAGGTGTTCACTAAGAAGTGGTGGAGAAGGCATTTCATTATATATATTATTAAAGAACTCAAGCCAATTATTTGATTTTGACTCAGCACGTTAATTCTGCATAGCTGGGTTTTGTTTTGCCCACTAGGGCTCAATGTGATTATACATTGTAATTTAACAACAATCCAATGTGACTATGCGTGTTTAGCCCACATGGGTGTAATATCGTTATGCTGACCGCTTTCATGAGTGATAGCTTGCAAATATTTTACGGCTCAATCACACGATTTTACATAATGCGGTATAGCGAAGGGGTGGTAAAATCTTTTGCCAATGCGTTGTATGCCTTTTGATTACAATCTATACACCAGCTAGGCGAATTTTGTGCAACATTTTGTAATGCTTATCAAGGCATTTTTAAGTGTTAATAATAAGAAGCAGCGACTGTTATTATTGATGAATTGCAGTGTGCACATACTGAACTACGAGTCTGTTGTCTACTTCTATTGTGAAGTCCGTCATTTGATTCACGAGCAATAAGAGTTGAAAGCATTGTGGAAAACTTTATTGAATGCTAGTGACCAAGCCTGCAGGTCAGGCGAAACGCGTCTAGCACTATCCAGCTGGCATAAAATTAATTTTGCACAGACACGGCGTCGACTGCTTTCTTTGGATCATTGAAAGTGTTGGTGAATTAATTGGATCCTGATTGGGAGGTCCATGTGTCGACGCGCCCTTTGGCTTGGCGGCAGCGGGTGTTCCTGAGAGAGCGCAATTTGAATAAAACGTATATCCGAGTCATATTTATAAGCATATCGTATAAACGTAAGAATGAAATGTATATCGAACGTGAAGTTGACGCTTATAGCATAAAGTTAACAGATGTGACCAAAGTAATATAGGGAATATAACTGTATTCACTTTAGAATGCATTAGATTTAGAAGGCCCGTATACGTAGTGGGCTAATGTAGAAATGTATAGAAATGCTCACGAACAGAAGAACGTGCAAAGTAGAATTCAAGAACGTGTGTAACTTTAAATGCAGAAGCGGCGAGAAATGTAACATGGAGAAATGTGCAGAGACCATATATATAACGATGTAACAAATGAGAATATAAAATTATCTTCTACGTAATTTATATTCTACGTAATTTGTATTCTATGTAAAATGTATTCACTTATAAGCAGAGGATTTGCTAAATGCGATCATATATAAATGTATGTTAAAGGTTATACTGTGTAGAAGAAGTTTGTAGGAATGTTAGAAGAGTTTTAGGTCATTTGTGATTATAACCTGACTGACCAAGGGTTCGCAGGAGTGTAGTCCGCTGTTGGTAATTTAGTGGGCTCACAGGAGTCGTGAATAGCCTTCACTTGAATGAGCGAGCCAAAGTGTCTAGTTCTTGTTAGATTTAAGGTGACAAATGTCGGACGAAGTTTATTGCCTAAACATGAGAGGAGACGATTGGAATTTGAGTCTTGTTTTGAAATGACCAGTCACAGGACCAAGAAAGGTTATATGCATAGTCGTAAAGAATAAAGTTCTGATAAGGTGATAGATTTTGCTCCGAAAGTGTCAAAGGTAAAGTTGAATGAAGTCACCAGCAAGAAGACGAAGATGGCGTCCAAAGAGAAAGGTCAACTTAACGGACGACGTGAAGAGACGAAGCCATGGAAAGAGCGAGAAAATGACATCATGGGGGAAAGTCCGTGGTGGGCGTCGAAGGGGCGTTCCACCCACACTGTGATTGTGTATTTTAGGGACAGCACCCCGGGGAGAAGATAGCAAGAGCTCAGCGAGAACAGCGAGAGGCAAGTTAGAAAGAACAGATGACTTGAGCAGATGCGCTGAGAGAGATCAGAGCGCAAGGGAGCAGTAGGCCGAGGACCCTTAGAGAGCGGATGGGTAGGCAGAGAGGGTACTGCTTCTTAAACTTAAGTTACCTTTAGAGGCTAAGAGAGTTTGAACTTCTTAGGGAGTCAAACTGCTGACACCTTTTTAGGGTTCTAGAAACTTGCGAAGTAGGGATGTCACCTAGTATAGAGTAGGGACAGATTTAACTTGATTATTTTTCTCTTTCTGTAGATGACGCAGAAGAACCACTTCATATCGATGCTTTTTAATTTGCTGATTTTGGAACTGACTTTAATTGTATTCGTTTGCAGACTGAGGTTCTTTAGGGAATATATGTTCCTTCTAGTTCCTGTATATTTGCTGAATTTTATCCTGAGAGGATTGTATATGCAACTTTTCTTAATTTTATATTAAAACTTTTAAACTTTATCAGTTGTAAGTGGTTCTTCAGAGTTGCGTCAAGTTAATGGGGTTTATCTAACCTATGCAGGGGCTGTCTTTTACTCAATGACAGACAACAAGCGATCCAAAATTGACGAATGAGATAAGTTATCAAATTGATCATAAAAGATATTAAAATCTCATTCCCCGCAGTTGGTAGCAGAGGATGGTTTTCTTCTTGAGGAAGACAACCTAGGTCAGGTTTAGTTTACCCCAAGGTCCCTAGTCATCGACGGCCAGAAGAAGAATCCCTGCCGAAGACGGTGCTGACGGTGCGTCGAGAGAAAAGCAGCAGAATCGGTCGAGAGTGAGTATAAGGGTCATGCGTTGTAAGATTGCGGTGTTTTATGTTGTTCCTGTGTTGTAATGTCAAGCGGAGTTGAATGCCTGTAGTGTGATTGAGGGAAGGTTGTGAGCGCGCGCAACCGGATAAAATCTTATGTCCAGAGAGGACTTAAGTGGTTCGGGTGTATCGAACACCCAGAGTAATTTGTCTACCATTTAAAGGGGGTCATGAGGTACCATTGATCGCCCGCAGACCGATGATAGGGGGAGCGTTTGAGTGAGTGTATGAGTAACGCACGCTGGTCGTACGTTTACTGTGTGTAAGTAACCTATCAGTTAAGGTGAGCGTCTGACCGTAAGAGGAAGACGTTTCGCTAGTTGAGGTGACAATTACAGTTAGACTGTGGCCGTACAGTCAGAGAAAAGTGATCGCTTGGATGGAAGTAGTCATTTTTCGGTGTATGAATGAAACGCATGCAAGACCGCGAGACGAGTTGAGAAAGGAGGGGAACTGCTGCAGAGGGGACAAGTGACGTCAGCGTAGAGCCGCGCTGAGATTGGTCGGTTAGCGTAGAACCGTGTTGGGATAGGCTGATTAGCGAGAGTCGCACAGGGATTGGTGGTTTGTCATCAGGACGTAAATAAGGAAGAGAATTAATAAGGGAAAAATCGTAGATTATCAAAAATGAAGTGCTTTAAGGGTTTAAGAAAAATCTTTAGGAGGAATAGAAGAAACTTATATGCTGGAGAAGAAGCTCCACCAGAAGGCACACCAGCTTATCATATGGCAGTGAATGTAGGCTTACACTCGATAATGTGGATCTCCGAGTGGAATAGGCTAACAGAAGGGGAAAAGGAACTGACGTTTCCGAGATTCGGAACATTTAAGCTAGACGTATTGAACCAACTGAAAGCAGTAATGCTTGCAGCGAGACCTCTACCGAGGCCAACACAATTCGAAGCACTTAGTGCATGGTTTAGAGCAGCACACGAAAAGAGCGTAAAGAGACGTCAAGAAAGAGTGAGACGATCAGTAAAGGCGGTACAGGATGCGAAATGGGATGAGGAAGCTAAGAAATGGAGAGTGCAAAAGATAGAAGCAGACAAACTGTTCACCATGATAGAAGCTACGGGAGAAAAGAAACCTCTAGAGGAGGAAGATGAGGAAAGCGAGACGGAGGAGGATCTGATAGAGAGGCTATTAACAGATAGACCACCTCCGTACGACGGCGAAACCGCAAGCCCCATACTACAGCAAGGGGACGGAGCTAGGTGAGGGGAATATAAATCGATCCCAGTGACGGAGTGGGACTCCAACAAGAGTGAGGAAATACCCCAAGCTAGTTCCGAACAGAGAGTAGTGGGAAGATTCGTGGTCCAGAAGGTGCCAGAGACGCAATGTGCAAGGTCGTACCAAATGCCAGACGCTCTACAAGTACCTGTTACCATAGGCCCTATAGTGTCAATCTACAACCCAGAGGGGGTCCAGCAGGAGGAGCAGGCAAGATGGGACAGGGAAAGGGCAGAGATGGAGAATAGGAATAACACGATGAATCCTCAGAGGCAGATATTAGCACCAGTGAGTCGGAGTACCCCATTGGATTCTGCAACGGGTCCCTGGATAGAACAAGGGGGTCAAAGAGGATCAATGGATTTGAGGGGACCTAAACCGAAATCCTATAAGGAATTAAGGGAATACCTGAAAGAATGGGATACTGCCGAAGAGGCTCGGAATAAAAGTTTAGAAACAGGAGCAGAGTGGAGAGACCAGGATAACAAGATCCTCTCTCATTGTGGAGCTGGCGAAAGCAGCCCGGAGTGGGAGAGAGGGAGCCAAGGAAGCAGGGGAGATACTTGCCCTACTACCAGTGGCAATAGGCAAACATGCAACGACAGGAGTGCAGGGTGTGGGGAAGTGCCTCGCGTCACCTTTAGTGAGGGAGAACGAAGGACGCAGGAGTACCGAAACACTTTCAGATGCACACACCATACTCCGGATGAAAATGTGCAACATTGGAATCACGGGAACATGGAGAGTCGCGAAGGGTCTCGCCATGCGTCCGGTGATCAAGAACGAAGTCATGAGAATATAGGGAGTCGCGAAACGTCTCGCCATACATCCGGTGATCACGAACGAGATCGCAGGAGCATGGAGAGCCAGGAAGGTCCTTATCGTTTGTTGAGTGACACCAGACAGCAAGCGAGTTATAGTGGTTTAGAACAGCACGGAGGATCCTATCTCGTATCTGGGGAAACCGAGCCGAAAAGACGGAATGTAGGGTTGAGGGATGGAGCATTGTTCCACCACACCCCAAGGGAAGATGGAAAAGCTTGGGATCTAGAGAGGTGGGAACAAAGAGATGGAAGAAAAATTCCTCATAACTCACCTGTGCTTAGGCGTAGGGCGCATAGTGGAGGTGAGAGGGATGTAAGAGAACAACCTAGGACTGACGTACTGAGAGCTGAAATAAAAGCAAGACGCATAGATGTAATGAGTTTAAAATCAGACTTGGACGAAATAATTGACGGCACAGTGGCAATCGAGAGGTTAGAGCTGTACGCACCAGATGAGATACTGTTTTTATCTAAAGACGTTACTCGGAAGGCGAGAGCAGCTCATGAAAAGTTATCTGAATTGGCAGAAAAGTACATGATAGATATATCACGAACTAAGGCTTTACAGGCCACCCATAGGTTGAATTGCACGGATCAAGATCTAGATGAACGCAGAACGATTGGGCTAAGAGTACACATAAGGGAATTGGTCATGTGTATTAGAATATGGAGAGATCTGGATAGATGGGAGGAAAGATGGTCCAAGAGGGGATCTGTCAGACGGAGTACACTAGTGAAGTCCCAGGATACAGACCTAATGCGAATGGAAGCTTTCCCTTTGCGAGAAATCGCGAACGGAAACTACGTTCATGTACCCTGGAGTAGGGGGGATTTAGCGGCATTCACTAATTCTTTCCCGAAGCTTAGAGAGAACCCAGTGGAGTGGTACAAGCAAGTAGAGAGATTCGTGAAGATCTCTAAGGTGCTGTGGATCGATTTGAACACTTTGTTCGATATCGTAGTGCCCGGAGATTTGTGGACGGCATGTAAACTTAGTATTGAATGGCCCGCTTGTGAGCCTCCGAGGAATGCACAGACAGGCGGTCCATCAGATAGAGTCATGGAAAAATACGAGAGGGTAATAACATGGCTAAAAGACAAAGTGCCGGTGCAAGACATAGACTGGGTTAAGATAGATCGAACAACTCAGGAGCCTAAAGAGACCGTTCACGAGTTCTATGAGAGATTACTGAACGCATTCAAGCAGTACAGTGGATTAGACGTAATGGATCCTAAAGACATAGGACAGTTTGTGTCGAAGTTTGTTCTCGGATTGAGACCAGACATAAGCCTGATGATTCAACAACATTTAATTTGCTGGCAGAACAAACCTTTGGATGAGATTCTGAGGTATGCAAGGTACTGTAGCGATGAGATAGATTCAAAGGCAAAGAAGCTCAAGGAAAAGCTGATGTTAGTACAGATGCAAGCAGCTGGAAAGGGTGGACAGCGACAACAGGGAATAGGAACGCCAGCAAAGAAACAGAATAATCAGAGCAGAGATGAGGAAGAAAGACCGAGACCGAGAATGGATATCGCAACACTGAAAAGGACAACCAGGTGTCATCAGTGTAACGAGGTAGGACATTGGAGACGCGAGTGTCCTTACAATGTTGAGACAGGGGAATTAGAACAAGAAGAGGAGGAGGTTCAGAACAACGTGGTTAAGGGAGCAACAGTCCCGAAGGGAAAGTTTATCAAAGGGGGGACTCAGACTCTTCGAGCCCCGTTTCCTCAACCGCTTCGCATTGCGAATGGAGGGAAAACCTATAGACAAATGCCATTGTTCGTAGGAGGAGAAGAATGCTACTACGTTGATCCTCTTACAGGGCAACAAGTGAATAGGGAAGAAGACTGTACTTTAGGAGCAGCCCTGGAAGTAGATCAGAGAGGACCATACGTAGAGGCTGAAGTAGCTGGATGTCCTACGACCTTTTTGGTGGATACGGGAGCCACTAGATCCACGTTGAGATCAGCGGTAGTCCCAGGTCTGCCGATATCAGGAGAGATGATTCAGGTGGTAGGAGTCACAAACAAGAGGATGACGAATCCTCTGACGGAACCAGTGTCAGTGAAGATAGGGAATTACAGTGACGAACATCAGTTTGTGATCTGTGATTCTAGCCCGGTGTGTTTACTAGGAAGAGATCTGTTGTGTAAACTGAATTGCACAATACATTGCACACCTGAAGGAGTAGAAGTGCAGACCAACGATGAAGATGCCGATTTCAAGGTTGTGAACTCGCAGGAATGCGTGGAACTATATCCTACCTTAACAGTGGAAGAACTTCCACAGGATTTGAGGGAGAAAGTGTCAGCTGAGGTGTGGGATTTTACTGGAGAAGAAATAGGATTGATCAAAGGAGTAGAACCGGTAAAGATCATGGTAAGACCCAATGCTGAGTACCCAAGAACACCACAATACAAGTTGACACCGGAGACGATTGCAGGAATAAAGCCTGTGATCGAATCCATGATTAAACAGGGAATACTGAAGGAGATCGTGGGTAGTCCATGTAACTCCCCGATTATGGGTTTGCAGAAGCCTAGTGGAAAATACAGAATAGTGCAGGATCTTCGAAAGATTAATAATATTGTTGTCTCGTGTTGTCCAGTGGTACCGAATCCATCAGTGATATTATTTCAGATACCGTTCCAAGCTGAATGGTTCACCGTGATAGATTTGTGCCAGGCTTTCTTTTCGATTCCTTTAGATGAAGAGAGCCAGTATCTTTTCGCTTTTAAGCTGGAAGATCGCGTTTTAACATGGTGTCGTATCCCTCAGGGGTATACAGAGAGCCCATCGATTTTTAACCAGCTATTAAAGAGAAATCTTGAGAGTCTAGTACTGCCCAAGAACTCAGTTCTGGTCCAGTACATAGACGACCTCCTAGTTGCGTCAGAAACTGAGGAAGCTTGCAGAGTAGACACCATCACCTTACTAAATCACTTGGCCGAGAATGGGCATAAGGTGTCTCCAAGTAAATTGCAATATTGTCTTACTGAAGTGCAATACTTGGGCCACAGGATTGAAAAGGGGAAACGGAAGGTGTCTCCAGACAGAATAGAGGCGATTATGAAAATGAACGCGCCTACAACACAAAGAGAGGTCAGGATGTTTCTAGGCATGGTCGGTTATTGTCGGCAGTGGATAGCTAACTTTTCACTGAAGGCAAAACCTTTATTACAACTGACGCACAAAGGAGTGAGTGATCTGGTACCATGGGACAAAGATTGTTTGATGGCGTTTTTGCAGCTGAGGGAGGACTTATGTCGCGCCCCGGCTTTAGGAATGCCGGATTACACAAAACCATTTTTGCTTTACTGCTGCGAAAGAGAGGGATGCGCTTTAGCAGTTTTGGCCCAGATTCATGGAGATGCGCGTAGGCCAGTTGCGTATTTTTCGGCTACATTAGATCCAGTAGCCGCAGCGTTGCCCGGATGTCTCAAATCCGTTGCTGCAACGGGTGTCAGCATTGAAAGATGTGAAAGCGTGGTAATGGGACATCAGTTAGTGGTGTACGTACCGCATTCTGTGGAATTGTTAATGACCAGGACTAAGACTCAGCATCTGACGAATAGCAGGCTCACACGCTACGAGCAAGTCATACTGGCTGCCGAGAATGTGACCCTAAAAAGATGCTCCGTCTTGAATCCTGCAACTTTGATGCCACTTCCAAATGAGGTGGATGATGAAATTTGTACAGATCATGACTGCCTTGATGTGACTGAACTATGCACCAAACCGAGACCCGATATCGTAGATGAGCCATTGACTGACCCCGATGAAATTTTCTTTGTTGATGGTTCATGCGTAAGAGACGATATTGGTCAGCTGAGAGCAGCTTATGCAGTTTGTACAATTACCAGAGTTATAGAAGCCGCTTGCCTGGAAGGAGTACACTCCGCTCAGGTAGCTGAAATTATTGCTTTGACGCGTGCCTGTTTAGCAGGTAACAAAATTCGAGTCACCATATACACCGATAGCCAGTATGGTTTCGGGGTAGTTCACGATTACGGGCAGTTATGGTCTCAAAGAGGTTACATGACCTCCTCGGGTTCTCCCATTAGGAATGGAGAATTCGTGAGACTATTGTTAGAGGCATTACAAGGCCCGACAGCTATTGCAGTTGTCAAATGTGCTGCGCATACAAAAAATGTAGATTTTGTGTCACAAGGTAACCGCTATGCGGATGAAGTAGCGCGTTACTGCGCAGAACAGGGATATTCTCACACGGATGTGAAAGTGGGAGGAATCCAAGAAAGAACTGAATTGACAATGTTGTTAGACATTGTAGATACGTGGGATGAGCTAAGGAGTGTTCAGGAGAATGCATCAGAGGATGAGAAAAAGGGCTGGGAAACAGCTGGTTGTACTAGAAGTGAGATGAACTTTTGGATCTCTGCCGATGGAAGAGCAGTTTTACCAAACGAACTTGTTAGTCCAATGGCAAGGAAATTGCATGGATCAGCACACATAGGTAGAGATGCCATGGTGAGAGTATTCAGACAAACGTGGTTTAACCCTAAATTTAGAGTAGCGGCAGAAGCAGTATGTCAGCGATGTGCGATCTGTCAGCAACTGAACGTAGGAAAGAGAACACCAGTCACATTGAGTCACATTGGGAGGTCTGGGGGGCCTTTCAATAGGATGCAGCTTGATTTCATAGAAATGCCTAAATGCAACAGACTCAGATACGTTTTAGTGATTGTCTGTATATTTTCTAGATGGGTTGAAGCTTACCCTACACGTAGGTGCGATACACTTACAGTAGCAAAACTGTTACTTAGGGAGTTAATACCGAGGTTTGGGGTGCCATACTCTTTGGAATCGGACAGAGGAACTCATTTCAACAGCGAAATAGTGAAGATGCTATGCTCAGCTTTGAGTATCGACCAGAAGCTCCATTGCCGTTATCGACCAGAAGCTTCAGGGATTGTAGAGCAAATCAATAGCACAATTAAGTCCAGACTTGCCAAAGTTTGTTCATCAACATCCCTGAGTTGGCCAGACGCACTACCAGTGGTTCTTATGAGCATACGTAGCACACCAGATAGAAAAACAGGTCTCTCTCCACATGAAGTGCTAATGGGGAGAGCTATGAGATTGCCATCGGTTCCGACTGCAGCGTTATTGAACATCACAGACGACTTGATCTTGGACTACTGCAAGGGACTATCTGATGCCATTAATTCTGTGTCCCTCCAGGTCCAGGCTGCAGAGGTTCCATCAGCACAAGATTTGTGCCATGACCTGAGTCCGGGGGACTGGGTTTTGGTGAAAAAGCATGTCAGGAAGAACTGCTTAGACGTGCACTGGCGAGGACCATTTCAAGTCATACTTGTCACGAACACTGCAGTGAAGTGTGGAGGCCTGCCAAATTGGATACATGCTTCACACACTAGAAGAGTGCCAACACCTCTAGAAGAAACAGCTCCTCTCTCGGATGTGAGTCCAGCGGAAAGCGGAGAAGCCACAGAGGGGGAAAGCCAAGCTGTAGAGGTGATTGAAGAGGCTGAAACTGTGTCGGAACAGGTCGACGAAGGTCAGGATACCAGTGAGACCGAAGTCGCCTCAGGAGAAGAAGGTAACTGGGAGATCGAATCAGATACTGAACGAACTGGGAGTGACCAAGAGACAAGTCCCAGAACGAGGAGCAGGAGGACAAGGAGTGACGAAGCTAGTTGGCCAGAGAGAAGGAGAAGGCCAAGCTTAAAAGCACCACAAGAAAGTACCCTTGTCCCAATCTCTGAAGAATCAGACCAAGAAGAGGAAACTACAGACTCAGGCACGGAGAGTCCAAGAAGATCAAGAAGGGTACGTGTGCCCTGCAGAAGGTACGCCACCCCAGAGTGGACTTATCTAGCAGATGTCTTGGGGACAGAAATCTGGGAGAGTGAAGAACGTGAAAGTAATCGATCTCGATCCATTTGTGGCAGTGGAAATATGGATGTTGACTCCTGGACTCGAGACTGAGGGATTACTGACTTTCACACTTCCCATACCCCCATACTTGAGTCAGATTAAAGATTTAGTGCTAAACAGATTACAATTTCCAACATTTGGTCATCAAATTCCGGAAGAAGAAGAAAAAGTCATTCGTTTTGAACTATTGGAACTTGTTGTGAAAGCTGCAGGTACGAGAATAATTGTTGATGCATAAAGACTTTTGTATATAAGACTATAACGAAGAAGATAACCTAGCGCCGAGTGGAAAGAAGAATAAAATTAGGGATAACATTTAGAGGACGGAGAAGGGTTAGGGTTGTCTGTTGTTAAAGATAAAGAGACATTGTTGCGAAAAGAGACTTTGTTGATAAAGAGCACTTTACAAACTGAAAAGAAAATAAAGCAAATAAAGCAAAGACTGGAAAGGAAAAGAAAACTTTTTCGCAAAAGAAAGAGCTACGCTGTTTTGATAACATGGAGAACGACAACCCAAACCGAAAAGCTAAATGCATAATAGGTACACTTATAGCGGTAGTAATATTTCTCATAATTACAGTAGTGACAATATCATACATAATAGGACATGAAATAGATAAAGAAATAGCAGATGTAAAGCCTGTAACGACTTTGAAACCTGCTCTTGATGGGAAGAAGGAGGAGAGCAATGTAATTCGTGAAAAAGCGTTACTGGCAGATGAAGCTCGTAGATTACATGTAGACGAGTCGCAGGGAAACTTTAGGTCAAACGCATATGCTAAACTGTTGTACGAGTATATCGATGCCATGGAAGCCAAGGATTGCTACGTTTGTATGCAATTGCCGGCTTCTGTAGACGAGGGCATTAGATATCATCATCTCCCACTGACTTATGGGATAACATGTAGTTTACTGCTTAGTATATTTTATGGTAGAGAAGGGTTTGAGTACTACTTTTCAAATTATGATTCGGTACTGCCTGAAGTTCTGAATTATAAACAAATGAATAAGTGGGACTATTACAAAAAGGAGGATAGACTAGCCAAGTTCTTCCTTCCTTGGGATACATTAGATACATCATACGCACGCAGAAATAATCTGACTTGCAAAGTGTCAGAGATTGAGAAAAAGTTCATAGGACAAGTAGATGACCGATACAGAAGGCAGAAGATTTTAAAAATGTCAGGACAGTGGAAAACTGATTGGACCGAAGAAGAGAAGGCACATAAAAAGAAAGGTAGCAATGGTCCAATAGCTTTGGATAGAATGCAGAAAGGAAAGTTATGTTTAACTCGAAGCAAGACATATTATGAGAATGTATTTGTAGGTGAAGTTAATTGCGAACATGCTTTTAGATTAGAGTACTACACGAAAGATTTCATGAAGGAGATGCAAGTGATTCCTAATGTATATTTTGTATCCGGAAGAAATGCCTATGTAAAACTGCCTGACAATTGGTATGGTTCGTGTTACTTGGCAATTGTCTTCCCCAAAATATATCATGCAAAGGATTTAGCGATCATAGAAGGAAAGGCTTCGACAAGAACGAAAAGAGAAGTAGGAGATGCAGAAGTAGTAGGAGACGTATTTGGAGCGATGTTTCCTATGTTAGGTTTAATACTTAACGATGTTAAGATCAGGAGACTAGCTACAGTCGTAGATAGATTATCTGCAAGTACTGAAAGGTCATTAATGCTAGTAGAAGGCGAGATGCAATCGATTAGAGCAATGGTTCTTCAAAATCGACTTGCTCTTGATGTGCTATTAGCAAAAGAAGGCGGAGTTTGCAAGGCTTTGAAGGTTCAGGAATGTTGTACTTATATTCCTGATAATTCAAAACCACTTGAGAAGGTCATAAGAAACATTACACAGATTCATCGAGAAATCGAAGATTTGACAAAAATAAATGTTTGGGAAAAAGTAGGTCAGGGAGTAGGAAAGGTTGGAAGTTGGTTTACCAACCTTGGTAAAAGTATTGTATGGTATATATTAAAACCTGTATTAATAGTATTAATTTGTATAATCACATTGTTAGGATTTGTGAAACTATATAAATGGTATAGGACGAACCGGTTACAAAGGTCTATGAGAGAACAAGAAAGGAGATTAGCTGCTTTACAAGATCAACAGTATAAAAGTTTAAAAGCACTTGAAATGATGAAAAGAGGAAGTGATGTAACTAGTTCTGTTTAAAGGTGCTATTCAAATTGCATTTAGTGATGACTCCTAAAAGTCATCAAAGGGGGGAACTGAGAGAGCGCAATTTGAATAAAACGTATATCCGAGTCATATTTATAAGCATATCGTATAAACGTAAGAATGAAATGTATATCGAACGTGAAGTTGACGCTTATAGAATAAAGTTAACAGATGTGACCAAAGTAATATAGGGAATATAACTGTATTCACTTTAGAATGCATTAGATTTAGAAGGCCCGTATACGTAGTGGGCTAATGTAGAAATGTATAGAAATGCTCACGAACAGAAGAACGTGCAAAGTAGAATTCAAGAACGTGTGTAACTTTAAATGCAGAAGCGGCGAGAAATGTAACATGGAGAAATGTGCAGAGAGCATATATATAACGATGTAACAAATGAGAATATAAAATTATCTTCTACGTAATTTATATTCTACGTAATTTGTATTCTATGTAAAATGTATTCACTTATAAGCAGAGGATTTGCTAAATGCGATCATATATAAATTTATGTTAAAGGTTATACTGTGTAGAAGAAGTTTGTAGGAATGTTAGAAGAGTTTTAGGTCATTTGTGATTATAACCTGACTGACCAAGGGTTCGCAGGAGTGTAGTCCGCTGTTGGTAATTTGGTGGGCTCACAGGAGTCGTGAATAGCCTTCACTTGAATGAGCGAGCCAAAGTGTCTAGTTCTTGTTAGATTTAAGGTGACAAATGTCGGACGAAGTTTATTGCCTAAACATGAGAGGAGACGATTGGAATTTGAGTCTTGTTTTGAAATGACCATTCACAGGACCAAGAAAGGTTATATGCATAGTCGTAAAGAATAAAGTTCTGATAAGGTGATAGATTTTGCTCCGAAAGTGTCAAAGGTAAAGTTGAATGAAGTCACCAGCAAGAAGACGAAGATGGCGTCCAAAGAGAAAGGTCAACGTAACGGACGACGTGAAGAGACGAAGCCATGGAAAGAGCGAGAAAATGACATCATGGGGGAAAGTCCGTGGTGGGCGTCGAAGGGGCGTTCCACCCACACTGTGATTGTGTATTTTAGGGACAGCACCCCGGGGAGAAGATAGCAAGAGCTCAGCGAGAACAGCGAGAGGCAAGTTAGAAAGAACAGATGACTTGAGCAGATGCGCTGAGAGAGATCAGAGCGCAAGGGAGCAGTAGGCCGAGGACCCTTAGAGAGCGGATGGGTAGGCAGAGAGGGTACTGCTTCTTAAACTTAAGTTACCTTTAGAGGCTAAGAGAGTTTGAACTTCTTAGGGAGTCAAACTGCTGACACCTTTTTAGGGTTCTAGAAACTTGCGAAGTAGGGATGTCACCTAGTATAGAGTAGGGACAGATTTAACTTGATTATTTTTCTCTTTCTGTAGATGACGCAGAAGAACCACTTCATATCGATGCTTTTTAATTTGCTGATTTTGGAACTGACTTTAATTGTATTCGTTTGCAGACTGAGGTTCTTTAGGGAATATATGTTCGTTCTAGTTCCTGTATATTTGCTGAATTTTATCCTGAGAGGATTGTATATGCAACTTTTCTTAATTTTATATTAAAACTTTTAAACTTTATCAGTTGTAAGTGGTTCTTCAGAGTTGCGTCAAGTTAATGGGGTTTATCTAACCTATGCAGGGGCTGTCTTTTACTCAATGACAGACAACAAGCGATCCAAAATTGACGAATGAGATAAGTTATCAAATTGATCATAAAAGATATTAAAATCTCATTCCCCGCATTCCCAATCACTTTGTGGAATATATATATATATATATATATATATATATATATATATATATATATATATATATATATATATATATATATATATATCTCCACAACAACAAAGGATATCCCCTCGAAAGAGCCGCAACACAAGTAAGTGCAAAATATCCGGTTTATTTGAGCAACCTGCAGCAGATTAGTTCAAGACATCACTTTCATATTCAAGAGGCCGACGCATTTCGTGCTAACCAAACACTTCTTGCGTGAACAAGGTGTGGCAAGTCGAATCGTGCAGTAGTTTGGGTGAAGGACATTTCACTCACCCACTGGGGATTAAAGACTGTTATTACACTGTGCATCAGCTACTCACTGGAGATAACAGTACGAGCACTACATAGACCGGCAGGCAGCAGTGCTGCCCACGCCCACTGGGGGTGGTCTGAAATGAAATCAGGTGCTCGTTTTCTGCTTGGCGCACAGCAAGTCATTCGGCCCAAGAAGAAGTGCTTGGTAAGGACACGAAACGCGTCGGCCTCAAATATGGAAGTGTTGTCTTGAACTATTGTGCTGCAGGTTGCTCGAATAAACCGGATATTTTGCACTTACCTGTGTTGCGGCTCTTTCGAGGGGACACCTTTGTTGATATATATATATATATTTCTCAACAAAGGGTGTCCCCTCGAAAGAGCCGCAACACAGGTAAGTGCAAACTCGGGTACTTATATATATATATGTATTTATATATATATATATATGCAAAAAACTCCTTCCCAAACGAGAAAAGGCGGAGGCCAGAGGGGGTTTTCAAAGAAGCACTTTATTTCAAGGATGCATCGGTAAGTGAAGTGGTGGGAAATGCATTTCGGCTAACTATTGCCTTCTTTAGCGCCCTGCACTCACGAAAGTCCAGAAATTCACCCAGTAGCTCTCTCCTACATGAAATGATGGTGACGACACTAAGCTCCTCCCCTGGCAGTCAGCTCACCTGTCGGGGATCGTGGCTAATACTCAAACTCAAACTCCCAGCATGCATCATGTTTATGCATGTGGGTCGGTGGTGTGGGGGGTGAAAACCTTGAATGGCACTTGTGTCAATGTGCAGGCTGGGATGGCATGACTCGATCCCACACATCCAAAAGCCAAAGAGCTTCCTCTGGTCCCCTCGGACTGCTACAGCCTTGCATATATGGTAAACAAATGTGCAGGGACAGCCATGCAGCACATAACGTCCTAACAGAGGTAGAATACCTCACTCCGCACGTGTCATCCAATCCACTCGGCCGACAACGGAACTCCCGATCCCTCAAGCCAAGTAAACACTGTTTCGTCAGCTGTCAGGGACAGCGATGGGCACCTGCTTCGCCCCCAGCTATGCGAACTTGTTCGTAGGCTGGTGAGGGGAGCAGGTGGCCTGGGGGGCAGACAACACACCATGGACCCAAAATCTGATCAGTTGGTATAGTTTCATTGACGATTTGTTTATCGTCTGGAACGGCACAATTGAGAGTGCTAAACATTATATGGGGAGATTGAATGAAAACAGTGTAAACCTTGAATTCTCGGGTGAGGTGAGCCAAACCACTGTGAATTACCTCGACGTGACAATCTATGTTGAGGGAGGGACACTTAAAAGCAAACTTTTCCGTAAACCCACAGCGGGCCATAGTGTTTAGAGAGCTACTTGTAGTCATCCTGTTAGTCTTGTCAAGAGTATCCCCTATGGGGAATTACTCAGGATAAAACGCAATTGCACGGATGATGAAGAATTTCAAGTAGCAGCCAATCTATGCATTGAACGCTTTAAGATGAGAGGGTACGGTGAGGAACTCCTCATTGATGCATATAAAAGAGCCAACTCCACACATAGGAAAGATCTGTTTATAAGCAAGGAAAAGTAAACATCAGCTACCAGTGAGGGCAAATTTAGGCTCATAACCACCTTTTCCCAGGATGCCGCTTTTCTTAATAAGATCATCAAGAGAAGCTGGCATATTTTGCAGACTGATCACCTACTCAAGGATGATCTACCTACCAATCCCCAGATCACATATCGCAAGGCACGTTCTATTAAGAATGATCTGGTGCAGAGTCACTTGGTCGAGTCCCCCAAGACCAATGCTTTTGGTGAAATCTGTGGTTTCTCCCCATGTGGGAAGTGCAAGGCGTGCAAGTTTAGTAAAAGAGTAAGATCGTACACAATCCCTAATACGGGGATACAACGCAGGATCAATAAATGTATAACTTGTTCCACGCCCTATTGCGTATACTGCCTTACATGCCCTCGCGGGCTGCGGTATATTGGCAGCACTGTTAATCCACTGAAGATGCGTGTTTTAGAGCACATGCGCGCTATTGCCAATTTCGATGAGGCGTACCCGGTGGTGCGCCACTTCGATCAAGCACATAAGCGTAACAGGGATCTGTTAAGCTTTTTCGGCCTGGACCATGTATCACTAAACCCGAGAGGAGGGGACAGGCTTGTCCGACTCCGTAGACTCGAGTCCAGGTACATAATTGACCTGCAGACCAAAATGCCATTGGGTATGAACATACATGAAGAATTATCATCTCATCTGGGGGAATAATTAACTTAATTAACTGGAGTAACTTAATTAACTGGAGTAGATCTGTGGGGAGGCATCTTATTGGGACCAATTGTCGACTATGAATTGTCAGCTGCTTATGTATACGACTTGGTACCCCCACTGGGACCCGGAGCTGATGACCTATATTGTTCATTTGATCTGCAATTAATTCGATTTTGCTTTTGTTACACATTATTTAGACTTGGTCCTTTAGACATTATGTATGATTTGTGGCATTTGGACTTTTTTATAGTCGTTCAGCCTTTTGTATAGTAGCTTCACTTGGATAGGCATTCTTCGTGCCACATATGTCAGCTTTATGATATTATGCTTTGTGATTGAGGCTTAAGTACTTGTCTTTGTCTATTTAATGAATTGATAGGAGTAAGGGTCCTCCTTGATTCCATGGTTGAATCATCCACGTATTGGCCCATCCAGGGCTTGATTGATTGAGATTACCAATATCTTTTTTTCGTTGGGGGAGTGATTGGGTAAAGCAGATTAATTCTAGCCGTTTGTACATATGCACCTTGACCTGATTAATTTCTGCATAGATATGCAGTTAATGTGTTTCATATTATTCATATTATTTATAATGATGTGACCGATATAATTGCCCATCCAGGGCGCAATTAGAATGTTTAAGTCACGTTATCAACTGTTGTACTTAGACACTCCAAGATGGCGCTTATGCTTTTCTCCCCTCCTTATAGGTATGTCCTATGTTTATTTTCATGACCCTGATGTTTAAATTGATGACGCCTTTGCCGGTTCGCTAAACTTTGTGAAAGGTTCCGACCGAAACGCGTCAGTTTGCTGTGGTGTAATTAAATCTGTGATAACGTACCTCCGTGAGTGCTTCCTTCTTCCTGCGGGAGAATTACGCTTTGGGAGGTGGAGCGGTACTGGTTTTGCGAGTGCACCCTCGCAACGGGAGCACCCGCCTGGGAGTGCGGCGCTTTGGTGTTTTCTGAGCTGCAATATATATATATATATATATATGCAAACAACTCCTTCCCAAACGAGAAAAGGCGGAGGCCAGAGGGGTTTCAAAGAAGCACTTTATTTCAAGGATGCATCGGTAAGTGGTGGCAAATGCATTTCGGCTAACTATTGCCTTCTTTAGCGCCCTGCACTCACGAAAGTCGAGCAATTCACCCAGTATCTCTCTCCTACATGAAATGATGGTGACGACACTAAGCTCCTCCCCTGGCAGTCAGCTCACCTGTCGGGGATCGTGGCTAATACTCAAACTCAAACTCCCAACATGCATCATGTTTATGCATGTGGGTCGGTGGTGTGGGGGGTGAAAACCTTGAATGGCACTAGTGCCAATATGCAGGCTGGGATAGCATGACTCGATCCCAAACATCCAAAAGCCAAAGCGCTTCCTCTGGTCCCCTCGGACTGCTACAGCCTTGCAGATATGGTAGACAAATGTGCAGGGACAGCCATGCAGCACATAACGTCCTAACAGAGGTAGAATACCTCACTCCGCACGTGTCATCCAATCCACTCGGCGGACACCGGAACTCCCGATCCCTCAAGCCAAGTAAACACTGGGGAGCAGTGCAGTGCCAGATAAGTCCGGGTCACTTTGATAGCAGGGCCATCTGAACCGCGCTTCTGACTTGGCGCGGTAAATGTGCAAACAACTCCTTCCCAAACGAGAAAAGGCAGAGGTCAGAGGGGGTTTTCAAAGAAGCACTTTATTTCAAGGATGCATCGGTAAGTGGTGGCGGATGCATTTCGGCTAACTATTGCCTTCTTCTCAACGCCCTGCACTCAGGAAAGTGCAGCAATTCACCCAGTAGCTCTGCTCCACCTGATATGATGGTGATAACACTAAGCTCCTCCCCTGGCAGTCAGCTCACCTGTCGGGGATCGTGGCTAATACTCAAACTCAAACTTCCAACATGCATCATGTTTATGCATGTGGGTCGCTGGTGTGGGGGGTGAAAACCTTGAATGGCACTAGTGTCAATATGCAGGCTGGGATGCTATGACTCGATCCCACACATCCAAAAGCCAAAGCGCTTCCTCTGGTCCCCTCGGACTTCTACAGCCTTGTAGATATGGTAGACAAATGTGCAGGGACAGCCATGCAGCACATAACATCCTAACTGAGGTAGAATACCTCACTCCGCACGTGTCATTCAATCCACACGGCGGACACCGGAACTCCCGATCCCTCAAGCCAAGTAAACACTGGGGAGCAGTGCAGTGCCAGATAAGTCTGGGTCACTTTGATAGCAGGGCCATCCGAACCGCGCTTCTGGCTTGGCGCGGTAACTGTGCAAACAACTCCTTCCCAAACGAGAAAAGGCGGAGGCCAGAGGGGGTTTTCAAAGAAGCACTATATTTCAAGCATGCATCGGTAAGTGGCGGCAGATGCATTTCGGCCAACTATTGCCTTCTTTAGCGCTGCAAAATCGGTCCTATAACAAAGTCGGCAGAAAACCAGCCCTGGCAAAGAGCTTGGCGGCACCCCCAACCTCCCGGGGGGGGGGGCGGCCGAGCACTTTGCCAGGGCCTGTTTTGGTTCCCAGTTCGGCCCTGGGCTTACCTGCTGATGTCAGGGAACATGCCTCAACTCACCCTGGCATGTGACTCAGGGGGACTCATCGTCCTACAAAAATCATAGGAAAGGAAACATTGTAAGGAAAACAGATCACCCAATGGACTTTTAGCCATTCCACAACTGTAAAGTACCAGATGAGGTATGGTTAGACAAAGTCTCTCTGGAAAACTCAGCAATGACATCTACACTAATAAACCGAAGAAACATTTACTCATGCAGTCAGATGAGCTTGTGCATAAAGGGGGCCAGTATTCGGAGTAATGACAAATGAAAGGAGGAAAGAAGAGAGAGCAGAAGGTGCTCTTTTGAACCGGGAGCATGGCAGCGCTTTGTCAAAAGAGAGGGAGAGTGCTACACCTTGTTTAGTGCAAGGACAAGCATTCAGCTGTCTCAGTGTATAGCGAGATAAACAGACGTCCATCTTGTGTTGTCAGAAGCTAGAATTCCGCTCTATATATTTATAAAACAACATTTCTCTCAATCACGTGTACCAAAGATTAAAGTTAATAAGCACATAGTATATGGACAGGTCATGGTGAGATACACACATTTTAGCAGCAGCATTTAGAAGTAGGCCCTGAAGAAAGAAGCTACACCTCTGTATGAGGGTGACTGAAACATGTCGACCACATACTGACATAACTGCAGCTATATGTGTTCCCAGGAGTGACATTTTTTAAATCCTGGACTAGTGATGCACCAATAAAGGGCTATTGCTTACCTTGGAGCTAGTTTTACTATCACTTTCACCTGCTGCCCCCACTACTTTGAGCTCACCATTGTGGTATTTAGTATACTTTATCTTACAAAAAATATCCCTGAGCTCCTCCCTCTCAATGAGGGGATTATAGCCCGTGCCTTAACTAGTAATCACGGTACAAGGAGATTCCCAATGATGAAGCATGCCACCTTTGGTGGGTGAGGGAATTCGTCCTTTCAAAGGGCTATCTTTTTTGCTAGGTCTTTGTTTATAACAGTTGCTTGTTTCTTAGACACAAGGGTTTCTTGATTGTGGTTTATCTATATAACGGTGTTTAATTCTCCTCGGCGCCCCCTTGTGATGGATAATATACTTAAAGTCCACATTAGCAATGAGTATCATGTCTTTGTTCAAAATCCAACATTATTGAATGATGTGAAACAGCTACTGTCTATTACTAATGTTGACTCATAACTAGAACAGATCTTGGAAGCGTCAAGTGTTATCACTATATAAATCGGCCCTAAATATATAGTTAGGAAAAGGAGCCTTAATATGCAAGTTGATTAATAAAAATGGAAACTACATGGATCAGAATTAATTGCAAGTGCCACATTAAGACCTAACATGGAGTGAATTTGTTAAAAAAAAGTATCACTAAACAAAATTGAAAAATTACATTATTTACATATACTTAAAGTGTTTCTAATACGTAAATGTATGTAAATGTATTGGCATTTATATAGCGTACTACTTACCCGTAGGGTCCCAAGGCGCTTCGACCGCTGCGAAACCCTTCCTGGCTTCCCTGAGAGATGGTCCCTTAATGGGTATCTCCAGGGTGAGACCAGGCATCCCCGGCGGTCTGGTGGGGCCGTTAGTGAAGATGAGGCAAGCTAATGCCCAGAGTTGCCGAGTGTGATCGCTGATCAGAGTGGGCACCGAGGCGAGAGAATTATCGAGTCCGCTAACCCTGGTCCAGAAACCTGCCGCGCCGGGAATCGAACCCTGGTCCCGGGCCGTCCTCTGCTCTCGGGTCTGCCGCCTCTAACCAGTGAGCCACACTACTTCACACATACCTTTGGCTAAAATCATACAGACACCACATAGACATTAAAACTCACCTTCCGCACTGATAGTGTGCTGAGTGTTAATGTTACTGACATTTATTACAGCCTCAGACTGCAGTTGTTTCAATTAGCTCTCCAAGTGGTGTTGCTAGGGGTCCTGTTCTTGGTCCACCTCCAGTACGTGCTGCAGCCTGTGTTCTTTCCGCTACTCTTTCCTTAGTGCGCACCCGTAGGTCGTACCATCGTTTTCGTAATTCTACCACCCTCCTGTTTGTCACTCCAACCACATTCATACTCTGGTGGATCCGTAACAATATTTGTTTTTTGGTTGATTCTGGAATAGTAGGAGATGATTTCCCAAATAATTTATAATTTTCTTGAATGCATTCTTCTGTTAATATTTCCAATTCCTGGTCGCTACATTTACTTTTTCGCATACTATTGCTTTTTCCTGTGAATTTTGGTTACCCATTATGCAGGATGAGGGTTGGATGGCAATGGGTTCCGTCTCCATACTCCAGCCAACAATCATGCATGTGGCCTGATGCACTCCTCCAGTCTGCAATATAGATTCTGTGATGTCATTAGTGCAAGACAGAGCGCCATTCGCAATTAGAGAACGATAAGGATTCCTTCTTTCCGAATCAGCAGGCACATGCATCACAGCCTTTTGCGATCGCAAACGGAGCAATTCGCAAAAATCAGCCGTTTGCAATCGCAAAATTAGCTTTTGCGACCGCAAAATTAGCTTTTGCGATGCATCAAGGGTCAAGGCCCTCGCAATTTGAAAATTCACAGTTCATTCTGAGTTCTCAAATTGCGATTGCCTTTAAGGAATCGCATTTTACGATTTCTTAATTGCAATGCATGAAAGAAAAAAATCTGCGATTTCGCTATTTTGGGGAGCAAATTACCATGAAGTTGATCTTCATGGTAATTTGCAAAAACTTTGAAAAATGCACTTTTGTGCATTTTTCAAAGTTTCATGTTGCACACACACATGCCCTTAGGGCATGTGGGTGCGCAACATATGTGCACGGATCAATTTCAGGGGTGAAACAGGGTGTCCTTTTGACACCCTGGCACCCTTGAAATTGTATTCTCAATTTGCGATTCTCTAATTGAGATTCGCAAATTGAAAATGTTTTCCCATTCATTCCTATGCCTCTGAGCCCATAGGAATGAATGGGGAGGTACTCCTTAATTGTGACTCGCAATTTGCGAGTCGCAATTAAGGAATGTTTAGAAATCGCTATTTTTATGTGATTTCGACATGCATAGGGCCATATGTATCATCAAACCAATTTGCATTTCCTAAATAGCGAATTTTAAGGAATCGCTATTTAGGAAATGCAAACTGGTATGTATGAACAAAATCGCTTTTTTATAGCGATTCCTTACCATTCCTAATTTGCGATTAGCAAATTGCTAATCGCAAATTACCCATTCATTTCTATGGGCCAGGAGGCCCATAGGAATGAAGGGGCAATTTGCGATTAGCAATTTGCTAATCGCGAATTAGGAATTTTTTCAAGGGTGCAGGGGTGTCTCAAGAACACCCTGCTGCACCCCTGAAAAAGACATTTGGGGGCATATAGCGCACATACATGCCCTAAGGGCATGTATGGGCGTCATATGGCACCTTTGGTTTTTTTGAAAAAAGCATTATTAAAAGAATTCGCAACTTACCATCAACTAGAAGTTGGTGGTAATTTGCGATTCCTTAATGGCATTTTTTCCATATTTTTTCTTTGATACATTGCATTTAAGGAATCGCAAAATTTGCTATTCCTTAAGTGCAATTGCAAAATAAGTAATAGCAAATTTTGCGATTCCTTATTTTGATGCAAAAATGTTTGATACATACCATTTAGGTAATTAGCATTCGCAAAGGCCGAAATTCGCAGAATTTAGGCCTTTGCGAATGCTAATTAGCTTCATACATATGGCCCATAGTCTTTTGCGATTCCTTAATTGCGATTCCTTAAAAATCGCAATTAAGGAATTACAAAAGCCAACAATAATGCATGTGCCTGCACATTTCTTAAATAACGAACCATAAGGAATCGCTATTTAAGGCAAAGCCCAAACGGTACATACCATTTTGTGGTCTCTTAATACCCATTCGGAACTAATCGGTATTAAGAAATGACTAAGGGCCATATGTATGAACACATTTTGCCATAGACACAGAATGGGTAAAACCCTTTGAAAAATCTGGCCTTAAGTGAATATACTGTACATCAAGCCCATAGTCATCTGCACTCACGCATGATGGAGCGGCCGCGGATGGATTCGTCGCACCTATGCAGGGGTCAGTAGCCAGGCCCAGTGGGTGGGAGGTCTGCGTGACGCAGTGTCTGTCTCTGGAGGCCTAGAACTTCACAGCACTGTATGAGCAGCTGAGCCGCTCCCACTGAGCCGAGGCTCCGTTAGTTCAGAACAATGACCCAAGCCCTACACGGAAGAGCGTGCGTGGTAATTAATATGGCCGACATTAACATGGGCCTTAAAATGCAGAGCGCTATCCAGGCAGAGACGGCACGGAATGAAAATAACCCACTAATGACCCTGGAGGCGCCGCTTTAGCACTTCTTTTCTGCCTACCTCCCACCTCCACTGTCACCCCAAACCCGACATTAAAAAAAAAAAAGAATTTCAATAGAAAAGCAATTTTCATTTGAGTTGCTCTCGTTATTCATAACTGGAGAATTGTGAGGAATAAAAGCTGTTTCCAGTTAATTAGAGTCATGAGCAGCTCAGGGAGCCGTCGTGATTGGAAAAGGGAGAAATTAAATGAAATTCTCGAGATGAGAGGAAATAAAACATTCATTAGGCGCGAGGAGAGAGCGCGAGCTACAGAAAGCCTGGGGAGCCATGGGGCAGCGGCGGCACCTCTGCTGGGGAGAGCGGGGCGGTGAGGAGGAGGGGAGAGAGGGGGGGGGGTAATCAAGCGCCACCAGCAAACCTGTGCCAGGAGGAAGCAGTATGCGGACAACCTTTGCGGAGAGAAGATCTGCGTGCGGGGTGGAGACAGGAAACCTTAGTGCGAAACAAGGGATGCTTTGTGTGAGTAGGAGACACGCGGAAAAGCTTTGAGTCAATAGGAGGAGTGGGAAACCTTTGTATTGAGAGAGCGCAAACTGAACAAAATGCATGAATGCACCATAAGTGCAAGTTAGTCGCACAATTATAACAGAAGTGCCTGTAAGTGTTGAAGATACATTCACCTATACTTAGACGTGTGTATTTAACATAGAAAATTCATATAGAAGTGGTACTGACGCAGAAATGTGTGGAAAATGTATTCTTATTAGACGTGATTAATCATGATCCATGTTATGTAGCTGCTAATGGAGGAATGTCATGCTGCAAAGCATCGAAGGGAGCAGGCCTCATGGCCAGGGCAGAAGGGTTTAGAAAAGTACACTCATACATAAACATGGATTGCACTAATGTTATAGTAATTCTGTTTATTCGTTAGATTTATATCCCATAGATGTGTTTTTCATAATCCAAGAATAAAGTGTTTAACATGTTATTTTAGTTTTCGAAAGGATTTGAAGAGAACAGAACCTCTGTGAGAAGGGTTGTAGGCCTGAAGAGAGAAAAAGGGTTTTTCTAATTTGCACGTGCTGATACATGTCGAGTTGTATTGAGACATAAGTTGCAAACTCCTGTTAAAAGTCTATGAGAATGGGATTCAAGCTGCGGATGTCTGTCTGCAGGTGCGAGGGGGTTTCGATTAAAAGTTTAATGAATAGAGCTCTGTTCGAGTAGACTGGTACAGACATGGAGGAGGATTCAGGAATGATTAGGGGGTATCAGCGGGCCGGAGAAGAGCCTGAGAAGCAAGGTCAACGCTAAGCACGAGGCCCAGAGGAAGATCATCATGGAAAAAGCCAGAATCAACACCACGTGAGGGGCGTCTCGTGAGGGGCGTTTCAATTGTAATTGGGGTTTTGTATTAGGGACAGCACCCCTGGGTGGAGTTAGAGCAGATGCCTGAGGACCCTTCAAGAGAGCGGATGGGTAGGCAGAGAGGGGTCATGACTGGAGATCATAGGTTTTCACCTAAAGACTAAGGGTGGGTGATCTTCTTAGGAAGACATTCACAGCTGACACCTTTGATAGGTTGGGACCTTGTTAAGTAGGGATACCATCTAGTACAGGGTAGGGACAGCCTAACCTGATTCCTTCCTTCCTTTGTAAATGACGGATAGATCACAATTTGTGTCTATGCTAGCAGCCCTGCTGATATTGGAACTAGTCCTAGTAGTGTTCTTTGCTCGCCTAAGAGCTTTCAGAGAACATATGTTTGTATTAGTGCCTTTGTATCTTTTGAATCTCATTTTGAGATGCCTGTACTTGCAGTTATCCATGACTCTGTAATAAACCTTTAAAACTTAGAAGTAGTATGTGGTTTTTCAGAGTCGAGCCCATTATTGATCGAACTAACCTGGTATTGGATGCACTTTCTTTCCTCAATGACAGGCAATAAAGATTCAATCGACCAGAACGGGGTTTAGATCTAGAGTGATAAGATAGAGATCAAAAATCCCGCCCTCCCAGTTGGTAGCTATAGAGGATGGTTGCCTTCTTGAGGAAGGTGATCTAGGTCAGGTTAGATTACCCCAAGGCCCCTAGAGATCGATGATCGGAAGAACCGCCCGCCGAAGAGGGTGCTGACGGCGCGAGAAAGAAAAGCAGCAGTAACGGTCGAGAGTGAGTATAAAGGGTCATGCGTGTTAGATTGCAGTGTTTTTGTGTTGCATCTATGTTGTAATGTCTTGCGGAGTTGAATGCCTGTAGAGTGACTGTGGAACAGGTTGTGAGCGCGCGCAACCGGTGCAAATCTTAAAGTTCAGAAGAGAGCTTAAGTGGTTCAGGTGTATCGGACATCCAGAGTAATTGTCAACCAAGAGTGAAGGGGGTCATGAGGTACCATTGATCGCCCGCAGGACCGAGATAGGGGGAACGTAAGAGTGAGTGCGTGAGTAACGGACGCTGGTCGGAAGTTACTGTGTGTATGCAACCTATCAGAGAGACGATTGCCCGAAAAGGCATTTCGTCAGTTGTGGTGACAATTACAGATAGACTGTGGATGTACCGTCAAGAAAAGTGATCGCTTGGTCGGAAGTAGTCATTTTTCGGTGTATGAATGGGATGCATGCGTGACCGGGAGACGAGCTGAGAAAGGAGGGGAACTGCTGCGAGAGGGGAGACGAGTGATGTCAGAAAGTGCCGCGCTGGGATTGGCCGGTACGGGTGAGACCGCGCTGTGATAGGCCAGCTAGAAAAGCCGCCCTAGGATTGGTGGATTGTCACCAGGAAGTAAACAGAATAGCGAAGCAGGAAATTGTGCGTTTAATCATGAAATGTTTTAAATGGTTAAGAGCGGCGTTTAAGAGAGAGAGGCGGAAATCTTATGATGGGGAAGAAGCCCCGCCGGAGGGTACGCCGGCAAATTATATGGCGACAAATGTTGGGTTGCACACTATATTGTGGATTTCAAATTGGTGTAAGATTACAGAAGGGAATGAGGAACTGACGTTTCCAAAGTACGGGACGTTTAGATTAGAGGTATTACATCGATTAAAAGCAGTTATGACCTCAATGAGACCTCTGCCTAGACCGACCCAGTTTGAAGCCCTCAATGCATGGATTAGGGCGGCGCACGATAGAAACCAGAATAGGCGCCAAGAAAGGGTGAAAAGATCGGTAAGAGCAGTGCAGGATGCCAAATGGGATGCGGATGCTAAAAGATGGAGAGTGCATAACCTTGAAGTAAACAAATTGTACCCTGTGATAGAGGTAGCGGAAAACAGGAGCCCCTTAGAGGAAGATGATGAGAGCGAGACAGAGGACAGCCTGATAAATAGGTTGCTAACAGATAGGCCACCCCCGTACAACAGAGAGACAGAAAATGCCGAGACAAGCAGAGAAGGGGGGGCTGAGATAGGGGAGTATAGACCGCTTCCTATCACAGATTGGGACCCCACTGCAAGTAAAGAACTGCCTCAACTTAGTCCGGTGCAGAAGGTAGTCGGAAGGTTTGTGGTACAAAAGGTGCCAGAAACGGAGCGTGCCACATCCTATGCACTACCAGACGCTCTGCAAGTACCTGTTACTATAGGTCCTATAGTATCGATTTATGACCCGGAAAGAGCCAGAGGGGAGGAACAGGTACGACTGGACAGGGAGAGAGCAGAAATGGTGAGGAGGAACGTTACGATCAATTCCCCAAGACAGCTGCCAGGAACAAGAGATTGGAGTACCCCAATACATACAGCAGTAGATCCCACAGGAGATCAGGGGGCCCGAGATGGCCGATGGATCTGAGGGGATCAGGGCCGAAATCCTTCCAGGAGTTAAGAGAGTACCTGAAGGAATGGGATGCGGCAGTGGAGGCTCACAAGAGCCTGATACCAGCAGAAGCTGGAAGTGAAAGCCAAGATAGCAGGATCCGGACTCACTGCGGGGCTGACGAAAGCAGTCCGGAGTGGGACGGGAGGAGTCAAGAACATAGAGAAGATACTTGTCGTACCAGAACTGGAGGTAGATCAGTACTGGAGAACAGGAGTAAAGGCCCTGAGTGTGGGGGGGTGTCCCGCCCTATTCACAGTGAAGGGGATAGGAGAACGCAGGAGTACAGGGACAGCTTTAAGTGCACTCACTATGCATCTGGCAATAGTGGACAAAACGACAGTTGCGAGAGGTCTCGCCATGACCCCTGTGATCACGGACATGAGCGGAATCCGGGGGACATGGGGAGCCGAGAAGGAGCTTACCAGATACTGAGTGACACTAGGCAAAGAGGGAATAGCGACAGGGTGGAGAATAGCAGAGAGTCCTATCATGGGGCCAAGGAGAACAGGCAGGATGGACAAAATGAAATTGGGGGAAACAGGGCAGTGTTTCACCACCCCCCAAGGGAAGATGGCCGAGCATGGGACTTAGAAAGATGGGAACAAGGGAGGACTCTCCTTAACGCCCCTGAGCCTAGGCGTAGGACTCGGAGCTGGGATGGGAGAGATACCAATGAACACCCTAAGAAAGACATACTGCGAGCCGAGATAAAAGCAAAGAGACTTGATGTCACCAGTTTAAGATCAGATCTGGATGACATGGTAGATGGCACTTTGCCTTTGGAGAGAATGGACATGTACGAGCAAGATGAGATACTGTTCATGGCAAAGGACGTCACTAGAAAAGCGAGAGCAGCACATGAGAAATTAGTCGAACTGGCTGGAAAATACATGGTAGACTTGTCAAGGACCAAAGCATTACAGGGTAACCACAGGCTACATTATTCAGATCAGGACCTAGATGAGAGAAGAACAATAGGATTAAAAACGCACATAAGGGAATTGATCACTGGAATAAGGACATGGAGAGCACTGGATAAATGGGAAGAAAGATGGTCCAAGAAAGGGACCGTCAGGAGAAGCACCCTTGGGATGTCCCCAGAGGGAGGGCTACAGAAGATAGAGGCATTCCCTTTGCGTGAGGTTGCAAACGGGAGCTATGTGCATGTGCCCTGGAGTAGGGGGTACTTAGCTGCCTTTACCAATTCCTTTCCTAAATTGAGGGAGAATCCAGTGGAATGGTACAAGCAGGTAGAGAGGTTCGTAAAAATCTCCAAAGTACTCTGGATTGACCTGAACACCCTGTTTGACATTGTGGTGCCAGGAGATTTGTGGTCAGCATGTAAGGTTAGTGCTGTATGGCCCACAGCAGAACCCGAGAGGGATGCACGGACCAATGGACCGTCCGAGACAGTCATGACAAAATATGAGAGAGTGATGACTTGGCTGAAAGAAAAGGTGCCGATGCAGGACATAGATTGGGTCAAAATAGATCGAACTAGGCAGGAACCCAAGGAAACAGTTCATGAATATTATGAGAGACTGCTGAAGGCGTTTAAACAAAATAGCGGGTTGGACGTAATGGATCCTAAAGACATAGGGCAGTTTGTGTCTAAATTCGTTTTGGGCTTAAGACCGGATATTTGTTTAATGATTCAGCAACACTTGATTTGTTGGCAAAATAAACCTTTAGACGAAATTCTGAGATATGCTAGATACTGCAGTGATGAGATAGATTCGAAAGCCAAAAAAGCTAAAAGAAAAACTGATGGTGGTCCAGATGCAGTCAGCTGGTAAGGGTGGACAACAGCAACAGAGAACAGGGACCGGGGGCAGGAGACAGAATAACCAGAACAAAGGTAATGAAGAGAACTCCAACTTCAAACCTAGGGTAGATATTGCGGCATTGAAAAAGACGACCCGGTGCCACCAATGTAACGATGTGGGACATTGGAAACGCGAGTGTCCCTACAATGTTGAAATTGGAGAACTAGAGATAGAGGAGGAAGAGGTCCAAAACCCTCGAGGAAAAGGGGCAACCGCATACCAAGGAAAGGTGGTCAAAGGGGGGACCCCAGCTCCACGAGCCCAGTTCCCTCAACCACCCCGAATAGCGACAGGGGGAAAGACCTATAGACAGATGCCTCTTTTCGTAGGAGGAGAGGAGTGTTACTACGTTGATCCCCTAACGGGACAGAGAGTGGAGAGAGAAGATTGTACCCTCGGGGCAGTCTTAGAGGTGGACCAGAGGGGACCATACGTTGAGGCCGAAGTGGCAGGGTGTCCCACGACTTTCTTAGTGGACACCGGGGCCACTCGATCCACGATAATATCAGCCGTAGTTTCAGGTCTGCCCATGTCCGGAGAAACGATTCAAGTGGTGGGGGTCGCAAACAGGAGAATGACAAGCCCATTGACAGAACCAGTGCTAGTGAAAATAGGAAAATACAGCGATGAGCATCAGTTTGTGGTTTGTGATTCTAGTCCTGTATGTCTATTGGGAAGGGATTTATTGTGCAAGTTAAATTGTACAATATACTGCACACCGCAGGGAGTGGAGGTACTGACTAATGATGATGACGCTGACTTTAAGGTCGCAAACTCAAGAACGTGCGTGGAGCTGTATCCCACTCTGACAGTGGATGAGCTCCCCTGGGATTTAAGGGAGACAGTGGCACCAGAAGTGTGGGATTTCACTGGGGAAGAGATTGGACTAGTCAAGGGAGTGGACCCAGTGAAAATCATAGTAAAACCGAATGCTGAGTTTCCGAGAACACCCCAATACAAATTGACTCCTGAAACGATTGCAGGTATAAAACCCGTGATCGAGTCCATGATTAAGCAGGGAATACTGAAAGAAATCGTGGGTAGTCCATGTAACTCCCCGATTATGGGTTTGCAGAAACCAAGTGGGAAATTCAGAATAGTGCAGGACCTTCGAAAAATCAATAACATAGTTGTCTCATGTTGTCCAGTGGTACCAAATCCATCAGTGATATTGTTTCAGATACCGTTCCAAGCCGAATGGTTCACAGTGATAGATCTTTGTCAGGCTTTCTTTTCGATCCCTTTGGACGAGGATAGCCACTTTCTTTTCGCTTTTAAGCTGGAAGGTGGCGTATTAACATGGTGTCGTATCCCACAGGGGTATATAGAGAGCCCATCGATCTTTAACCAGCTTTTGAAGAAAAATCTTGAAAGTCTAGTGCTGCCCCAGAATTCGGTTCTGGTCCAGTACATAGACGACCTACTTGTCGCGTCAGAAACTGAAGAAGCTTGCAAGGAGGACTCCATTGCATTGCTGAATCACCTAGCTTTAAACGGGCACAAGGTGTCTCCGAGCAAATTGCAGTACTGCCTGACAGAAGTGCAGTATTTGGGGCACAGAATCGAGAAAGGAAAACGGAAGGTGTCACCAGACAGAATAGAGGCGATCATGAAAATGAACGCACCTAAAACACAGAGAGAGGTCAGGATGTTCCTAGGGATGGTGGGTTATTGCCGACAGTGGATAGCGAACTTTTCACTGAAAGCAAAACCCTTGCAAAAACTGACGCACAAGGAGGTGAGTGATCCGGTACCATGGGACAAAGATTGTTTTATGGCGTTCCTACAGCTGAGAGAGGACCTGTGTCGGGCTCCTGCTCTGGGAATGCCAGATTACGAAAAACCATACTTGCTTTACTGTTGTGAAAGAGAGGGTTGTGCTTTGTCAGTCCTGGTCCAAATCCATGGGAATGCCCGTAGACCAGTCGCCTACTTTTCGGCTACCTTAGACCCAGTAGCCGCAGCGTTGCCCGGATGTCTCAAATCCGTTGCCGCAACGGGTGTCAGCATTGAAAGGTGCGAGAATATCGTTATGGGGCACCAGTTAGAGGTGTATGTGCCCCATTCTGTTGAACTGTTGATGACCAGGACCAAAACACAGCATCTGACCAATAGCAGGCTCACGCGCTATGAGCAAGTCATTCTTGCTGCAGAGAACGTGACCCTCAAGAGATGCTCTGTTTTGAACCCTGCTACATTGATGCCACTCCCAAGTGACATTGATGATGATGAATGTACAGATCATGATTGCCTTGATGTGACTGAACTATGCACCAAACCGAGACCCGACATCGTGGATGAGCCACTGTCTGACCCTGATGAAGTTTTCTTTGTTGATGGCTCATGTGTAAGAGACGATGTTGGGCAGTTGAGAGCAGCCTATGCTGTTTGTACAATTACTGGAGTAGTGGAAGCCGCATGCCTGGAAGGAGTACACTCCGCTCAGGTAGCTGAAATTATTGCATTGACGCGTGCCTGCCTGGCAAGCAACCAAATTCGAGTCACCATATACACCGATAGCCAATACGGTTTCGGGGTAGTTCATGATTACGGGCAATTATGGTCTCAAAGGGGTTACATGACCTCTTCAGGTTCCCCCATTCGCAATGGAGCGTTTGTACGCTTATTGTTGGACGCCTTGCAATGTCCGGCAGCTATTGCCGTTGTGAAATGTACCGCACACACAAGAAACCAAGACTTTGTGTCACAGGGCAATAGATACGCGGACGAAGTGGCACGATACTGTGCCGAGCAGAGATACTCTTTCACGGAGGTGGAAGTGGGTGGAATAAATGCAAGGACTGAATTAGCTATGATATTGGAAACCGTAGATACTTGGGACGAGTTAAAATGTATACAAGAAAATGCACCAGATTTTGAAAAAAGAACATGGGAAACTGCAGGATGTGTGATAGGCGAGACAGACTTTTGGGTATCAGCAGATGGAAGGGCAGTGTTGCCAAATGAGTTGGTGAGCCCAATGGCGAGGCAAATTCATGGTCCATTACACCTAGGGAGAGACGCTATGCTGAGAGTATTCAGACAAACCTGGTACAACCCCAAGTTCAGAGTAGCAGCAGAAGCAGTGTGCCAGCGTTGTGTGACTTGTCAGCAGCTGAACATAGGGAAAAGAACACCAGTTGCATTGAGTCACATAGGGAGGTCTGGAAGTCCATTCAATCTAATGCAAATTGATTTCATTGAAATGCCAAGGTGCAACCGCCTTCGATACGTGCTGGTGGTTGTTTGCATATTTTCCAGATGGGTCGAGGCATACCCTACACACAGGTGTGATACCCTCACAGTAGCCAAGTTATTGCTTAGGGAGCTCATTCCGCGCTTCGGGGTACCGGCCTCTTTGGAATCAGATAGGGGAACGCATTTCAACAGCGAGCTTGTGAAGATGATTTGTGCAGCCCTGAACATAGACCAGAAATTGCATTGTATCTATCGACCCGAAGCTTCGGGAATTGTGGAGCAGATAAATGGCACCATCAAGTCCCGAATTGCCAAAATGTGTTCATCAACGTCTCTGAGTTGGCCTGATGCCTTGCCACTAGTTCTTATGAGCATCCGTAGTACCCCAGACAGAAGAACGGGACTATCGCCACACGAGGTGTTAATGGGGAGGGCAATGAGATTGCCATCAGTACCGACTGCAGCCTTGTTGAATATCACAGATGATATGATCCTGGACTATTGTAAGGGTCTGTCTGACGCCATTCATTCTGTGTCCCTTCAGGTGCAGGCTGCCGAGGTCCCGTCGTGCCAGGACTTGTGTCACGACCTGTGCCCTGGAGATTGGGTACTGGTCAAAAAGCACGTCAGAAGAAGCTGCCTAGATGTTCGTTGGCGTGGGCCCTACCAGATCACCCGAATATCGAACACTGCTGTGAAAGTGGGAGGTCTGCCCAACTGGATCCACGCGTCTCACACGCGGAGAGTTCCAGCACCTCTGGAAGAAACAGCTCCTCTCTCGGATGTAAGTCCAGCTGCGAACAGAGAAGCCACAGAGGGGGCCAGCCAAGCTGTAGAGGTGCAAGAAGAAGCTGGGAGTGTGTCTGACCAAGCTGAGGACGGTCAGTACAATAGTGAAACGGACGACGCCACAGAAGGAGGAAGTAGCTGGGAGTACGAATCAGACGCTGGCCAAGCTGAAAGCGAGCCCGAGCGAAGCAGAAGGACAAGGAGCGGAGGGGCAAGGCGTAGAGAGGCTAGCTGGCCGCAGAGGAGAAGGTCAAGTCTGAGATCAACTCCAGAGAGGACCCTTGCTCCAATATCTGAAGACTCAGATCCGGACGAAGGTGCTCTGGGCGCTGAAGCAGCAGGTCTAAGAAGGTCAAGGAGAGTACGTGTGCCTAACAGAAGATACGCCACCCCTGAGTGGACGTATCTGGCGACAGATGTCTTGGGAACGAGTCACAGGGAGAATAAGGGCGGTGATAGTGACCAGCACTGATCCCATCATCAACGTAGAAGTACAGCTGTTGGTGCCTGGAGTCGAAACAGAAGGGACACTAACGTTCAAAATCCCCAACCCTCCCTACCTGAGCAAGTTAAAGCACATGTTTTTCACCGAATTGCAATTCCCCGACTTTGGAACAACGATAACAAGTCATGAAGAGCACATCCTTCGTTTGGAAATATTGAACTACGCTATCCAAACCGCTGGTCCCAGCCTCATTGTAGATGCTTAAAGACTTTGTAAATAAACAAGAGTAAGAAGATAACCTAGCGCCTAGGAATGCAGAGAAAACTTAGGGGTTTCCTTTAAGTTGACGGAGAAGGGCTAGGGTTGTCTGAGATAAAGTTCGAAAAGACTTTTGCAAAAAGAGATTGCCAGCTTCCGACTGTGTGGTTCTAAAAGACTGAAGTCGAGATAAGAGAGACTGTAAAGGAACTCAAGAGAAAGAACTTTGTGTTGAAAGGGAGAAAGGAACCGTACTGTCTGAAGAACATGGAGGCCGGTAATCCAAACCGCAGAGCCAAATGTATAATAGGCACACTTATAGTGGGAGTGATACTTCTTATAGCTTTAGTAGTTACTGTATCATATGTGATGGGACACGAGAGTGAGGCAGGGGTACCAGACACAAAATCTGTAGTGACACCAAAACCCACTGCTGCTGGTAAGAAAGGTGAAACCGAACAGGAGAAAGCATTATTAGCAGCAGAAGCCCGTAGGTTACACATGGATGAGTCCCAAGGCGACTATAGGTCAAATGCTTATGCCAAACTGTTATACGAATACGTGGATGCCATGGAGGTCAAAGACTGTTATGTGTGTATGCAGCTGCCTGCGTCTGTAGATGAAGGCATTAGATATCATCATCTCCCATTGACTTATGGCATTACATGTAGCTTATTGCTTAGCATATTTTATGGTAGAGATAGTTTTGAGTATTATTTTTCTAATTACGATGCAGTGTTACCAGAAGTCCCAAATTATAAGCAAATGAATAAGTGGGACTATTATAAGAGTGAAGACAGATTGGCAAAGTTCTTCATTCCTTGGGATACCTTAGATACTTCACATGCCCGCAGAAACAATCTGACTTGCAAAGTGTCAGAAGTCGAGAAAAAGTTTATAGGGCAAGTGGATGATCGTTATAGAAGGCAAAAGATTCTGAAGAAATCAGGACAGTGGAAGACAGATTGGACCGAAGAGGAGAAGGCACACAAAAAGAAGGGTAGTAGTGGTCCAATAGCTTTGGATCAAACACAGAGAGGGAAGTTATGCCTTCACAGAAGCAAAACGTACTACGAAAATGTATTCGTAGGGGAGGTCAGTTGCGAACATGCTTTTAGATTAGAATACTACACAAAGGACTTTTTGAAAGGAATGCAAGTCATTCCAAATGTATATTTTGTATGTGGAAGAAATGCCTACGTGAGACTACCCGATAACTGGTACGGATCATGCTTTTTGGCCATTGTCTTCCCCAAAATATATCACGCTCAAGATTTGGATATCATAGAGGGTAAGGTCTCAACCAGAGGGAGAAGAGACCTAGGGGATGCAGAATTAGTTGGAGACGTATTTGGAGCTGCATTTCCTATTTTAGGACTGATCCTCAATGATGTCAAAATTAGGAGACTGGCAACAGTCGTAGACAGATTGTCTGCCAGTACTGCTACATCCTTAATGCTGGTGGAAGGAGAGATGCAATCGATAAGGGCCATGGTGCTTCAGAACCGTCTTGCATTAGACGTTCTGCTAGCAAAAGAGGGCGGAGTCTGTAAGGCTTTGAAGGTCCAGGAATGCTGCACTTACATTCCGGACAATTCAAAGCCTCTGGAGAAAGTTATCATGAACATAACTAACATTCACAAAGAGATCGAAGACCTGACTAAAGTAAATGTTTGGGAAAAGGTGGGTCATGGAATGGGTGAAGTTGGAGGTTGGTTCGCCAACATAGGGAAGAGCCTTGTATGGTACATACTGAAGCCTATCATCATAATAGTGATCTGCGTGATCATGTTGTGGGGATTGGTGAGGTCGTACCAATGGTATAGATCAAATAGGTTGGAGAAATCCAGGAGAGAACAGGAACGAAGACAAGCTGCCATGCAGGACAATCAGTACAAGAGTCTGAGGGCTCTCGAAATGCTGAAACGAGGGGGGATGGCAACTAGTTCAGTTTGAATCTTGGTGATGACCACGAGAGGTCATCAAAGGGGGGAACTGAGAGAGCGCAAACTGAACAAAATGCATGAGTGCACCATAAGTGCAAGTTAGTCGCACAATTATAACAGAAGTGCCTGTAAGTGTTGAAGATACATTCACCTATACTTAGACGTGTGTAGTTAACATAGAAAATTCATATAGAAGTGGTACTGACGCAGAAATGTGTGGAAAATGTATTCTTATTAGACGTGATTAATCATGATCCATGTTATGTAGCTGCTAATGGAGGAATGTCATGCTGCAAAGCATCGAAGGGAGCAGGCCTCATGGCCAGGGCAGAAGGGTTTAGAAAAGTACACTCATACATAAACATGGATTGCACTAATGTTATAGTAATTCTGTTTATTCGTTAGATTTATATCCCATAGATGTGTTTTTCATAATCCAAGAATAAAGTGTTTAACATGTTATTTTAGTTTTCGAAAGGATTTGAAGAGAACAGAACCTCTGTGAGAAGGGTTGTAGGCCTGAAGAGAGAAAAAGGGTTTTTCTAATTTGCACGTGCTGATACATGTCGAGTTGTATTGAGACATAAGTTGCAAACTCCTGTTAAAAGTCTATGAGAATGGGATTCAAGCTGCGGATGTCTGTCTGCAGGTGCGAGGGGGTTTCGATTAAAAGTTTAATGAATAGAGCTCTGTTCGAGTAGACTGGTATTGACATGGAGGAGGATTCAGGAATGTTTAGGGGGTATCAGCGGGCCGGAGAAGAGCCTGAGAAGCAAGGTCAACGCTAAGCACGAGGCCCAGAGGAAGATCATCATGGAAAAAGCCAGAATCGACACCACGTGAGGGGCGTCTCGTGAGGGGCGTTTCAATTGTAATTGGGGTTTTGTATTAGGGACAGCACCCCTTGGTGGAGTTAGAGCAGATACCTGAGGACCCTTCAGAGAGCGGATGGGTAGGCAGAGAGGGGTCATGACTGGACATCATAGGTTTTCACCTAAAGACTAAGGGTGGGTGATCTTCTTAGGAAGACATTCACAGCTGACACCTTTGATAGGTTGGGACCTTGTTAAGTAGGGATACCATCTAGTACAGGGTAGGGACAGCCTAACCCGATTCCTTCCTTCCTTTGTAAATGACGGATAGATCACAATTTGTGTCTATGCTGGCAGCCCTGCTGATATTGGAACTAGTCCTAGTAGTGTTCTTTGCTCGCCTAAGAGCTTTCAGAGAACATATGTTTGTATTAGTGCCTTTGTATCTTTTGAATCTCATTTTGAGATGCCTGTACTTGCAGTTATCCATGACTCTGTAATAAACCTTTAAAACTTAGAAGTAGTATGTGGTTTTTCAGAGTCGAGCCCATTATTGATCGAACTAACCTGGTATTGGATGCACTTTCTTTCCTCAATGACAGGCAATAAAGATTCAATCGACCAGAACGGGGTTTAGATCTAGAGTGATAAGATAGAGATCAAAAATCCCGCCCTCCCAGTATGAAAAGGAATCATGCAGTAAGCCTTTGTATGAGTTGGAGACATAAGGAAAACCTTTGTGTGAGTAGGAGACAAGGGAAACCTTTGTGAACGCTGGAGACTTGGATGACACTTTTGTATGAGTAGGAGACATAAGGAAAACCTTTGTATGAGTAGGAGGCATAAGGGAAACCTTTGTATGAGGAGGAGGCATAAGGGAAACCTTTGTATGAGGAGGAGGCATAAGAGAAACCTTTGTGTGAGTAGGAGGCATAAGGGAAACCTTTGTGTGAGTAGGAGGCATAAGGAAAACCTTTGTGCGAGTAGGAGACAAGGGAAACCTTTATGAACGCTGGAGACTTGGATGACACTTTTGTATGAGTAGGAGACAAAGAAAAACCTTTGTATGAGGAGGAGGCATAAGGGAAACCTTTGTATGAGGAGGAGGCATAAGGGAAACCTTTGTATGAGGAGGAGGCATAAGGAAAACCTTTGTGTGAGTAGGAGACAAGGGAAACCTTTGTGAACGCTGGAGACTTGGATGACACTTTTGTATGAGTAGGAGACATAAGGAAAACCTTTGTGTGAGTAGGAGGCATAAGGGAAACCTTTCTATGAGTTGGAGACATAAGGAAAACCTTTGTGTGAGTAGGAGACAAGGGAAACCTTTGTGAACGCTGGAGACTTGGATGACACTTTTGTATGAGTAGGAGACATAAGGAAAACCTTTGTATGAGGAGGAGGCATAAGGGAAACCTTTGTATGAGGATAGGGCATAAGGGAAACCTTTGTATGAGGAGGAGGCATAAGGGAAACCTTTGTGTGAGTAGGAGGCATAAGGGAAACCTTTGTGTGAGTAGGAGGCATAAGGAAAACCTTTGTGTGAGTAGGAGACAAGGGAAACCTTTGTGAAAGCTGGAGACTTGGATGACACTTTTGTATGAGTAGGAGACATAAGGAAAACCTTTGTATGAGGAGGAGGCATAAGGGAAACCTTTGTATGAGGAGGAGGCATAAGGGAAACCTTTTTATGAGGAGGAGGCATAAGGGAAACCTTTGTGTGAGGAGGAGGCATAAGGGAAACCTTTGTATGAGGAGGAGGCATAAGGGAAACCTTTGTATGAGGAGGAGGCATAAGGGAAACCTTTGTATGAGGAGGAGGCATAAGGGAAACCTTTGTGAGTAGGAGGCATAAGAAAAACCTTTGTGTGAGTAGGAGACAAGGGAAACCTTTGTGAACGCTGGAGACTTGGATGACACTTTTGTATGAGTAGGAGACATAAGGAAAACCTTTGTATGAGGAGGAGGCATAAGGGAAACCTTTGTATGAGGAGGAGGCATAAGGGAAACCTTTGTATGAGGAGGAGGCATAAGGGAAACCTTTGTATGAGGAGGAGGCATAAGAGAAACCTTTGTGTGAGTAGGAGGCGTAAGGGAAACCTTTGTATGAGGAGGAGGCATAAGGGAAACCTTTGTGTGAGTAGGAGGCATAAGGGAAACCTTTGTGTGAGTAGGAGGCATAAGGAAAACCTTTGTGTGAGTAGGAGGCATAAGGAAAACCTTTGTGTGAGTAGGAAACAAGGGAAACCTTTATGAACGCTGGAGACTTGGATGACACTTTTGTATGAGTAGGAGACAAAGAAAAACCTTTGTATGAGGAGGAGGCATAAGGGAAACCTTTGTATGAGTAGGAGGCATAAGGTAAACCTTTGTGTGAGTAGGAGGCATAAGGGAAACCTTTGTATGAGTAGGAGGCATAAGGTAAACCTTTGTGTGAGTAGGAGACAAGGGAAACCTTTGTGAACGCTGGAAGCTTGGGTGACACGTTTGTATGAGTAGGAGGCATAAGGGAAACCTTTGTGTGAGGAGGAGGCATAAGGGAAACCTTTGTATGAGTAGGAGGCATAAGGGAAACCTTTGTGTGAGTAGGAGACATAAGGGAAACCTTTGTATGAGTAGGAGACATAAGGGAAACCTTTGTATAATGAGGAGGCATAAGGGAAACCTTTGTATGAGTAGGAGGCATAAGGGAAACCTTTGTGTGAGTAGGAGGCATAAGGGAAACCTTTGTATGAGTAGGAGACATAAGGGAAACCTTTGTGAATGCTAGCGACTTGGATGAAACCTTTGTATGAGTAGGAGACAAAAGGGAAACCTTTGTATGAGTAGGAGGCACAAGGGAAACCTTTGTATGAGTAGGAGGCATAAGGGAACCTTTGTATGAGTAGGAGGCATAAGGGAACCTTTGTATGAGTAGGAGGCATAAGGAAAACCTTTGTATGAGTAGGAGGCATAAGGGAAACCTTTGTATGAGTAGGAGACATAAGGGAACCTTTTGTGAGCGCTGGAGACTTGGATGAAACCTTTGTATGAGTTGGGGACATAAGGGAACCTTTTGTGAGCGCTGGAGACTTGGACGAAACCTTTATTTCAGTAGGAGTCATAAGGGAAACCTTTGTATGAGTAGGAGATATAAGGGAACCTTTGTATGAGTAGGAGGCATAAGGGAAACCTTTGTATGAGTAGGAGGCATAAGAGAAACCTTTGTATGAGAGTAGGGGACATAAGGGAACCTTTTGTGAGCGCTGGAGACTTGGATGAAACCTTTGTATGAGATGGGGACATAAGGGAAACCTTTGTGAATGCTAGCGACTTGGATGAAACCTTTGTATGAGTAGGAGACAAAAGGGAAACCTTTGTATGAGTAGGAGGCACAAGGGAAACCTTTGTATGAGTAGGAGGCATAAGGGAACCTTTGTATGAGTAGGAGGCATAAGGGAACCTTTGTATGAGTAGGAGGCATAAGGAAAACCTTTGTATGAGTAGGAGGCATAAGGGAAACCTTTGTATGAGTAGGAGACATAAGGGAACCTTTTGTGAGCGCTGGAGACTTGGATGAAACCTTTGTATGAGTAGGGGACATAAGGGAACCTTTTGTGAGCGCTGGAGACTTGGACGAAACCTTTATTTCAGTAGGAGTCATAAGGGAAACCTTTGTATGAGTAGGAGATATAAGGGAACCTTTGTATGAGTAGGAGGCATAAGGGAAACCTTTGTATGAGTAGGAGGCATAAGAGAAACCTTTGTATTAAGCATGGGCGGAAAATCCGTTTCGCTCGCGGATTTTGAGGATTTTCGGTAAATTCGCAATCCGCGAGATTCGCGAATCTCCCGCAAAATCCGCAAATCCGCGAGCAGCGGATTTTATGGCTTGCTCGCACTGTTCGCGTGAGTTCGCGGCTTCCCAGTACAACTTCGCGCCCCGCGAATAAGCGCTAAATTGCAGAAATACGATCTTAGCAAAACTGAAACTACTTACCAGGTTCAAAAGTTCAGGCTCATCATTAGTAGCCATTTCCTGTAGTGCTTCCTGAGGGGCCCCTCCAGAGTTCAGTTGCCTACTTGCAACTATTATGTGACCCAGCTCTGAACCTCAGAATAGTTACACATATGCCACAAAGGTCCTGAATTACAGCTAAGGGAGACAAGCAGGAGCCAGGCTGGAAGTTCAAATCCATTAATCAGCCCCTAATTCATTATTGTCAGTTGGGGCAGGGCAGGTGTTGTATCTAATTTTGCAACAATGAAAGCACTTAGCAAGTGCAAAAGATCACTAATCAGGAAGCACTAAGGAAGCAGGTGCCAGCTAAAAAAATATTCTGTGACACATTAATCAGCCCCAAATTAATTCAGGTCACTTGAGGCAGGGAAGGTGTGCTTTGCTTTGCCACAATAATGTAAAACTGGACAACCAGAGGGTGCTGTGATGAAACAGAGGGTGGCATGGGTGGGCCAGAGGGTGGCATGAGTAGTCAGAGAGTGGCAGTGGTGACAGAGAGTGGCAGTGATGAAGAAGAGTGTTCCAAACAGGCCGGACACGTAGAAACAACAAGTTCGCAAAACTTGCGACCCGACAGGTAAGTTCGCGTTTTGCGAAATTGTATAAAACCCTCGCGAACTGGCAGAAACACGCGCGAACACAAAAAAAAAATCCGCAAATTCGCGAGAATTCGTGGATTTTGCGAATTGCGAGTTCGCAAATCCGCAAAATTCGCGAACGCGAGATTCGCAAAATTCGCACATGCTTACTTTGTATGAGAGTAGGGGACATAAGGGAACCTTTTGTGAGCGCTGGAGACTTGGATGAAACCTTTGTATGAGATGGGGACATGGGGAAGATTTGTGGGAGTATGAGGCATGAAAAAATACTCTTTCTGTGAGTAAGAGACACTGGAGCCATTGTGAGAGTCGGTTACATGAAGGAAAATGTGTGAGATTCAGGGACACGAGGATCCTTTGTTTAACGAAGTTGATGGGAAAAACTTTGAAAGAGTATGAGCCAATGGATCCTCTGTGAGAGTAGGAGACATTGAGGAAGTCTTTAGATGAGTAAAATGCATGAAGAAAACCCTTGTATAATATGAAGTTAGTGGATCGTTTCTGAGGGATCAAGGCATGATGGGAAATTTTGAGAGAGGAAGAAACATGAGGAAAGCTGTTGCAATAGTGTGAGATAATGACACCATTTGTGAGAGCTGGAGACATGGAAAAAACCTTTATGTGAGTAGGAAATATGAAGCAAACCTTTGTGAGAGTAGAAGACTTGGGGATCCTTTCTGACAGCAGGGTTCGTCTCGTAACCCTTTCTGGCAGTGTGAGACACTTGGATTGTTTGTGAGAGGTGGTGCCATGGAGGAAACATTATTGTGTGTACGATGCATTAGGAAAATAAGTTTGTAGAGTTTTAAGTCTGGCAACCTTTGTGAGAGAAGGAGAGATTGGGAAAACCATTTTGAGAGTCAATAGACCCTCTGTGAGAGTTGAAGACACAGAGGAACCCTCTGTATAAGTATGAGACATTAGCAAAACATTTGTATGAGTAAGAGACAGCTAATCATCTCTGAGAGGGAGACATAGAGGAACCTTTTGTGAGAGTAGGGGGAACGGGGATCTTTAGTGAGAGTTGAAACGCTGGGAAGACCTGTTTGAGATTAAGATGCATGGACATAATTCTGATAGCACGGAAGATCTACTTAACCTTTGTTGGGGGTATGAGAAATGGAGATTCTCGTGTGAGGCAAACTTTTTATGAGTATGAGGCATGAGAAGGGTAAGAGAGAATGGATCCTTTGGAGAATACGAGATATAGGAACAACCTTTGTGAGAGTATGGGGGTTACAATACGCCTCATGATTTTGTATGGCCTTATTAATTCCCACTGTTTATTGATACTTGCTGTTTATAAATATTGACGACTGCAACCTTTCAACCTAACTCTTTTTTTATTCAAGGTCATTAATGGCCGATCCCCCACCTACTACTTTTAGGACGTGGGAGACGAGAAAAACTTTGTACATGTTTGAGACAAGAGTTAAACCTTTTTCTGGAAGGGTTGAGGCCTTCGAAGAAAGGGAGTTAGGAGTCTTAAAGAAAGGTTCTTAATAAGGCCTAGAGAATACCTTTGTTGGGAGCAAGAGAGCGAGAAAGTGGGAGAGAGAGAAAAGGAAAGAAACGGAGAGTGAGACGGAAATAGCTCTGAGTTCTATAGTTAGGGAGGAAATGTTTGTTAGGCTTATGGCCCAGGAGGAAACCTTTGTTGATGCAGGAGACTTGGAAAAAGCTTTTTGGAGGCAGGAGACAAGGAAAGAAACTTTGTGGGCACAGGAGGAATCTGAACAATACTTTAGGTGCAATAGATGTGGTAGGTAGCCTTGTACAGGGTGGGATAGTTGGGGGAAATGTTTATACACCCTGGAAACCTATATGGGGCACTTTCTATAGGGTACTAGACACAAGCCAACCTTTCTCAAGGTTGAAAACTCAAATGAAATCACTGTGGGAGTAGTAATCTCGAGGGCAACTTTGTTCAGGTGTGAAACAGAAAATAATGTAGTCGTATAGGAGAATGGGGGATCGAGTGTAGATGCAGAACTGGGTTTCACAATACTTTGTATGGAACAGAGCACTCGGGGAAAAAGCTTTGTGAGCAGCAGAAAACTTATGGAGAAATTTTATGAGGCGAGATAATTGTGAACAGATTTTTTTTAGAAAGGAAGCTGAAGGTACACATTTGTATGGCTAGAGGACATTAAAGAAATCGGTATGGATGCAGGAAACATGAAGGGCATCTCGGTAAAGGCAAAAAACATGAACAAATCGTTTGAAGGGAAGTACAGAAAGATTTTCAGGTTCGGGAGACAAGTCAGGACCCTTCAAGTGAAGTTTGGGATGAACAGGACGCATAGAGGAAATGAGTGTTGAACCAAGGGTAACCCCTTTCGTAGGAGTATGGGCATGGAGGATGTAGGCGTATGTGAAGTTTATGTGTGTATGGGATTTGTAGAGCGCAGAAATCAACCCCGTAGAGGTATCTCCGCGCCATCGTAGCGGGAAAGTCAGGCTAACATGGGCAGACAGGTTTAAGCTCTGAAAAATCTGTTTTCAGGAGTTTCCTGAAGTGAAGAAGATTGGAGCATTTACACAGGTCCTCCGGTAAGGTGTTCCAGAATTTCGAGGCCAGATGGCCAACGGTTTTGCCTCCTGTTTTAAACTTATTAAACCCGAGGACCACCAGCAACCCTTACCTTTCGATATAAGATTGTGAATCGGACAGTAGACTTTAAATTTGTCAGCCAGGTTAGGTAGCTGGGACTCGCACCATATAGAGCTTTATGGGTGAGACAGAAAAGCTTAAAATTAATTCTCTGGCGAATGGGGAGCCAGTGGAGTTGTTGTAACAATGGTCCTGAAGAGGTGCAAGATGTTTTTATTTTTTAGGGTGGAAGGCGACCCTGCATGTTCGACACATATTGAATCCATGCATCCATGGACACACAAGACTTTCAAGTACCCTAATCCGTAGGAAAGGAGGCTTCCGAAAACCCTAGGTTTGGCCAACTGAACATTATCCCAAAATGGGAGAGCGTCTGGAACATGCAGCTGAAAAGCTGCTATGTCTTTACGCCTAATAGTTTTTTAATTCCCTGGCTGAGTAATTTACCTCAAACTTGAGTCAACAAGAATTTTGCTCTTCAGACAAGGGTTTCTCTCTGCCTTCTGTTTGCCTGGCTTTATTCCTACTTCTCTTGGTCGGAAGCTACCTGCAAATATTTCCCTGACTTTGAAAACTAGCTCCTTGTCCAAGGCTGATGCGTACCCTCTTTTCATAGTGTGACTACTGTGAAGAAGAATGTGAGAGCTTTGGAAACTTGTGCATTGGTCGATTTTAGCATAACGTCTTTTCAGGGTGTGCCTAAAGAGAGGACGGAAGAGAAAGAGAGATCAATGGAAGGGAAGCAGGGTGCACCAGAAGTAAGCTTATTTTAAGCTGTACACCTGTAAGAAATGATGTGTTTCATGTTTTGGCCCCCAAAAGAAGACACGGACGCGGGAGCTTCGTTTTACAGCTCTTTATTCAGCCGCGTCGCGCCCAGAACTAACTTGTTTCCCCCCGCCCTACTAGCTCCTCCCTTTCCGCCTCCAACTGCCCCGTCCCAACACCAGGGTCAGGCGAGACAATATGACACCTCCCCCTTTGTACAATAATGCTTACTGTGTCTCAGAGTTCTTCAATGAGCCGAACAGGTCGCCTAGTTGTTCTTCGTGGACGACTTGTCCGCACCTGTTCTGATGGACTGTGGTCCCTTGTATCTTCAAGTGTCAATGTTCTGCGATGCACGCCATCACTGTTTCTTCTTTGACTCGACGAATCCGTATCAGATTCGAGGTCCTGAGTTCGAGTGTAGACAGAGGGGTTACATCTTTTAAAGTGGGACACATTCCTTGTTATCCGTTTACCTTCAGACTCAGCCGTGATCATCGTCCCTTTCCGGCTGGAAACTCGCAAGGGGTGTGCTAGGTAGCGACTGTCTGCTTTCGTTCTCCTGTCGCGCTTTACCAGCACCCAGTCTCCTTCATGAATGTCCACTGGTCGTGCATTTCTGCGTTGGTCAGCATAGTCCTTCATTTTTGATTTCTTCTCATGGTCAAGCTTTACCAGCGTATCATGATCGGTGGTCACGGCTCGGGATTGTATGACAGCATTCGAGGCGGGGAGCCGAGTGCGGGGAACTCGCCCACGCATCAGAGTGGCAGGACATTGGTTCGTGGTGCTGTGTGGGGTGGTACGGTATGCTCGCAGCACTTCATTGAGCGCTTGCTGAATGTCACAATGTGCTAGTTCTGCTTGCTGAACGGTTTTCTTGAGTGTCCCCATGAAGCGTTCGATCATCCCGTTGGCTTGAGGCCACAAGGGGGTGATCTTCTGATGTTTGAAGTTTAGATGTTTTCCAAACTCAGTGAATTCATGGCCGTTGAAGGGTGGTCCGTTGTCTGTTTTCGCTACCATGAGGATTCCCCAGGCTGCAAATGTTTCATCGATGACAGGAATGACAGCCGTCGCTTTGGTGGACGATACCTGATGTGCAATGGGAAAACTAGAATATTCATCCAAAATGACGATAATGTATTTTCCTGATTTTAACGGACCAAAGAAGTCAATGGCTACTTGTTGCCACACGCCATCTGGTAGCTCAGACATCTGCAATGGCGCTGGCGGTTCATCTCGACCCACTAACTGGCACGAGGCTTCCACAATCTGATCGAGTGACGGGAACCAGACGCAATCCCGGAGTGCTTTCTTCATGGCCACCACTCCTCTGTGTCCTTCATGGGCTAGGTTGATAACACCCTGTGCTTCTTGGACGTGCTTGAATGCAGTGAGTTCTTGAGTATCGACAGCTGTATCTTGTTGGGCATTGTCCAGGTGTCTCCACGAGTTGGTACGTATTCGGAGCATGATGGCTTGGGTGGTGACGTCTTGAGCAGATGCTTCACGAATGGCATCTAGCGGCACTGCTGGAGTACATGCATTGTCAATGACGAAATGAATGTATTCCTCTGCCACGGAGCGTTGCACTTGTGTTTGAGCTTGCGGGTGTCGTGACATGTAATCTGCTGGGTTTTCTGCCTTCCCAGGTTTGTAGACAATGGTGTCGACATAGTCCTGCAGACGTATTCCCCATCTTTCTATCATGGTGGCATCTTCGCCATGGGTTGCCAAAGATGGTGATCAGGGCTTGGTGGTCGGTGATGAGTGTTAAATGCTTCCCATACACAAATAAGTGGAAGTGTTCACAGGCCCACACAACCGCGAGGCTCTCCTTTTCAGGCTGAGAGTAAGCCTTTTCCGTGTCAGTGAGACTGCGGCTCGCTTACGCGACGACGTGTCGTTGGTCCGCTTCATCATCGTATTGTGCCAGGATGGCACCCAGACCTACAGGACTGGCATCTACGGTGATTTCAGTCTTTCTTTTGGTGTTGAAATATGCTAGGTTGATAGCAGTGCTCACCGCCTTCTTGATCTTGTTGAACGCGTGTTCACACGCAGGTGATCACAGGAATTGCTGTCCCTGGTGAGTAAGTTCCCTGAGCGGGTAGCTGATGGTGGCATAATCTTTAATGTAACAGGCACAGTAACTCGCCATCCCCAGGAATGAACGGAGGTCACTGACATCTTTTGGCTGTGGAGTGTCCGCAAGGGCAGACACTTTCTCGGGGTCTGGCTTCATGCCGTCTTTGGAGAAAATGTGTCCGTAGAATTTTAGCGTGTCTGGATTAAGTGTGAGGTTAGCATTGAGTAAGGCGTGGCACACTTGGTCCAGTGCTTTGTCATGTTCTGCCTGATTCTCCCCAAATTCCAGGATATCGTCGCTGTAATTGAAACCGTTGGGAATGCCCTGGATTACACGCCGGATAGCTTCTTGAAAAATCTCTGCGGCTGAAGATATTTCAAAATTCAAACGCTTATATCGGAAAAGGCCTTGGAGGGTGGTGAAGGTGGTAATGTATCTGGATTTTTCGTGCAGTTCCAGCTGGTGATAGCCTTTATTGAGATCTAGCTTTGAGAAGACTGTTGCCACTTTGAGACGTGCTATCATATCACTGATGTGGGGTCCCGGATGTCGTTCCCTCTCAATAGCTGTATTCGGGGCTCGCATGCCCACACACAGGAGTACCTTGTTGTCTTGCCCTCTCTTAGGCACAGCTATCACTGATGACACCCAGGGAGTGGGGCCTGTAGATCGCTCAATGATGTCTGTTTTCAGGAGGTCTTGCAATTCGTCATCCATTGCCTGTTGCAGGTGAAATGGCACCTTGCTGTGGTGTTGTGCTATTTGTGGTATTTGCTCGTTGATGTGTAGTTTGACTTTGAACTGGGCAAGCTTCCCGAGGCCTTTGAAGAGTTTCAGGAATTTGTTGACAATGTCTGGGGAGTCATCCACTGTGTAGAGAAGTTCAACCAGCTTGAGGCGTTCTGCTGTCGGCAAACTGAGAAGACAATCCTCTGCTTCAGGGCCTTCAATCACTTGGATATGAGCTTGTATTTGTCGATTCTTATAGGTCAGAGTCGTGCAGAACTGTCCCAGACATGGTAATGGTTTCCTAGACATCCATGTGTAGACTCGGACAGCTGCAGGCTCCAGTTTTGCTGAGGGTTCATGCTCTGGTACTCCATGGTGCAAATGTAGGTAAGTGATGCTCCTGTGTCCAGTTCAAACTTGGCGGAGTGGCTCCCTATTTGAATGTTCAACCGTGGGTGTTTCTTCAATCTGTCGGGATCTGACACCATGCACACGTATTCATCGCTGTCTTGGGAGATGGGTGTGAGAGACGACGATTCCCGGGACGTCGACCTCCTAGACCGGTAGGAGTTGACTGACTGAGTGCTTGATCTCGATGAACTGGATGGACGGCTTCTTCTTCCTCGTACCGCTCTCGCATGGTGGCGGGGTTCTGTGTTTGGCTTGGATAGCTTCATTTCTGACCGTCGCGTCTGACAGGCTACTTCAAAGTGGTTTTCCCTTCCACAACGATGACACTGCTGGCCTATAGCGGAACACTGGCCTGAGTGTGTGGCCGTATCTGTAGCATTTTGAGGCCGGTCTGCTTGTCTGACTGTTTTGAGCTCCTTTGCGTGAAGAAATCGCGCGGTGGGACTTTGCCGTTCTTCCAGATTTGCGATGGTCGGGACGATGCCTCGAATCTGTGTGGGACTGTATTTGAAGAGCTTGTTCCTTTTTGTCGGATTTACTGGCTTCCATCTTTTTAGCGTGTTCTTCTGCTTGATCATTGATGCGGGTGAGTTCTTCTATCTCCTCCAGTGTGTAGTGTTTCTTTAGCAATCGGTGGCGTAGTGATTCCGACTGGCATCCTTCAATAATGCTCAGACGAAGTGCATCCTCATTATTGAAAGTGTCAAACTCGCAATATCGGGCAAGGCGCCGGATGCGGGCAATTAAGTCCCACATTGGCCCGTCTTTTTCTTGCGAGGCAAGGTTGAAAGTATATTGTTCATAGTCGCGGTTTAGTTTGTGAAGCAACTTCCGGTCTAAAGCTCCCTTCACATCTTCATATGAGGGGGCGTTGGCAGCAGGCAGTTCTTTAATGATCTGCGCAATGTCTTTCCCTATCAAGTTTCGCAGAGCTATCAGCTTCTGTTTAGAGTCTTGCACCTGAGACCCCGTCATAAAATCTTTGAAGTCTTCAGCCCAGCTCTTCCATTTGGGCCCCCGTGCTGTTCCCGGACTTCAGCTCCAGAGGTTCCGGAGGGCGCAGGTACGGTACTCCCACAAGCATTGTGTGGTAACGCACTTGCGTTAGCGCACTAGTGTTCCGCTAGGCGGAACAGGAAACGCGTCACGCGAAGACGGAAGGCGGCCATATCTAGTCATTGGCGCCGACCGCTTCACGTAGACCAGAAGTGTAAACCCGGCGCTCCGTCTGAAATAAAGAATTATTTAATTTCATAAAGCGTAGCTCTTCATTTTGAGATTCCATAATGGCGACGAGGATGGGCCCCACACGGTGCTCAACCCTACCGAAGCACACAGGAAGGCCCAGCAGAGGAGGTAGGCCTGCAGACACTCAGGGCACCAAGCGCTGCGGAGGCTCAAACTAGCGAGCGAGCGTAGCGACTGAGCCCACGCCAACAGAGGGGAACCCAGGGGCTGTGGGGAGCACCACCCCAGAGAGAGTGCAGGACTAACCAAGCAAGCTGGCGGAACAGAGTGAGGGCAGGGGTGAGTCTTCGACCACTCGCCCTGAAGAGACCACAGGAGTGCAAGCAGTAGGAGGGGCAGGGGCGCCAACACTACCCACCCCTTCCGACGCACAACTAAGGGAGGACAGCGAGAGTGACCCGGAAGAAGGGGACCCCACCAGGCATAACGCCCCGGGCAGCCCCCAAGGGAAGACAGTTTCTGTCCAACCCACCAGGAACAGAGAGGGCAGAATGGCGGTACACTCGTCGTCCCTCACGCAACTGGTACCGTTCCTGACCAACCCAGGGGAACCGGAGAGACAATGGGAGGACTGGAAGAGGTACTTCCTCAACTACCTCGACGCTTTAGAGGAGGAGGCAGGCGCTCCATACTCAAGTAAACGCAGAAAGAAAATCTTGCTACACAACCTGGGCCCGGAGGGGATAAGAATCTACGACACCATCGTGAAAGTAGAAAGAGATGCCGCAGACACCGATGTTTTCAGCCACACCATTGCTGACCTAGACGCACACTTCCGGCCTGTGGTTTGTGTCGCAATTGACCGCCACAATTTTTTCCAAAGGAAACAAAAGAGTAGCGAAACTGTAGATGAATATGTTGTTGCCCTGCAGAAACTCGCCATCTCATGCAAATTCGGCGCTCTACACGACGAGCTCATCCGAGACCAAATTATCATGCACACGTCGAGCTCCCATGTCCAGGAGAAGCTATGGGTAAACGGAGATGCCCCACTCAAAGAAATTTGGGCCATGGTCAAGAAAGCCGAACTATCAAAACGCTGTGCCCAAGCAGCTAAAAAAGACTCAGGAGGCACGCAGTCAGTGTGCCAGATATCGACACAACAGAAAGGGGAACGCCCGAGGCAAAAGGAGCCACAGAAAAAACCGGAGGGCAGAAAGCAGAAGTCCACATATCCCGCCGACCAGAGAGGAGCTAAGGGAGGACGTCCGAGTTGTTACAGATGTGGGAGTGTCAATCATCTAGGAAATGATAAAGCGTGCCCTGCGTTCCGAGCAAAGTGCTCGTTTTGCGGAATATTTGGCCATTACGAGAAAGTATGCCGCCGGAAACCGAAAGGGACAACAGTGAAATTCGTTGACCGGGAACAGCAAGACGATACCAATGAATCTGAGGTAACTGATGACCAGGAGGAAATACTGTACATTGATGTCCAAGTATTGGAGATGGACGACTTGGGTAACGACAAGCCCCGATTGGACATGCACATCGGAGGTATACCGTTGGAAATGATCGCGGACAGCGGAGCCCCCATCTCGATCATCCAAAGGAAGGTATGGGAAGACAAATTTGCGTCCACGCACGGTGAGAAACTACGTCCAATGGACTTGCGTCCTGTCACGTACACTGGGCAGAAGATCCCGATGTTGGGGTATTGTCCCCTGTCGTTCGAGTTCAGAGACCGCCAGGCAATATGCAAACTGTACGTAGCAGAGAAAGGCCCCTCAGTCCTGAGCTGGAGAGACCAGGGAGCCTTAGGGATCCAGTTGAATCCGGGTGGTATCGAGAAAATCCTACTTATGGACATGGAGAAAAGAGACGATGTGGAGTCATGGAAGAGGGCGTACCCAAGAGTGTTCAATGGCCAAATTGGGGAGCTGGCGAAATACAAACACCTAATCAGGCTAAAGGAAGGAGCAACGCCAGTGGTGCACAAAGTAAGGAACATCCCGTTCAGGAGCAGAGAGGCAGTACAACAAGAGTTGGACAGACTCGAGAAGGAAGGGGTGATCAGAGCCATAGAAAGTGCAGCATGGCTCTCCCCCTTGGTGGTAGCTCAGAAACCCAACGGCAAAGTCAGGCTATGCGTGGACCTGAGAGAATTGAACAAAAACATACTTGTTGACAAGTCCCCCCTACCACGCATAAACGAGATGTTGTCAAAGACCAAAAACATCAAATGGTTCTCGACAGTGGACCTGTCATCGGCATACCATCAGGTCAAGCTACACCCCTCCTGTACACACCTCACCTCCTTCATCACACCTTTCGGCTGTTACGAATTCTTAAGGATGCCATTCGGCCTAGCTTCGGCAGCCGCAGTCTTTCAAAAGATGATGCACAAATTGCTGAGAGGAGTGGTCGACGTTCAATTCTTTCAGGATGACATCCTGGTAATGGGGAAGTCCATGCACGACCACAATGAGAAGCTCCACAAAGTGTTCAAGATCCTCCAGGACAACGGACTGACAGCAGAATGGTCTAAATGCAGATTGGGAGTGAAATCAGTCACTTATTTAGGTCACGAAATAAGTGAAGAAGGAATCAGGCCCAAAGCCGCCAACATGAAGGCCATTCAAGACGCACCCACCCCGGGCAAAAAGGAGGACGTTCGGTCATTCCTAGGAATGGCCGAATACTACAGCAAGTTCGTGCCACAATTTGCCACCAAGACGCACCACCTACGACAGCTGCTCAAGGAGAGGAACAGATTCCTGTGGGGTCAAGCGGAACAAGAAGAGTTCGAGACTTTAAAGAAAGAGATGAGCGCCACCATCCCGCTCAAAGGATTCGATCCCCAGGCAGAGACTATCCTCACGACAGACGCAAGTGACCGGGGACTGGGGGCAGTCTTAATGCAACGTACTGAGAAAGGAGATTTGCACACCGTCAGCTTCGCATCCAGGTCTCTAGCCCCCAACGAAGAGAAGTTCAGCGTGGTGGAGAAAGAGATGCTGGCAGTGGTGTGGGCCATGGAGAGATTCCGCCAGTACCTGTGGGGAGCGCGATTCTTAGTAAAAACGGATCACAAACCCTTAGTCCGTGTGTTGACATCAAGTGGCCATGCGCATGCCACACCTAGGATCGCAAAGATGACCCTGCGCTTGTTAGACTTCCTCTACGACGTGGAACACATCCCTGGGCCACAAAACAAAGTGGCGGACTTCCTCAGCAGGGCAGCTGCCATGGAAGCGAGGAGTGACCAAGAAGAACAGGAATGGGCAGGCTATGTGGTCGCCACGATCCAGGAGGCAGAGAAGGCGATAAGTATGCAAGAGTGGGAGGAAGCATAGAAAGAGGATGTTGATCTGGAAGCTATCAAGGGGTATGTAGTCCACGGATGGCCAGAAAAGAGGCACCTAAGAGAAGAACTCCGAAGGTACTGGGAGGTCAGAGAGGAACTATCGCTAGCCGAAGATTCCATCTTCCTGTTGAGAGGAGACAAGGTGATACCACCCAAGGGAGTACTGGAACGCCTGATGGGACTACTACATCATGAAGGACACCAGGGCATCACCAAAACCAAAGCCCTTGCCAGACAAGCTTACTGGTGGCCGGCTGTCGATGCGCAGATAGAAAGGCACGTGAGACAGTGCGAATCTTGTGCCAAAGCAGACAAATCCCAAAACCTGATCAGACCACCCCTGGGGAGATTCCCCATACCGGATGACCCATGGGAAGTGCTGTCAGTAGACATCTTAGGGCCAGTCCTAAACAAAACAGGGACTCAGAAATATGTAGTAGCGCTGGTGGACAAATACTCCAAATGGCCAGAAATCGAAGTAAAAGAAAACATGGACACGGAGGCGGTGGTCAACTTCTTACAGTCCACATTCCTAAGAGAGGGCATTCCAAAGATCATCGTTAGCGATAACGGCCCTCAGTTCACTTCGACAAGATGGACAACCTTCACCGAAAGGAATGGGATAGAAGTGAAGCACCCGCCCATTTACCACCCCGCAGGGAATGGCCAAGTGGAGCGGTTTAACCGCGTGATCATGGGAACCATCCAAGCGGCCATCAACGACGGGTTGGATTGGGAGAAGGAACTGGAGAAGATGGTGTGGGCATACAGGATCACCCCGGGCAGCACTGGGTACAGCCCTTTCAAGATTTTGAGGGGGAGAGAAGCGTTCACCAAGGACAATCAGGCGTGGAGGAAGCTGGTGATACAGAGCAGATGGTCTCCGGCAATAGTGAAAAGGAACCTAGAAAGAGCACAGGAGATCTATACTACTCACTTCAACAAGAACCACAAAGTAAAGAAGGCAGAGCTGGAGAAAGGGGACTGGGTAAGAGTAAAACTAGCAGTCCACAAGAAGAAGGGTGAGAGCAAGTTCTCGCCGCCATTACAAGTCTTGGAACCGTATGACCGTTCAGCCTTGCTAAGCGACGGAAAGGTATGGTCACAGGACAGGATGGCCAAGTGCAGCAGGACAATCAAAGAGGAATGCGACGTGGAAGATGGTCTAGAGAATGTCGGCAGAGATGGAGAAGAAGAAAGTAACAGAGGAAGGAACGTGGACGTGGAAGAAGGACAGCAGGAAGTAGCCGAGGAGGAAAATGGTGCAGGAGAGCGAGAAGAACAGAGAAGCGGAAGGAATGGAGAGAAGGACAAGGACATGACAGACAAGAGTGGGACTCAAGGTAATGAAAGCATGGAACAGGAGTGCAGAGAAGGAATGATGAAGGTGAGAACCAGAGTGGGCAGAGAAGTGAAGACACCTGAGAGATTCAAAGACTATAACATGGACTGGAAGTAAGAACTTTTGTTGTTGAGTTACTGTGTGTAAAGGGGGGAGATATGTGGTAACGCACTTGCGTTAGCGCACTAGTGTTCCGCTAGGCGGAACAGGAAACGCGTCACGCGAAGACGGAAGGCGGCCATATCTAGTCATTGGCGCCGACCGCTTCACGTAGACCAGAAGTGTAAACCCGGCGCTCCGTCTGAAATAAAGAATTACTTAATTTCATAAAGCGTAGCTCTTCATTTTGAGATTCCATACATTGGTCTCGGTTGTGGGGCCTGTTGGGCAGACCCAGTGGCAGTTGTGCATGTGGAATCGGCCTCCACTGGCATGTTGAGCAGGGATGTGGTCTCAAGAGACCGTATGAACCTTTATTTCAAAGATTTGTAGGTTTGTAGGGGTTTCTGGTGACTTGCCTGACTCCAAAATGGCCGCCGTAGTAGGAGTCAGTGTTGTCCTATGCGCGTTACCTGACTTAAAGATGGCCGCCGGGGAGGACGTGAATCTTCACACGTAGCATTATTAATTTAGCATGTCTGTGGTTTCAAGGAGGGTAGTCACTGGACTGGACTCACCCTCGATCTTGCGCTTCAGTCCTCCTCTAGGGCGCTCTGTCGCTCGCGGACCACTGTACAGATTGGGTCACTCTTAAGGCTTTTCTTTTTCTTTCATCAGGACACTCGATGGACGGGTCTTCGGCCGCGCTCTCAGCAGCTGGTGCGGCAGTGAGGGGGCAGAAGTGGTGGACCACATCGATCCCGTCCTCGTCGCCAGTTTCATGTTTTGGCCCCCAAAAGAAGACACGGACGCGTTAGCTTCATTTTACAGCTCTTTATTCAGCCACGTCGCGCCTAGAACTAACTTGTTTCCCCCCACCCTCCTAGCTCCTCCCCCGCCTGCCCCGTTCCAACACCAGGGTCAAGCGAGACGATATGACAATGTGCTGGAAAATTCGAAGACTGCATGCATGAAAAAGAGTGTGACCTGCATATGTTCTATATTGCATGGTCAGAATCTGATATTATAGTTTACAGTGCATACCAGTATCACTTAATGGACTGTGGGTGGTTTGGGCAGCATGCCTAAGCATGCTGAAGGTGTCCTTAACATATGACTGACGCACATGATGTGCTGCGGATGTGCTAGATTGCATGCCTGGAGCAGGTGAAGTGCTATGGATGGTCCAGGCTACCTACTTGCTGCAGATGATGGACATTCCATGTTCTGGATTGCACTCCTGCAACAGGTAATATGCTGCTGGTGTTCCAGACTGCAACCCTGAACCATGTGATGGGCAGGAGATGTTCTCAAGTGAACTCCTGGAGAAGATAAGGTGCTGCAAATGTTCCGAGATGCATGTGGAGCAGGGAATGTATGTAGATGTTCAACCTAATAAGATGGTGCTTTCAAGGCGTTCACATGCACGTGTCACCAGGTCCCTTCAAGGTTTACCACCTATGGTTATGATTTGTAAAACCTTGAACTATAGGACAGGTGCCTCGGCTGAGGCAGGAATAATTGCTGATTCTTATTGGTCTAATAAGTAATGAAATCTCTAATATGTTTCTTGTAAGCCTTTATTCAGTTTCTTAAAAAGGAAGATTGGAAGATTGTGAATTGAGGAATGGCTATTACCTTGAATCTGACTGCGGTGTTGCATGGTGAAAGGAACCTGAGGCTCAGCTGCACCACCCTGGGGCAACATGCTCCATTGCTGCAAAGAACAAGAGTCAGTGTAGAGGGCAGATTGAACATTCAGGGGAGAGGAGACCCCACTGTTGTGCCCTTGATGCAGAGGCATTGAACAGAGTGCACTCAAACAGGTACTTGTGAATCTACTTGAGGGGGATGGTGTCTCCACCTGTGAAGTTCTAGCACCGCCATGCATTGGAATATGTTGCTCCTTGCCATCCTCTTCTCCAGCCCCTGGGGCAGGAAGTGGTGTCCTGTGTTTTCTGTAAACCTCGAAGGATTCTGTACTGCAGGGCCATTGTGTCCACACCGCAACATGCCCCTTGTGTCCATCTCATAACATGACAACTGTGTTTCTCATGCACTGGTTCTGGAGGTGCTACCTGATAAACACCAGCTGGCTGAAGACAATTACCATGGACATCAGGGCTAGCCATTGGGCACAGCTGGTACCCCTGGCACTTGCTTTGCCATCCTCGATTTCAGGGGTAATGAGGGCAGAAACAGAAAGGAAACAGGGCTCAAAGAGTCTTTTTTCTTACTCTTGCTCTCGTCTCTCTGTACCCCTCTCTCTCTCTATCTCGCTTTTTCTCTCTATCTCTATCTCTCTCACCTCCTATCTCTTTCTTTCTTTCTTTCTGTTTTCTCTCTCTTTATCTATTTCATTTCCTATTTCTCTCTACCTATCATATTCTTTCTCTCTTTATCTATCTCTCTCTTCTCCTACTTCTCTCTACCTCTTTCTATGTCTCTTTCTCTAGCTATAGTTTTCTTTCTCTCTGTATCTATCCCTCTCATCTCTATCCCTTCTATTTCTCTCTTGCTCTTCCCCCCCTCTCTCTCTCTCTCTTTCACTAATTGCCTATCCTTTAGCCCATCAGCAGGCAATAGACGTGTTTGTGGCTCTATGGGTCACTCAACGTGTCAACCCGTGAAGCCATGATATTATTTGCACTATTCCTGGCATTTTGATGTTTCCACTTCTGTGCCCATTATTTGAGAAGAAAGGAAAGGTTGTAAGAAACATACAAGAGTGAGCAAGAGGATTGAGCAAGAAAATATATGAGAGGCAGTTTAAAGAGAAACAACCTGAGAGAACACTAAGGCACCACAATCAGAAACTGTATATTGAAATCAAATTCCCCTGCAATTTGTTCTTGTTGCAAACTTTAAAACTCTTTAGGTTTCCATAAGCCTATGTGAAAAAGTGTTCTTTTAGATATTTGAGTAAAGATTTTAGACTGGTGGTTCCTGGTCTGGTTTATCCCCAAGACAGGGAAATGTGTAATATTTTCAAAATAGCACGTGAAAGTTTGAGGAACAATGAACAGGTACCTGGAGCTAGTATGGGATTCACAGGAATATGTATTTTATTTTAAAAGTGGCTGTTACCTATTAAGATGAGGACCGATTAAATATTTATGAGCCCTTTAAAGTAAGTGCAGTTCATATTTCTTACCGACGTCTGCTAAGCACTCACACAGCTTGGGTCTAGATGTAGGTAAATAGGATTTACCGATTCTAAAAAACCGAATTTTACCGATTCGGTATTTTAGAAACGGTAAATCCTATGTAGGTAATATTTCGGTAAAAATGACCGAATCGTTAAGATTCGGTAATTACCGAATCGGTAATTACCGACCACATGTGCACACAATTGCCGTTCATTCCTATGGGCCTGGAGGCCCATAGGAATGAATGTCAATTACCGAATCAGTAATTACCGATTTGGTAAAATAGGGAAAGAGTCAAGGGTGGCAGGATGTCACTTTGACACCCTGTTGCACCCCTGAATAGTGCTTGTGTGCACATGTGGCACACATACATGCCCTAAGGGCATGTATGTCTGTCACATGGCACAGGTGTAAATGCATGGGTTTGCATTTACAGAGGTATTCGTTATTTACCACCAACTAATAGTTGGTGGTAAATAACGAATCCTGTAAGCACAGAAGCACTCTTTAAATGGATTCCTACATCTCATTTACTGATTCGGTAAATACCGAATCGGTAAATGATGATTCGGTAAATACCGAATCGGTAAATACCGATTTGGTATTTACCGAATCGGTAAATATACCACCTACATAGGAAATGCCTATTACCGGTCAGTAACGGCCGGCTTCGGCCGTTAGCGACCGGTAATAGCCTTCCTACATCTGGCCCTAAGTTCCTAAACGTACTTACTTGCATGAATCCTAAAGCAGTTTCCCAACTCTATAGTGAAAGTGGGGAGATGACACTAAACCGCGGTGAAACAATGCTCCCAAGTGCATGAAAAGCTATGGCATATGCAAGAGAAACCACCTTCGTTCTCGAGCAGAGATATAATGAATCCACAGTGACCTCTTGCAGCCATTTAAGAAAAGCTCTTTCCATTATCAAGTAGCTGGTTTGGCAAATGAGTTTGGAACCCAGAAAGTGGCATCAATTGTGTTTTTTTGTGTTCAAAATATTTTATTGTGTTTTTTAGTTTAACAGTCAAAAATCATTATTGAACCTATGACTGCATTTACATTTATGAAGGTAATTTGTAGACCTTATTATAATGCAATAATAAACTGCGGAAACAAAAAGGCTGATAAAAGAAAGGATATACAAATGAGTTTCATTTGATACATGCTGGAAAAAGAGACTAGAACACGAAACCTGCCAAATTCAAATAAGTAGCTAAAAAATGTATGAATTAATTGAAGAAGTGTTGAGTATTGAGTCGCTCCCAAAATCGTTAGTACAAAGATTGTTTATGTAGTTTTCTCATTGAAAGCCTTTTACTATTCCTGGTAAGGTTAATCCAAGTCCACAAGTAATGAATGAATATAGATTTCGCATCTTTCCAACTTGAAGTAAGTGACAGCTGAAATAAGGAAATCACATAATTGAATTTGTTCTACTAATAATGAGAAGAAAAAAAACACGTTCATATTATATGTAATATGTAGAATATTGAAGATGATATCCCTTACTTTTTCCTAGAATTCAACTGTTTTTGGGCGATATTAAAGTAAATGTAGAGAACCAGTTGCATATTTACAATGCCAACATAACACATTACCATTTATTTAGCCGTAAATAGTTTATGTGGCATTCACAAATGGTTGTATGGGATATATGAATTCCCTGTTCCAGAAGGTACTCTTGTGCAAAGGAGTATCATGAAAGATTTCATATTTTGGGACTCTGAAGAATATAATTTGAATTTTATTTGTATTTCTGGACACAACAAAAACATATTATTCTGTTTATTATCATTTGCATAAAAATGCATGTATAAGTTCAAGACTTTCAGAGTTTAATAGTATTTCTAAATTTAAAAAAGAACTATACCAAATAGCAACAGATCTGGAACATTTGATGCCAGCACAAATTAATGAAAAACAATCAAGAAATGCTTATTTTGCCAATTATTTATTGGGAAATACGATCTGAAATTTCTTGGCAGACATTCATACTATCTGATAAAGAAAAAGGTTCAATCAAATATTTTTCAATTAGCAACCACTTAGGTTTATAAGAATTGCTACATTTTGAAATCATAAACTCACATGACTAAGTAAGTAAGTAAAAATTTATTTGTATATGATTAATTAAAATCTTTACAAAATTGAAAAGTATCCGTAGTAATTTTTGCTTTAACGTACAAACAAAAACAAAAAATAAGGTGCATAAAATTACAGTGATGTTAACAGTTATATGGTTAGCATCATAGGATTAAAAGTTCATATGGCATGGTTAAGTCTCTTTCTTATTAGGTCAAAGAACTTCACAACTTGACAGTTCAATTTAGTGTCGCTAGTAGAAAAGCACAATATGGCTGCCTGTCTGCAAGTCCGGACGGCATAAAAGTTAAAAAAAGGACGTAAGAGATTGAACCTCAGGTCCTTTATGCTAGGGCAGATGCAAATCACATGAATTATGTCTTCCTTGCCGGTTTTGCACATGCGACACTGTTGTGACGGGTTATTTCTCTCCCAAGGTGGAAGATGTGGAAGTATGGGAATTACACCAAGTCGTAATTTTAGGAATTTTTCTTTAACATTTATTTTCATGCCAATACTGAAGTACGCTTGTGGCCGCAGTTTTTCATAAGCTCCCACCGTTAGCCATCCATGTGCTCGGTTTGCTAGGTCTTTCTTGTCTTCTATCGCTGAGATGATGCTAGCTGATTTTTTAGCTACTTTTTTAAAGGACAAGAGATCCATTGATGTTTCCCAGGTTTCAGTCAGGCCTAGAACTTTGAGAGAATCATATAAGTAGGCTCTCGGCGCGAGATTGCGGTGCCGAAGTAATTCTTCCCATAGGTTTGCACATAGAGATCCAGCATCTGCGTTGCGAATTTTATGCCAGTTTGTTGCATACACGCTCCGCCTCTCTAGAGTTTGTTTCAAGATACCGAATTCTAGTCGTATCTGAGCCGGGGAAACGTACTTGGGAAGATTGAAAATAGCCCTGTATGAATTGGCAATAAGAGTGTCCAGTAACGCCGCGTCCTTACCATGGTGTGATTCACTCCCATATGTGAGAGTCGGTTTTAATTTGGCACTCAATAGATCGAGAAGAGGTTTCAGTGTCAGATCAGGTAATTTACCCTTCAATGTTTTTAGAGACATATAAGTCATTATAGCCTTCCCTCGCAAGGATTTAAACTGCGCCCTCGAGGTGTTATTTGAGTCCAGGATTACTCCCAGGTACTTATATGTGGTAACCTGCTCAAGCATTTCGCCATTCAAGTACCAGCGGGGGTTCTTTTTTTTCTTATAGTTCACAGTCATCACCTTTGATTTGTTGAAGTTTATTTGTAGGGCATTTTTTTCTGAAAAGGCATTGGTTATGTTCAAAAGATGTTGGAGGCCCATTGGAGTCCGACTTATCAGCAACAGGTCATCCGCATATAACAGGTTTGAGAGGATGATTTTCCCTAGTTTTGGTGCGTGATTGGAGCATTTGTCTAGTTGCCCAGGTAAGTCGGCTAAAAAAAGATTGAATAGGATCGGTGCAAGTAGGCATCCCTGTTTCAGTCCTTTTGTTGTCGTTATGGGTTTTGAAAGATGCGTTCCAGCCCCAAGTTTAATTTTAATCCAGGTGTTTGTGTGGAGCAGTATTAGGACGTCTAATAGGTGTTTAGGTATTCCCAGTTTGTCCAATTTCATCCAAAGTTTGTTTCGGTCCACGTGGTCAAATGCAGCTGTATAATCAATAAATGAAAAGAATAGAGATGACTTAGTTTCTTTTGCTGCTTCCATCAGCAGTGATAGTGCCATTAGATTGGTTGTGGTCCCTTGGCCTTTACAGAAACCCGTTTGGTTAATTGGCATGATGGAATTCTCAGTTGCCCATGATGTTAACTCCTCCAGGATAAGGCCAGCAAAGTATTTTGCCTCCACGTCTATGAGAGCAATGAGGCGGTAGTTGTTTGGAAGCCTCTTGCTACCTTGTTTATGTATCGGGCTAATGATTGAACCGTGCCAGGACTCAGGAAGGGTCTGTGTGAGTCTGATACTGTTAAACACTGGTGCTAAGGCTGCGCTCCAAAATTCAGCATCTGATTTGTAGAGCATAGGTGGTAGGCCATTCGGCCCAGGAGCTCCAGTTGGTCGCCCCCTTGATGTTTGTCGTTGGATGTCTGATGGGCGAATTGGCTTGGGCCCTGACTCAAGTGCTTTTGTTAAGTTTTTATCCAATTTAGCTTTATCAGTTTTTAGTGCATTCAAGGCAATGTGTTCCCCCATTTCACGGGGGTTTGTGGGGGTGTAGTGGTTGAGGTTTGCTTTTTTGTTATGTTTTGTAGGTATTAAAGAAGGTTTATTTGTAGTAACTTTGTCTATGGCCCCATCGTTGTTGAAGTTCTCCTGTAGGTATTTCGACCATACTTCTTCCGTTATGTGCGAGTTCTGACCTGGAAGGTCAGGATTCTGTATTCTTTTAACCATTTGCCAGAATCTGGAGCTGTTCTTCTGCTTCCCCTCGTGCACTAGTTTCGCCCATAGATCTTCGTTCCTTCGCTGCTGGTTGCCCCATTTTGTCCGTTTCAATTTTGTTTTAGCTTCCCGTAGGGCAGTTTGCAAGCTATGATTTGTGGGGTCCTTTCGCAATTGTCTCAGTAATTGATTTACTAATCTTTTTTGTAGTTTCATTTCTGGACATGAGCGAGTCCCACCAAGGGGCAACTGTTGGTGATGTAGCTTGGTGGGAACCTTTTTTACCATTTGCTCCCTGATGGTTTTGATGAAAGTGTCCCAGACGTCCGATCCCTTGGGGGCATAGCTGGTGGCTTGGGAGAAGAGATTTTTCGCCATGGAGCTAATTGAATCGATGTTCTCGGCGGTACAGCGAAGCCGCCTTAAATTTGGGGCAATGTCTGTTTCGAGGCCTGTGAATGTTTCAAGTCCCAGATGGGAAGAGGCATTTATTGTGGCCTCTTGTGGCAAGTGATCACTGAGGTCGGTCGTACCTATTCGAAAGGACTTTACCCGACAGAGTATGTTTAGTGATGTGAACATGTAGTCGAGATGGGAAGATTGATTATTCGCATGAAAGGTGGCAACTGGTGGATCATCACCAGGGTAGCGGCCATTCAGGGCCCTTAAGTTGAGTTGTTCCAAGTGACGAAGTAGAAGTTTTGAGTGCTTCGTTAAGTTCTTGTTTTTTGTGTGGCCTTGTGTCGGCACGGCCCATGCAACGTTCAGGTCCCGAGTAAGGTCGCTAGGTTGCTCTTTATTAATTAGGAGCATGTTGAAGTCCCCTGTCAAGATGAATAAGTCAGACTCGCTTTCCTCCGTTATTTTTTCCATCAGTTTGACTAGGTCTTTCGCGCCTTTTTGTTTGTCTTTGGGATGGAGGTATGTATTAATTATGGTTACAGCTTGGGGCTGCTTCTTTAACCAAAGTGGGACCTTTACCGCCTGAATGACACTTGGGGGAGGGATAGAAAGATCCATTGCCTCGATTTCACCTATTGATGATATAGATGCAAAAAGCATCAGACCGCCTGATCTTCGGCCAAAGGTTGAGTTTTTATTTGCTGGAATACAGCAGGACGTGAATCCTTGGAGCTCAAATGCTTTTTCTTCCCAGGTCTCTTGGAGCAAGATAAGGTCAAATGTAGTTAGATATTCTAGGAACTCGGGGTCATTCCTTTTGGACGCCAAACCATTGATGTTCCAAGAGCAAATTCTAATGTCCATGTTTCCCTCTTTCTGTCAGTTATTAATAGTGGAATTTGTGAATGTGCGTTGAATTAAGTTCCAATTATGACCAGTTTTACGTGGTGAACAGCTACTAAACTTTTGGTTTAGTTCAGAGTTGGGATTTTCTAGGTCTCTGGAGCACGGCCTAGGCGAGCTGCTTCTCGCTCCTTTTAATATTGAAGTAGTGCTTTTTTGTGTTGGGGATCTGACTAAAGGAAGAAAAGGAGTAGGATAGCGAGGTCTTTCTTCAAGTCTCAGCTCTATTCCCCATAGCTGGAACGTCGCTATTTCTTCCATAATTTTAAGTGCTGTCTCAAGTGAGAGCCAAGTTGCTTTTGTGATTTCAGGGCGAAGAGGATCGGTGTTTGGCTGGAATTCTATTGCCAGAAGATCAGATGAACTGATATTTGATAAATTTGGTATTGAATGCATTAGCCTTATTATGTTTCCCCTATTCAGTATGTCACTCCTGCCACGAGATGTATATTCCGGGATGAAGAGAATTGGGGTTGGATTGTTCGCAACCTGTAGTTTGGTTGGGTCCGACAGTGATCTCTTGACACCCTGTTGGATTGGATGAGAAAGGTTGCTTAAGTCTGGTATGACTGTAACGTTTGATTGCTCGCGTTGAGTATTGGCTATGTGTGTTGTTGGACTGTTCACAAGCAGTGGTTTGGTTGAGTCCGACAATGGTCTCTTGACACCCTGTTGATTTGATTGAGAAAGGTTGCTTGGGTCTGGTATGACTGAAGCGTTTGATTGCTCACGTTGTTTATTAGCTATGAGCGGGTTACCGTTGGTACTAACCGATGTAGGTGTCGAGTGTAAGGAGGACTCAGTGTTGTTAGCTACGGCGGTATCCACTCTTCCTCGTGTTGGGACGGATTCATGTGATGTTGGTTCCGGATTAATAGAGTTTTCTGCCACTTTAGTTTTTGTGAATTGTAAGGTTTTCTGCTTAAGTTTTTTTTGTGCAGGTCTCGTAGAAGCCATTCTTGTTGCTTTTGAGTGTGCCAATGGGGATACAGGAGATGCAGTTCCGGATGCCTTATACTGAGGGGGTTGTGCTACGTTGGCTGTTGGGGACTCTGTAACAGACTCTGTAGCAGTCGCTACTAAAGGGGAGGAATTAGAATATATTACCGTCATCTTATTTGAGCTTTTTTGTGCCCGATTCCTTCCTTTCCTTTTGTTCTTTCTACGGGCCTTAGAAGATTCCTGGACGAGTGTTGAAAAAGGTGTGACTGTAATGGCAGTCGTGATGGGTTGCTCAGATCCCAGCGGTCTGGTTGGTAATATTTCGGTTGAAGATGAAATTATGTTTGACCTCCGCTCGATAGGATATTCAAATAGGTCCGTTTGTGTTGTTGGGACATCTAAGGGTGAGTCGGAGGTTTGTGATGTATGGGTTGGTAAGACTGCTGATTTTAGGTCACTTATTAGTGCCCCCAACATCGATGGTAAAGATGAAAGTTTATCTAAAATTGGATCACAAGATAGTGGTTGTGATAGTGTTGGTTGGGCCGCAAGGACGGCATCTTGACCTCTCCTTATGAGGCCATTTAGTTCAGCGATTTTACAGTCAATTCCTGAAATTGAGTCAGCTATTGTCTGTAAAACACAGAGCTGTATGTCCATTTTTTGAGATTGAAATTCCAGGGCTGTAGCCGAGAGTTGCAATGTGTTTAAGATTGTCGCCCAAATTGATTCAGGAGCTGTTTTTCCTGGGCTGTGACTTCTCTCGGATCTTGGCAAAGCATCGGCAGTGGGCTTCCATTCAGATGGATGACGGTTATAGGTCGCCACTAGTTCTTCCCACTCCTGTGCGGCTATAGAAGACATGTCATTATCATTGTCATTGTCAGGGAGATTTTTTGTGGGCGAGAAATCATTATTCGATAATAAGGTACCGCCCAGGGTGGCCCCTTGCACTGTAGGCTTATTGATCGCCATAGTGTGGTCGGTGGTGCTACTTAAGATTAGCTGGAGTGACTTGGATGCAGCCGGGCAGGTGAATAGCGTTGGCGGCAATTTGGTACCGCGTTGTTGCTCTTCAATTTCTAGTGGTGATTTTACTCGAATCGCTCTGATGTCTTTTGTTGGGTTTGGAGAACTGCTAACTGGATGGGGCGATTGTTGAATTGCCCTTTCGTCCTCTTTATGTATCAAAACCTTGATTTCCATTGTAGCGTCTTGTTTACCGAGGTAATGGGGGCTGGTCTTGCTAGAGTGGGTCTCACACTGCTGAACTGGATGTGAGTCGGCCGCTGTGTTTGGAGACCTTGCCTCAGTTGGTATAATCCAGCCTTTTTCGGTGGTTTGACTAGCGGACGTCAATCCCCACGTTTTGGAGGGGGTTGATTTAAGAACTTCCTGAGGGATGAGTGCTACTGGTCTTCTTATTTTCGGCGAAGTTGATATGGGAATGACAGTCGCTATCTCATGAGTGGGTTGACACTGAGTTTCCACTGGGGTGGATAAGCCTGTTTGGCTGCTGATCATATGGCTGGAGTCGAGCTCGTCTTTTAAAAGTGGAGATTGAAGACCTCTGATGTTCCCAGTCATTGAGAATATGGCTGTTCCCGGGTCTTTAAGAAAGGCGAACTTTGTATAAATCTTAGGTTGGTGTGAACATATCCTTTTCTTCGCCGGTGTGCCGTCAATCATTACAAGATTAGCTGGGTCCGTTGATAAGGATTTTTCCATTTGAGGTACTTGAGAAAATTTGGACTGTGCCTGTTTTTGTGGTTGTTGTTGTTGTGGTAGCCGGAGGGCAGTAGTTAAGGAAGGTGAGGCGGCGGGGACCTTGACTTGACCGTTAATGTTTAGCGATTGAGTTAGGGTCAACTTAGTTGTTTCCATTACTGTAAGAGATGAGACCTCTATATTATTTGTGATTGTTTTTTCTTGGTCACTTGACCCGGGTTCCTTGGGATTAATCGGGTTTGTTGGGATTGTTGTCTCGGGTTTCCCCAGTTTTCTTTTCCGCGATCTCAGAGTGGAGTTAGGTTTAGGGTGTTGCCTGATCAGTCCAGATCTCATCGCGCTCCCTTTTGGTTTGGTCTTAATACAATTTTCTTTTTTTTTTTTTTTTTTTTTTTTTTCCGTTGCGGAGTGGACTCGTGAGGGCCTCTCCCCCTAAGCCCAAACTCTACCTCTGATCTCGGTTTGATAAATGAGAAAGAGTTGTTGTAAGCCTTGGATTCTGCAGCTTCAAACTGCTCTTGATTCTCTCAGACACAAACGCCCTCTTGCACCACTCTGAGCTCGAAGGCACGCCGCTCCGCACAGGCTGCTTAAGGCAGCTTCAGGTGAGTCTTAAAACCGGCGTGGCACGCTAATGAGTACAGCCTCAGAGCGCGGCAGGGCTGTGTTCCTTTATCCCACCTGCCGATGGCTTTCTCCACAGCCCGACTCTCAAGATAAAAACATGCTGCTCCGAGCAGGCTGCCTCATGGTGGGGTTAAAGGGACCAAAAAAAAAAAAAAATAAATAAAAAAAATTATCAGCTGCGTCTTTTTTTTTTCCCTCGGCGCTGAGCAACGCCTATGCACTGCTTGCACTGCTTGCACTGCTTGGCTGACTGCAGCTCGGTGCCTCAGCTGCAGGATGCGGGCAGAACGGACTTCGTGGGGGCCGCTAACTCACAGCTTCTCTCCCGGCCGCTCCAGCAGCTGCCGTCTGCCTCTGCAGTTGAGTCCACTCTTAAAATCCAGGCGGGAGGGGGCGGGAGGAGGACCAGCTGCGGCGAGTTTGGTAACGCAGCGCCCGCTGGTCCTCGCAGTCCCTGATGCTGTAGAAATCCCTCGGCGGTTACCTCTTGGTCAGGCAATCCGACTATCCGACACTGACAATCCTTCGACCGGCTCCCGCGGAGCGGGGGCCGCGAGCCGTGCGTTGAAAGGCAGCAAGATGCTAAAGGGAGCACCCGGTGGCAGTCAGAAGAGTCTCTGTTAGCTATAGTATGAGGCTTGGGGGGGGCCCAAGGGACGTGAAATTGCTGGATTTTTCCAGGCCCCCAGACCCCACTGGTCCCACTGGTCCCACCTGCTACGCCGGCCTCGCCTCGGTTTTTTTACCGATTTTCGCGGCTCCGTTTTTCGCTCCCGTTTTTCGGGACTCTCCCGCGGCTTCTCGTGCCTCCACCGATTTCCCAGGTGGAAGGGAGGGGGAGAGGGCAGGAGTGAGGTTGCAGGGCTCACCGTGTTGCCTTTCTCGGCGTCTCTTTGTGCAGTAGCTGGTTAGCTGGCTCCGCAGGCAGGCTCCGCTCCGCTCCTCTCTGCTGTCTGACACTGCTCTGGTCTGCGGCAAGATTGCAAGCCCGGACTGGATCAGCAGCTTCCGAAGTGTACTCACAGAAAAACCTCTGATCAGGCCAGAAGGACTGACATGACTAGATAAATAGGTAGAATGTTGTTTGTGGAATTCTGGGAATCCAATACCACATTTGATGTTTGGATTAAAAAACGTGTTATAATTTACTCCTGGTCTTGTATTATTCCCTACAATATTGGAAATAACAGCATCCAAATTATGATAAACCTTCCGAGGGAATTGCAATGAGAGCATGGAGAGCACATAAATAATCTATGGGACAATAACCATTTTATTTTATTTTCATTTTACCCCACCAACTCAAATATGAAGATCATTTATTGACCCTTTCTGCTATTTTTAGAAATAATTATTCACAATTATTGTCAATGGTGTCTGTGACAGAAATACCAAAGATAACACCAATATATTTAAGCATTTCGTGACCAGACAACCACAGACCCATGCAGCATATCAGAAGTAAAATAGATATTTAAAGAAAAAAATCTATCTTTATTATTAACATTTAAAGAATAACCAGAGGGTACATATATTAATGATTTGTAATGTGGATGGCATAGAAGATGAAAAATTGATAATAAAAAGCCAACATCATATGCATAAGAACAAGTACCGCTTTCCCAATGGGGATGCCTTTAATTTTCATTGAATTACATAAAGAGCAAAGCAAAGATTCGATGCCTGATGCACATAGAAGCAGGGATAAAGAACAACCTTGCCTAGCATCAGTAAACAAATTAAAGGAAGCAGAGGTTATACCGTTCATCACTTTTTTTATGTTGGTCTAGCATACAATACGTTATTCATATTAGTAACGTGTAGGACAAATTTATAATAAATCAAAGTTTTTAAATAGAAAAAAATTAACTTGTTGGCAGCTTTCTCCTGATCTAATGTTGAAATGCTACTGGGGGATTTAAAAGCACTAATATGGGCTAGGACATGGTATAAAGTCCTATTATTATATGAAGATAGTCTCCCTTTTATGAATTCAGTTTGTTCATCATGAAAATACACTGTACTTAATTGGACTATCTATTCACTAGAATTTTAGCATTCATTTTTCAATTCTGATTTTTAATTAGCTAGGTCTACAGTAAGATACAAAATGATGGCCTTTCTCTGACTTGGACAAAACATTGATTTGTGAATCAACGTGGAACAGATAGATTATTTTGAAATTCCTCAAATGAATGCAAAAGATAAGAAAATAATTGTGTGAAAACGGTTTTACAAAACTCCTGGATATTCAACAGAATTAAAAAAATGAATATCCTCGGCTATTTCACAAATGGTTATCAGAGCATCTAGCATATATTTGTCATCTGACGAAATGGCAGGTAAATTACAGGTTTTCAGAAATACATCAATATCATCAGAAGAAATAGTGCGTGGTCTATCATATAGTTTAGCATAGTGCCTTATAAATTCATCAGGTATATCCTAAGTAGAAATCAAACAATTACCTTCTAATTTTCTAATAGCATATTCTTATTTTTATGTTTTTTGATACACAGCCAATTAGCCAATAGTTTTCCAGATCTATTAGCATTAAAATCTAATAAATAAAATAAAATAGCTAAGCATAGCATTGCACTCATAATTACATTTTTGTAAATCAACACTGCACATAGAATGGGAAACCATGCACAATTACCAAAAAGGTAATCACAAATTGCACATGCAAGTTCAAGGGTGTAGGGGGCCAAAAGGCCACCCTGATGCCCCCCCAAAAATGGCATGAGTGCACATGTGGCACACAGACATGGCCTAAGGACATGCCTGTGTGCCACATGGCACTTAGAAAAATTCTATTTTTAGCATTTTTCTAAGGAATTGCAAATTACCATCAACTTGAAGTTGATGGTAATTTACGATTCCTTGATGCAAAATCGCACTCTCAGAATGCTTCGTGCATTGCATTTAGGGAATCACTAATTGCAATGCCCTAACTGCATTTGCAAAATAGGTAATCGCAAATTTAGCAATTACCTATTTTGCAATGGCTTTGGGCTTGATGCATCCGAAAAGACTAATTACCAGTCGCAAAGGGGCTGATTGTTTGCGACCGGTAATTAGCTTGATGCATGTACCCCATAGAGATTAACACATTATCCGAAATATCTATTTGCAGAATTCTAGTTTTGGAAATTGAGTGGCATTCCTTTCATTAGGCTAAAAAATACTCAGTTCAAGATTGAGTTAAATGTATATCAGAGCAAAACGAGAAATACAGAAATGTGTTTTGTAGTTTTAAACCACGTTTTGAACAGAACAGTGCACAGGATATTGAGGGTCTGAACTTAAAAGGTGACTTTCTCTCTAGTACCATCTATTAGGTTAAAATCTCTACTCACTACACTGGTGAATGGGGGACATTATTGCCACCCTATTCTTTTTCTGACCAGTAGTAGGTAAGTTTGGCAGATGGGATTCTCTATTCCATCTGTCATATTACAAGTGTATTAGAGTTTATTGCACTTGTAATAGGATAGACGTGATATCTACCAATTATCCCATGCACATAACGCTAAATAAGGCTATAAGACATCAAAAAGTCTTTATTTGTGGGAATAAAATGCTGTCATTTGCATTTGTTCCTGAAGAAAGCATATACCAGCTTTATGTCTACTTAAATATTCAGCAACATTTTTAATTTTGGATAGATATCATAACTTTTCACATGAAGAGAAGTAGTCTCAAAACCGCATAAACCAGACATAATTGTTAAAAAAAGAACATAGGAAATGAAATAATAGAATATTTGCTGATAGAACTTGCTTGTAGCTCACAAAAAATGACAAAAAAGACCAACAACAAATATAGGTTCAAAGATGAGAGCCACATAAATAAGTAAGTGAAACACAGCACTAAACCAAGAAACCACAATCTCAATTAATCAAGTAGTCCTTATAAAGCGCAGCTGGTCACCAATGAGGGTATCCAGTAGCTTGCTGCAGGTCTCAGATGAAAAGCCAGGTCGCTCCAATCTGAAGTTGGTCAGAGAGGGTGGGATGCAGAGGTGGAGGAGGAGGGAGATCTACGCTTTGACAGTAAGAAGGGAGAAGGAGCGCACTCTGGTGTGACAGCGGAGTATGCGAGGGGCCAGTGCGAGGGTAGGGTGTGCAAAGCGGAGGTTCGTGGGGGTTAGTGAAAGCACAGGCAGTGGTTCATGTAGGCGGGTCCTTAGTCATGGATGGCTGTGTAGGCATTGGCCAGGAGCTTGAAACTGCATCACTTCTGGACCGGAAGCCAGTGGAGGTCTTTGAGGTGCTGTGTGATGTGGGTTCCCTTGGAAAGGTTGAGGATCAGTTTGCGTTCTGAATTGTCTGGAGTTTTTGCATGAGTTTGGTGGTGGTGCCTGCATAGTGTGTTGCTGTAGTCCAGTCGATTTGGTTTGGGGGCCTGGATCACCGTCTTCCTGGTGCTAATTGGGAGCCACTTAAAAAATGTACAGAGCATGCAGAGACTGTGGAAGGAGGATGAGGAGACAGCTTTGATCTGATGTTTAATGGAGAATTCGCTGTCGAGGATTATGCCGAGGTTGCAAGCATGGTCTTTTGGTGTGGGCGTAGGTCCAAGATCCTCTGGCCCCCAGTAGTCGTTCCAGAGATGTCAGTGTGTTTGCCAAGATCAGAACTTCAGTTTAGCTCGTGTTGAGCTTCAGGCAGTTGACCTTCATCTAGGCTGAGCCGTTCTTAATACAGTTGTGGAAGTTGGTCTGCATCGAGGTGGGGTCGGCTGAGAGCGAGAGGACGAGCTACATGTCGTCGGAGTAGGAGATGATGTTGATATTGTATGATCTGATGATGTCTGTAAGTTGTGTAATGTAGATGTTGAAGAGGGTAGGACTGAGTGATCAGCCTTGGGGTATGCTGCAGATGGTGTGTTTGGGTTGCGAGGTGAGAGGGAGGGGGATCTCTGGGTGCGTCCCATGAGGACGCACCTAGAGATGCCATTCATTTGAGTGCATCATCTGTGATACCAATCTAGCGTAGGCGGTTGATGATTGTGGGGTGGGAGATAGTGTAGAAAGCTGCTGAGAGGTCAAGGAGGATCGGGGTGGCTGATTCTCCTCTGTCGAGGAGGGTGCATATGTCACCTGTTGCGGCAATCAGGGCTGTCTCGGTGCTGTGGTTGGCTTTGAAAACCTGATTAGGAACGGTCCAGTACGTTGTGTCTCTTGAGGTGTTTGATAAATTGGAAGTTGATGGCCTTCTGCAGGACCTTGGTGGGGAAAGTTGTCAGAGAGATGGGACAGTAGTTCTGGAGTTCTCTGGGGTCTGCTGAGGGTTTCTTGAGGAGGGGTCTGGCCTCCACCTGTTTCAAGGCACCAGGAAAGGTCACTGTGGTTATCGAGGTGTTGAGGATAGTGGTAAGTTGGAGGCTGATCTCGTCTCTTCCGACATTGAAAAAACAGTGGAGGCAGGAGTCGGAGGGTGCTCTCGAGTGTATGTAGTCCATAAGAGAGGTTGTGTTCACTGTGCTGAGTTGTTCCTATGCTTTGAGCGGGTGGTCGGCTGTGGTGGTCAATTGGAGGCTGAGGAGGTTGGCGGGTTCAGAATGGAAGTTATTGTAAATGGTTGCTGTCTTCTTGTGGAAATGGTCAGCGAGGGTGTCGCAGAGTTCCTGTGGGGAGGGTATTGATTTTTCGATGGCCGAAGGGCAGGGGAACTCTCTTATGATGGTGAAGAGTTCCTTGGATGGGTTGGTGCTGGTCTCGATCCAGTGTGTCAGGGCTTCCTTTTTTGAGGCTTTGATCTGGTGGTGTTAGTGGCTGGGGGCTGATTTGAAATTGGCACAGCCAGTGTGGTTCCTCCTGGTGCCCAATCTTTTTCTAGCTGTTTGTACCTTTGTTTTGACGTGCTGAGTTCTTGGATGTATCATCTGGCTTGTTTGGAGGGTTTGTGCATTTTGGCTGGTTTGTTTGGAGCAACTTGGTTGGTGGCAATGGTGATCCAGTCTCTGAAGTTCTGTACTGCCTGATCCAAGTTGGTGGTGTCTTTGAGCTGTGAGGTGTTGAGGCCATCAATCCATTGTTGCAGAGTGACCTTGCACCAGCTGCAGAAGGGGGTGCTGTGGCGGTTGGTGGATGAGCATGCAGGTCCAGTAATGGTGAAATGTACGATGGAGTAGTCCATCCAGGTGAGTTCCGAGGTGTGGCTGTATCTGATTCTGTTGCTGGACGTGAAGATAGGGTCTACTGCATGACCTGCTTTGTGTGTGGGGTCGGTGACCAGCTGCTAGAGTCCAATGTTATTTACAACAAGGGGTGGTGAGGGACAGAGTCTCTGAATTAAGCAGAAAGCTCTCACCCAGTCAAGAGATCAGGGCTAGATCCAACACCGTTTTTTAGCTCACTGCACCAACCCAGTTTCAGAACCTGGCTGTATGCAAATTAGCCTGTTCCTGTCCCTGGGAGGGTGCAGTGAGATAAATAACGGTGATGGATCAAGCCCTGATCTTTGGACTGGGTAAGAGTGGTCTGCTTAATTCAGACACTCTGTTCATCACCACCCCCTTTTCTGAATCGTTTTTGGCCACTATAGGTGTGGCAGGGTATACTCAGACATGAGTCCCTTTCTCACTGCACCATCAGGATTCAAGAAAGCCTGGCCGAAGAAGGCTGAAATGCCAGAAACCGGTCCCCGGTAGCTTGTCTCCTTTCTGGTGAAGAATTGGCTTGGTAGTTTAGTCTGCCCTGTTTCCATGATGCACTGGGCCAGGGACAGACTGATTTGCATATAGCCAGGTTCTGAGCTGGGATGGTGCAGTGAGATAAATAACGGTGATGGATCAAGCCCTGATCTTTGGACTGGGTAAGAGTGGTCTGCTTAATTCAGACACTCTGTTCATCACCACCCCCTTTTCTGAATCGTTTTTGGCCACTATAGGTGTGGCAGGGTATACTCAGACATGAGTCCCTTTCTCACTGCACCATCAGGATTCAAGCAAGCCTGGCCGAAGAAGGCTGAAATGCCAGAAACCGGTCCCCGGTAGCTTGTCTCCTTTCTGGTGAAGAATTGGCTTGGTAGTTTAGTCTGCCCTGTTCCCATGATGCACTGGGCCAGGGACAGACTGATTTGCATATAGCCAGGTTCTGAGCTGGGATGGTGCAGTGAGATAAATAACGGTGATGGATCAAGCCCTGATCTTTGGACTGGGTAAGAGTGGTCTGCTTAATTCAGACACTCTGTTCATCACCACCCCCTTTTCTGAATCGTTTTTGGCCACTATAGGTGTGGCAGGGTATACTCAGACATGAGTCCCTTTCTCACTGCACCATCAGGATTCAAGCAAGCCTGGCCGAAGAAGGCTGAAATGCCAGAAACCGGTCCCCGGTAGCTTGTCTCCTTTCTGGTGAAGAATTGGCTTGGTAGTTTAGTCTGCCCTGTTCCCATGATGCACTGGGCCAGGGACAGACTGATTTGCATATAGCCAGGTTCTGAGCTGGGATGGTGCAGTGAGATAAATAACGGTGATGGATCAAGCCCTGATCTTTGGACTGGGTAAGAGTGGTCTGCTTAATTCAGACACTCTGTTCATCACCACCCCCTTTTCTGAATCGTTTTTGGCCACTATAGGTGTGGCAGGGTATACTCAGACATGAGTCCCTTTCTCACTGCACCATCAGGATTCAAGCAAGCCTGGCCGAAGAAGGCTGAAATGCCAGAAACCGGTCCCCGGTAGCTTGTCTCCTTTCTGGTGAAGAATTGGCTTGGTAGTTTAGTCTGCCCTGTTCCCATGATGCACTGGGCCAGGGACAGACTGATTTGCATATAGCCAGGTTCTGAGCTGGGATGGTGCAGTGAGATAAATAACGGTGATGGATCAAGCCCTGATCTTTGGACTGGGTAAGAGTGGTCTGCTTAATTCAGACACTCTGTTCATCACCACCCCCTTTTCAGAGTCCAATGTTGCCCAATCTTTCCAGGAGGTCGGTGGAGTTGGTATCAGTGGGGCTGTCCAGGTGGAAGTTGAGGTCTCCCAGTAAGACGTAGTGCTTGGATTCGATGGGGAGCGGGGTGATGAATTCCGTGATGGTGTCTCTGAGGCCGGTTCATGGTCCTGGTAGTCTGTACATGAGGGTACCTCCGATGGTGGTCGTGTCATCGGTGAGGAGCTGGACATTCATGTGTTCAATGATCAGTGTAGTTTCATCATTGGCGATAGTGCAGGTGATTGATTCATTGTGTATAATGGCAATGCCGCCTTTGTGTCTGTTGGTGCAGTCGCTGTGTTTTGTCCTGTAGTCGTTGGCATGTCTGGGGACAATGCGGGAGTGAGCAGTGTCACTGTAATGAAGGACACATGGGAGTCAAGGGTGAATATGGTGTCCCAGTCTTTGGTGGCATGTTTGCAAGTTGATCTGGCATTGATAAGGAGGCAGCTGCGTTGGCCCGGGAGGATCTTGGCCTTGGGGCTGGCATAGTGTTATTAGCTGCAATGGTGATTGCTGCTGGGGTGGAGGTGGATAGGTAGTGGAAGCAGGTGAAGGGACCAGCTGTGGAGTGATGTGATGCGAGGAAGATGCTGTTGCGTCCTCGGTCCCGGGCACAAAGGTCAGCGGCGGAGTACCTGTGGGAGTCTGTAGGTTCCTGCTTTGGCAAATAGATATCAGAGGTGGAGGAACGTTGCCCCCCTCTGCGACTCAAAATGGCAGCAAAGAAAAAGTAAAACAATAAGAAAGACATGTTATTATTGTTTTATTTCTCCTTTCCTGACGAGTCTTGGGGGCAGGGCCTGGGGTGACAGACACTGAGGGGAGTGGTAGGTGCACTCCCTTCCCTGCGCATGACGGTTTGGCCGGTTGTCTCGGCTGCCCAAAGCATTATACACAGTGAAGCTCTCTCCAAACCCAGCTGCATTACTGGGTTGGAGAGAGCAGGCACAGGCTCCTAGTCTCACTAGGGGCACAAATTCAGAGCACTCAGGCCAAATCCTGAGGCTGCTCTCATGACATGACAGCAGCCTCAGGATTGGCAGTGTGGAGCCTGGGAGCCTGTACCTGCGAGGAAGAGAGGAGCAGAATAGTGTGATGCAGCCAGCTGCAGGTAAGTTTTTATAAATGTATTTGTTTTTTTATTCTGTTCCGTGACCCCACCCTCCCCATCCTCCTGTGACCCCATCCTCCCCACAGCCTTGCAACTCATTCACAATACCGGCAGCTACTGATGACAAGTAGATGTAATATTTTCAAATAACTTTTATCATGCATTACATTCTTGGAGGCTATTGCAAATGTATTATGCTAATCAATAGATTCTAATAAGGACCGCAATTGGAGTTTACCGGAGGGGTTACTCTGTCAATATGTGGTGGATAACCCATCCATCATTTTACAAGTGCCATAGGCTGGAATGAACTTGTAATGAAGCTGAAGGGACAGCCCACATGTTGGTGATGGTGTATCCCATCCGACAAACTTCATATAAGACCCTATGTCTGCGCGAGAATCGAAACAATTATATAAATCATTCTTCCAGATCCTCAACGTTGATGGGTCATAAAAACCATACTTGTATCCTGCATTTTCCATCTGGGGCCTACTGCAGAGAACTCTGTGTATATATATATATAACACTTTCTGCAGTGAAATCTTGGTGTATTAATATTAAGTTTATATCAACTATTCGATCAAGAACATAACAAAGCACTTTTCTAATCATGAGCTGATGATAAGGGAAACCCTTGAGAAAGACTTACCTGGTTTTAAATTGATTAGCTTTGTGATGTGATAGGATCCAGTGAGTTTTATCCATTCCAAACTTCCCTATAAGCTGCAACTTTAATAATTCTGGAAGCAAGAATTCTAATTACACTCTACAACCTTGCCCTTCAATATTTTCTGGCAAATTAAATTTATAGAGGTTACATTGCCTGTTCCTATTCTCAAGATCTAAAGAGATTTTTATTGGAGTAGGATGAGCACCTACCGGAGTAAGTTGATTAATCAAGGCTCTTCAAGGCTATTCTGAACTTAATTCTGTCTATCACAAAAACGGCCTAAGCGGACTTCTGTGATATTTCTTGCAGCATAGTAGGGCTTCTGAGACAACTGGGAACAACTCAGAGCCATATGACAGAATGTAGACTAAAAGAAGATAAAGAAAGTCAGGCTTTGAGTGTCCATCACACAGTGAACATGAGAAACAGACTTAAAAATCAAGTCTGTGAAGAAGGTTAAATTAAATGAGACTTAGAAGTGCGAAAAAAATAGAAAGCAGGAGAAGAAGCACTTACAGGAGGCAGAAAAAGCTGGAGAGAACGAGTCAGAGAGAGAGAAAGGGAAAAAGACAGAGTTGTTGTATCGTCATGCCTGGCGTAGCTCCGCCCAAAGGTAAGGCAGGGTTATGGGAGGAAGGGGAGGAGCCGCGGGTGGAAGCGGCAGTCGGGGATTTGTAAAGAAAGAATAAAGACGTGTCCTCCCGATCCGCCTGTGTCTTCCCTGTGCGCGGGACACAAAATTGGCGAATGAGGGTTAGATGCGGAGTCACCCCCTCTCCAACTGTGCAAATTAGAGGAAGCGCACGCTACCACAACCACGAGCAGAGCGCTGAACAGGTGAAAGAGCACGAAATAAGGGACAGCGCGCGTATGCAGCCTGAACCCAGAGAGGTACCTGAGAGCCCAACACATGAGGCACAACCACGGCCCCAAGGAGAGACAACATAGAAACAGGGTTAAGCTCTGTCACATGCCCCTGAGAGAAGTAAAGCATGCCTGCATGAGTCGCCCTCGGTGGCCATTTTGAAGTCAGGCACGCTCCCTTGGCCAAGCTTAGTCCTGACTGTGGTGGCCATTTTGAAGTCAGGCAACATACTAAAAAAAACCCTGAGGCCTGCAAAAGTGACATTAAGCGGCTGCGGATGCCACTGAAGCTTATTGGGACTGCACTTGTGCTCCACCATGTCGGACCCTGACTCTTTGCAGCTAGTGGTGCCTGGCCTGGCACACAATGCCCGGCCGCCTGAACTGATGCCCATGGGAGTATCATACCTGCACCCCCCTGAACCCATACCATTGATGTCTGGTAGCAGCATGGGGCCTGCATGGAAGAGCTGGCTCAAGGACTTCGAGGATTTCATGAAGGGATCTGTGACACAGACCAACAGCTCATAGCCCTACTCCATCTCGTAGGTAAGGACATTGTAAAAACCATTTAAGACCTACCGCCGACCAGCGCTGCGTCATATGAGAATGTGAGAGACGCGCTGAATAAGAACTACCTTCCCAAGCAGAATCTAGATTACGAGCAATACACCTTCAACCTCGCGTCTCAGGAGCAAGACGAACCCATGGGCGACTTCATCTCCCGCCTCAAGCGCCTAGCCCGCTATTGTGAGTCCGACAAGTTCAACACAGACGACGCGCTACGTCTACGCATCATTGACAGATGTCAATCTGACTCACTACGTTGTGAACTTCTGAAGAAAAAATACACTCTAGATGAAATAGAAGAACTCACCTGCATTAATGACCAAGCCGAAGAGCATGCAAAGAAAATGGAGGCCAGTAAACCAGAAAGAATGAACAAGCCCTCTACGTGCACTCGCAAGCAGAACCAAGGCGTCGCTCAGACCAACACTCATTGGGGAGATTTGCAAGACAGTTTCCTACAAAATCGCCCCGCCGGGGCCCTGCCGGGGGACACAGAACAGTCACTCCTGTAGACAACCTTCACAATGCTACCAGTGTGGTCAAGACTACCCTCATACGGGTCAATGTCCGGCCATTGGGCAACAATGCCATCGATGTGGAAAAGGCAACCACTGTCAAGCTCGTCGCACAGAATCGAGACAGACCAGACAGACCACAGGATCACGTCACCATGCAAGGGCTATACAAGGCCGAAGAGACCACTCGACAAGCTCGTCCACATCCAGTACCCAGTCGCACAGCTCCTACCAATCTCAGCGCTCAACATCCAGAGTCGTCCTCCCTCACTCCCATATCGCTCCCATATCACAAGACAGCGACGAATACGTATGTATGGTGTCAGACCCATATAGATTGAAGAAGTTCCCGCTACTCCACATCCGATAGGAAGTCACTCGGCCAAGTTCGTTTTAGAAACCGGTGCATCGCTCAATTACATCTGCGCCACTGAATACCAGAGCATGAATCCCAAGCCGAAACTAGAGCCAGCCGCAGTACGGGTCTACACGTGGATGTCCAGAGAACCATTGCCGTGTCTAGGACGATTTCCTACCACGCTGACCTACAAGGACAGGAAAATACAAGCGTACATTCACGTGATCAAAGGCCCTGAAGCAGCGGACTGCCTCCTCAGCCTACCAACGGCGGAACGCCTGCAGCTAGTCGAGATCTTATACAACGTAGACGATTCGCCAGACATTGTCAACAAATTCCCGTAACTGTTCAAAGGTCTAGGGAAGCTCGCCCACTTCAAAGTCAAGCTTCACATAATCGAGCAAGTGACACCAGTGGCACAGCATCACCAGAAAGTGCCTTTTTACCTACAACAAGCGGTGGATGATGATCTTCAAGACCTACTAAACGCAGACATCATTGAGAGATCAACTGGACCCACTCCGTGGGTGTCCCCTGTAGTGGTCGTACCCAAGAGGGGCCAGGACAACAAAATACGCCTGTGCGTTGACATGTGAGCCCCAAATACAGCCATTGAATGGTGGCGACACCAAGGACCCCACATCAATGACATGATCAAACGCCTGAATGGAGCGAAAGTTTTCTCGAAACTAGACCTCAGCAAGGGATACCATAAACTTGAACTACATGAACGGTCACGTTACATCACGACATTCACTACACACCAAGGATTCTTCCGCTATAAACGCCTCAATTTTGAAATCTCCTCTGCTGCGGAGATCTTCCAGGAGGCTGTCAGACGAGTGATACAAGACGTTCCAAATGCCTTTAAATACAGCTATGACATCCTGGTGTTCGGTGAGACCCAGAAAGACCACAACAAAGCACTGGACCGGGTTTGTCACGCCCTACTCACCGCCAACCTCACACTCAATCAGGAAAAATGTGAATTCCACTAGTCGAACCTCAAGTTATACGGCCACATTTTCTCAAAGGAGGGCATGACACCGGACCCTGACAAGGTGTCAGCACTATCGGACACTCCACAACCTCATGATGTCAGTGATGTTCGCTTGTTCCTGGGGATGGCCAGCTACTGTGCCTGGTACATCAAGGACTATGCCACAATCAGTTACCCTCTCAGAGAACTCACTCGACAAGGACAAAGCTTTCAGTGGTCAGCTGCATGTGACCGAGCTTTCCACAAAATCAAGGGTGCAGTGAGTTCAACCATCAACCTTGCCTACTTCATCCCCAAACAAAAGACTGAAATCACAGTAGATGCCAGCCCCATAGGGCTAGGGGCTATCCTAGCGCATTATGATGATGAAGCAGACCAAAGTCACATCATCGCGTATGCCAGCCGCAGCCTCACTGACACTGAAAAAGCCTGTTCCCAAACGGAAAAAGAAAGTCTGGCAGTTGTGTGGGCGTGTGAGCATTTCCCCTTCTTTGTGTATGGCAAACACTTCACACACAAGCACTGATCACCATCTTTGGGAACCCCAAGGCAAAAATGCCTCTGCGAATCGAACGGTGGGGCCTCCGCTTGCAAGACTATGCATAGACCATCATCCACAAACCGGGGAAAGCGGAGAATCCGGCGGACTACATTTCACGGCATCCCCCAGGCACTGACGCGGACGCGCCACGCTGTGGCTAAAGAATATCTTCATTTCGTCATTGACGGAGACTGCCCACCGGCCGTTCCACTTGAAGCCATCATCGAGGCATCGGCAAATGACGCCTCAATACAAGATGTCATACATCGTGTTCGCACTGACTCGTGGCGACATTTAGAAGACCTGAAGAAGAATACAAAATTTTCTAGCTATCGCGACAAGAATTTTAGATTCTATTAAGGACACGGAGGCGAGGATTATGCTTTCTCATTTCTTTACTGCACCAACAGCAGCCAATGAAAATGAAAGTACACATGTAAAAAACAACATTTCTCATGAGGCTTTGAACCACGCCTCTCTTACAACAACCAATCACAATGGTATTAAGTTTATATAACATGGAGACACTACTCCGGCCTCCTCTTTCTTTGCGCGAACAGTCTATAACAGTCTCGTCCCATAGACAAGTCTTTATTTCTCAACGGAAAAACAGATCCATAAGAATTCTCAACGGAGAAAATCTGAACAGCGAAGGTTATCCTCCATCCGGAAGGTGCGGCAGCCAAAACCACAGGCGGTCCTCAACTCTTGTTGGAGTCGTTCCCTAGAACAGAAAAAGGAAGTTTGAGAAAACTGTCCACCACAACCTAGATCATTGCAAGGGTGGGTAACAAGTGTTAGACAAAGTCACGTAAACAACAACAGTTGCATAACAGTCCCAACGGGTGGGATAATCCTCGCCTCCGTGTCCTTAATAGAATCTAAAATTCTTGTCGCGATAGCTAGAAAATTTTGCATTCTATGGCAGGACCGGAGGCTTCTGATTATGCTGGTTCAAAGCTCACATTAAAGCTCGTCAATCACAGCATCAGAAACATGAGGAATCGGTTTGTAATAAAACACTTTAAACATTGAATCTGAGGACCAGTCAGCTGCCTTCAGAATGTCCTCCAAGGGGGAACCCAGTAGATAGGCTTTAGAAGCCATCGCACCCCTCCCAGAGTGTGCCCCATAAGCAGAAATATCAATGCCGGCTTCCGACATGATCCACCTGACCCATCTGGCTAAAGTAGCAGCAGCGACTGGCTTGAACGGCTTTTGAATAGATATCAATAACTGCCCCAGAGGATCGATCCTGTGTACACTGGTACGCTCCTCATAACATTTAAGGCATTGAAGAACACACAGCTTGCCGTTATGAGGAAAGGCTGGATAATCAACTGAACGGGACATGGTCTTGGTACGTCTAGTAATGACAAAGGATACACCTTGGGGTGAAAACATCCTCCCAGCTAAATCCAAAGCTCTGACTTCCGAAACCCTCCGACATGAAATGAGGCACAACAACATAGTAAGCTTGGCAGAAAGCTGTTTCAGCGACAAATCACCAATATCGGGCCAGGATTCCAACAAATTCAGCACCTTATTAACATCCCACGTGGTGGAATACCTGGGCCGAGGAGGGTTGGCTACACTCACACCTTTAAGCAACTTACATACCAAGGGGTGCATCCCCACAGGTTTTCCATCTATGTGGCCGTGACCAGCAGAAATAGCAGACCTGAAGTTGTTAAACGACCTGTAAGCCAGGCCAGACGTCGCACACTCAGACAGAAAGTTTAGTACCTCGGTTATATTTGATCCCACGGGATCCACCTGTTTTGAAAGGCACCAACCCACCCACTTCTTCCAAGAAGAAGAGTATCGCTTTCGGGTGGAAGGAGCCCACGCCTGCTGCATAAAACTGGAAGCATCTCGTGAAAGGCCTGCAAGGCGTTCATGTCTCCGGAGAGCGTCCATACCATCAACGACAGTTGGTTCTGCAGGACCAGGGGGTGGCACGCTCCCACTGGGTCCTGCAGAAGCGTCGGGAAGACTGGGAGCCGGAAGGGGAGGTCTACTGACAATTCCAACAGCGTGGGAAACCACGACTGAGTCGACCAACAAGGAGTTACCAACACAACTGTCGCCTTCTGTCGGCGTAGCAACGCCGCTACTCTCGGGATCAGGGCAAACGGTGGAAACGCATAGTTCCTCTGTTGTCCCCAATGTTGAAGGAACGCGTCCGTCCCCATTGCCATTGGGTCCGGCCTCCAACTGTAAAACAGGGGAAGGTGGGCATTGAGGCGCGAGGCAAACAGGTCTATCCGACATGGGCCTCGCATTGACATGATCCGGGAAAACAGCGATGGGTGGAGTCCCCAGTCGCTGGAGTCCCTGAGAAATCAGGAATGCCAATCCGCCACATGATTGAGTTTCCCGGGAAGGTATTCCGCCACCACGGAGATCTTGCGATCCAGGCAGAAGTGCCAGAATTCCTTCGCAATGTGCACCAACATCCGGGACCTTGTCCCGCCCAGTCGATTGATGTATCGCACCGCGGAGACATTGTCCATCCGAAGGAGAATACAACAGTTGCTCTTCAGCGGTGAGATAGATCTGATGGCAAAGGACCCCGCCAGAAGCTCTAGACAGTTGATGTGAAGTGCTAGTTCGTCTGCTGACCAACGACCTCCTGTGGCAAACTCGCCACAGCGAGCGCCCCAGCCCCACTGGCTGGCGTCGGATTCCACCACCACATCCGGGGCCGCGCCGAAAATAGCCCGGCCGTTCCAGGCCGACATGTGGTCCAGCCACCATTGAAGTTCCTCCCTGGACTCGGGGGAGAGAGGGATCAAATGGTCGTAATGAAAATTCCTTTGCAGATAAAAGATCTTGAGCCTCTGAAGAGCTCTGTAATGCAAAGGGCCGGGAAAAATGGCCTGAATCGACGAGGCCAGAAGGCCCACAATCCGTGCCAGCACCCTCAAAGAAATCTTCTCTGTGGACAGGGTGGTTACAATCTCTCTCTTGATAGACCTGATCTTTGAAAGGGGCAGGAGAAGCTGGGCTGAGACCGAGTCTATCAGGAAGCCCAGGAACTCCATCTGTTGATTCGGCATCAGCACCGATTTCTTGGTATTGATCACGAATCCCAGATTCTGTAATAAGGACGTCGTCCACTCCAAATGAGTGAGCAGGAGGGACCGGTCCTGTCATCTAGATAGACAATCAGCCGAACCCCCATCTCCCGGAGGCGGGAGACCACTGGCTTGAGCAGTTTGGTGAACACCCAAGGGGCTGAGGATAGTCCGAAAGGAAGTACCTCGTAGCGAAACCAATGCCCTTTCCAGGGGAACTGCAAAAACTTTTAATGTGATGGGCAGACTGGGACCGTCAAGTAGGCATCTTTCAGGTCCAGTCTGACCATCCAATCGTTCTCTAAGAGAAGGTCTCGTAAAAGATGGATGCCCTCCATCTTGAAGTGGCGATACGTAACAAAGGGGTTGAAATCTCTCAGATTCAGCACGAGGCGCTGACCACCTCCTTTCTTTTGAACAAGAAAGACGTTGCTGCAGAAGCCTCCCGGAAGGAAGGGCCCCGCAGCAATGGCCTGTTTTGCCAAAAGCTCGTCCAGTTCTGAGTCTATAAAACTCTGTTCGAGATGGGAAAAAAGGAGAGGGCAGGGGGCGAGGATTGTACGGGGCAAGACACCATCTCTATCTCGTAGCCCTGGACTGTCCGAAGCACCCGCACAACTGAAGTGAGAACCGCCCAATTCTTGACAAAATGGCGTAATCTTCCCCCTAACGGAAATAAAGGAAGAGAGGGACTTACCGGAAGATTGGTTATCGAAATTCTTGTAGCCTCGATTGACCCCTCTGTTATAGCGGCCCCTGAAGCCGCGTGATCGTGAAGGGTAAAATCCGGCTTGGTCCGGTTCTTGAGTGTACCCTCTTCCCCGTCTAGGGGCGTAGCCTCGCTGAGGACTGGTATTTGAGTAGCGGCCGGTCGAGCGTCCTCTGCCACGCCCGGCCCTACCAGAGACCTGATGCAGAACACGCTTCAACGAGGCTTGAGACTTGTCCAAGGATGCAAAGGTGTTAACAAACTTGGCGATGTCTTTGACAAAATTGTCTCCGAACAATTGTCCTTCCGCCAAAGGACCTGGTTCCGAGGAAGCCAATTCCACCAATTGGGGCTCGATACGAAGAAGGACGGATTTCCGTCGTTCAGAGGCAAGAGCGCAATTCGCGTTCTCCAACATACAAATGGCCCTCTGAGCCCAACCTGCCAAAACCTCAGGGTGGATGGCGGCACCAGTCTCTTGTGCCTGCAGGGCCAATTCCAGGATCTTGGCCAAAGGGCCCGAAATGTCAAGGACCTTATCTTGGCATGCTCTGAGCGCGCGATCAATCCCTTTCTTCGGGTCCTTCTTATATTTTTTAAGAAAGGTGGACATGGAGGGGTCTATATCTAGCGTGATAGCCACCTTGTGGGGTAAATCGGTACGTGGGCATTCTGATTTCAGGCGGGAACGAACTTCTTTGTCGAACCCCTTACGGAAATGGGTTTCCAGATAGGCCGCCACAGCAGGAGGGGGAACCCAGTCGGACGATCTGGGGTGGACAATGTCCGTCGGATCAAATGAAAAGGGAGTGGGGATGTCCGGGGAAGTATGTTTGCGCTTTTTAGTGTGTTTGCGGGGAGCGGCATCCGAAGAATCGGTATCGGTGCCAGTATCTGTAGAGGTGACAACCAGATGGGGAATTGGGGGGAGGTGTAACAGGTTTGTCCTGGGATCGGGCCTCTTTGGACTTATACATTTTTTCATATGACTGGGCATGAGGCCAGGACAGGTCAAGAGCCGCTTTTTTGGGAAGGGGTTGAAGGGACTCTTTGCTGGAGCGGGCATCGGCTTACCCGGGACCAGCAAATCCAACTTCTTGGCCAAAGGAGAGAGGGCCGAGGAAGGGCTTTATCCAATTTGGCGTCAAGCTTTTTGTCTATGATCTCCTCCATGGAGTCTCCTTCATAGAATTCTTGCTGTCCCTGATATCCATACGCAGCATCCTCCTCTTCGCAGTACTCTGTGTCTGCCATCGTAACCAGGAATCAGAATTCCAGTTCCAATCCCCAGCGGGAAGCAAAAAACCAGCCCAAGCAGGGGCGTCGACGGTGGGGGGTGCCAGGCGCAGGAGCCGGAGATACCAAGAAAACCAAAGAGCACAAAAATAGTCCCACTCTAGGACTATCGGAGGAAAGTACGAAAAGGCCTCTTAATCCTCTGGAAGGGCAAGGGCAAGGCCTAAACCAATGAACGCTGCCAAAAGCACAGAAATCGCCCACGGATCCTGGCCCAAGCTGCGTCGATCCCCACTTCAGCCGGGGGCAGAGCGTCGGACTGGCACCTTCGAGAACTGCGCGCGCCCAAGCCGGCGTGCGCGGGCTCCCCGAGACGTGCGTAAGGCCTCAATGGCTCCGACGTACGCTCGTTCCCCGAGGGGGGGCTAACGCCTCACTAGTGCGGCTAGCCGAAGCGTGCGCCGCAGGCAGCGATGAATGGAGATCGGGAAAAGGATGGGACAGGCCTACGTGCGCAACACGCGCCACCAAGGGGGGACGGGGAACGGAGCGGAGCTCCGACCCCAATCTAAGAGCAGTTCGGACAACTTTACGAACAAGCAGTGCCAACAGAGAGCGCAAAGCGATCAGTCAAAGCATACAAGTATACATGAATAATGAAGAACAATAGTCAATGGCACCAAACAATGCAAAGGCATAGGTCACAAGTCATAAAGCAAAAACATGAAAGAGCACTTATCTGGGCTGCTGAGCAGCAAAGAAAGAGGAGGCCGGAGTAGTGTCTCTATGTTATATAGACTTAATACCATTGTGATTGGTTGTTGTAAGAGAGGCGTGGTTCAAAGCCTCATGAGAAATGTTGTTTTTTACATGTGTACTTTCATTTTCATTGGCTGCTGTTGGTGCAGTAAAGAAATGAGAAAGCATAATCAGAAGCCTCCGGTCCTGCCATAGAATTCCACTATCAACATGAAGGAACTTGCGGCATTCAAGCACGTCAAAGATGAACTTTCCATCAGTGACCAGGGCCTACTATTAAGAGGTCAGAGAATTGTCATCCCTACCCAGCTGCGACAGGGAACTGTAAATCTGGCACATGAAGGACATCGAGGGGTAGTAGCCATGAAGAAAGCACTGCGAGAGCACATCTGGTTCCCCTCTCTCAACCAGATGGTAGAGTCCACACTTCGAGACTGTCCACACTGTCAACTAGTAGGGCGCGAAGAACCACACGCCCCCCTGTAGTTGTCGCACCTCCCGGATAGTGTCTGGCAACACGTAGCAGTCGATTTCTTTGGCCCACTGAAGTCGGGAAAATACATGATTGTTATCATGGAAGAATACTTCTGCTTCCCCATCACTCACCAGATTTACTCTACCATAGCGACCACCGTCATACCCGCAATTGATGAAGCTTTTGCCGCATGGGGCAACCCCACGGTGGTGAAGACTGACAATGGTCCACCATTCAATGGACAAGAATTTTCAGACTTCGCGAGACATCTCAACTTCAAACATCGGAAAATCACTCCCCTGTGGCCCAAAGCCAACGGAATGGTGGAGAGATTCATGGCCACTATTAAAAAGACAATGCAACAAGCTGAGCTAACCCACTGTGATATTCAGCCACCACTAACTGAAGTACTCCGAGCATACAGGACCACTCCTCACAGCACCACAGACCAATGCCCGGCCACCCTGATGCTCGGCGGGTCCCTTGTACCCTGAAAACCAACCACAGGCGCCATTACACAGTCCAGAATCATGACTTCAGACCACAAAACCCTGGTTGAACTGGATCGAAACAAGAAGGAGAAAATGAAAGAATACACTGATCACCTCAGACATGCCAAGACATCCAACATCCAAGAAGGAGACTGGGTGCTAGTGAGACAAGAAAAAGAATCCAAAACAGACAGCCGCTACCACAATCACCCACTACAAGTAACAAGAAGGAAAGGGACTATGATCATGACTGAGTCAGGAAACAAGAGAATGACCAGAAATGTGTCACATTTCAAAAGATGCAACCCAACAGCCTACACCCGGGCTCAGAGACCTGACTGGGACACGAACATGTCAAGTCAAGAAGAAAGCAGCCATGAAGAACCCATATGGACCTCGGAGACACCTGATCAGAGAAGTGAACTTCCTCCAGTCAATCACGACCCAGCCGACCACAATTTGACATTCGGAAACCCATCCGACTTATTGAAGAACTATGGGGCATATTATCAAGGGGGTTTATCTCGGCTTTTTTGGCTTTAAAAGCCAAGAAAGCGGAGATAAAATTATCTCCCTATTACCTAGCTGTCGCTAACACCAGTTAGCGACAGCTAATAGGAGATAGCGACCATCTTGGGCCCCACTATGCATGTCAGTGATATTTATCACTAATGATATGCAAAGTGGGCGTGCCAAGATGTTAGCGACTGAAAACAGTCGCTAACATCGCTATCTCCTCCTATTACCAACTTTTGGAGATATTCGCGCTAAGCGTGAATATCTCCAAAAGCTAACACCTGCCCTGAGCAGTTGTTAGCCATGTTATCTAATGGGAGGTGGATAACATGGCTAAGAGCATTAGCTCGGTAATGTATGAATATCGCTGACTTTTCAGCGATATTCATGCATTGCGGCGATTTTTATCGCATTTGCGATAAACCTTGGTAATACCAAGGTTTATTTGCGGTAAAAATCGCCGCAGCGCAGCGGTAAATTTTTGTCTCTAACCAAGCAATAGCGATAATTATCGCTATTGCTTGGTAATATGCCCCTATGAGAGCGATGCTGAACATCTAAAATACAAAAGGGGAGATGTTGTGTCGTCATGTCTGGCATAGCTTCCCCCCAAGGTCAGGCCGGGTCGAAGGAGGAAGGGGAGGAGCCGCGGGTGGAAGCGGCAGTTGGGGATTTGTAAAGAAAGAATAAAGACGTGCCCTCCCAATCCACCCGTGTCTGTGTCTTCCCTGGGCGTGGGAAACGAAAAGAGAGTCAGAGAGAAATCGCATAAGTGAGAGAAATAGAGGGAAGAGAGGCAGAGAGACAGAGAGAGAAAGAGAGGTAAAGACAGTGAGAAATAGAGTAATAGAAAGTGCAAGCGAGAGACAGAGAGGTAGAGAGAAATTAAACATGAAAGAACGAGTGAAAGAGAGAGAGAGAGAGAGAGATTAGGAGAGTGATGTAGCACACAAGCAAAGGAGAAAATGAGGGCGCTGAGAGAGACAGAGTCCATGTGGAAGAGAAAGAAGGGAAAGAGATTGAGAGAGAGAGAATGAGGTAGAGAAGGCGAGGGAACAAGAGACACACACAGGGACATTGTGAATGCGTTAGAGAAAGTTTACGAAATGAAGAGAAATATACATATTTAAGATAGATAGATAGACAGACAGACAGACAGACAGACAGACAGACAGACAGACAGACAGACAGACAGACAGACAGATAGATAGATAGATAGATAGATAGATAGATAGATAGATAGATAGATAGATAGATAGATAGATAGATAGATAGATAGCGAGAGGAGATACAAACAATGAGAAGGAGAGTGAGCTGGATAGATGGATGCTGAGAAAGGCAGAAAGAGCTACAGAGCACAAAAACATACAGCAGGGAATAGCGTGATAAACAGAGACGGACAAGCGGTGGATGGAAAAGGATTGAACATAGGCAGGCAGATAACCGAGGACCGGTTGGTCGAGTTAAAGGAATATGTGGTGGTCGCAGATCCTGAATAGAGTATCACATGAAGGACAGGACGAGGGACAGAGGGCAGCCTGACTGCTATAAATAGAAATCAGACAAAGACATAGGCATTCAGTGTGGACTAAAATCAACAAGAGACAAATGACAGGGTGATGGAAAGATATATAGACAAAGAGTACAGCCGGGACAGTGATGATAGAGATGGACAGACAGATGACAAGGTGATGGGCGGGGACAGTAGGGCTGCAGGAGTCAGAGTCACCTCTAGCACACAGAGGATAGATAAAAACAAAGTCGTGTTACTTCGGCTCCTGAACGCTCATTTAAACATAATCACTGCTGACAAACGCAATTATTGGCTAATTATGTGTATGAGAGAGGGTTTGCCATCACTGAGCACAGAGCTGGCTTCTGTACAGTCCCCACCCAAGCAGGTCACCTGATAATTGAGCCATCAGTGTAATGAGTGTTGTCCTGCCTCTGTGATGGGTAGTGACTGCCCTGCTGATTATAAATATGTCACTAGCGTTCTTGGCAGCTCCTGGATAGTGGCGGCGACGTTTAATTGCACAGGCTGCAGACATCTGAGCAGGATCTTCGGCACCGGCACTCTTTCTTTTACAAATTAAGCACTGAATAAACCAGTTGGCCCGTCCCAAGGTGGCTTGGAGAATGCGATTCGTAGAGGTAGAGAGAGATGGGGGCCTGAGGTAAGAGAAAATGGACAGAGCCTTCCCAGGCTGATATAGAAAATGGACTACAGGTAGGTAGATGTGCTTTAGCTGTTAGGTACATGCCACTGTCTTGTACAGGACAGACCAAGTGGAAAACTGGGGAGACATTATAAGGTAATAAGCACACCTCTAAAGAAAGTCTTAACACACACAGGGACATATTCACAAGCCCCTATTACCACCACAACGTCACTTCCAGTGACCTTGTGGTGGCGATAGTGGCCTCGCCTTACTCGCAAATATATATGAAAAAAACATACAGGAAACACAATAGAATGTGGACTAAATAACTACACAAACATGTACACACCCATGGGTAAATATTATTCAAAATTCGTATTTTTTTATTAATATTTCATTAAAAAAAAGAGAAAAGGGATCAATTGATATATATGTATGCATATCAATGTATAAAACCCACAGATATTGAATCAATCTCTTGTTGACACATTTGGTTAATGATGCAATCTAATCTATACAGGATAATCAATAATTCATATAATCGGAAGGGTGTCAAGGATACATCCAAGGGAAGTACATGTTATCAGTCCTACTCTTTATACAATATATACATTATACATATAGAGAACAAAATATACACATATTTACACTTGATAACCTGTAACAGAAAAATTCATAAAAGAAAATTTAATTGTGAGATTCCATAAGAGAAGGATGGCTACTTAACGTTGCTTAATGCTGCCTTGCGAATAGGCCTCCTTTCACGCTGTGTTTAACGCGAAAAGGGGCATGCAGTTGGTGTTGAGGTGGGCGTTCCACCGCAACACCCATTGATATTTACTGTGCCCCCTATTCACAATGGCAGCGTAAATAGGAGCTAACGCCAAACTTAAGACCAGGAAAACCCTGGGCTTAAGTTGGCGATATGAAGAGAAATGCTTTATTTTTCCTCGTTTTTGCATTTTCCATGTGTACTGCCTTGTGCAGCACACATGGAAAATGCAAAATGCCATGGTTTGTTTATGTACAGAAAGGTGTCAGTTCCTGTACATAAACAAACCTTTTTTTTAAAATGCCATTTTGAAACTTACATGTGTGCTGCATGAAGCAGCACACATGTAAGTTACAAACTGGCATTTTAGGTTTGTTTATGTGCAGGAAGGCACACCTTCATGTACATAAACAATCCTCCCTGCTTGCAGACACCCTTACACTCTGGTGCAAGGGTGCCCGCATTAGCGCTAGGTCATGAAACTTAGCGCCATCGCCTGGGGAAAAGCAAGGCTGCACCATGTCCTTGTGAATATGGTGCAGCCTTGCTTTTCCAAAGTGGCGGAGAGTGACTTTAAGCCAAGAAGGCTAACGCCTCTCTCCACCACTTCCTTGTAAATATCCCCCTTAGTGCTCTACACCCCAGCCAGGGCTGGACTGGGAACTGAAACCGGCCCTGGCAAACTGCTCAGCTGACCCCCCCCTGGGGTGAGGGGGAGTGCAGCTGATCATTTTGAGAGCGCCAGTTTCGGCCGATTTTGTTACAGGGGGCCGATATTTGCTGACCCCGGTAACAAAAACGACCCCCCAGGGGCCCAAAACGGGCCCCCACCCTACGTGCTTACCGGAGTCGGGGGACAGGACACAACACAACCACAACAAGGTGAGTGACCACCAGGTACTGGGGGGACGGGTGGAGAGGGCCACAATGGCACACATGCACAATCAAGCAGTGCCCACCCACAATGACTCTGGGTCATGCCCCTGATCTGCACACTTGCGGTACAAAAGGGGGTGGTGATGGACGGAGCATCTGAATCAATCAAACACTCACACCCAGTCAAAAGATCTGGGTTTAATCCATCACCGTTCTTTAGCCCACTCTGCCACCCCAGTTCAGACATGGCTATATGCAAATCAGTCTGACCCTGTGCCTCATGGGAACAGTCCAGCCCGAACTGCCAAGTCATGTCTTCCTGGGACCGAAAACAAACATCCTGGGACTGGTTTCTGGTTAATCAGCTGTCATCAGCCAGGCTAGCTTGAATTCAGTGTCAAAGTGAGCAAGGACCCACGTGGAAAACAATGATTAAATCAGAACCATATACAAATGCTTATCACAGTGTAGGGTATAACTATTCTGAATTTATGGATAGCTTGCAGTATTCATTTGATAAGACACTTTTTATCTTGCTATAAAATTGTCACTGTTTGACTACACAACATGAAATTTGGCACTTGCTTCTTAGAGTATCAAGCTAAATATTGGCAAGCCATGTTTCGCACAGATTGTCTAGGGAAAGAATAGTTTATGGGGGAGAGGAATTAAACAGAAACGCTTCCTGGTGACACTCTCTTAGGAAATTTTACTGTCTGCTTCAGCAAAAACCACTGAACGGATTCACACCAAACTTGAAAGTAGAAATTTACTCAAATTGTGGATTTTGTGGTCTGGTGTAAATTCGTTACGTAATTCTAGAGATATTTGCATCTGAAAAAAAGTGTTTTTTATTGGCTTGAAAAAAGAATTCTCTTGCATATCTTTTTAAGTTCAAAAGAATTTTATTTGATAATAATAAAAAGATAAAGACAGGTGTCAAAACAGAATACAATGGAATACAAAGTTAAAGACTCTTAAAAGGGCATAAATGTACAAATGCATTTGCACTAAGAAAAAAAAAAATAATAATTTGGGTACAAAGCGAAAAATAAGGAAGAGAGACAAGAAAAATGCATGAGCGTAAAATATGGCAATCATAAAAACATTGGGAAAATATAAGAAATTGATACAGTGAAGGATAGATGGAATGTATCGAGCGTTTAGGGGGGTTTGGAAACTTCTTGTTGTGGGGGCAAAGGATGAAACAAACGTTTGCTGCATGAGTCCAAGTAAAGTGTAACTGGAGTCCATAAGTCCATGCGCTTGACAGCCAAACATGCCGGGAAAACATGAGTGGTATCTAGTCTGTGATTATGGCAGACATTAAACCACCATGCTTTGAAAGAGATTTTGGAGAAATCCTTCCAGTTAACTGTTATTTGTTGGAAAGCAGCAGCAAGTAAAAGGTCAACAATTTGGGGTTTTAAGTCAACAACATCCCAGCAAGGGGAAAGGCTACCCATAAAAATATGTGTGTGGGAAAAAGGGATAGAAGTGTGGAAAATCACATTAAGTTGAGCCCATACCTGTAACCAAAAACTACGAACATGAGTACATAAAAATAGCATGTGGAATAAGTCAGCTTGTGGAGATGAGCAGGACCAGCACGTGTGAGGAGTGTTAGGAAAGCGTTTGTGTAGGGCAGAGGGTATGAATAGGAGTCTGTTGTAAATAAAGAATAAAGTCTGAGTGAGTGTTGCTGCCCTTGAAGATTTGCGGAGTTTGGTCCAGATTTTGTCCCAGAGGGGAACTGACCAAGAGACAGATAGGTCATGCTCCCAGGATTCCTCGACTTTGGATTTAGGTCTTGGAGTCTCAGTAGCGTGGAGGTATTTATAAATAGCAGTAGCCTTCGGTGCAGTGCGCAAGAAGGAGTGGAGTGAGATAGTTGGTGTGGATGAGGAAGAGGCAGGGTTGGGTTGGGTGAGGAGATCATATTTCAATAAAACTGCATTTTTAAGCGAGTGATATTTGCGTGCGAAGGAAGTGGGTAAGTCATAAAGAATGCGGAGTTCATGGAAAGGTATAAAAGAGGAGTCGGAAAAAAGTTGGGAAATCCATTGGAGACCCCGAGCGTGCCAAGATTTCCAGAAAAAGGGTCTGTCTCGGATGAGTAAGGAGGTGTTATGCCATATGGGGGAGGATAGGAAATCTGCAATAGTGGTAGGGGGTGAATGAGAGAAGGAGAGGAGTATTTTTGTGGTAAACTTATGAATCGGGGTAGAAACAGATACAGGTTTGCGATAGAAGGAGAGGTATTCGGAGAAAGAGAAGGGAGATAAAAAAAGGCGTTCAAGTTTGGCCCATAATGGACATGGGGTGTCTGGATCTTGGAGCCAAAAAGAGGCTTGTCTTAATTGGAATGCCTTGTGATAGGCTGGGAAATCAGGGAAGTTAATCCCACCCTCAGATTTAGGACGAATCAAGCGTGCCAAGGACATTCGTGGTTTCTTTTTGTTCCAGAGAAAGGAGGTTAGAATGGAGTTGATCCGTTTGAAAAATTTGGACGGTATAGGGACTGGAATATTAGAGAGTGTGTATAAAACAATGGGAGATAGCATCATTTTTATAGTGTCTAGGCGGCCCCACAAGGAGAGGTAAAGAGGGTGCCATTTGGACGTGAGATCTGTTAATTTTTGAATACATTTGGACATACACAGGGAAACAGTATCTGGGATGGTGGGGGCAATATGCATTCCAAGGTACTTGATATGGGAAGGTTTCCATGTAAAGTTGGAGGCAGCAAAATCTGGCCGGAATGTAAATTTGGTTAAAGGAAGGATCTCGCATTTGTCATTATTAAGTTTGTAACCAGAAATTTGGGAATAAGCATGGACTTCAGTGAGAAAAGCGGGAATGGAGACAGAGGGGTTGGAGATAAATAACAGAATGTCATCCGCATAGGCAGCTAGCTTGATGTGGGAAGCTGAGAATTGGTAACCTTGAATGGAGGAGTTTTGACGAAGCTTGGAGAGGAAAGGTTCTAAAGCCAAATTGAAAAGAAAGGGGGATAGGGGACATCCTTGACGAACACCTCTTTTTAGATCAAAAAAGGAAGAAATTTGACCATTGGTGGGTTGGAATAAAGCAATGAAATTAAAGACGTAAAAATAGGGCCAAAACCGAACCATTGGAGGGTATGAAACAAATAAGTCCACTCAACTCTATCGAACGCTTTTTCAGCGTCCAAAGCAATGGCCGCAAGAGGGTGAGGTAAAGGGCGGGATTTAGAGAGAATGTTAAATAGGAGTCTAGTGTTATCAGTAATAAATCGGCCTTTAACAAAGCCGGATTGTTCTTCACCCAACAAGTCTGGAAGAAGAAGGTCGAGTCGAGCTGCAAGGGATTTTGCAAAAATTTTGTAGTCAATATTGACCAGAGAAATCGGCCTGTAATTTTTGCAATATTGAGGATCCTTTCCCTCCTTGGGTATAAGGCAGATATGAGCGTCTGAAAAAGAGCCGGAGGAGGAACCCAAGGAAAGGAAGGTGCCAATAAGGGAATGGAGTCTGGGTAGAAGAAGCTTTGAAAAGTGGAGAAAGAATTCTACCGTAAAGCCGTCGGGCCCAGGGGCTTTGTCTTTTTGAAGGGTTTGAAGTGCTTTGAGTAATTCCTGTTGGGATATATCGTGTTCTAATTGAGAAAGGTCAAGTGGAAAATGTGATGGTTTTTGTATGGTGGAGAAAAATGTGTCTAGTAAGTGGGAAGATGGTTGAGTTTCAGAAGAGTATAAAGTCTTGTAGAAAGTAGAGAATGCAGTGAGAATGTCTGCGTCTGTATGTTTAAGGGTCAAGTCAGTGTCGTAGATAGATTCAATGTTTAGTTTGTTATGTTTCACCTTTAAATAATTAGCTAAGATCTTGCCAGCCTTATTTTTGCCCCCATAGAACTTGGCACTAGATTTCAATAAATATAATGATGCATCATCAGTAGATTTTTTGTTAAAATTCATCTTAGCGCTGATAAGGGCAGTCAACGTTTGCTGTGAGCGAGAGGTAAAATAAGAATGCTCCAATTTCTTAATATCTAGAAGGATGGTTTTGGTAGCTTCTCGAGCCGCTCTACGTTTTTTAGCAACAAAGCCGATGATAAAGTCCCTCGCTGCCGCTTTAAAAGCATCCCAAATAGTGTGTCGGGGGACAGGAGAATCATCGTTTAGGGCAAAGAATTCATGGGAAAAAGAGGTGAAGGCAGTAGTAAATTTGGGGTCTAGGAGAAGAGAATTATTGAAACGCCAACGTTTAGGGCCTGTTGACTTGGGTGAGAGATCCAGTTGGACTAATGTAGGGGCATGGTCAGAGAGTAAAATTGGGCCTATTTCTGCATAAGAGAGAGTTTGGGCAATATTGTGGGTAACGAAGATGTAATTGATTCGAGATTGGGAATGATGACATGGGGAGTAGAACGTAAATTCTCGGAGATTCGGATTACAAAGACGCCAAGCATCGGTGAGTTTATGTTGGGAGATGGTGTGGGAGAAGGATTTGTGAGGTTTATTAGGCATGAAATGTGCTTTGGAGTTCCTGTCTAAAAAGGGATCCAAGGGCTGATTGCAGTCTCCCGCTAAAATAAAATTATCATCAATGAATCTGGTGACATGCTGGGAAAACGAATGCCAGAAAGTGGGATCACCAGTGGTAGGGGCATATACATTTAGGAGAGAAATTGGAACATTCTTAATAGAGAGTTGAACATAGGTCCAACGGCCTTCAGTATCCGACTCTTGAGCAATCACAGAAGGAGAAAGAGCTTTGTGACAAAGAATAGCAACTCCATTGCGTTTACCATCTCCAGGGGAAAAATAAACATCACCCACCCAACCTCTTTTCAGCTTGACAGATTCTTCAGCAGACAAGTGGGTTTCTTGTAAAAAAGCAATGTCCACATTTAAACGCGAAAGATGAGACAAAATTCTTTGTCGTTTGATGGGTGAATTGACGCCCTTAACATTCCAAGTGATTATTTTAAGAGACATATCATATCAAAGAAGGAGAAAAAAAAGAAAAGTAGAAGAAGGTAATAAAAAAGTGCTGAAAAAAGAGGATGCGGAAAAAATGAGAAGGTAGTCCAGGGACATATCATGTCGAAGAAGAGGAAGAAAACCAAAGAGAGAGAAAGGGGAGCAGAGGAGATCAAAAGAATTGAAAAGCCAGGCAGAATAAGAGAAGCAATAAAGAGCAATGCAGTATAATAGAGAGGAAAAGAATGAGGGAAGAAGAAATAAGGTGAGGAAAAGAAAAGTATGAGCGAATTGTATGGTGGAGAGGACAAGGTAGTCCAAGAAGGAGGCAGAATAATAGACATAAGACAGCAATAGAAGAGTATTCGAGAACTAAGAAGAAGAGACACCTGTGAAACAGAGAAAATTGGGAGACGTAAGAGCAAAAAAGATACAAGGAGGAAAGTGAACAACTGGGAGGAAAGGGAAAACATACTTACGGAGGGTAGAGACGGGGAGGGTTGATCACCAGGGGAAGGGTACGCGAGGAGATGAGTGAGGGGGGAGCACCAGGCAAGGAAGCAGACGCCCGATGCAAACGAACCAACAGGTCGGGGGGATGACGCCAAACATATGGTAAAACCTGCAAGGAGAAGGGAGGAAAGACAACAATGAGTGAGACGACTGAGAGAGGGTGAGAACAAGGCAGTAACGAGTAGCAAAAATGGTACGCAAACAGGCGGCAGTGAACAATACTAAGTAGTGAACAAGGAGGAAGGAAATACGGAGTGGAATAAGGGGGAGAACAGGGGAACAGAAGAACAGGGGCCGCCTGACATCATAACAAGAACAAGCAAAAAGACGTTCAACAATGCACGAGAATCATGCAGATTAACTGAAATTGCAAAGCTTCAACACGCAGAAATCATGGTGGAAAAGCTGACGATGAACTAGAGAAGTCCATATCAGATGCTTGAGTTGCATTTAAAAAGCTTCGTAGGCGGACAGGATCCTCATATGTCGTAGTTTTGTTGTTGTAGGTCACTCGGAATAGACATGGGTGGAATAGACCGTATCTGGCTCCAATGGCGCGAAGTTCTGGTCGCATGTCCAAGAAGGCCTTGCGTCGGGTGGCTGTAGCTCTTGCGTAATCCTGTGCAAAGAAAAGGTTGGAGCCTGACCATTGCAGTCGAGGTGAGGCACGGGCCGCCGAAATAACTTTGAGTAGGTCAGTGTATTCCAAGAAGTACATGATGACACCTCTTGGCCGTGAAGAAGGAGAGGAAGCAGAAGGGGGACGCCCCAGTCGGTGTGCACGCTGGATGTTAAGCGCGGTATCTTCAGGTAGATGAAGAAGTTTGGGCAGAAATGACTTGAAGAAGGCAATGGGATCAGCCCCCTCACAATTCTCCGCCAGGCCGTAGAGACGAAGATTATTGCGCCTATTTCGGTTTTCCAATTCTTCAACTTGTTTGTGAAGAGAGGAAATCTGAGATTGCATATGTGATATCTTGGAGGATGACTCCTGGAGAGAAGTGATAGAGTGTTCCACTGTAGTCACTCTGGCATCCATTTGGGCCCAATTATCGGTGAGAACCTGCAGCTTAGAATTGGTTTCTTCCATGAAGGGCCTGAGAGCACGAATCTCTTCCAATAACAACTCCATAGAGACAGCCGATGTGGACCCCGTTGGTGATGGAGGGTCTTTTTTAAGACGTTTCGTCGTGGTTTTCCCTGAAGGCTTAATAGGTCGGTCCGCAGATGACTGCGACATTTGAGTGACGAGAGTCTGAGAGGCCTCAAGGTGTGCCAGTGCGGAGAAGACTCTGGAGTTCTTGATGAAGACACGACGCGGATTCTTAGGGGTCCGAGAGAATGGCTTCTTTTCCATAAAAGTGAAGTATAAGGGAGTCGTTGGCAAGGAAAAAAAAGCAAGGAAAAACAAAGTCCGATGAGAAGCACTGCTTGTGCAGAGGCAGTGCCAAAATTCCCAGCTAGAGGACTGCACAGAGTGTGATAATGCCAAGGAGTCGAAGAAAAGGGCGAAACAACAGCCAATTCACTTTGTGAGGCAGAGAGGACCTTTCAAGTGGAGTAGATATAGAGAGCGTGCAAAAACCATGCTGAAAGCTGCCTTAAGAAGCGTGTAGCGTTAAGTGTAAGAGCATAAGAGAGTGCAGCGCCTCTAACATCAAGGTGAGTAAGTCCAATGACATCAGCAGGGTATTTGAGGAGAGGAAAGTCAATTTGCTCAAAATGGCTGCTTAGGATATGCAGAGCGCTGAAAAGACTTGTTTGGCTTCATTAAGGAGCAGCTGTTATAAACCTGGTGCAGCATTTAGACAGGAGTGCAGAAGAAAAGCTCACCAGAAGTAGTTGATAGTATCCAGGACTCATAAACAGGCTCGCATGGTCGAGTGAGAGGAGCGCCGCAGTCCGCGCTGACTGAAAACAAAATGGCGGGCGCGACTGTCACTGAGCCGCGTCCGCTGCGAAGTTGCCGAAAACAACCATTCCGGCGCTGAGCGGAGCTTCTACTCTGAACCGCTTTATGGTCTGTGGTCTCCGCTGGAAGAAAAACGGAATTGCAGGTGGAGTTGGCAGGGTAATATCGGCGGAATCCCCGAGCGACCGGGAGCGCTCACATCTGCGCTGCCGTCCTCGCCGGGCGCCAAGCCACGCCCCCTTCTCTTGCATATCTTGTCAGTTAAATTTTCAAGTACGAAACATGCATTCTGCCAATCACATTTTAATTTTCGCGAGAAAGGATTGGCTAATGAAAGGCTTGCGTTATATTCTTATCCATCATCTTAGAATTTGCAAGTCTGCTCACAAATTCTCCCCTACGGACAAAAAATTAGAGTGAAATGACGAGGCGTGATTACCAGTTTCAATCACCATAATGGTTAGATATGGCACTGGGGTTAGCAAAATTGAACGAAAAATAACAAAAATCCATTCAGCGTATGACAAACTCCCAAATTTTAAAAAGCAAGTACATGGAAAATGCACAAGTGTAAGTTAGCTTTGAAGGACGCAGAGTGTGATTGTGCATAAAGAAGAGAACAAAAAGTTGGTGGAACACATAAAAAACATTTTTGTAGGCAGCATGCTCGAGATTAACTGAAAATATGTGAGCTCAGAACTGAAAGTTCGAGGAAATGTAGGAATGTAAAGAAAGAATGGGCAAAGTCAACATGGCTGTAGTTGGAAACATGGCCTTTTTATATGCAAGTGTTGGTGACCCTGTGGGCAGCACACACAGCACACAGCCTTACAATTATGGATAAGAAAAAAAGAAAAACACCCTCAAAATCGCTATGAAAGCTCTATAACTCACTCCCCCTAAAAACATCTTATGATCTCACAATATTTATGCCAATAAATAAATAACAGGCTTTTTTCATCACAGGCTTGTGGTTCATGATTTGAGTAACGAACCATTACTGGTGAACTGACGGATGTTTCTTTTTAAATATTTTATTGTTTTTTTACACTTACAACATATGACATATAACATATAATCATCATTGCATTGTCCATACAGGGCTGACAGCCCATGTGGCTTAGCTGCTGGTGGTACAGTTTACTCATAGAGCACATAAGCTTGAACATCCCTGCATCACTTCAATCCCACATATAACATATAACATATATTCATTGGCGCTATGTGCTGGGGGTAACCGTCAGGCTGATCGGACAAAATATATGCTTGACCGGCCTCCTATCACCTGTCTACTCTGAGAGAAAAGAAGGAGGGGGGATCGAGAGAAGAGATTGGGGGGAGAGGGGGTGTCCTGCTCTAGTGGTTGTTGTGGAGATGGGCCCTTTGATTGATTCTGACTGGTACTTTCATGGGGGTTCGTAAGGGACTAGGAACTTGTCGAAGGATGCCCACATACCCCTTTTGGGTTTTCTCCAAGGTGTGTTTCGTAAGACTGTGATGTCCCTTCCAGCGTGCAAGGTATTGGGATGGAGAGGGAGGGTGGCAGGGGGGTGCTGAGGGGGAGGGGGAGTTCCGGGGTTGTCTGTCTTGTTCGTCTAGTTCGTCTTGTCTGAACTGTCTGTCTCACTTATCTACTCTGACACATTCCATTCCCCCCCACCCCTATCTACATCCTGCTCGCTACAGTCCCGCATAAAAGCAGGAACATGGGTAAAATGTATGAGGTGGGACAGGTCGATACCAATGTGAGGAAACCTAGGGAGTGCATACTGTTTCCACAGGAAACACTAGCAAAACAAAAGGGCATGAGCATAACTCCACCCAGGGGGGAGAAGGAGAGGAACCGCAACGCACACACACCATACGTTATGGCACATATTAACAGTTCCTCTTTGCTAGCAAATCTGAAGATATTCTAACGCAATGTGAAGGGCCTCAACCACCCGGTCAAGAGAAAAAAGGTCCTAGACTATCTAGCTAAGACCAATGGGGACGTCATACTGTTACAAGAAACCAAGCTATCCCTTGAAGACGCTTTTATTTGAACAACAGTAGTCCCATGCACATATTATTAGAAGAACAATAAATATAGACACAATCGATCTATATTAGTTTTGACATGTTCAGCCAGACAGAGGTTCAAATGAAAAAACAAGAATTCCTTCAACAATTCACCGTAGTGGGGCACAAGCCTGTACCCAAGCACATACAGATTAGTACAGTGAGGGAACAAGGAACAGAAGAGGGCTATTAGGCAAAAACTGAGGATTTCTGTGGTTTACAGTGAGACAGAAAATTCAAATTGCACCTTTACATATATATGGTACAAGGTATACGTTCTGTATAGGGTGCACATAGAGGTCTGAAGACGCAGCAAGAGTCAGGGCAAGATGGATAGGACAGGTACACTGCTCACCGGCGATTGGGAAGAAACGAGGAGTGATCACGCTGTTAAATAAAAACTCGAAGATAACCATTGAAGATCAACAACATGATGAGGCAGGAAGGCTACTAATAACACAACTGAAAAGAGGGGACGAAACCATCCAGGTAGTGAACACATACGCCCCAAATAAAGACAACACCGCATACTTGGAGGGAGTCTCGAGGAGACTGAAAGCAAGCCCCCAAAACGACAAGGCGGTGCTGGCAGGTGAATTTAACCTAGCACTAAACTACACCCTGGACAGACAATCGCCGGCCCACACCCTCCCTCCAGCCTCACACAGCATTCTAAAGAACATTTGTAACAGATTTAACCTGAAAGACCCATGACGACTACAACACCCGACACCAGAGACTTCACATTTTACTCCAACCCGCACAATTCCTACAGTAGAATAGACTACATCCTAATCTCGGGCTCACACACCCACTTAATAGAACACTCGGAAATAGCGGCAAGAACAATGTCAGATTACTCATGCATCAGCTCACTACTGGTGGGGCGACATAACGAGAACCTCAGCCACAGATGGAGGTTTAACGATGAAGTTATGGCAAACCAAGAAGACAAGATCAGAATAGAGCTAGCCATTAAAGACTACATTAGAGATAACGACACACAAGGCCCCCCAAGACGCTGTGGGATGCGCTTAAAGTGACAGTCAGAGGGACACTACTAGATATCATAGCCAAACGGATTAAGAGAGCTAAAATACACCTAGACCAATTAGTAAAAGATATCAAAATCCTAGAAGCTACCCACATCAATGACACAAGGAATAATGACGCCTTAAAAGAGCTGACAAAAGAAAACACGAAAACAACAAAATCCTGAGTGAAAGGGCTGGTCTGTGGATAAACAAATACAAAAATATTAACCTATGTGAGGCCAACAAGGCAGGGAAAATTTTAGGATCCTACCTGAAGCACAAACAAAGACAACACACCATTTCATCCATCACTGACTCACATAACAACACGCACACTCAGCATAAGGACATCCTACGTACGTTCGGTGAGCTCTACCAGGAGCTCCACAAAAGGGACAAAAAACACTAGACCAGGACAGTTGCACCGGATACATGGACAGACTAAAACCTTCCTAAGATAAGAAACGAGGAAGCACTGACACTAGGATGTGAGATAAGCGCTGCCGAAATTGAGATGGCGATTAAGGGCCCGATTTAGGTGGCCATTTACCGGCCGGTAACGGCCGAATTCGGCCGTTACCGACCAGTAAATGGGTTTTCAGATGTAGGGGGCCTATATTTTACCGATTCTGTAAATTTACCGAATCGGTAAATTTACAGAATCGGTAAAATACCGAATTGGTATATTTACCGATTCGGTAAATCCACATGCAGGTGGCACTCCTAAGAGTGCCACAGGCTCTTAAGAATCGTTATTTTACCACCGAATCCTATTGGGTGGTAAAATACCGAATTTAGGTGTGCATGCACATCTGTGCATGAACACCTGTGCATTGTGACACACAGACATGCCCTTAGGGCATGTATGTGTGCCACATGGCACACAAGTCCGGAATTGGGGTGCTAGAGGGTGTCAAAGTGACACCCCCTGCACCCTTGCTGAAATCGGTATTTACCGAATCTGTAAATACCGATTCGGTAATGCCCATTGATTCCTATGGGCTTCAATGCCCATTGGAATCAATGGGCATTACCGAATCGGTATTTACAGATTCGGTAAATACCGAATCTTAACGATTCGGTATTTACTGAATCTGTATTACCTACATCCCCCCCCCATCTATTTTACCACTTCTTAACACCTTGACTGCTGCCCAGATTTATCACCAGTGCTGACCCCTAATGTTAATGGTTGTGGTCATGACGGAATGGTTCCGTCATGAGCACAGCTCAACCGATGCTCATGACGGAACCATTCCGTCAGGAGCATCGAAGGGGTTAAATACCGATTCGGTATCATTTGGTATTTAAGAAGTGGTCAAATTTAATTACCTACATCGGGCCCCTAAGTCTCTTAAAGACAATAAGGCACCGGGCCCAGACGGATACACAGCCTTCTTCTGTAAAAGTTTTCGATCACACCTACTCCCAACTATGAAAAAAGTTTTCAACCACTGCAAGGGGGCGGGAGTGCTGTCAAGGTCCATGTCTGATGCAAACATAATAGTTATCCTATACATAATAGTTATCCTAAAGAAGACAAGGACACACAACTGCCACAAAACTACAGGCCCATCTCACTTATCAACATAGACTGTAAAATCTATGCCAAAAATCCTAGCCGTAAGACTCAACGCGGTACTCCCTCAACTGATAAGCAACTCTCAAGTAGGATTCCTGAAGACACGTATGTCTCATGATAACACATGACTCCTGTGCCATGTTCTCGAACAGTCCTCCAAGTCTGATAAACCTGCGGTGGCAATCACACTAGACGCAGAGAAGGCATTTGACAGAGTGTACTGGCACTTCCTAGAACAGTGCATGCGGGCGTACAACCTGGGAGATAAGTATACGCGGAAGGTGATGGCATTGTACACAAACCCCAGTGCGCAGATAGCTATCAACAGGGCAGTCTCAGAACAATTCACCCTTCAATGTGGGACAAGACAGGGGGAGTCCCCTGTCCCCCGCGCTGTTTCTACTGGCGCTGGAACCACTGATCAGAGACACTGACAGATGCTTCATGTTTTTTTCTTGTCCACAAGTTCACTTTAACAGGACGTTTTTGTAGTGAATATAGATTCTCTCCAGCCAGTAACTTGAAGGAAAGAAAAGCAGATCGAGCCAAATAATGATTTGAAGCACTGACGAATAAATCATACTTCAAACAAATCAAGCTTACTTGTGCTTGTTAATTAGGACCACTAGTAATACATCTCAGAGTTATAATAAAGGCCTGTTTAGCACGCCCAGGGCCCCAACATGTAGAAATTAAAGCTATTAGTCACTGGGTTATCATTTACAACCGTGGTAATACCAGAGCAGTGTAGTTTGAAAGTTTAACATAAAATCTATGGAGCTTATTTACAAGCCCAGTGTGCCACCGGAATGTCACTTTTTTTGAAGTTCCGGTGGTGCAAATTGCAGACCCATATCTACGAGGCTACGTAACTTTTCATGGCCTCTTAGATGTGGTGTCAGGCAACACAGGGCTGGCCCCTGTGTGGCCTCACACTGCCTCAGGGAGGCGTGCCATTGGTGTTGAAGTGGGTGTACCCACTGAAAACCCATTGTTTTTTACATATTCCTAGATTTACAACATAGCATATATCTGGTAATCAAAACCCTGTGTCTCCCCAGGAGTGGCATAACAGTTGTTTTTGTGAAGGAAGATGTCCCTCCCTACACAAAAGAAACCTGATTTCAACACAGGCACCCTTGAGCCATGGTGCAAGTACCTGCATTGGTGCTAGGCAGCTATTGTTAGCCAGCGCAGTGTAAGAGGACAGAAATGCGCCGTATCTCATAGATAAGGCACATTTCTTGCCTTTTCTTTTGACGCAGTGCAGCAAATTGATGGGCAGCGCTGCCCAGCGTCAAATTGTTGTAAATGAGGCCCTATATTGCTACAGGTTTGAATAAAATGTCAATTTACAAGGTAATGAGAGACTGTCACTTCTTACAGCTCTCCTCCCATCATCCAGCTATGTAATAACTGAGCCCGCCACCTACAGATCCTGTACCAAGATGATGTCCAACAGCGTCTTTGTGACGTACCCTTCTTTCCACAAGCGCACTAGCCATCATTTACATGGCTGTTTAAAAAAGTGACAGACCCACAGTAAGATTCACCCGTGTACCTTATAAAGCAGCAGGTTTTCAATTTTGGAGCCCTTGCAATGCAGCTCCTGATTTCTCTGGAGGAACCAAGGAGCGTAACCTATCACATTTATGACTTAGTCTACTAGAAAGTGCTTCTTTTAAGTCCTTTTATATCCTTCCAATATTTTTACTGGAACTCAAACATTTGGCTTCAATTAGTCTCCCTAGGCTTTGTAAATCTTTAGTATTATTAACTTAGTGAATTTTTCTTCTAATCAGTGTTTGAACATAGGCTAAATTAAACCTCCATTCCAAAGATCCATCACTCCAAGTTCTGACATTAAGGATTGTGTATCATCTAACTATGGATTTCTAGAACAAACCAGGCAACGTAAAATACCTATCTATACTATCCCTTTAACCGTAAATCAGTCTGCTGACTTCAACCTATGTCAAGGTCGCTAAGACTTTAGAGTACACAGCATTAAAGAGGGGCAGGGGATTGGATCCGGTTCACTGACAAAATATCGATAGCAAAAAAATACATGACAAAAATATAGATGAAAAAATATCGATTCCCAATACTTAAACAGGTAAGTACAAAAATATCGAATCAAAATATTGAATTCAAAAATATATATGTAAAGAATATTGATTTAAAAATATGAATAAAATAATATGTATTAAATATATAAAATATTATTATCTTTAACAAAATTAATGAAATTTAATATACATTTTAACTAAATATAAAAAGGAAACTTAATTAAAAAATATAAGCACACAAACAATAATTAATACATATGTACTTTCAAATAAATTATTAACTTTATCTTTATTTAATTTTTAAACTTTAAATTATATAAAAATAAACGATTTACATACATCAATAATTTAAATTTAAAAAAATCTATTATTAATTAAAACATTAAACTATAAAAAAAGTACATTTCGCAATACAATAAATACAACAGTAGGGAAAATGTTGGATAGCAAAATAATTAAATTTACTATTCAACTCCAGTGAATACAACAGTAGGTAAAGTGTTGAATAGCGGAGGGGTAAAAATTACTATTCCCACTCCAGTGAGTGCAATAGTTGGGTAAATGTTGGATAACAAAATATTTAATTTACTATTCTAACTCCATTGTGTGCAACAGTAGGGAAAATGTTAGATAGCAGAGGGGTAAAAATTACTATTCCCACTCCAGTGAGTGCAACAGTAGGGAAAGTATTGGATAGCGAAGGGGTTTACATTACTATTCTCACTCCAGTGAGTGCAACAGTAGGGTAAGTGCTAGATAGCGGAGGGGTAAACATTACTATTCTCACTCCAGTGAGTGCAACAGTAGGGAAAGTGTTGGATAGCAGAGAAACAAAAATTACCAATAACATTAAAACAATTGAAAAATAATTCAATCATCTTAAAAATAAATAAACAATGTTTTAAAAATATATGATTAAATATATTAAACCTAGAAAAAGAACGCATAATATAATAATAATTACATATAACAAAAAGGTACAAATATTATATGAAATAGATTAATAAATACATTTATAAACAATATGTATTTAAAAAGAGTAAATATTAACAAACAAAATATTTAAAACATAAATGTTTTTATTTTATTGTCTAACCTATAACACCACACCAATAAAAACAACTTCAACATTTGTATTAAAATGTATTTCCATAATAAACATAATTTATAATGAATTGAAAAAATATTATTAATAAAAGAAAAATAAACATTCATTGAGTACACATTCTTTAACACTATAATATCCACAACAGACACCTGACATTTATTACACAATTAAAATAATTATTTATTAATTAATTAATTAATGTAAATTAATTAACAACTAATTAATAGTTCATCAATAAAAAATGATTTACTTCCAACCCTTTCCACCATTTACACCTATAAACACCACAACATACCTAAAATTAATTATACAATTACCGTAATTAATTACTAATTAATTAATTAAAATTAAATAACAACTTATTATTAATTATTCAATTAAAAAAATTAATTCCCACCCTTCCAACCATTTTAACCTATAAACACCACAGCATACACCTATAATTAATTACACAATTACCATAATTAATTGGCAATTAATTAATTAAAATTAATTAACAACTAATTATTAAATGAATAAGAACAAATTAATTTACACATTTAACACTATAACATCTCAATCAAACAAATATTTTTTTTAAAAGTTATTCAATAAATGTAATATACTTAAATTACTTCCACCGTATTCCTCTATAAACCCTCAACCCACTATGGAACTAAAAATGCAAAATTAAAAAAAAAAAAACATTAATAACTACTAAACTTTTAACACATATAATAAACATACAAAAATTCTTATACAAAAAAACACACAACACACAAATAAAATATATACTAAAATACATAACATGAATTAAAAAATCGATATTTTTAACAACTATATTTTTGCAAACGATATGAAATAGTTTTATATTTTTTAAATTGATATTAGTTACCTAAAATCGATTTTTTTGACCACGAGAATTTGTCTGTCGAAGTTTCCTGAGCTAGGATACTTTTGACACGATATTTGTGCAATTCAATATTTTTTACTCGATATTCTGTCTCTGCACCGAGCCTCAAGTGTCATATATAATTTATTCAGAGAGTGGTCCAGGCACGCCGAATTGTTTCTGTAAAGTGACACAGATGTGTTTACCCCATCCTTTTTATTGAGATAAATATCTAAATAGTGATATCTCTGTGGCCTTTTCTCTTTACTGTCATCCATTCACCAGGACCATAATTTATCGAGTCTTCCCCCAAGAACCACAATGTTGTTTTTTGTTACACTGACTACTAATTCCTTTGCAATATAATAATGCTCAATGTCTGCCGATGTTTGTCACTGCTAAAATGATGGGGTCAACGATATATTATAATATAGCGATACAATAAGGTCCCAGTTCTGGAATTCCTCAGACTTTTTTTAAATCAGCAGTGCATACACTAAACAACAGGGTGGCTTTAAACCACGATTTGTTTGTATCTTTTGTCAAAGTCTGTCCAAATCTGAGAGCTTGACTCTTACCCTAGGTTATGAATAAAGGCACTAAATAGCTTTTAATGGAGTACAGATAACTCCTCAGCTGTTTTATTTGACCCACAAATGTTCTCTGCTACACTTCAAATTTCATTTTGTTCTCCCCAAACTAGGCATATACCAGGGTAAACCGTGCTAGGACCTTGTTGTAGATTGGAGCAGGCACGGATAAGATGTTATCAGCCCAAATACGAAAGCTGGTTACAGGGGAAGGTATAGGGCATCACTTTGCACTCCTACAGTGCACACATGTGTTGTCATCCTGGCAAGGTTTTCAGGTTGAGGTGAGTCTCCTGCAGCAATGGTGTGATTGGTGGTGCGGCACCAGGCTGAACTATCTGGGAGGCAATGAAGTACTTTCAGAAGCAGGCAGTCAGCAATGCAGGCAGTCAGCAATTACATGTCTTGTTCTTGACTCTGTCTTTAGTACAAAGAAACAAGGACAAGGAAAGACAGACGTTCAAAGGCACTCATGGTGCTTTAATATTTTCAGATGTCATTTTAGGGAAATAACATCTCAGAATTGAAAAATGTACTAGCTGGGGCAAGACTGTTAATATACTTCAGAAGCACAGGGAAACTCGTGATCTATTGATGCGTCTTGAGTGGGCAGGAAGAGTTCCAGGTGCTGATTGGGCCTCAGATTGGAATTTTCTTAGGGTGTGTCCCTTGACCCCCACAGCCCTGGCATGAAATACTGAAATGTTTTCTTTACTCTCCCTGCCTCTCTTAAAGGCTCTGTTGTGTAGTATAAGGCCAGACACAGAGTCTGTCCTCCATGAACAGTGGAGGATATCTTGGGCTTTGGTTGGTGGAAACAGGTGGTAGGTTAACACTAGTGAGAAGGTGAGCTTAATATGTTCAGCAAGAGCACCAGAGGGTACAATGTATGTGTCCCCCACCAGGCACACCCAGTGCACAATTATCTCAGCCTCAGGCACCAATTATTGTCCTGAGAATCAACAATGCTCTACAAATGCATCTCACTCACCATGGGAACTTGCTGCTAAAGTTCCATTAGCTGCTAATGAATGACTTAGTTAATGCACAAATTAATGTGGATTCTATGGCATGGCATGCTCAATAAAGGCATCTGTGTGCTTTAGTGAAGGAGGCGAGAAGATAATGCCCCAACCTTTGGCATAATCCCTACCCTTTTAGGCAGGGCCACTGGAATTATGTGGCGTTTTCCACATAATGATGGATTTGTCGGTTTTGCCAAACAATGCATCATCTGCTGCATAATCTGCCGATTTAAACAAAAACATGCTGGGGCAGATTTACAAGAGCCTTGCGACACATTTACGCCGCCGTTACGTCACTTCAGTGACGCAGCGGTGGCCTAAACCATGCACCATGTTGCGCCTTATTTACAATGTGACGCATCTAGGGAGATGTGTCACATTGTAAATCCCTGCGCCACATTAAACTTGCGTCAGGTTTAATGTATGCAGGGTGGGCATTCCGTCAGAAAAAGCCTCGGAAAAGTGACTCAGTGAAATCTACAATATTTCACTGTGGCACTTTTCTGACGCCGCTGCGCCAAAACCCTGCTCCTGCTTGAAGCAGGCGTAAGGCGTGGCGCAGCATGTTAGATATGGGCAGCCCCTGAGCATTGCTGGAGTTTCATGGCTCTTGAGACACGACTCCAGCAATGCGCCTCCCTTACGCCATCAGATGAGTTACGCATCTGTTTATCCTTGTGTCACAATGCGCCGCATTGTAAATGCAGCGCATCTGTGGTGGCGCAAGGTTAAACTTGCGTGACGCATCTTACCTGGCGCATCCCTGCTGATATGCAGGGATGCAGCAGTCTTTGTAAATCTGCCCCTCTGTTTCTAGCTCACACTGATCAAAAGTTATTAAAATTACAGCGACCTGTGTTGCCACACAATGAAAGGCCCTATGCAAAGTTTGACTGGTAAGCTATCAATTGCTTATTACTGCATTTGTATGCTAAATCGCTACTAATGAGATGAAACCTTTGCCCTAACAGAATTAATGTGTGAAAAAAAGACAAAATTCTGAAGTAATACTTCACAAAATGTGCCCCATTAAGTGCCACAATTTACCTTTTCCTGCCACATAATTCAGTCAACCCTGCCACATAATCTGGTCCTCCATGCAGCATAATTCAAATGGACTTGTCTAAAGGTAGACACAAATAATAGCAACAGATTTGCTCGCCTCACTTCAAGCCCTGTGGATGTTTGCTTGTGGCTCCTCCGTAAGTGCACTTGCCCCCTGTGCTATACTGTGCGCCTTTAGTGTCTTTATGTTCCCTCTCTTGCTGCCCTGGGCTCTCTTACCAGGGGAAAGGCAGGCTCCTGGATAGGGGATCTTGGATCAGTAAGCTGCAGATGAGTGTTCCTAATTGCATATAACTTTTTCGGATCAATAGAGTTGTCAACTCAGATTTCCTTTAATTAGCTGAAAAGCATTGATTAAAAGAAAACATATTCTCAGCAGGCTGAAGCAGGAAGGCACCTCTAATCTGACACAGATTTGCTGTTCTCACTTCAGGCAAGGGGGCGCGGGGGGGGGGGACATCGGGGGACAGGAGGAAGAATGAAGCTAGGTAAGAGATTGAAGGAAAATTAGTATCGTGGATGAGGGAGAGAGCTGAGGATGAGAAAGAGAAAGAGAGAGATAGGATGTGAAAGGTCACCAGGGACTAAAGAGAGGGAAAGAAGACTAGTATTGAGGACAGAGAATGAGAGTGAGAGAGAGAGTGAACAAAAGTGTGAGAGATTGAACAAGAGAGTATGAAAGCGAGAACGAGAGAGAGAATGAGAGACGTAGAGAGAACAAAAGTGTGTGTGTGAGAGAGAACGAGAGAATGAGAGCGAGTGAGAACAGAGAGAGAGAGCGAGAAAACAAGAGAGTGAGACAGAGAACAAAAGAGTGTATGTGTGAAAGAGAGAGAGAGCGAAAACAAAGGCATGTGTGTGAGAGAGAGCAAACAAGAGAGCGAGAGAGAGCGAGAACAAAAATAGAAAGTACCAAGAGAGTGAGAGAGAGAACAGAAGAGTGTGTGTGAGAGAACAAGAGAGTGAGGAGGAGAATGACAGAGAGAAATAACGAGAGAAAGAGAACAAGAGTATGTGTGTGCGCGAAAGAGAGCAAGAGAGTGAGAAAGAGAGAACAAAAAGAGAGAAAAAGAGAACAAGAGAGTGAGAAAGAGTGAGAACAAAAAGAGAGAGAGAGAGAGAACAAGAGAGTATGAAAGAACAAAATATTGTGTGTGAGAGAGAGAATAAGAGAGTGAGAGAGATAACAAAAGAGTGTGAGTAAGAGAAAAAGAGTGAGAGAACGGGAGAGAGATAATGAGAGAGAGAACAAAAGAGCATATGAGAGAGAGAGAGCAACAGAGTGTGTGTGTGTGCGAGAGAGAGCGAGAACAGGAGAGAGAGCGAGAATAAAGAGAGAGAATAAAAGAGTGTAGGTGTGGGAGAGAACAAAAATGTGTGAGAAAGAGAGAGAACACATGTGAGAGCAAGAGAGAGAGAGAGAACAAGAGAAAGAGAGCGAATAAAAGAAGGTGGGTAAAAGAGAGTGAGAAATAGAGAGAGAGAAAGGCTATCAGGGAGGAGAGAGGAAGGCCACGGGCATCATGAGTGAGGGAGTCATCAGAAAGGAGGGGGTGGTTATAAGAGAGGAGAGCGGTCAGAATGAAAGCTGTAAGGAAGGATAGAACGATGGAGATAGAGACGTGAAGGGAGGAAGAGAGAGAGGTTTAGTGGGAGGATGGGACAAGAGGACAAGGTCCTCAAGCAGAAGAGAGCATGACGAAAGTGATCTGGAGGGATGCTTCTGGAGAATGATTATAAGGGAAGAGGGGGGGGGGGGGGGGGACAAAGATCAGGTGGAAAAAACTGACAGAGAAGGACTGTCAGGGAGCAGAGGCCAGGGATGAAGAAAGAGAGGGGGGGGGGAGATTATCTGAAGGAGATTGATGCCCATGTGGGAGGAGAAGGAAAGAGGGCACTGGCAGGTTACAAGGACTGGAGAGAGGGATGGAAAGAGAGAAGGGGAGGCATGAGGCAGAAGATGGCTACGGGAGACTGACGTAATCCTGGAGAGGAAAGAGGGGCAGGAAGGCGGCCGAGAGAGGAAATGTCAGGAATTATGGTAGGTGGTCGAAGAACTTCCATCTCTGGAAGATTACATCTCCTGCTGCGAGGAGAGTAAATGGGGTGAAGAAAATAATTGTACCTTTTGGGGTTTGTGATGAGGAGAACCTGAGTTCACACCGGAAGTATTGCACATCACCAGTGCTGAGTGGATGACGATGGGGGCTGATGGACATCCTCACCACCTAAACATGAATCTAAGCAGCGCCTACGTCAGCTAAACTGTAGGCATGAGCGTAAAGGTGATTTAAACTGCATTCACCATTATATGACGACGATGGGCACTATATTAAATAAATCTAAATAATTAAGTGGGAATAATAGTGCGTTTGTGTTATATCGTTTACCTATTTTGATTATGGAAATAGTTAGTCCCCTTCTCTCTTTCGCAATAGTGCCATAGTATAAATAACCCTAACAAAGATGGCGCCGATGCTAGACGCCGAGTACGCCAGGATTCCCATATACCGAGGTCTTTTCACGTTTTATCCGGTAAGACTTAAAGGATAATGCAACTAATTTGTCATTAGGCAGTTAATATTACCTTAGCTCTAATATAAAACTTTTTTTGTAGAAAATATACATCTCGACCTTGAAATTCGAAAACATGAGAGTATGTGGAACTTTGTGGATTCCATAAATAACGGAGGTATTACCTGTCTTTTAACTTGCTTTCTGCAGTTATAATTTCAATGTATTGTGCAAGGGACAGGAGATATAGAATGTTAACTTTAAATTTGTAACACCTTTGGAACCTTGTACAATGGGGAGTTAGTTGTGGATTCCATAAATAACGGAGGTATTACCTGTCTTTTAACTTGCTTTCTGCAGTTATAATTTCAATGTATTGTGCAAGGGACAAGAGATATAGAATGTTAACTTTAAATTTGTAATACCTTTGGAACCTTGTATAATGGGGAGTCAGTTGTCCGGTTAATTGTGCCGAAATCCGCTTATTAAGGGCATGTCAGCTAAAGTGACCTAGAGTTCACATGACCCGCTGAGCAGCTTTGGGCCCCTTTTTGATGGGTGTGACCCAATGCTATTGATTCATTTATTTGTGCTGAAACCCGCTGAATACGGGCAGGTCAGCTGTGGTAACTTATAGGGGTCCTCTTATTAATAAGTGTGGTCCGACGCTAATACTGAGACATCCGGGTCTATAAATATAATTCTAGATAACCACCTGAATGATAGTCTGCTTTTAGAACACGTGGTCTCTCAGTTTTGAAACCCGTCTAATACGAGTTTGTTAGCTGAAGTAACCTAGAATAGCGCCTTATTAAAAGGTGTGATTCCAGGCTAATATAGTGATAACCTGGTTTATACTTATAACGCTGACTAAGAATCAAAATAAGGAATAAGGAAACTGAAAATCACAAAGAGTATCACCAAGAAAATTTGCACCTATTGGTTTTTAATATATGAAATATTTTGCACTACCAAGTGGAAGTTATAATGATAGTAGTATTGAGTTATTCTCGATATACCCTGTGAAATAGAGATATTATAAACCAATAGGAGAAGTAAGTCTGGGTTACCGTAATAATAATTAATGGATGTATATGCTTGATATTGAAAATATAATATGTATCCTTTAGGAAAATTCAAGGTTTGATCACCCGAGGTTTCGCCAATAGATAAAAGATACTTATTCGGTGAGTCTAGCATCATATATATATCTATAGTTAATGGATTCTGAGATTGCCTAATTTGTAGTCATGTGTAGTAAGAGAAACACAGAATGTTATACAGCTGTTGACATCATTTCCTCTCTTTTGAGAATTTTTTCAATGATCTTCCTATGAAATCATGAAACCATGATCTTTTAGTCTGTATATATTAGAAAAGGATTTATGATGAGGGAAATTATTTATAAGGTCCTTTTGTAAATAAATCTTCTGTATAGATATATGCTTCAATAGTAATGGCTCCAAATGTGAGCATTACTTGTATGAACTACTTATTGCCTTTGTTGCGGCTGATAGGAGCATGTTCCACCAAGAAAGACTTCTAATCACAACGCAAAAATGATTATATTTTTTAGATTGTTTAGTATTGTGTTTATGATACTATATTATATAAACTTTTATGAATTTTAGTAATTTTATAATTGTTTAATTTTTCTTTAGCCCTGACGAAGTCCATAAACTGTATATAGTTAGGAGAAAACACGTGTTGGCAAAGAAAAAAGAAAGAAAAAGTACTGAGTGACTGGAAAGAAGAAAATAAAGAAGAAGTTTTGAAATATACTGGATTAATTTCTTCTGATTTGTTCAGATTTAATTTGGATGTTTTTTTTCTTGTGGATTAATTCTAAGATAATGCTTTGGTAACTGCTCAGGAAGAGAATTGTATAATGTGCATTCACCTCAGAGTCAGCACCAGAAGTCCCCCTGCAGTCTCTCTCTCCACGTCTACTTCTATTCTCCTGCTATCCTTTTTCTAGCTTACATTTTCAGTCTTGCTGTATTAATCTTCTGTTCACCATTGAATTGTTCCCCGTTTCTCCCTATCAGTCGTGGCTGGCACGACTTGCAGGTGGAGGGACGGGAGGCGCCAGAGGAAGGGGGGGTGTTGCAGGGGGGTCCCGCGTCTTCTCTGCTCTCCTGATCTCCAGGAACAGGAAGCAGACGCAGGCAGCCAGACTCCCTCCCCTAAGACAATCACAACGCAAGCAGCGTTGTGATTGGTCGGGATGCCGCCAGGCCAGTGGCTTATGGGGAGGCCATTTTCATCCTTGTAGGCTGCATTGCAGCCTGCAGGGGGCCAACCAAACAGTCTTTGAGCACTCTGGAGTGGGCTGGCACACCACTCCTCCCCTGCCCTGTTCTCAGAGCAGCCCGCCCAACCGCTCGCCCGCAACCAAACATAAAATGATAAAAACTGTTATTACCATTTTATATCTCTGCTTCTCACACTGCGAGAAGCAGTAGGGCGACGCTCCTCCGCCCTATTGGAAGAGCCGCCCTGCTCCCTATGTTTTCTTGTGGTCTTTTACTTGCTTGGTTTACGTATGACATTGTAGCACATAGAAGTTGGACACCTGATACTGTAAATACCTAACAATACAGGACAATATAATATAATACATATGTTAAAGCAACACATCAGGGGCATCTGAGCCACAGCATTTGGGGTGAATGTTTGTATTACCAATTAGGCACTATTCCTACTCAACAAATCGTGGCTTGATTCATCATGCCTGGAGGCCTATCTTTGTGCGATTCAACAGCCCTGGGGTTTGCCATTATTTGGGAAACCTGAATTCTCAACCGTCAATATGTGGGCCACCACGTGGTCCACTGCTCCCAGTGGCCTTTTAACCCCTTAAGTGCTGCTGACGGCCAATGGTCGTCAGCAGCGCTACCTCCCCAGTGCTGCGCACGACCATTGAACGTCCATTCAGCACTAGTTCTAATGGACAGCGCAGCACTGGGGAGAAATGTTTACACGCAGCTAAGGTGTTAAAGTATGAAACAAGTTCAGCCCTTCGCAAGGATGATCTAATGCTGATGTCAGCTCTCCCAAATGGACAGCACAGTACATTTTGCATAGGCATTGTGGTTTCTGTGCACCAAAGTATCCTGAGATGGGATGCTTGAATGTGTAACCTGACACTGACAAATTATTTGGAGTAGACAGTAATATAGCCATGGATTCCCCCAATACAAACCCAAAGTGCTGTTTGTGGTAGGGTGGTTGAACAGCCGAAAGCCTAACACAGAGGAGTGTAAACCATTTGTTGTGCACACAATGACCAAAGAATGGCATACAACTCAAAAAGGAGATCCCCACAAACTTTATAAAAATAAGCTTTGCTCAAGATTTATTAAGACCAAGATCTTCTCAAAAGGTAAGTACGTTTTTAAATAGAAATCTTTTCCAGTTTCAGAAGTGGACACAGTGCAAGTTTCAGTCTTTGCAATGTTAACCTATAGAGGAAAACAACAGCTTATAAATACCAGTCTTTGTGTTGCAGAGTCACAAGGGCAGCAAAGGGCAAGGTTCAGTTAAGCATAAACATAGATCATCACACAGGGACGGCCGGGTGCAGAGGTCAAAGCTGAAGATCAGGCCCAATGTTACCCAAATGAGAATGGAGATTCTTGAAGACACTCTGCTTGCAGGCAAGTAGATCTGTTGCACGGTTCAAGCTACAGAGGTTACAATAAGCACAAAGGGGGGCCACAAGGCAACACCAATCATACACCACCAGCGGCTCAGGGGCA